>NC_135804.1:21043172-21643172 GCF_964213995.1 Mustelus asterias | reverse complement strand
CAAATCATTGATGTTAATTGTAAATAGTTGAGGCCCCAGCACTGACCCATGTGACACTTCACTGGTTACAGCTTGCCAACCCGAAAAAGACCCATTTATCTTTACTCTCTCCTTCCTGTTAGTTAACTAATCCTTTATCCATGCTAATATGTTACCCCCAAACCCCGTTCCCTTATCTTATGTAGAAACCTTTGATGTGGCATCTTATCAAGTACCTTCTGGAAGTCCAAGTACAAAACGTCTACAGGTTTAAAGTTATCTACATTCATTATTCTTTCCACAAAATATTTGAATAAATTAGTGAAACATGATTTCCTTTTCACAAAACCCTTCCTAATCAGATGATGATTTTTGAAGTATCTGCTATAACCTCCTGAATAATTGGTTCTAACAATTTCCCAAGATCTTCGGTGAACTGGCCTATAGTTTTCTGCTTTTTGCCTCAATCGTTTCTTGAATAAAGGTGTTACATTTTTCAATCTACTGCGACCCTTCCAGAATCTAAGGGATTTTGGAAGATAAAAACAAATGTAACCATTACCAAGCTACCATTTATTTTAATACCCTAGGATGCAGGCCATCTGGTCCTGGGAACCTGTCAGATTTCAGTCTAATTGTTTTTCAGGCATCATTTCCTGAGTGATAATGATTGTTCGATGTTCCTCTCTCCCTTTTAATTTTCGGTATCTTTGGGAAGTTTTCTAAATCTTCTACAGTGAAGACAGAAACAAAATACCTGTTCAATACCTTTGCCATGTTCATGTTTCCCATTACCAAAACCCCAATCTCAATATTTAGATGATCAACTCTCGCTTAACTTATTCTTTTCTTATTAAAATATTTGTAGAAACTCTTACTATCTTTTTTTAAATATTACTAACTAACCTTTCCTCAACTTTCTCCTTCTTTATTCTTTTTACAATCATTCTTTGCTGGTTCTTAAACTCTAAACAAACTTCTCACCCATCACCAACCTTTGGAGATTTTTACAGTACTTCTTTCAATTTAATACTATCCTTAAATTCCTCATTTAGCAATGGATGATGCATCCTTTTCATCGAGTCTTTTATTCCTATTGTCATTAATCTTTGCTCAGATTACTGAATATCTCCTCAAAGGTCAGCCATCACATCTCTCGTGACCTACCTTTTCTTTTGACCTAGTTCCTAATTCATTGTAGCTAGCTCAGCTTTCATATATTTATTCAGGTTCAAAACACTAGTTTTAGAACCATACTTCTCCCCTTCAAATTGAAAATGAAATTCTATTATATTACGATCACTAACACCTCAAAGTTTCTTTACCATGAGCTTATTGATCAGTCCTGGTTAATTGCTCAATATCAGATCCAGAATAGCCTGCTCTATGGTTGGTTCCAGAACTTGTTGTGGAATTATCCCACATACATTCTATGAACTCATTTTCCAGGCTACCTTTGCCAATCTTATTTGTCCGATCCATATGTCGATTAAAGTCACCCATGATGATTGTGGTACCTTTCTTACACACCCCATTTATTTATTTCTGTATACTCTGTCCTACAGTTTAATTACTATTAGGGACCAATAAATTATTCCCAAAAGTGACCTCTTATATTTCCTATTTCCTAACTCTACACAATCTGATTCCGCCTCTTGCTCATTCAAGGTAAGGTAAACTCTCACTACTGTACCAATGACATCCTTAATTAGCAGAGCTACCCGAACACCTTTTCCTAGTTTCCTATCTTTTTGTCAAATGCCCTTCAATATTCAGGTCCCAGCCTTTATCACCCTGCAATCATGTCCCTGTGATGGCTATTGGGTCATATGCATTTACTCTTATCTGTACTAATAATTCATCAATTTTGTTTTAAATGCTACAGGCATTTATATACAGAAAATTTAACTTTGTCTTTTTACCATTTTTGCAATCTATGTCCTTATCTGTTGGTGCTCTCTCAAGGCTGTACTCTCTGTCCCTCCCTGCCAAACTCTGACTATCTTTACCTAAATTGGTATTCTGCTCAAGTACTTAATTGTTACTCTTTGATTTGCCACATCACCTCTCACATGATCCCTTCCCCTCATTATTTTGTTTGAAACCCTCTCTGCTGCCCTAATAATCTGACTTGCTGGAACACTGGTCCCAGCGTGGTTCAGGTGAAGCCCAACCCGATAGTACTTTTCCCAGTATTAGTGTCAGTGCCCCATCAATCAAAACCCAGTTCTCCCACATCAGTCTCTGAGCCACACATTTGACCCTCACCAATTGTTACAGAGGCACCATAGAAAGCATCCGTTCCAGATGTATCACAGCTTGGTATGGGTCCTGCTCTGACCAAGACTGTAAGAGACTACAAAGGGTTGTGAACGTAGCCCAGTCCACCACGCAAACCAGCCTCCCATCCATTGACTCCATCTACACATCCCGCTGCCTTGGAAAAGCAGCCGGCATAATCAAGGACCCCACGCACCCCAGACATACTCTCTTCTGCCTTCTTCAGTTGGGAAAAGATACAAAAGTCTGAGGTCACGTACCAACCGACTCAAGAACAGTTTCTTCCCTGCTGCCATCAGACTTTTGAATTAAGCTGATCTTTCTCTACACCCTAGTTATGACTGTAACACTACATTCTACACCCTCTCCTTTCCTTCTCCCCTATGTACTATATGAACGGTATAGCGCGCAAGAAGCAATACTTTTCACTGTATACCAATATATGTGACAATAATGAATCAAATCAAGTCAAATTAAAATCAAATCTATCTAACCTTACTTAACCAATGCCAATTTACTTCTGAAAAACATTCAGGAAATAAGCAAGTTTATCCTCGTAATGGACTCAATGTTAATGTCTTGTCAATTACTTTGTTAAGGTTTGTTAATGTCATGTCAATTACATTGCTAAGGTTTGTTAATGTCATGTCAATTACACTGTTAAGGTTAAGAGAAAGGGGTGATGGGTATTAATTGTCTTTGAGGACATATAAATAGGGGATAGTCAGGACACTGGAGAGAGTGGGAGGAAAGCTTTGAGACTAAACAAGTCAATAAACTCTCTTAATAAAGAAAAGTTCCATAACTTGCTTTTGTTGTCCCCAACCAACTTGGATCCTATTAACACTAAGAACTATTATGCAAGGCAGATTTGTGTTCTTATATTGCACAGAGTATGAAAGTAGTTAAAATTTCACATAGGTTTTTCACATCATGCCACACAATCGTTACTGATATTATAGAAGAATACAAATATTTTGATAGGTTTAGAATTCTAACATCTCTATACCATAATATCTGCTGGAAAACAATATCTGATAAAAAAAAGAATCACCTGCACTGTATTTAATTTGTGTTTAATGTAACAAAAAAATATAAAATAACCCCAGAGGCAATGGCAAAATTAAATTGTTTTTGCCAAACCATTAAGGATGAATCTAAATTAGTTTACGAATTACAGATCTGTGCATATTCTAAATACTTCATCCTGCGCAAACTACATTTCAACAGAATAATTCTGTCATCCGGCTACAATTTCTTTGTGAGGAATCCTATTAGTTGCAAGTGTTTGTGGTTGATTTTATGAAATGTAGCAGCAAGTGCTGCAATCCGGTGTTGCAAGTGGAGATCGGCACTCAAAAGAAGGGACCTGTCAAAGGCAAGGCTACAATCCTCCCTTTGAGTGGTAGGCCTTGCAGGGAGTGCTGATTTTACCCTCCAGTGATTATATTCCTCCGCATGTATACACATCCTCAAAATTACTGTTGATTTTTTTTTGCAGACAAAAGCATCTGTTAACTATTTCTTGGTGCTGGCAGACAAAGGCTGGCCTTTGAGTACGATGCTGTTTTATCAGAGGTGCTAACCTATACCTCCAATGAAATAGCAAGCAGAGGAATGGCATGCAAATAGATTAAAGCTTTCCATCTGCTTAAATTGGCGACAGCAACCTCATATCTTTTGTTGAAGAATGTATTTCTTTGTAGCTGCTGTTATAAGGTATGAGAATGCTCAAGCATGCAAATATTTTTATTTTTCTTTGTTGTAAATTTCTTAAGCTGAGTGCACACACAGAAGGTGATCTTCTAGGAAATAAATTTTGCTGACCTTAAAATATCATTATGAATGATGAAGTATGAGAGAAGCTCACATCAACATGTACATTTCTTTACTAGTACCTGTCTGTCCTTAATATACTTGTTAACTTGCAACCGCCAGGCAGTAATCACTTTCACAAACAGAAGACATTAGATGATGCAAAAGGAATAATATATTGAACTTTGGGTCAATTTTAGACAATTATCTCAAACTGTGATGAATTATTTTTTCTCTCTCAATAAATCTATGAGTAATTGAGGAGCTATTAATTAATAATAAAAAGATCAGCCGATACCCTGGAGAATGGCATTAATTATGAATATAAAAAATTGTCATTATTAAAATGAAACATTTCCATTTCAAAGTAAGTGATGAGCATTTTTAATGCAAATGAGATTTAACATTTTTATTTGTGCCATTTTAAAATGATCACAAAGGATGTTTAGTTAACCATTTCTTGGCCAAGCAGATGGTCCTTCAAGTATGATGGCAGCAATTTTAAAGTCAATTAATTGTTAAAATTTGGATATTGGCAATGCACATAACAATAGCGATAGTACGTTAAAATAATTCATTGCCTGCTAATTGTTTCAGGACATTTCTGGGAAATGCGATAACACAACGGCCCAAATTTTGTTGTACTAATAATAATAGTGAGGTTGTCAGGCTTTTAGGGTAAAACTGACAGCAACTTCTGGCGCCCTCCACAGGCTTCGCTGTCACAGTCTTCACCAATAGAATTTACACAGAAGTCATTGCAATGTTATAAACTCAGAATTGGCACCAACTAGTCTTGCACGAAAAGCAGAGGAAAAAAGTTAGGATCGGTGCAGTCGAGTCTAACTGAATTTTTAATTGTAAAGTAAGTGATAATTACACATGAACAGCCTCTCCGGCCCAGAAAAAAAAATTACAAGTGTGGAGTCTCAGAAGAAAATTAACACTGCATTTAAAAAAAATAAATACTTTTTATTAGTTTGTGTTTTTCTTTTTGGGCTGGAATGTTACGGCCGTTCACGCTGGTGGGAATTTTCCATCCCGCTGCGGTGAATGGAGATTTGACTGGCTGCCAAATTCTCCGACCTCGCTGCAGCGGGATTGTGGCATGAACAGCAGGTAAGATCGCGCCCTTTATGTTTTTCACTTAATCTTATGTGTGTGTCTCAATCTTTAAGTTGCTTCATATATAATGTTTTAAATGTAATTGATATTTTCTGTTTTTGCTTTACTTTCTGTTTGTCTGTGCAATTCAGTGAGAGTTCTTCAGGCTGATTGAGTGAACATCCTCCCTGCTGCTTTCCCCGTTAACAGATCCCCAGGAGAGGATGCCACACTGGATCAAATGCCATATTACTAGTAATCTCACTGGCAAACTTGCGAATATCTCTGGGCAACCTGTTTAAATACCTAGAAGATCTCTGTGATGAATGGTGGAAGCCAGGCCATTATTTAAACACATGCCTTTCTTCTCTTGCATCTACCAGATAGTTTGGCTTGAAAATGGCAAACAAATATTAGCAATAAATGGAACTTACCTCAGGCTGGGAGATGGACAATGCATGAAGAATGAGCACCAGCAACTCTTTAAATCAATAGATCGCTAAGAGTAGGTTGAATATTCAGTCCGCCTGACAGGTTCAAAACTGTCCAAATATTCATTCCTGTAGCAAAGAATGTAAACTTGCTGTCAGCAAACTTTGTACATTTTCTTCATTACATGTTACCAGTTACATCTTCACTGAAAGAGTAATACCTTATCCAACTAACATTTGATTCATCTTCACATACTATCCTACAAAATGTGGGCCAAGTCGTTATGCAAACCTTACTTTTATCAGAGGGAAGATACAAATGACAGTGTCATAGAAACCTCCAAAGGGTCCTGGGATGATTGATAATGATGGGAGTACTATTAAACGCACGGTTCTTTAACTTAAGCTCTTTCTTGACATCTTGGAACACTCATTGGATAATGAACAGAAAATGTTCAAGAATACTCTTGGAGGATTTATTTTTGTAAATGTTGATCATTGAGCAAAGACTCTGATGATTGTGAGTGATGGTGGTTGTTAGGAAATGATAGTTTAGTGGTGCCAGCATTACTTCTCGCCCTGTCCAGCAATTCTGTAATGATGCATCAAAGTAAAGGGTCTCTGAGATACAGGGAAGCTTCACCAAGGCACATCAACCTGCAATCACAGCAGCAGCTATTGTGTAATGGGTGATGGTTTTTGGTGTTGTACCCTGGCGAACTAACACAAGTAAAAGAAAGATAAGGAAGCGTGCTAACTGGTCTCAAAAGAACCAGAAAGGGGTCAATAACCAAGTGAGAGTTACAGCTTATATCCAACATTGTGTTACCATTTATGTTGCCATGGGAAATAAATACTGGTCAGGATCTTTTCTCATTATCATTTGTTGTGTATCTCTGAGTTCTTCAAACACAGTGGCATAGCAATGGCTGCCCATCATTCTAGTGAACTCCACATCCAACTCTGAATTTGAATATTCAGTGCTGCAGACTACTGGAAGCCATATGCAGCCATTCAAATCTTATTTCGTAAAGACTTGTTTAACAATCTGAACATCATCATTCACTTATTGGACTTGGGTTCAAGCTGAGCCGAGATGTTGTTGGTGATCGAGCAAAATGGGGTTGTGAAGTGCCAACCTAATAGCGGGTAAGAATTAGTCCCGGCCAAAAGATGCACTTTACTCAACACCTGGTGGGAGCTCTCCTCAACAGAGCACAGGTATTGTTACTGTAGGAAGTTGAGATGATAATATCAGGGCAATGAAGTTGGTATTAAGGTGCATTGTATCCCTACTGGGATTCACTTCAGTTCTGTCTGCTCATGTTAGCTCTGTCCTCGGGGTGCCAAAACAGCATAAAGAAAAATATGCCAAAAATGCAAAAACAGTTAAAAAAAAGCCAGATTAAAAAGTAAAAGAAGCACAGCTGCTTCACAGCGCCAAGGACCTGGCTTCGATTCCCGGCTTGGGTCACTGTCTGTGTGGAGTTTGCACATTCTCCTCGTGTCTGCGTGGGTTCCCTCCGGGTGCTCCGGTTTCCTCCCACAGTCCAAAGATGTGCAGGTTAGGTTGATTGGTCATGCTAAAAATTGCCCTTAGTGTCCTGAGATGCGTAGGTTAGAGGGATTAGTGGGTAAATATGTAGGGATATGGGGGTAGGGCCTGGGTGGGATTGTGGTCGGTGCAGACTCGATGGGCCGAATGGCCTCTTTCTGTACTGTAGGGTTTCTATGATTCTATGATTCTATGAAATAAAATATGAATGCAAGTGCAAATTAGTCACGTCACCTAAAAGCAATACAGCAGTGAGCATAATACTTGGATTTCATGGACGAAACTACAAGAAACAATTAAAATGCTTGCACTGAGAAAGAATTAAACAAAATGGAATATAAAAATGGTACTGTGGAACTTAAAAAAAACTTTTTCAGCAAACTCCTTCAAAAATTTTGACTTAAAAGAAATCGAATCCTTCTTTTGCCAGTTCTGCTTACTTTCACAGTCATAAAAGATAGATAGATGCAATGGTTAATTCATTACTTCTGCCCTTAACTTCTACTGTGGGGAAAACAGAATCAGACAACCAATGGCAAAGGATACATCGCAGCAACTCAGTAGGTTGGCAAAATTTCAACAGAGTGGGCCTGACGGAAAAGTGAGAATGTTGTATTTATCTTTAAGTAAAGTTGGCATGAATTTTTAATTATTTGATTTAGAGTACATGTCCACAGGTTAAAATCAATTTGTCAATGATTGTGAGCCAGTTGGATAAATCCTTTTGCGTAACACACATCACTTTGAGCAAAGTTATGTACTTTTTAAAAAGTTCTCAGCATTTACTTTATCATATGATCTTCTTAATTTAAGAAGCAGAAATGTTCTCAAGTATTTCCTTCAATTAGGCGCAGTTGCAGTCTCGACATTTTTTGGTAAAATATTGAGTCAGACTTGGTATTCTCTTTGTTATAGATCCTGTTCTTCCACTTAGATTCATATTTCCCACAGATACAATGCAGTTTTCAATGCAATTTGGAAAAAAGAGGAAGTAACAGGAAATATAATTTTATATAACAGGGGGATAATTGATAGTTCCCGCAAAGAGCCAGCACAGGCATGATGGGCTGTACGGCCTCCTTTTATTCATAAATGGGATGCGGGCTTTGCTGGATAGGCAGGCATTTATTACCCATCCATAATTACCCGTGAGAATGTGGTAGTGAGCTGCCTTCTTGAACTGCTACAGTCCCTGTTGTGTAGGTACACTTGTGGAAGTGAGTCCCAGGATTTTGACTGAGCAACAATGAAGGAACAGTGATATATTTCCAAGTCAGGATGGTGATTGATTTGGATGGGGGACTTCCAGGTGACGGTGTTCCCAGGCATCTGCTTCTCTTGTCTTTTTAGATGGTAATGGTGGTGGGTTTGGAAGATAATGCCTCAGGGACCTTGCTGAGTTCCTGAAGTGCATCTTATAGATGGTACATACTGCTGTTACTGTTTATCAGTGGTGAAGGGAGTGAATATTTGTGGAAGGGGTAGCAATCGAGCGAGCTGCTTTGGCCTGGATGGTGGCAAGCTACTTGAGTGTTGTTGGCGCTGCACTCATCCAGACTATTCCATTACACTCCTGACTTGTGCCTTGCAGATTGTGACCAGGCTTTGGGGAGTCAGGAGGTGAGTTATTCAGAGTTATGCCAGATTCCTAACCTCTGACATATTCTTGTAGCCACAGTATTTATACAGCAAGTCCAGTTCAGTTTCTGGTCAATGGTAACCCCCAGGATGTTGATAGTGGCGGGGGGGGGGGCGGGGGGTGGAATTCAGCGATAGCAATGCCATTGAATGTCAAAGGCCGATGGTTAGATTCTCTCTTGTTGGAGATGGTCAATGCCTGGCACTTGTGTGGTGTAAATGCTAATTGCCACTTGTCAGCCCAGGCCAGGATATTGTCCAGGTCTTGCTGTGTTTGAATATGGACTGCTTCAGTTGCTTCTAAGCAATATGATTTGATGGGGTGGATTTTCTAACCTCCCTGCGCCATAGCAGGAGGTGGTGTGCTGTTCGTCCACGGCAGGATCTTCTGGTCCCACCACTGTCAATTCTAAGTATATACTTGTGGATTTCCATTCAATGCAGTGTAGTTTAATTAACCTTCTGAGGTACCATTGCTAACATATTATTGACACCACTGAAAATGTTAACTATTACTTGGGAATCAAATGTTACCCTCATGAAAGATGGTCTGACTGGGAGCTTTGAAGTCTCATCCTGGCAACCATTATCATACAAGAGGGAAGTCTTGAGAATTGCATTGGCAAACATTGTCCATAAGTATGTGCAAATGGAAAATAAAATGGAAGAAACCCTTAATACCAAGATGAACAGTTGTGAGTGTGTGGCAGAGGTACTGATTGTGAATCTGGTATGCCAGGCAGACTGAAAACATCTGAATCCACAATGCATTATGATTAGGTTTACCACAAAAGATGCATGAGTGGCAATGAAAATAGAGTATGCCTGCATGTTCATCGTTGAATGAGTGCTGGTGGGTCATTGTTGAGATTATTAATTATGAGAATCATAGAAAATTATGAATATCAATGTCAAGTCGTTAGTCCAATGGATCTAAACTTACTATTCTTTTAATTAATTCTCACAAGATATATTTTTCTGTTACTGCTGAAGGGGCAATTGTTAGTCTTGAGTTTCCCTCTAATTTTGTGGAATAGATACAAGCCTATTGTTGGTTGTAAAATTGGTTAAAAAGTATTTTGGATTTGCACAGAACCTTTTCTTTATTTTTACGGGGTGATTTTCTTGTGCTGCAATTACAATATCACCACATTGCAAACTGAAGGGGGCCCCTCAATCGATTACTTTCTCAATATGCGCTATTATTTTAAATAACTTGTTTGATCTTTAGGCTTGTGATAATGACATAAAGAAAACTGAAAATAGTGGGCAGGTATAAATAAGTATATTTCTAATAATTAGTGTGGCAATTGGGAAGCGGAATTGGGTATGCATATGCAATATTAAGCATGTTATTAACCATTTATTAATTGCTTTCTTTGTTGTGTTTGATGCTTGTCAGAACGTAAGAAACCAGCTTAACTAAATCACTCCTGGATTACTTTTAGCAGAGTTAGTGACAAAGCAAAGGTCCCTTTACTCTGCCCAAACAATGTGACTCACCCCTAACCTCCAAAGTAAACTCTTTCATTTCTTAATACCAGCATTACCTTGAGATCTCTCTGAACAAGATTGTCATATTAACATGAGTTTTGTGCTATGGCATATGTCTTCTCAAAGCTATTTAAAGACTGCACAAACTTATTTTTTACATAGCTATCACAGGACACAGATTTGGAGAGGCTTTCATGGTTGCAAAATAATACTGAAGAATTAAAAATACAATCTTTTTGGTTCTTATGGATCGGTACCATATTACACATTAGGTAATTACCTATTGAGCCATCAAGGGAGTCATTCACGGGTTCTTTATATAGAATTCTTACAAGAGTAGCATGCGACTTACTCACTTGTGCTCATAAGGCTTCCACAAGGCATTGAATTCCCATGTGATCACTCAAGATGCCAAAAGGCAAACTACAAGAACCCACAAAACTAATATCCCGGAAAAAAGGGGGAATTTCACAGTAATTTCATTGCAGTGTTAATGTAAGCCTTACTTGTGACTAATAAATAAACGTTACTTTACTTTAACTTTAAAAAGTGGTATTTAAAAGAACTGTCATCAGATCCAGAGCACTAAATTACGTTTACAGATTTATCCACCAACATTCGACAAGATCCTAATGTCATTCGCAGCAATTTGTTCCAAAATATCAAAGTTTCCTTGTAAGACGCCAAAACTGGACAGTATTTTGCATACTTGACATTTCCAAGACTTTTATTTTAAAGAAAGCCATTTCTGTTATATTTCGAGATTCACGTTCTATTGTCTATATTTTCCTGCAACTAATTTCAAACTTGAGTTCTCAAATTTTAACTTTGATTCAAAGCAATGTGGTTTGCTGACAAAAATGAAGTATTGTATTTTACCAACTATGTCTCAGACCCACCCAGTACAGTAATAGATTACTAACAGTGTTAAGCAATAGGAATACCTACTCAGTGGCAAATGTGAGCGGTGCGTATAATTGGCTTGCTTACCAATAGACGGACATGTAAATATACCTCTTTATTAAGCTATTTCAATGTTATCAGCTGTCAGTTTCACTTTGAGGTGCTTTCGCTGCACTAACTGATGCAGTTGCACTGGTGTCCCCAATCCCTGCACTTGTTTCAGCATGCACAGTTAGAGTCCGTCCAACAAGCGTAATTGACAGATTCCCCTTCTGGTACAGCAGTCCCCAGGAGCCAGCTAATACAACCTCCAACACTTTATTATTGGTCAATTTGGGTTTTCTGCCCACTTAAGTGGTAGAGGTGAGGGTCTCTATGGCCAGCATAATCAATAAGGCCAGTCACTTTCACGGTGTTTCTATGCTACTCAGCAGAAGGTAGACATGTGCTGCCAAATGTTCTAAATTACCTTATAATGGTTTCATTATATCAGAAAATGTACCGTTTCTTTGGTATTTCATTTTAAAAAGGCAAAACAGAACCAACAAGAAATCCCTTAGAACACTCAGTGTTGACTTAGATAAATAATACTTGCCATTTAAAAAATGATTTTAAAAAGTTTTACATTCATGAAATTAATCCTGGAAATTCCAACTGATTGGAACTACACTTGTCCCTCAGTCGAAGACTAATTGCTCATGCTAGCTATTAAACCTCACAGTTTATGATCTTAAGTTTTCTGTCAGACCTAAGTACAGCTTTTCTTCCCCTTTGTTTTGAATAAGGTAATTCTTATTTCATTTTTACATATACATTCTTAAATAAAGCTTTCCAGGATACATTTGAAATTAAATCCTTTCAAGTCTTCAGGGATATGTTGACAAATTCAAATATCTTGTTAGACGTGAACAGGTTTTAAAAACCTATTCAGCTAAGATTTGATCAGAAATGGACATTTTAAACTGCATTGTGCTGACTGTTTTAGTTTTTTTTCTTAAAGGGCACGGTCGCCATCCATACATAAAGAAAACAACAGAATACGGCATAGCTGCAAAAATTATGGCTCACAGCTCAAGTCATCATTTATGTTCCGTTGTTAAAAAAAAGTACTATAATTAACCTGAACATACCATTTAAATCAGTTTATCTTGCAACCTTTATGTCTGCATGAGATTATTACTTAAGCCATGCCAGTACAATGTAACATTGCTAAGTAGCAATTCAGTAAAACCTGCTGAGTTTGATGCTAAGTTGATGCAACATATTTGAGCACCAGCAACATAAGTTTGCATTCACAATCTCCCTTGTTGCTCAGTTCCCAATTACAGCATTGCTGTGTAGATGCTTCGTACCGAGTTCAAACCCAAAGGGAGGGAGAGTAAAATCATTGACAGAGTTATCATTGGGCTGCTCTTGTACATCTCCTTATAACTACTTCAGAGCTGCACCAGATGTGCAGGGCAGCTAAATCAGGCACACAGATCCCAAAGAAAGGCAAATACAATTTCAAAGTTAATATAAAATGAGGAAAGACAATAAAGAAGGTATGAATGCAACAGGTGACCAACCATTTAAAGCATCAATATAATTTGTAACCACAATTTTAAAAGCAAATTACATCTTGCAACTTGGGTAGCAACAAGAACTTATATTTCTGTAACACCTTTCACACAGCAAAACATCCCAACATGCTTCAGAATTATCAATCAAAATTTGACACAGAGCTGCATAAGGAGTCATCAGGACAGATGACAAAAGGAAGGCGATGGCCTACTGGTATTATCGTTAGACTATTAATCCAGAATCTCAGCTAATGTTCTGTGGACCAGGATTCGAATCCCGCCACGGCAGATGGTGGAATTTGAATTCAATAAAAAATATCCAGAACTACTGGTGACCATGAAACCATTGTCAACTGTCACAAAATCCCATCTGGTTCACAGTGCTGTGGGTCTGGCCTACATGTTACTCGAGGCCCACAGCAATGTGGTTGATTCTCAAACTGCCCTCGGGCAACCTGGAATGAGCAATAACTGCTGGTCAGCCAGCGATGCCCATGTCCTACGAATGAATAAAATAACTGTGGTCAAAGAAGTAGGTTTTTAAAAAGCATCTTAAAGGGTGAGAGAGAAGTGGAGAGGTTTACGGAGGAGATTCCAGGGTTCAGGGCCAAGGCAGCCGAAAGCACTGAAGACAATGGTGGAACAATGAAAAGTGGGGAATGTGCAATATGACATACTTGAAAGAGCACAGGGTTCTTGTAGCACTGGAGGACATTACAGAGATAGGAAGCGGAAGAAAACATAAAGGGATTTGAAAACAAGGGTGAGAATTTAAAAATGGAGGCACTGCCAGGCCGAGAGCCAGTGTAGGCCAGCAAAATAACGGTGATAGGTGAATGGGAACTGTATGATGTAAGCAACTTAATTTTAAATGAGTACAAATTTATTTAGGATGCAAGATGGGAGGCCATTCAAGTCTCGAGGTAACAAAAGGCAACGGGTGAGTTTCAGCAGAAGACGAGCTGATGCAGGTTTGGAGTTGAGTGATGTTATAGGGGTGGAAGAAAGAGATTTTGGTGATGGAGCAGCTATCTGGTCAGAAGCTCGTCTCTGTGACAAACTTGACAGAGTTTGGAAGCAGCCTACTTCAGCTTCTGATAGCTGTCAGGGGCAGGAATGAAAATGGTGGCCAGGGAACAGGGTTTGTGTTGGCGACCAAAGGCAATGGCGTCAGTCATCCCTATAGTTAATTCAAGTAGATAACGGCTCATCCATTATTGGATGTTGGACAAGCAGTGTGACAAACCAGAAATATGATGGTGAGTGTCTCCCCTGACATATGGAACTTGATATTTCTAAGGGGCAACATGTAGATGAGAAGTGGGAGGGAGACAAGGATAGATTCCCAAGGGGAGTCCAGAGGTAATGGTACAGGAGTGGGAAGGGAAACCACTAAGTTGACCCTCTGGTTCTGATTCAATGAATAAGAATGGGATCAGGCAAGGGCAGCTCCACACTGCTGGGCAACAGAAGAATAGTATTGGAGGAGGAAGATGTGGTTCACTATTTTGAAAGTTGCAGTTAGGTTGAGGAAGACAAGAAGGGTTAACTTACCACGGTCAATTATAAAATGTCATCGGTGATTTTGGTAAGGGCTGTTTCAATAGTGTGATAAATCCACGTTAATAGTGTTTTATAAAGTATTTGGGACAACATGTGAAATATTGCCTGCAGGTGCAGCCACAATACACAAGATATAGAGGTAGTGAAAACGATTCTGAGGAGACCAACAAAAAACTGTTTGCTTTACATCAGAATGATGAAGATGTTAAGGAAATTCAACCCACTGAAATAATTTTTAGAAATCTTCATTCAAACAGCTAAAGGAATAAAATGGAATTGGAGATGCATTTTGTACACAACCCTAATAGCAGGACCAGGGAATATGAATAACATTGAGAAAGCTCCGTCTTGACTTAGCATCAGAAATAACTTCAGTTGGAAATGTTGACTTATGAAATAGACTGCCAACTAATGCAATAAATACTGACTCCACTGGGACGTTCACTAGGGAATTGGATCAATTCTTGATTTATTGAAGGATGGAAGGGTGTGCATTTGGAGTAAAGCATAGATTTAGAAAAAAAGGTTGTACTCACGTACAGAAAAAGAAATGGAACGCAAACAAAGGTCTTTATTCACTGCAACGTATCTATATTCTTCTAATTGCATACAAAAATCCGTGCAAGCTGCAGATCTTCTCTAAAACACACCAGCATATTGCTTGCCTGTGTAGGGGGGCTATGAACTCAGTCCATCTGCATGTAGAAACAAACAACTGACCTGATACTAGTGCGAAAGGTGTCAGACACAGAATCACAGAAAGACAAAGTTATTACGGTGCAGAAGGAGGCCATTTGACCCATTGTGTCTGTGCTGGCTCTCCAAACAAACAGTCATTTATCCTGATTATTTGACAGCATTTTGACATTACAAGACACAATGTGAAACTACCTCCTGAGGAGTGTTTTGGTGCCTCTAATTGTAATGGATCATATATGTAGCAAGGGAATTGGCAAAAGAGGAACACAGGCCAGTAAGTTGTGACTCACATTCCCATTCTGCTTCGACGGTGTAGATACGCAGAGGGACCTGGGTGTGCAAGTCCACAGATCCTTGAAGGTGACGTCACAGGTGGAGAAGGTGGTGAAGAAGGCATATGGCATGCTTGCCTTTATAGGACGGGGCATAGAGTATAAAAGTTGGGGTCTGATGTTGCAGATGTATAGAACGTTGGTTCGGCCACATTTGGAATACTGCGTCCAGTTCTGGTCGCCACACTACCAGAAGGACGTGGAGGCTTTGGAGAGAGTACAGAGGAGGTTTACCAGGATGTTGCCTGGTATGGAGGGGCTTAGTTATGAGGAGAGATTGGGTAAACTGGGGTTGTTCTCCCTGGAAAGACGGAGGATGAGGGGAGACTTAATAGAGGTGTATAAAATTATGAAAGGCATAGATAGGGTGAACGGTGGGAAGCTTTTCCCCAGGTCGGTGGTGACGTTCACGATAGGTTCAAGGTGAAGGGGGGGAGGTTTAACACAGATATCAGAAGGACATATTTTACACAGAGGGTGGTGGGGGCCTGGAATGCGCTGCCAGGCAAGATGGTGGAGGCGGACACACTGGGAACGTTTAAGACTTATCTAGACAGCCATATGAACGGAGTGGGAATGGAGGGATACAAAAGAATGGTCCATTTTGGACCAGGGAGCGGCGCGGGCTTGGAGGGCCGAAGGGCCTGTTCCTGTGCTGTATTGTTCTTTGTTCTTTGTTGACGAAGCAAATATCATCAATTTGATGGCTCCTTATTGATATGGCTGAAAGATCATTCACCATGAACGGAATGATGCACAGAAACTTGAAATATTGCTGTGTTATACAGTTGGATTATACAGTTGTGCTATAGAGTTGGGTGCCGACTGGTGGCATGGTGGCACGCTGGTTAGCACTGCTGCCTCAAGGCGCCAGGGACCCAGGTTTGATCCCTGGCTTAGGTCACTGTCTGTGTGGAGTTTGCACCTTCTTCACATGTCTGCGTGGGTTTCCTCCGGGTGCTCTGGTTTCCCCCCATAGTCTGAAAGATGTGCTGGTTAGGTACATTGACCTGAACAGGTACCAGAGTGTGGCAAAAGGGGAATTTCACAATAACTTCATTTTAGTGTTAATGTAAACCTTACTTGTGACAAATAAATAAACTTTACTTTGCAGCATACTGCAACATACTGGTCAGAATCTTGTGGTCCTTAAAAAATAATCGAGGATTGGGGCCATTTCTGAGTGCTGACCTCACACTGGAAGTAGGGTGCAAATATGAGAGATCTTCTCTGAGACAGACTATTAAGTGTTAATTCCAGGACCATCCTCCAATTAAGGGCAGTGGGAAGTTTCCTTGATGTGGAGATGCTGGCATTGGACTGGGGTAGGCACATTAAGAAGTCTCACAACACCAGGTTGAAGTCCAACAGGTTTATTTGGGAGCACGAGCTTTCGGAGCATTGCCCCGTCATCAGGTGAGTCTGCCTGACAATGCAGGTTCAATCTGGGAGCTTACAACCTTGAAAGGACAGCAGCCACGCTGACAGAGTTGGGTGCTGCTGCTGCAGAGTGGTGACTGCGAGGGCACCTCCATCTAATTGTATCAATGGCGGTCCCAGGTGCCAGCTTGCCCCAGTGAACAGGAAAGGCGTTCTCAAGTTGGCTGACATGTGGCACTGGCTGTTCCACACTGCTAGCTTTGGCTACATAGTAGGTTTTAAAACAGGAGGCCTCAAGAGCCTTCCAGCTAAGCTGTTGGCAAGCTTCCTCCAGGCAACACAATGAGGGGCACATCTGCCGCTGGGAAGATTGCCCAGAGGTGGGAATACATCAAGCCGCTAACCCACAGTGTGCATTTCTCTGAAATTCCACCCAGGCCTGCTTTGAAGTTGTCCCCATGGAACCAGGAAGATTCTGCTCACACTAATGGGCAGCAAGGTGGTACAGTGGTTATCACTGCTGCCTCACAGCTCCAGGGACCTGAGTTCAACCTTTTCTATGAGGGTTTCCTCCGGGTGCTCCGGTTTCCTCCCACAGTCCAAAGATGTGCAGGTTAGGTGGATTGAGCATGCTAAATTGCTCCTTAGTGTCCTAAGATGTGTAGATCGGATGGATTAGCCATGGTAAATGTGTGGAGTTACAAGGATAGGGCGGGGGCAGTGGATTTGGGTAAGATACTTTGTCAGAGAGTCGGTGCAAGTTTGATGGGCCAAATGGCCTCTTCTGCACTGTAGGGATTCCATGATTCTAAGTACTCAAGAAGAGTCTACTCTCCAATTCAGAACAGAAGTTCATTTTCTTCTAGAATTGTGGGGGAATCTTGTGTTTTGTTTTATAATATCCAAATACAGTGTTATAAAATAATTGTAAGTCGCAAGTTTGATAAGACAGTAAAATGGAGCTGTAATATGAGCAAGCAAATCCAGAGGGCTCCAGTCCAGTCAGTGGGCCCAAGCAATGATACATTTGAGTGAAACGTAAGGGCCTCAAACGGAACCTTTGCACAGGACACATGCAAGGCAAACACCCTCTTGCAGTAATTAGCTTGTTCATTTTAAAACCAATGCATCATTTGAGAAGTTTAGCTCACAGACCGAAATGCTTTGTTTAAGGTACAGCAAAGTTAAATATCAAGACCTTGAGCCAATGAAATAATTCAGCTAAGAATAAAAAAATTAAATGATCCATATTTACAATTTCAAAGCAAAATAGTATTCTCTCTGGAAGACTTAAGAAAACACTAAAATTTGAACATTCATAGTCATGGCACCTTTACAAAATCCTGATTTATTGTCTTCTGAATACAGAAAAATACAATCTATGGACTGAATGCTTCCTTTGTTTAATCAAAGAAAAAATCCAAATCATTTACTACAAGCAATTTCACATGCTGTGATAATGAAGTATAAAAACCTTTAGTATCATTCAAAGAACGAATTTCCTACATTACTTAGTACCAGCCAGGCTCTTTGTGCTTTGTGCAGCCGCACACATTCCATGTCTCACTCAAACAAAAGACATACAAATTCATTAAACTATTTAATTACGTGTCTTTATTTTTCTCCATTAGCAATCCATGCCAGTACAAAGTAAATAAAAGCTGCCTAGTTTCTTGAGCAACAGCAGTGATTGAGGTTTTTATTCAATTTACAATAAAGGCCCTTTTTTTCTCTTGGCCAGTTTCCTACAAGCCCTGCAAATGGGAGCATTCAACTGTACACACTGAGCAAGAATCTAAAACAGCAGTAGCACTCGGCATGGCAAGCACATACCATGCAAGCATTAAAGCTGCCAGCGCCAATAGCTGCAGAAAAGTGCTTCAGTTACAAACAGAAAGGATATTAGCTTTTTTCCTAGTAAATTTGCTTTTTACATCTATTTCTTTTCAGAAGGGTTGTTATTGAGCTTAGTGTCCACAAATGCCATTGATCTGCCTGTGACTCAATCTATACACTCTTACTTTGACAGAAGCTCAGCATGTAAGCAATACAAATCCTAGTTAGGCTACAAACTTATTGATTTTATAGATTTCTCCCAAAGTTGTGATAATGATATATCATTGTTAAATTTGGTAGAACAAACTGCTTTTCCAATCTGTCAATGCAAGCATGAAAACCAATTCACAGCCTTGTTTAGAGATTTTCCTTCAGTAGGATAACTACTGCAAGCGGAAACAGATCGCCGATATCCAGCTGGTGGCAGCTGCTTGATGGATGACACCTTGTCTGATGCCCCTTCCGATCTACAGTGCGTTATGTCACACGGAGTTTTACTCACTGCCAATAATCAGCAATGCAGTTTTTCATAATCTTTTCTTAAGCAATTCAAATTTAATATCCACTCACGTACCATTTATTTTTTTTTCCTGGTAGATTTTCTGCGAGTGTTTTATTCTGAGAAGGATTGCTGAAGGACAAAATTCAATGTTAATTGCGGACTAAGCAAAAATAAAAATACTATTTTGAGGGGAGGGGGGCTTTTATTTTTGAGTCATTCTATTATATAAAATACTGGTCATTTACTCCACTAGTACGTAACAGCAGTTTTTTTTTAGGATTGCGTGTTGTAGATTTTACAAGGCATAGAATAACTTGCAGCTAAAGTAACACATGATTTTTTTTCCCTAGGAATCAGGCACATGTGTTCTTGCACACTTCACAGCATCTGAGTGCACAATTAATTTTATGGTGGATGAGTTTTCTTTTTCTGAAAATCTGTTCATAATTGTGCTGGTTGAATTTGCGGGAGCTTTCACAGAGAATGATGACTTCCCCCTTCTGGATTTGTTCTGCTCCTATGGGAGGTGCAATTTAGATAGTGCATTATCGATTTTTGCCATAATAGGTACAGAGGTACCTCTCTGGCCTGTTCAGTCTGCCCACTCACAACATCAGGATTGTCAGCTGCTGTGAGGAAGCCTGTCATTATTTTTTTCAAATAAATCCATCACAGAAAAAGGTGATGAAAATAAAATTATTTTCACCTTGCTACAGAGAAGAATGGCTGTGTCCTCCACTGAAATTATTCTTAATGCCTTCTGGTAACAAAGTAGAGGGTAATCAGAAAACAGAAGGAAATGGTTTGTGAAGGATAATTTACTTTTAATTTGCCTCAGACACTCCTGTGATTTTTTTTGATGTTGAATAATAAAAGGCGCTATATTTTCTATAAGGGGATACTAATTAGAATGGCAATGCGGAACTTGACTAGTAAATCACTTATAAAATAAAAAATGAAGACTAGCTCTACCAGGGAAAAAAAAATTGAAATGAGATTTGTAAATTCGAACCCTTTCAAGTGGTAGCTTCAGAATGAAATGAGATTGTCAACAATTACTTGTGGAAAATAGGACATGCAAAAGTAAAAGCCTGAGGGCTTGTCATTCCTGACCCTTGGAAGATTAGTGGGTCTGTTGAAGCTCATCTACTAAAGCCCAACCCAGAGGGGGAAAAAACTTGATACTTAAAAAAAAAATGTTGCCTCATTACATTAAACCAGCAAGAGGGCACTCAAAAGAGATTGTTTATAAAATTGTTTCAGAAAGTCATCTGACTTTGTGTTTGTTAGACTTACGTACTAGTTAGTGGAGCATAGTTGTCTGTGTACATCAAGGAAAACAAAGAAAGAAATGTCCTTAACTGTCACTTTTAATAAGAGGAGTCAACATGCCTCTATTCAGGTTAAATATTGCCCTGTCACTTTTCAATTGAATCAACAGATTTTTTTTAAAAAGTCAAAGCATAGTGTATGCAAAAATCTGTCATAATGTGACAGATCTGTCCTCATTCAGCAAATTCTATTGTGAAATTGGAAAAGTAACTTTTCATAATCAGCCATGACATCAAAAGAAGCATTTGCATGAAAACAATGAATTTTCTAATTTAATGAAAGCTTGCGGGTCTCCATTGTAAAGTTTACAAAAACCTCATGCATTTGCATTTTCCGACAGAATCACTTGGCAAAATATGGATTTATAACGTAACTGCCTCTCGGAGTGAAGCTTCTTCAGAATTATGACATGTAACAGGGTATAAAAATGGAAAATTACACTGGGGTGTGATCTTTAATGAAATTCCTTGCAGAACTTTGGTTATAAAATGCAAGGCATTTAAGGTATAACTATAAAACAATACAAAGCATTAGTGAAACACATTCCATGTTTGTTAAATCTGTTGTTTAATTAATGTCACTGTTATTGATGAAGGCAAGCAAGGGTTAATTAACAAGGGTTGCAATGTGACCAGAATGCATGAAACATCAAAAGATGGGCTGCTTCAAAATACCTCAAGTATAATAATTATCCATGTGTCAGCAATGTGGAAAAATTTGGATGCAAAACACAAACGTTTTTCAAAATAGTGACACAGATTCAATGGTCAAAAAAAACCTACCAAACCACAGCAGCCACATTGTTATGAAATTGTGATGAATAGGGGCGGCATGGTGGCACAATAGTTAGCACTGCTGCCTCACAACTCCAGAGACCCGGGTTCGATTCTAGCCACACTGTCTGTGTGGAGTCTGCACATTCTCCCAGTGTCTGTGTGGGTTTCCTCTGGGTGCTCCGGTTTCCTCCCACACTCCAAAGATATGCAGGTTAGGTGAATTGGCCATGCTAAATTGCCCCTTAGTGTCCCAAGATGTAGAGGTTAGGGGGATAAGTGGGTAAATACATAGGGATAGGGCCTGGGTGAGATGTTCTGTCAGAGGGTTGATGCAGACTCAATGGGCCAAATGGCCTCCTTCTGCACTGTAGAGATTCTATGATTCTATGAATTGATCTTTCTGAATGGTTGCTAAATGACTCAAATGAAATTTCAACCTTAGAAATCTTGCGACAGATAATTCTTTGTGCCGTGGCATTTTGACTATGTGGCCAGAATTACAGCAAGTTGTGCTTTTTAGCTCTATCGTGAAACTGTTATTCTTGTATTAAAATTCCACAAAAAGCTGGACAAATAAAATTTTCAACCATTTGCAATGAGCTAAATAAAATTAGTTTCATTTTTGTCATTATCATTCTTTTTGTTCTGTTAGAGAGCACAGAATGCATATCTGTAAGATCGCTCCACAAACGAAATCATTTTTCCTGCTGGCTGTCAGGTCTGAATGTATATTTTTTTTATCCACTGCCCTCTTCTGATGGCAAACTTTATGTTTTTTGAGCACTATTTCCTCAAGGATTTTTACTGAACTTATTACACAGAGCATCCGGACAAATGTGAGGTAATGCATTTTGGGAGGTCTAATACAGGTAGGAAATATACAGTAAATGGCAGAACCCTTAAGAGTATTGATAGGCAAAGGGATCTGGGTGTACAGGTACATAGGTCACTGAAAGTGGCAATGCAGGTGGAGTAGGTAGTCAAGAAGGCATATGGCATGCTTGCCTTCATTGGGCGGGGTATTGAGTTTAAAAATTGGCAAGTCATGTCGCAGCTTTATAGAACCTTAGTTAGGCCACATTTGGAATATAGTGTTCAATTCTGGTCGCCACACTACCAGAGGATGTGGAGGCTTTGGAGAGGGTACAGAAAAGAATTACCAGGATGTTGTCTGGTATGAGCATTAGTTATGAGGAGAGGTTGGAGAAACTTGGTTTGTTCTCACTGGAACGACGGAGGTTGAGGGGAGATATGATAGAAGTCTACAAGATTATGAGAGGCATGGACAGAGTGGATAGTCAGCAGCTTTTTCCCAGGGTGAAAGAGTCAATTACTAGGGGGCATAGGTTTAAGGTGTGAGGGGCAAGGTTTAAAGGAGATGTACGAGGCAGATGTTTTACACAGAGAGTGGTGGGTGCCTGGAACACGTTGCCGGGGGAGGTAGTGGAAGCGGATATGGTAGTGACTTTTAAGGGGCGTCTTGACAAGTACATGAATGAGATGGGAATAGAAGGATATTGTCCCCGGAAGGGTAGGGGGTTTTAGTTAAGTTGGGCAGCATGGTCGGTGCACGCTTGGAGGGCCGAAGAGCCTGTTCCTGTGCAGTAATTTTCTTTGTTCTTTGTTCTTTGATCATACTGTGACAAGTCACTTAAAATTTGAAATCAATTGGTTTCCTAAGTTATCGCAATGTATGCAAGTTCTATCTTCGGATATTATTCCATTTGGTTTGTAACAGGGATCTCAAGCTTATTTGAAAGGATTATAAGTTTAACTCACTTACCCATAAGCATGATCCTTCAATAAACGCTTTGAACAAAAGTTAAAGTTCATTTATTAGTCACAAGTAGGCTTACATTAACACTGCAATGAAGTTACTGTGAAAGTCCCCTAGTCGCCACACTCTGGCGCTGTTCGGATACACTGAGGGAGAATTTAGCATGGCCAATGCACTTAATCAACATGTCTTTGGACTGTGGGAGGAAGCCGGAGCACCCGGAGGAAACCCACGCAGACACGGGAAGAACGTGCAAACCCTACACAGACAGTGACCCAAGCCAGGAATTGAACTAGGTCCATGGTGCTGTGAGGCAGCAGTGCTAACCACTGCGCCACCATGCTGCCCACTGTGCCACCATGCTGCCCACTGTGCCACCATGCCACCCAAAGTGCAATCATATTGTAAAGAAATCAAATTCATTATAATGTACCAAAAAAAGAGGTAGTTTGGAGTCAGCACTCCTCCCATCATGTGAATTAATGGCCCACTATGATGCCATGGCAACATATAGCCTGTTACCTTTACATTCTTTTCCATATCTTTATTCATTAAAATAAACAAAATATCATAATTAAAGGACTTTCAGGAGAATAGCTAATACTAAACTGAATTCTTACTGGTACAAATGAATGTCTTTAAAAAAAAGGTATAATGGGCAGGATTTTCCAGCCTCGCTCACCCCAAAACTGGAAAATGCTGCCCAAGGCCAACGGACCTTTCCATAGTCCGCCCCTCACTCGCTCCGATTCCCATGACAGGTGGGACGGTAAAGTTCACCCCAGTGTGTTTCTGCAGCGCAACAAAGGTTAAAGCGTAAAATAAAAGTTGTAGATGTAGGGGGGGTAACATATTGGCAAGGATAGAAGATTGGTTAGCTAACAAGAATTGGCATAAACGGGTCATTTTCTGGGCGGTAAGATGTAATAAGTGGTGTGCCACAGGGATCACTGCTGGGGCCTCAACTCTTTGCAATTTATATAAATGACTTGGATGAAGGGACTGAAGGTACGGTTGTGAAACTTGCTGAAGATTCAAAGATAGGTAGGAAAGTAAATGATGAAGCGGACGTAAGGAGTTCACAAAGGGACAGAGTTAGGTTAGGTGAGTGGACAAAGGTTTGGCAAATGGAGTGTAATGTGGGCAGATGTGAAATTGTGCATTTTTCAGAAAGACTAAAATAGAAGCATATTATCTAGAGGATGAGAGATTGCAGAGCTCTGAGATTCAGATGGATCCGGGTGTCCGAGTGCATGAATCACAAAAGGTTAGTATGAAGCTACTGCAAGTAAACAGGAAAACAAACAGAATGTTATTGTTTATTGTGACGGGGATAGAATACAATGGCGTGGAACTAGTGTTTTAGTTGTACAGGGCATTATTCAGACCATATCTGGAGTATTGTGCACAGTTTTGGCCTCCTTATTTAAGGAAGGATGTAAATGTGTTAGAAGCAGTTCAGAGAAGGTTTAGTAAACTAATACCAGGAATGGATAGGTTGTCTTCTGAGGAAAGGTTGGACAGGTCAGGCTTGTATCCACTGGAGTTTAGAACAGTAAGAGGTGATTAGATTGAAACCTTTAAGATCCTGAGGGGTCTTGACAGGGTGGATGTGGAGAGCATGAATTTTGTTGGAGAATCTAGAACTCGGGGTCACTCTTAAAAGTATAAGTGATCGGTCATTTAAGACAGAGATGAGGGGAAGTGTTTGCTCCCAGAGAGCCGTGAATCTCTGGAACTCTCTTCCTCAAAAGACAGTGAAAGCAGGATCTTTGAATATTCTTCAGGCTAGCTAGGTAGATTCTTGATTAACAAGGGGGTTAAAGGTTATCGGGGGTAAGCAGGAATGTGAAGTGGAGCTTACAATCAGATCAGTCACCGTCTTATTTAATGGCAGCACAAGTTCGAAGGGCGGAGTGGCGTACTCCTGCTCCCAATTCGTAAGTTTGTAGCAAAGCTGCATTGTGAGTAACTAATTTGAACCATGATTAAAAAAGAGACAAATTGAAGGAGAGATTATAATATTGCCCTGGTACAATGTCCCAAACTGCAATTCTCCACAAAACTGCAACACCTTGTTTCAAATACAGAAATGGAACGAGTTTGAATCAACGACTCCAGTTGATTATTTTCTAAACTGGGTTGCGCTCTCCCAGATCTCTCCCTTCAAATCTAAAGGTTTCTCACTGTTGTAGAAATAAAAAGATTGATTAAAATTAGATCATGGTCAACAATTAGTTGATTTTTTATAAACAGAGTAGATATTAGGCTTGAGGATTAGAAGATGCAATGGACTAAAAAAGCCTTGCATACCTTGAGAACAAAGTTTCAATGATTTTTGCAAATTCATGAAAATATTTTTAAATGTGTTAACTTCTTAAAAGTAATGTTTTGATGTTGTGGGGGGAGGAGTGGGGGAGGGGGGTGTTGATATCCTCCGGCCCTGTTCGCTGCTGACAGGAATCCCGGTCACCCACTGAATGGGGCGTCGGGCCTAATATGGGATTCCCGCCGGGTGCGAATGCATTTGGGATTCACCTGACCAGCCCTGAGCAGGTTCCTGCCCAGAGTGGGCGGGAACCCAATAATAATGGGAAACCACTGATTGCAATATAATTACGGTAGCACAGTGGTTAGCACTGCTGCTTCACAGCTCCAGGGTCCCGGGTTCGATTCCCGGCTCGGGTCACTGTCTGTGTGGAGTTTGCACATTCTCCTCGTGTCTGCGTGGGTTTCCTCCGGGTGCTCCGGTTTCCTCCCACAGTCCAAAGATGTGCGGGTTAGGTTGATTGGCCAGGTTAAAAATTGCCCCTTAGAGTCCTGAGATGCGTAGGTTAGTGGGATTAGCGGGTAAATATGTGGGGGTAGGGCTTGGGTGGGATTGTGGTCGGTGCAGACTCGATGGGCCGAATGGCCTCTTTCTGCACTGTAGGGTTTCTATGATTTCTATGATTTCTATGAATTAGTGGTTGGACAGGCCATTTCGTGGCCTCCCGCTATATATCCACCTCCCCGGCAGGAACTGCACCAGGCAAGTTTTGGTGTTGATCATGACCAGTATGGACCTGGCATGTTGGACCCCAAAGGAAGTGATGGGAGGGGTATATGATAGGTCCAGTGCCTATTTGCCCTTCTGCCACTGCCAGACTGCAGAGGAAAAGTCCCCTAAGGGTTCTGGTGGTTGGGTGGGCTTGGGCTGGGGGCAAGGGGCTGACCTCACTATTCTGTCTGGGATGGGGGTCTCACATTTGGACTGCCCCTTTTAACCCTGGGAAAGGTGTTGTTCAGTTTCAGGACCTGCCCCTTGGCAGTGCCAACTTGCACTGCCCCCTAGCACCTGGGAACTGACACCCTGGAATGGCACCTTGGACCATGAGGAGGGTCAAGGAAGTAAGTCCAATGTCCGTGCAGCCCTCTGCCACTACCAGGCTGTAGAGGGAGCATCCCCAAGGGTCCTGGGTGTTGGGTGGGCTTGGGTTAACCTCGCCTGCGAAAGGTGTTGTTCTGTTTCAGGATGCTGCATATAGACACCATCCTGAGGTAAAATACTCATCATTGTCTCTGGGAAATAGTGCACATCGACATTCATTTTAATCAATGATCTGGGCATCGTTGATTGTGCCAGCATTTATTGCCCGTCCCTTGCTGTCTTTGAGCTGCCTTCTTGAACTGCTGCAGTCCATATGGTACATATTGACCCAGAGTGCTTAAGGAAGGGAGTTCCAGAATTGTGATCCAGTAATAGTGAAGGAACATCAATGGGAGATGGTTAGATTCTCTCTTGTGGGAAATGGTCATCACCTGGTACTTGTGACATGAATTATACAGATCATAGAATCATAGAAACCCTACAGTGCAGAAAGAGACCATTTGGCCCATCGAGTCTGCACCAACTGCACAATCCCTCCCAGGCCCTCCCAGGCCCTCCCCCCCATATCCCTACATATTTACCCGTTAATCCATCTAACCCACACATCTCAGGACACTAAGGGGCAATTTTAGCACGGCCAATCAACCTAACCCACACATCATTGGACTGTGGGAGGAAACCGGAGCACCCGGAGGAAACCCACGCAGACACGAGGAGAATGTGCAAACTCCACACAGACAGTGACCCAAGCTGGGAATCGAACCCACATCCCTGGAGCTGTGAAGCAGCAGTGCTAACCACTGTGCTACCGTGCCGCCCTTATCTTCCTCATGTGTAAATAGTTGCTCATTCATTACTCATATGACTGTGACAAGTTGACCATGGATATAATAATGGGACATGGGAAAATACAATGACCTGAAGAATCTGCTAGGTTTTTTGTTTCAGTGCAATTCATCTGAAATCGGCCAGACCAGCTGAAAAGATCAAGAAATTTCAAGCACAAATTGTAAGTCAAGTTTGTGCGATCGTTTATGCTGGTTTAAAAAAAACATTGTGCTGGAAGCTGGCCTTGCCCACAAAGCTGGTCACAGAATTAATCACATTGTGACTTTTTCTGTTCAATGAACACTCTTTCAGACCTTAGAGGGTATAGAATTAAGCTTTTGTGGTGTGTTATTAAAACTATTAAATATATATTTTTATTTACTAAGAAGTTGGTTACCGTACACCAATGTAAGTAGTGAAAGGACTGTATAATGTTTGAAAGCAATTTTCAGTTATTTAAAATTGGGTTTATTCACTCTAACATATACCTGGGAACTCAAGGAACAAAAATCCCCTTCTAACTGGTACAATTCTGAGGGCAAATTGCACTTGGATTACCAGGCTAATTTCTTCCTATTTGACTCCATCGTCTCTTATCCAGTCTCTTCCCAGCCACATTTGTGATTCTTTTGATGCCTTACAACATATCAACAATTTCCAGGCCCTAACTGCCTCCTCTTCACTATGGACGTCCAATCCCTCTTCACCTCCATCTCCCACCAGGACAGTCTGAGAGCTCTCCTTCTTCCTTGAACAGAGGCCCGGACCATCCCCATCCACCACTACCCTCCTCCATCTGGCTGAACTTGTTCTCTCACACAATTTTTCCTTGAACTTGTCTCACTTCCTGCAAATAAAAGGTGTGGCCATGAGTACCTGCATGGGCCCCAGTCATGCCTGTCTTTTTGTGGGTTGTGTGGAACATTCCTTGTTCCAGTCTAACCATTGTCTGCTCCTGGAACTCTTCTTCCATTACATCGATGAAAGTGCCGCTTCATGCTCTTGCTTGTACCTGGAACAATTTATTGATTTTGCTCCCAATTTCCACCCCTCTCTCATCTTCACATGGCCCATCTTCGACACTTCTCAACCCTTCCTTGATCTCTTCCATTTTTGGTGATAGACTGATCACCAATATTCATTACCAGTCCACTGACTCTCACAACTACTCTGACTATAGCTCCTCACGCCCCATTCTCCCAGTTTCTCCAACTCCGTCACATCTGTTCCAACGATGCAACCATCGAAAATAGCACTTCTGACACGACGGCTTGTTTCCTTAACCAAGGTTTCCCCCACACCTATGGCTGACAGGGCACCCAACCAGGTTTGACCCATTTCCCACACCTCTGCCCCCCACCCCACCCCCCCCTCCCGGAACTATGATAGGATCCCCCTTGAATTCACTTTCCACCCTACCAGCCTCTGCATTCAAAAGATCATACTCCACCAATTCCAGCATGAGGCCAACATGAAACACATCTTACCTTTATCCCCCCCCAACAGCATTCTGCAGGGATGGCTCCCGACATGGCCTCCTGGTCCTCTACCATTATACCCAAATCCCCATTCCCTTTCCATGACACCTTCCCTTGCAACCGCAGAAGGTGTATCACTTGCCTCTTTACTTCCTCGCTCCTCACCATTCAAGGCCCCAACCTCTCCTTTCAGGTGAAGCAACATTTCACTTGCACCTGCTTAAAATTTGTTTACTGTATTTGCTGCTCCCAATGTGGTCTTCTCTCCATTGGCCAAACACAGGCCGAGTGATTGTTTTGTGGAACACCTTTGCTCAGCCCACAAGCATGACCCTAACCTTCCTGTCACTAGCCATTTCAACTCAGCATCTTGCCAGGCCAGCATTTTTTGCCTGTCCCTAATTACCCTTGAGAAGGTGAGAATGAGCTGCCCTCTTGAATTGCTGAATTCCATGTGATGTAGGAATATCCACAGTGCCGTTAGGAAGGGAGTTCCAGGATTTTAACCCAGTGACAGGAAAAATAGTCCCAAGTCAGGGTGGTGTATGGCTTGGAGGGAGTTTGCAGATCTTGATGTTCCCATGAATCGCCTGCCTTTGTCCTTCTATGTGGTCGAGTTTGCTGGTTTGGAAGGTGCTCTTGAAGGAGCTTTTTAAGGCAATGGGGCCTTTTAAGCTGCATTGTGTCCTTCCTCCTGATGGAAGCTGAGAAGATTCAATCATCCTAAGTGTTCTCAGCAATGTTGCATGCAGTGCGTCCCATCACAGCTGGCATCATTGATGCTGATAGAGGGCTCAGGAGACACAAGGATCCTTGTCCCCACCTGATGCTCAATTCTATTGTGTGCTACCTTGTCCTGCAATAGAGAGGGAAGATTTTCAGTGATTGTGAAGCACAGTGATGTGTTTGTCATAGCTGGACAGCTGGAGGTACATGAATGCAGGAGACGTGGATGTAAGGCTGGCTGCATTGGTAAGCATATGAGGGTGAAGTGGAGTTTCTGGATCTGAGGGCCTGATTTTATCATCGCGTGGTGCCTGCTTTGGGCGTGAAAACTTGGTAAAGTCGGGCGTGAGGCGAGTAGCGCGATCCGCGTCCGCCTCCACATCGGTTCATCCTTTACCGAAAATGGCCACAATCGGCACCGTGCCCAAAATGGGCATGATGGTCATTTGAATGCATTTGCATGCATTTAAATTGACTTAATAGGCTGCATGCCCAACCTTACCGGCACTTCCCCCCTTACCACCGCATTTTCCCAACCAGAATCGATGCGAAACAGACATGTTCCATATAAGTCCGATTCAGGTGTTCCGGTTAGTGAGGAGGTAGGTGCCGAGCGCCCGACGACGCTCTGCCTGAGATTAATGGAGGGGAAGGGGGGTCTGCTGCCACTCTGCCTGAGATCAATGGAGGGGGAGGGGGGTCCACTGCCACTCTGCCTGAGATCAGTGCGGGGGGGAAAGGGGAGGGGCCCAAGATCGGTCTGGGTGTTGGGGGAAGGGAGGATAAGGTGGTCAGTAATGTTGTGGGGATGGGGCAATGTCTGTGGGGGCCAGAGGGAGGCAATATCCAGCCCAGGAGGGATGTGACAGGGGAGCCACATTCTATCATTTTTTTTCTGCGCATGCACAATTGGAGGCACTGATCGGAGCTGCAGGATTTCGGGTGCATTAAGCTCCGCCCACAGGCTTGTACAGCGTGATTCAGAATCGCTGATATTTTTGCAGGCAGAGTGCGTACGGGGGCGCCTGAGAACGGGTCTAAAAGTCAGATCTGAAACACTCCCAGTTTCAAGTCCGCCCAGCACTTAGAATCAAAATGGTAAAATAGGGCCCTTAGAACAAAAAGCCTGAGTGAAAGGGACTGGTGCTTGATACGTGATGGGGATCTGGCGCATTGAGCACGGTGTGACATTGGTGGAGTTGTGGGTAGAAGAGGTCATTTGAAGATGAATTTTTTGACCTAGACTATTCATTCAACTGTTGCTCGGCCCGGGACAGGCGGGGAGGGGGGAGCGGTGAAGCGGGGGCGGGGGGGAGGGGGGGGGGGTGAGTATCACAAGCTGTGGAGGTTGAACTTTCTGGCCGGCTGCTCCCACTTTATTCTGAGGATGGTCTCCCGTTGGACCTCAGAGGCTCTCCTTCTGCCCACTAATACCTCCAGTGCCGCATCAGTCAGCCTGGATGGTTCCACGTGCTCTGGTATTCACTTTTCTGGAGTTTCCAGTGCAGCAATCTGTTTATCCAGTTAATCTTTCAGAGAAAGCAGGCTGCCTGGACCATATGATCAGGAAACAATGTTGGTGGTGTCACACACTATGCGCAGACACACCCCAGCAACTTTCAGATAAGAATACCAGGACTGGAGGCAAAGATTCCATTCTGATGTGCTGGGTAGACCAATTTTCTCCCTTATTTTCAGATAGGCAATTAGGGATAAGCAATAAAGGTGGTCGAACCAGAAATGCCCACATCCCATGAATGAATGATAATCAATATTATTCATTTTGATCTGAATAGGTGGGGGAACACTGAGAACATCAGCCTTCATGTCACTACAGTTAAGAAAGCCCACCAATGCTTCAACTTTCTCAGAAGACTAAGGAAATTTGGTATGTCCACTATGACTCTCACGAACATTTACTGGTGTACCATAGAAAGCATTCTTTCTGGTTGTATCACAGCTCAGTATGGCCCCTGCTCTGTCCAAGACCACAAGAAACTACAAAGGGTCGTGAATGAAGTCCAGTCCATCACGCAAATCAGCCTACCATTCATTGACTCTGTCTACACTTCCTGCTGCCTCGGAAAAGCAACCAGCATAATTAAGGACCCCACGCATCCCAGAGATATTCTCTTCCAACTTCTTCCATCGGGAAAAAGATATAAAAGTCTGAGGTCACGTACCACCCAACTCAAGAACAGCTTCTTCCCTGCTGCCATCAGACTTTTGAATGGACCTACACCGTATTCGGTTGATCTTTCTCTACACCCTAGCTATGACTGTAAAACTACATTCTGCACTCTTTACTTTCCTTCTCTTTGTACGGTATGCTTTGCCTGTATAGCTCACAAGAAATAATACTTTTCACCATATGCTAATACATGTGACAATAATAAATCAAATCAAGAAATCAGAATGATTGTGCTCAATGCCTTGTGTGATGGCATTGTACCACCCAGGCCCTAACATGTGCATCAACACATCAATCAATAATCAAAGCTGAATTGTATTTGATGGTTTTCTTCATCATGATCACCATGAGGGTGAAGTTAATTCATCCCTGAAAATAGCCACGGGGATGTTGGCTTGGGAATAACCCATACCCATTCAATGGAATGCAGCAGCATGCCAACTTTGTACTCCTGGCTCACTAGGAGATCTAGGGGTATATGTCCATAGCTCCTTGGAAGTGGAGTCACAGGTGGACAGAGTGGTGAAGAAAGTATTCGGCATGCTTGGTTTCATCGGTCAGAACATTGAACACAGGAGTTGGAATGTCTTATTGAAGTTGTACAAGACATTGGTAAGGCCACACTTGGAATACTGTGTGCAATTCTGGTCACCCTATTATAGAAAGGATATTATTAAACTAGAAAGAGTGCAGAAAAGATTTACTAGGATGCTACCAGGACTTGATGGATTGAGTTATAAGGAGAGGCTGAATAGACTGGGACTTTTTTCTCTGGAGCGTAGGAGGCTGAGGGGTGACCTTATAGAGGTCTATAAAATAATGAGGGGCACAGACAAGGTAGGTAGTCAATACCTTTTCCCAAAGGTAGGGGAGTCTAAAACTAGAGGGCATAGGTTTAAGGTGAGTGTCTGGAACAAGCTGCCAGAGATAGTAGTAGAGGCGGGTACAATTTTATCTTTTAAAAAGCATTTAGATAGTTACAGGGTGCGATGGGTAGAGAAGGATATGGGCCAAATGCGGGCAATTGGGATTAGCTTAGGGTTTTTTTTTTAAAAAGGGCGGCATGGACAAGTTGGGCCGAAGGGCCTGTTTCCATGCTGTAAACCTCTATCTATCTATCTATCTACTTGAATGGTCTCTGTGGTCAGCCAGTGCTAATCACAATGTTCAGTGGCTGCATGCTTCAGCGGGGGCTTCAGAAACACACCTACCTCATGCAGCTAAAAGCCAGACTGCATCTCTTGCAGGCCATCTGAATTGTGGTTGGAGCAGGGTTGGCAGTCACTCAGAAACTAAATCTGCCCTGGGAAAGAGTGAAGAATGGCACAACGCGGGAGAGAGGGTGTCCCAAAGGTTTATGGACACTGAAATGAAAAATAGGAGTAAAGTCCATAAAGAGTAAGGTTTGTGGATGTGTTGGGTTTTTGGATTTACAGATAAAGGACATTGACCTTGGTTCCCCACTATTTCAGAGATTTTCTTTGTGTCTTCTACCATGAAGGCAAATACAAAGTATTTGTCTAATGTCACCGCAATCTCCCCATTATACCTTTTCCTTTTCTCTGCTTGTGAAGGATCCACATTCACTTTCAATTATCTGTTCACTTTTACATGTTTCGAAAAGCTGTGGCAATCTGTTTTTATATGTTGAACTAGTTCACTCCCCCATCATTAATACTAAATATTGTAAATACATGAAGGTGGATCCCTTACAAGCATAGACAGGAGATGTTGTAACAGGGTGTGAAGAAATGGCAGAGAGATGAAATAAATACTTTGGTCGTAATTTTCTGACCATTCATGCCCGCGGGATCTTCCAATCCTGTTGACGGTGCACACCCAGCATGGGTTTCTCAGTGGCGAGGGGTGCATTCAATGGGAAATGCCATTGGCAACGGTGGGACCAGGAGATTCCACTGCTGGCCAATGGCGGGCCATCTCCATCACCGCGAAACAGGCGGTGGGTTGCAAGGAGAATCTCATCCTTTGTATTTGGCTTCATGGCAGAAGACACCAAAATAACTTTAGAAATAGTGGGGAACCAAAGGACTATAGGTCAGGTATTCGTTATCGGTAAATCCGAAAGTGAGTTGTAAGCCCTTCAGACATGCATTGTGTAAATATACAACTGCATCAGGAATTTACCAAATATGATTCAACATATATGAGGCAACAGAGTGTGAACAACACGTGGGCAAATTAAAAAATTATTAGTGGATGATCAAGAACTGTTAACACTTCTTGACACAAAAATAAGGTTGCTGATAAGAACTGATTTTTTTTTATTCATGAGATGTGGGGGTCACTGGCTGGGCCAGCATTCATTGCCTATCCCTGAGGGCATTTAAGAGTCAACCACATTGCTGTGGGTCTGGAGTTACATGTAGGCCAGACCAAGTAACAACAGCAGATTTCCTTCCCTAAAGAACATTAATGAACCAGATGGTTTTTTGTAACAATTGACAATGGTTTTGTGGTCATCATTAGACTTTTAATTCCAGATTTTTATTGAATTGAAGTTTTCACCATCTGCCATGGTGGGATTCAAACCCAGGGTCCAGAGCATTACCCTGCTTCTCTGGATTACTAGTCCAGCGACAATACCATTACGCCACTGCCTATCTCCTGATTACAGAACACTGGTCTACATCACACACATCGCCACAGTACATTATTTTACTTGGCACCCAAAGGCACTATAGAGAGAGTGTGCACAGCACAAGATGTTATCTACTAATCATATATCGAATAAAATGCCGAAAAAAATTGCTGAATCAGTAAGAATGCTTTTGCTGACCAATTCAACATTAATTATGCAGACCAATGTCTTTGGAGAGTGCTACGGAACCTGAGGCAACACAGCCCTCAACATCTGAACTAAAGTTTGGTGCATTAACATTCAAACCAACAATTATTTTATTTACAGCTTTACTTGAATGAATTTTAATGATGTGACTTTCCAGCATTTTAAACTGATTTTTAGATTAACGGTTTAAATGCAAGTGGTGGTTTCCAGCATCTTTATTTCACTTTAAATTTACTAAACTAGTTATATCTAAGCTCAAGTTAATAAGCGCAACCAAAATATATTAAATATGTTGAATGTCTGATCGTAAAAACAAATGGTGTGATACCGTAAGACATCCTGACCAAGAAGTATTCAAGCTATATGAGGGAAATACTAAGAAAACATTTTATTTTCATTTACATGTTCTAAGCATTTCTGAAACAGAAAATGTAGATAGATTAATGTTTCACAATTAATCACTCTCATATTAAGGTTATGACCCTCAACCAAAACAACTTTCAGTCCCAAAATACCTTAAATTGGAGCAATAATTCAACTGTAAACTTTGCCTATATTAAAAAACCTACAAACTGAATTTAAGGGTAACCCAGTAATTATTCACAAATAGGTTCCACGGAGCTGCAGAACGTATCATTTGAAATGAACATACATTTCCTTATGGGACAAAAGTCCCACGGGAAAAGTGGTCCAACCATGACTAACGAAAGAAGTTATAGATAGTATTAAAGGAAGAGGTTTATAATGTTGCCAAGCAATATTTACAAGCCTAAGGATTGAGAGGAATCTTGGACTCATCAGCTGCCTCACAGCGCCAGGGACCCGGGTTCGATTCCCGGCTTGGGTCACTGTTTGTGCAGAGTCTGCACATTCTCTGTGTGGGTTTCCTCCAGGTGCTCTGGTTTCCTCCCACAGTCTGAAAGTGCTGGTAGGGTGCACTGGCCATGCTAAATTCTCCCTCAGTGTAACCAAACTGGCGCCGGAGTGTGGCGACTAGGGGATTTTCACAGTAACTTCATTGCAGTGTTAATGTAAGCCTACTTGTGACACGAATAAATAAACTTTAAACTAAACTTTAAAAAGATGACCAAGAAATAGAGAAAATAGAATATAAACCTCGATTATTCTTCACCTGTGTTCATTTTGTGTTCTTTTAGTTTTGTGTATGATCATTGTCTTATAATGAAATAATAATACAGATATTATCCTGTCCAAAAAAGTACAAATGGTGCTCAAAGTTGTTCAAATGAGTTTAACTCAATGGAATAAAAGCAAAGTACAGTGGATACTGGAAATCTGCAATAAAAATAAAAAGTGCTGGAAAAGCTCAGTAAATCTGGCAGAATCTGTGGAGAGAGAGACAGAGTTAACATGGAGTTTGCACATTCTCCTCGTGTCTGCGAGGGTTTCCTCCGGGTGCTCCGGTTTCCTCCCACAGTCCAAAGACGTGCGGGTCAGGTTGATTGGCTATGCTAAAAAAAAAATTGCCCCTTAGTGTCCTGGGATGCGTAGATTAGAGGGATTAGTGGGTAAAATATGTAGGGATATGGGTGTAGGGCCTGGGTGGGATTGTGGTTGGTGCAGACTCGATGGGCTGAATGGCCTCTTTCTGTACTGTAGGGTTTCTATGAAATTTCTATGAAATTTCAAGTCTGTATGACTCTTCTTCAGTTCTGAAGAAAAATCACATTGGACTCAAAACCTGAAATGTGACTCTTCATCAGCGCTGAAGAAGACTAAGTCATATGAACTAGAAATGTTAGCTCTGTTCCTCTCTCCACAGTTGCTGCCAGGCCTGCTGAGTTTTTACAGCATTTTCTGTCTTATTAATTCAGTATAAAACTGATCGGTCTATGGGGACAGCTCATTTTGTGTCATTAAAAAATGCTGTGCTCCATCTGCCTTCATCATTAGTAAAAGTAGAATGGAAGGGTACAGATTCCTGTTCATGTATTAACAATACTTAGCACTAATTATGAGAAAGTAAACCAGCTCAACACTTAAAAACATTGTCACAGCTTTTATAAAAGACATAAAAATGAACAGATGAGTGAAAGTGAATGTGAATCCTTTACAAGCAGAGATAGGAGAAGTTATAATGGGGAGGTGGGAGATGGCAGAGACATTAAACAAACGGCAGAGGACACAAAGAACACTTCAAAAAGGTGATGAACCAAGTGACTAAAGGTTAAGTATTCTTTATCCGTAAATCTGAAAACCGAACACATCCACAAACCTCACTTTTTTTTTAACCACATCAACCTTCCGCGTTGCAAGTCTGGTTGTTTGTCTGCAATATTTACCTTGCGAGTTTTGTGGTGAACATGTCAAAAAGAAACTTATTGCAGCTGCCATGTGTTTAAGATTCTGTGATACATTTTAATTTTCCAGCCATTGCATTTACTTTAGACTATAGCTAGCATACGCTTAGGCTATTGTAATGCAAGCTCATATCCGGTATCCGAAACCAAAATCATATAAAATCTGAAACACAATCAGACCCAAGGGTTTGGATATGCATCCTGTAGTGTGATGAGAAATCTAAGGGCATTATTATTAATTAATAAATTGTATTGGAGGAATGATTCAGGCTTGATTACCTATATCACAGCATTTTAAAAGATATGGACAAAAACGTTCTGGCCATTCACGCTGGCAGGATATTCTGGATCTGCCGATGGCACATGATGGGGGGACGGCATGGTGGCACAGTGATTAGCACTGCTGCCTCACAGCGCCAGGGACCAGTATTCAATTCCCAGCTTGGATCACTGTCTGTGTGGAGTTTGGACGTTCTCCCCATGTCTGCGTGGGTTTCCTCTGGGTGCTCCGGTTTCCTCCCACATTCTGAAAGACATACTGGTTAGGTGCATTCACCCGAACAGGCACTGGACTATGGCAAGTAGGAGAATTTCACAGTAACTTAATTGCAGTGTTAATATAAGACTTACTTGTGACTAATAAATAAATACATTTAAATAAATAAATGCATACATACACACCCACCACAGGTTTCACGGTGGCAAGGGTGCATTCAACGGTGACAGGTCAAAGATTAGAAAGAATATAAAGAACAGCACAGAATGACAAAAATATTGATGAGAGAAAAACTAGAGTATGAAAGAAAGCTGGCTAGTAATATAAAGCTGGATAGTAAGAGTTTCTATCGATATTTAAATAAGAAAAGAATTATCAAAGTGAACACTGATCCCAATGGAAGTGCAATTGAAGAATTGATAATGGAAGGCAGGGTGATGGCAGATGAGTTAAACAGGTATTTTGCATCAGTTTTCACTGTCGGGTAAAAGTAATATCAGAGAAATAGGTGTAAATGAGGAAATTGATGGGCGGGAGGGGGGGCATAGCCTGAAAATAAGGGGAAGCAGAATTAGGACTGAGTTGAGGCGGCACGGTAGCACAGTGGTTAGCACTGCTGCTTCACAGCTCCAGGGTCCCGGGTTCGATTCCCGGCTCGGGTCACTGTCTGTGTGGAGTTTGCACATTCTCCTCGTGTCTGCGTGGGTTTCCTCCGGGTGCTCCGGTTTCCTCCCACAGTCCAAAGATGTGTGGGTTAGGTTGATTGGCCAGGTTAAAAATTGCCCCTTAGAGTCCTGGGATGCGTAGGTTAGAGGGATTAGCGGGTAAATATGTGGGGGTAGGGCCTGGGTGGGATTGTGGTCGGTGCAGACTCGATGGGCCGAATGGCCTCCTTCTGCACTGTAGGGTTTCTATGATCTATGAACTTCTTCACCCAAAGGGTTGTGAATCTGTAGAATTCCCTGCCCAATGAAGCAGTGGAGGCTACCTCATTGAATGCTTTTAAGGCAAAGATAGATTTTTGAACAGTGAAGGAATTAAGGGTTATGGTGAACAGGTGGGTAAGTGGAGCTGAGTCCACGAATGGTGGGGGAGGCTTAAGGGCCCAGATACTCCTGCTCCTAGTTCTTATGTTCTTATATTCTAACTTATGAAAATTACAATCACCAGGTGAGTGGTACTGAGCAAATTGTTGGATCTGCAGGCTTGCAAATCCCCAGATCTGAATGGATATCATCCTATGTTCTTGAAAGAAATAAATAGTGAGATAATTGATGCATTGGTTTTAATTTTTCAAAATTCCCTCGATTCGGGGAAGGTCCCATTAGATTAGAAAATAGCAAATGTAACTCCTTTATTCACATGAGTGAGAGGCAGAAAGCAGGAAACTACAAGTCAGTTAGCCTACCATCTGTCATAGGGAAAATGTTAGAAGCCATTATTAAAGATGTTATAACAGGGCACTTGGAAAAATTCAAGGCCACCAGGCAGAGTCAAAATGGCTTTGTGAAAGGCAAATCAAGTTTAACCAATTTGTTGGAGTTCTTTGAAGGTGTCACATCTGCTGCAGATAAAGGGATGTACTGTACTTAGGTTTCCAGAAGGCATTTGATAAGGTGGAACTTTGAAGGTTGTTGCAGAAAATAGAAGCTGATGCTTTAGGGGTAACATATTGGCATGGATTGAAGATTGGCTGGCTAACAGGAAATAAAGAGTTGGCATAAATGGACAGGATATGATGAATGGTGTACCTCAAGGGTCATTGCTGGAGCCACAACTTTTTATAATTAATATAAGTGACTTGGATGAAGGGACTGAAGGCGTGGTTGCTAAATTTGCTAATGACACCAAGGTAGTAGGAAAGTAAACTGTGAAGAGGATGTAAGGAGTTTTAAAAAGACATAAATAGGTTAACTGAATGAGCAAAAATCTGGCAAATGGAGTATAATTTAAGTAAAGATGCAATTCCATTTTGGCAGGAAGAATACAATTAAGCTTATTATTTAATTAGAGGTTGCAGAACTCTGAGGTGCAGAGGGATCTGTGTGTCCTAGTGTATGAACCACGAAAGGCTGGTTTGCTGTTGCAGCAAGTAATTAGGAAAGCTAGTCAAATGTTATTGTTCAGTGCAAGGAGAATTAATTACAAAAGTAAGGAAATGATGTGTCAGCTGTACAGGGCATTGGTGAGACCTCATTTGGAGTATTGTGTACAGTATTGGTCTCCTTATTTAAGGAAATATGTAAGTGCATTAGAAGCAGCTCAGAGAAGGTTTACTAGGTTAAAATCAGAAATGGGTGGGTTGTCTTATAAGGAAAGTTAGAGAGGTTAGGTTTGTAAACACTCGAGTTTAGAAGAGTAAGAGGTAACTTGATTGAAACTTTTAAGATCCTCAGGAAAAAAAATCTTTAAATAGTGAGACTGGAAAATATTGCAATTTGGAGGGACTTGGGAGTCCTTGTACATGAATCACAGAAAATTAGCATGCAGACACAGCAGGAAATTAGGAAAACAAATTGTATGCTAGCCCTTCTTACAAAGGAATTGGTGTATAAGAGTAAATAAGTCCTATTTCAATTATACAGGACCTATGTGTGATCACATCTGCAGTTCTGTACACACTTTTGGTCACCTTACTTAAGGAAGCATATACTTGCCTTACAGGAAGTGCCATGAAGGTTAACTAGACTGATTGCTGGAATGAGCGATTGGATAGATTAGGACTACATTCCCTTGAGTTTAAAAAAATGAGAGATAATGTCATTGAAACATCTAAAATTCTTAACAGGCTGGTTGCTGAGAAAATGTTTCCCCAGTTGGGGAATCTAGAATATGGGGGGGTGGTCACAGTCTCTATATATGGGATCAGCCATTTAGAATTGAGATGAGGAGAAATTTATTTGCTCAGGTGATTGTGAATCTTTGGAGTTCTCTAGCCCAGAGAGCTTGGATGTTCAGTCATTGAGTATATTAAGACAAAGATCAATTTTGGATACTGGGGGAATTAAAGGACACAAGAATAGTGTGGTGATGCTGAGTTGAGGTAGAAGATAAGCTATGACCTTATTGAATGACTCAGCAGGCTCAAAGGGCCTATTCCTGTTCCTATATCTCAGGCCTTATGCACTCATCTTGTTCAGTAAGATTCATAATTAGTGTTAATCATTGAAAACACAATAACAGAAAGCTGTACACTTCCACTCTACTTTTATTAATGATAAAGACAGATGGCACACAACCTCTTTTTAGTCACATGAAACGAGCTGTATCCATTGGCCCAACTAGCTTTCCACTAAGTTAATAAAAACAGAAAATGTTGGAAAATCTCAGCAGGTCTGCCAGCCATTCACGCCGACGGAATTTTCCAGTCCCGCTGCAGTGAACGGGGATTTGGCTGAGCTCCAAATTCTCTGTCTTCGCTTGCAATCGTGTGAACGGCTGGAAAATTCTGGCCAAGGTTAATGTTTCAAGTCCATAAGACTCTTCCATATTGGACTCAAAGGACGGAACCTTCCCACCTGCCTGCCACAGGAATTGTAGCCAGCGGGACACGGACCATGCAAAGGTTCGTTGACCTCGGGCATGATTTTCTGGCCTGGGGCGGCTGGAAAATCCAGCCCAATATGTTAATTCTGTTTCACCCTTCACAGATGCTGTCAGAACTGTTGAGTTTATTCAGGATTTCCTTTGTTTTATTTCCCATTTCCAGCATCCATCGTATTTTGCTTTTATTCCAATGTGTCAAACTCATTTCAACAATTTTGAGTGCAACTTGTACACTTTTGCACTGGGTAATATTTATCTTATAATTTTATTGTAAAACAAATATAAGCAAAATAAAAAGAACGCAAGTTAAAAATAATCTAGATTTATAATTAGGTTCCTTTGATTTCAATGTTGCAGCTGCGAACTCTTCAATGAGTCTCTCTTCAAATGAACATTAAACTAATTGATGAGCAACCCAGCAATTATTCACAAATAGATTCCATGAACCCAAAGCATGCATGTGAAATCTCACACTTGAAATTGTACTACTGCTCAATCTATCAGCTCAACCTGCCTGAACTCTTTCTATGCAAGATCTGAAATTGTAGGAATAATTACTAGAAGCACTTTCCTAGTTGTGTTGCAGGCAGTAGGAGTTGTTGATCAACTCACTATGCGACACACACAAAATATTTCTAAACGTGATACATCTTGATTGGAGAGAACAGAGTGAAAATATCCTGGAAAATGGTCAACTAGGAGATTAATTTTGTACGATCAATCATGGGACGGTAGAATAATAATTGCAGCATAAATACCGCGTTAAGAGCAAGAACTGATTGGAGTGACACACGGCTGAGCTTTTAACTGCTTTGCAGGAATTCACTCAGTCACATTATTGAGGGCATCATTTCATTTTTGTGTCAGCATTGTAGCACTCTTCCCTCAGGGTCACAAGGGTTTAAGTCCCACACCAGTGCTTGAGCACAAAAATTAAGGTTGACTCTGTAATGCAGTGCTAAGAGTGTTCCGCACTGTCAGAAGTGCAGTCTCTTGGGTGAGACATTAAACTGAAGGCCCATCCTCCTGCTCAGGTGGATGTAAGAGATCCCATAGAACTATTTTGAAGTAGTACAGGCAAGTTATCCACGCTTTCTTGGCCAAATACTCGTCCCTCAGTCAACATAATTAAAACAGGTTACCTAGGCATTGTTACATTGCTGCGTGTGGGAGTATGCTGTAGTCGTACTGCCATGTTTCTTGTAACGCAACACTTCAAAAGTGTTTAATCAGCTGCAAAGTGCTTTGCGTCATCACTGGTCATGAAAAGCACTATATAAATACAAGTCTTCTTCCTCATTCATAAGACCCAATCAAAAAAATGTGATCTAAAATATTAATGCTGGTTGTCATTAATTTGTAATCAAATGTCCGCGTAAGCTTATCATGCTGTAATTTCTCTCCCAGCCATAGTGGCACTAAAGCAACTCAGTTTTACATCGCAGTTCCTCTGCCTGTGCTGCAGGGATACACAAATGCTCGAGTTAACTCTACTTCACAAATTACCTTATATTTAACTGTCAATCATAAAGATAAATGGGATGGCACAAAAATGGGAGAATATATGGCTGTAAAAGGTGGCTAAGTAATGCCTGTATGCCAAGTCCAAGTATCCTCCATTTGTTTTGCCGAACCTTACACTTGGCTATTGTGATGATACTGTGCCTTTAAGGAATATATTTATATCATGTTTCTTGTGAAGGGTATGGTCAGAAGTCAGCTCTGTTGTTACAGAGCCAGCTTGTCTGTTGAATGTGGTTTTTTTTAATCTGAGCTAATGCATTTTTGATTATCTTTGGGTTTTTCCCCCTGGGGTTTCAGGGTAGGGTTTAGTTTGGTTGATTGACAAGAGACAGAGTGATGTGAATGAGCTTAGTTAAGCTTACAGGGAAAAGCAGTCAGTTTCTGCTTGATCCTGAATGAAGCAAGTTCTCTCTCTCTCTCTCTGGAGGCTGCTGTTTGAGTGTCAGAAGACAGGTGTCTCTCTGTCTCTCTCTATCTCCAGAAGTGTTCAAAGGCTTAAAGAGTGGCAACCTGCATACCAGCACCTAGGTCTGTGTTGAATGCTAACTGATTTTTGAAGGGGAGCTTGAAGCTATGAGGAATATTGCTTAAACTGGAACTAATGGAGATAGATTAGCAGTTAAGAATTATATCTTGTTATGCTTAAGAATTTCAACTGGTAAAAAGTCTGTTATATTTAAACTGCATTGTTAAAATAAATTCTGTTTTCATAAAAGCTTCCAAGTGTGTCAATAGAATCACATCAGAAGTGAAACACCTTATCCTCACATTAATGCCAAAAATAAAAAAAGTTGGGTTCTAGTCTAATTCATAATATACCTTGAGGTTTCCGATCTGATCCCCAACACTAAACTCCCTGGAAAATTTAGACGTACATTATTTTTTTTAGCCATCACTTGGATAGTGACTTTAATATATGAAAATTGGAAAACAAACACAGAAAGACGATGTGGGAGAAGTATTGGGGAGCAAGTGTGAATAGATAGATATTGATCAGGCATTTTGAGGCAGCAGAAAGGAGTCACACAGTGGAAAGGCCAAGTGGAATGCTCCACAATGTGAGGCTGAAAGGCTGATAACCTTCCAACACTGAAAAGAGAAGGGAGGATGAAAAGCAGGCCTGAATCCACAGGCCGAGGGCAAGTACAGGAAAACAGGCCTCAAGACGTGGGAGGGACAAGGCTATGAAGCTATTTATTACAAGGAGTTTGAAACCGATGAAACTGAATGAAATCTCCAACTAACTTCACAGCATTTATGTGTTAAAATAGCTCTATGAGGTGATTACTAATCGTAGTATGACTGTTAGAAAATGGCCAATGTTGACTTACATTTTAGGTAGTTATTTATGTTTTCTGCTGAGTTTACCAGACTAACAGATTCTCTTTGAGTAAAGAATCATCAAACTTACATGTATCTAGCATCTTGTGATGTCACCAAAACTACTTTGCATACAATTCTGAAGTGACATAGAAAAGAGAAGGAAGGAGTAGACCATTCAGCCCCACAAGCCTGCTCTACAATCAACTAGTTTGTAGTTGATCTTCTACCTCAGTGATTATCTAGTAGACCAAATCTGTCCTTCATTCCAAATGAACTGGTATCAGGTGAGAAGTAGGAAGGAGCAGAATGGGAAGAGAGGGGGATCAAAAGAAAGGAATTGGAGGAAAACTATCAACATTATGTTCACACTCTTGCCTTACTTTATCCATGTAATATTTTCACCGCCAGGAATAAATCAGGAAAACAAGGGCCCATCTGCTTGGTGAAAGCGTGTTCCAGCATCCATGGACTTGCAAGTGAGCAGCAATGATCTGTTGCTGAAAATGATCAGAATTCTCAATTACTTGAGTTACAGACACATAACACAACACATAATATATTCTAGCAAGACAATTTAAGAGTTCATTTATTAGTCACAAGTAAGGCCTACATTAACACTGCAATGAAGTTACTGTGGAAATTTCCCTAGTTGCCACAATCTGGTGCCTGTTCGGGTCAATGCACCTAACCAGCTCGCCTTTTGGACTTTGGGAGGAAACCGGAGCACCCGGGGGAATCCCACGCAGACACGGGGAGAACGTGCAAACTCCACATAGTGACCCAAGCTAGTCCCTGGCACTATGAGGCAGCTGTGCTAACCACTGTGCCACCGTACCGCCCCAATTTAGAAATTTATGTTAGGAAGATCTTAATAGCTAATCTGAATTTAGTAATTCAGACAAGCTATTAAGATCTTCCTAATTGGTGCTATACATTTTTTTGGGGGGGGAGAAGGGGCGGTTTAACCCTTGAATTTTCTCTTTACATTCTCTTCCATTATTTACAATAGAACTCTTATTTTAAAAGTTCCTTTCATTTAATTATGGCAGGGTAGCAGCGTAAGTACATAAGAGTTCTGTATTATTTACTCCTGTAATCATGTAAACCAGCTTTCATCTCTCCTTGAAGATATTTGGTTGCTGCACTGAAAATTAAGAGGGAATTTAGGTTAAACTATTTAGGCTGTTAGACTCCCACAGGGGAAGAGTTAAAACAATTAGTTCCATGAGTGAACAGCTTTTATTTTTTAATTAAACAAATGTTCGTTCATTAAACTGCTTGATTGTAGGACTCTGCGCCAGTGTACAGCACAGCAGAGTGGTAGGGTGAGGGTTTGCAGCTGTACTGCTTTGCATAATGAATTCACAATGCTGGCGAGATGATCCAAAAATTAGTTGGTGGATGGGGAAAGGGTATAAGTAGAAAAAAAAATACAAGAAGATTGTAACATACTGAGGTACCTTGGAAGTCTTTGAGCATCTAGTGATAGAGTCCTAAAGATCAGGGAATGGAGGAAAGCTGTACTGTGGAACGACCTAAAGAGCAGAAAAAGAATTGCATTGAACAATGACGAAAACAAGCTTAAAATATATCACAATTCTTGCAAAATATTGTTCATGAAGGCAATATCATATTCAGTAGTCTTAAGTGGAAGTTATTGCCAAAATTAACCTTATCCTGAAGGCCAACATTTATGCAAAATTTCAACACCTACTGCAAGTCAATTATATCCTTTCTAATAATTATGAAATGCTTATTAGTCGTAAAAATACATTGTTAATTAGCATCCTGATCAGCTATAAAACTGTACTTTGAGGTTCAACAAGCCACATTGTTCAACTGCACATGACAGGTGGAAGTTTCCAGTTTACTTTCAGGAAAGTTTTTTTGTTAATTCATTTAACAGGATGTGGGCTTTGCTGGCTGGGTCCATCATTTATTGCTCAACCCTAATTACCCTTCATTTCAGAGGACATTTGAGAGTCAACCACATTGCAGTGGGTCTGGAGTCACATGTAAGCCAGATCGGGCAGATTGGTTCAGACATGGAATAGGGGAATTAAAGTTAATGATGACCATTGTTATGATCTGTGACCAACATTGAAGGTTGAATTTTTCTTCCCGAGTCCTGCTTCTGTTGTTGGAAGGAAATAAGACTCAGGAATGTACAAGTGCCGTTCGCTGCCAGACAAAGGGAGCGATCTTTGAGGACGCGGCCAATTAACTAGCTGCCTCTGAGGGCCCCGTGCGATTAAGGGTGAACAGTAAGCTCTGGAGGCTAGAAGGGCTTCAGGAAGCCCTGCAACATTGTCACCCCACTATCATCACCTGGGGAAGGAGCAGCGCTCTGAAAGCTCGTGATTCCAAATAAACATGTTGGACTTTAACCTGGTGTTGCGAAACTTCTTACTGTGCCCATCCCAGTCCAACGCCGAAACCTCCACTTCATGGTTATTTGATGAGTTAGCGAATGTTATGATTTTTAGCTTGAAACCAGCTTCATGCATTTGGTTGGAAGGTTGACTCTTCTTTATTGTTCACAGGACCTGCTCTCTTTGGGCTTGTCGTAAACTCCCACATATCTTCGCAACACAGACAGCATCACCTGCTCGATTCCTTGCACCCAGTTGTAAAGTAAGTTAAAAAAGTAGGCGGAAGTTTAAGGCTGACTACTAATGTGAGCATTGCATGTCATGGCTGAGAAGGGGGATCAAGTCATACACGGAGCATATTTTCAGGCCAACAAAATGGGATCATGTTACACGCCAGGTTGACTTATACATTTACTGTACATTTTCTTTATTAACTGCCCCCTACTATCAAGTAAAGTTTTATTTTAGCGACTGACCAAAGTAAAATAGCTGATAATCAAAACATCTTAAATTCTGCCAAGGATGCTGAGTTTAACATTCACTCTGAGAATGCATTTACAGTGCAACAGTCTGTCAAAGCTGTCCAAAGGGCTATATGATTTTCCATACAATTCTGGTCTATCCATAACAATTCTCCACAGCCATCTCCAGGCCTTGATTTTAGCCCCACCTCCAGCACCTCAGTTCACACCACACATCTTCCAACAAGCTTGACCATCCAGTGAAAGTATATAAGCGTAAAAGAGATCAGTGGAAAAGAGATGGCTGATATACAAGTGGCCACTTCATAAAGGAAATACACAACTAATTTCTATTGGGACTTAGTTAGGCCTGTGTAAACTGGCTAGGTGACTGCTACATTAAGGGTATACCAAACACAATAAATAACATGGCTGTATGAATATCAACAGACAGTCTCAGATAAATCCCAAGAACACAGAAATGATTAGCTTACTCATGCATTTAGTCACTTCATTTTGTATTTTCTTTTCTTACGGAGATTTTTTTTTACTCCTTCGTTTTAGGGGTCATTTTCATTTTTAACTGTTGGGGAAAAATAGGCAATAGTGAATAGGCAGCTTGTTCTGCACCTTACCCAAATGGAACAGAGGTTCAGGTGACATGTCAAGCTGGTTGCCAATTTACTTTCACCCTTTGTTCAGCCAACAATAAAATCATCTCCGTGGTTTTGAACTTTAATTGACTTCCTTCTCATCTGCTTCTGTGCTAGAAATTTAACTCCTTCATTCATTTGTTACATCAGGGTCAGAATTCTCCAGTCTTGACTACCCCGCTTCTGCTGCCAACAAGAACAGAGACTTTGGCACTCAGCCAAACCTCCATTCATTGCAGCGGGACCGGACAATCCCAACATGGGCGAGGATGTAAAATTCTGACCTAGGTATCAATTGTAAACTGGCTTTAAAAAATTATACAAAATAAAATGACTAAATGCATGATAAAGCTAATAATTTCTGCTCTTGGGATTTTTTTGAGATACTGGGCGGGATTTTACGGCCTAGCTCGAGCGAGATTGTGAAATCCCACCCGAGGCAAACGGAGATTTCCGTTCTGGCAACCTCGCCCGCCCCGATTCCAGTGACAGTAAAATTCCGGCCACTGTCTGTTGATATCCAGTAAGAAGTTTAACAACACCAGGTTAAAGTCCAACAGGTTTATTTGGTAGCAAAAGCCACACAAGCTTTCGGAGCCTTAAGCCCCTTCTTCAGGTGAGTGGAATAAATAAACCTGTTGGACTTTAACCTGGTGTTGTTAAACTTCTTACTGTGTTTACTCCAGTCCAACGCCGGCATCGCCACATGTTGATATCCATCCAGCCATGTTATTTATTGCGTGTGGTATACCCTTTATGGGGCACTCACCTGCCCCTTTAAAGCCAGTTTACAATCCTTCAATTTTTGCAGCAAAATACTGCAGATCTGGAATTGTAACAGAAAATGCAGGAAAGACTCAGCAAGGTCTGGCAGCATCTATGGAGAGAGAAGCCGAGTTAAACTTTCGAATCCGTATGACTCTTCTTCAGAATTCTCGAGAAGAATCATATGGCCACGAATCATTAACTCTGTTTTTCTCACCACAGATGCTGTGCACCTGCCGAGTCTCGTCAGCATTTTCTGTTTTATTATCTATCAACTTTTTGTTTGCCTATACGAAATAAATATGTCCAAATGTCCTATGCACATATTATCTAGGAGAGATGACAAGAATATTCTAATGTCCTTTTGGCAATGCTACTCTTGTGTTGGTCACTTGAAAATGTGTGAATGAAGCTACTGATGTTCTTTGCCTATAAGTAACTATGTGGCCTTTACTCTTTGTATGGTGATATGCACTTGTTCCACCATTTTGCTGCATGTGGAACTGGAGCATCTTTGAAATGTCCCAGCAAAATTATACATTAGAACAAAGACACAACTCGAACATAAATCACAAGCCACACCTTTTTAAAAAAAAACTTGGCCCAAAATTTATCAGGTTAATCTTTTGCTCCACAGCTCTTTCCATTGTTGACTGAAAAATGCATTTTTACGTTTTTTAAAGTTTATTTATTGGTGTCACAGGTAGGCTTACATTAGCACTGCAATGAGGTTACTGTGAAAATCCCCTAGTAGCCACACTCCAGCACCTGTTCAGGTACATTGAGGGAGAATTTAGCATGGCCAATGTACCTAACTAGCACATCCTTCGGACTGTGGGAGGAAATCGGAGCACCCGGAGGAAACCCATGCAGACACGGGGAGCATGTGCAGACTCTGCACAAGACAGTGACCCAAGCAGGGAATCGAACCTGTGTCCCGTGCGCAGTGAGTCAGCAGTGCTAACCACTGTGCCACCGCACTGGGTTTAAGGCTGTGGTGGGTAGGAAGAAAGAGGGGATTCTATCTTGGGGGGGATCGCCCCCGATCAGCCCTCTGAAGATAGAACCCAACCCCTTTCTTCCTATCCTTTGAAGAAATTATTTAAAAATTGCGCTGCCCATTCCTGCCTGACTGCCCATGCCCAACATGTAATGGCACAGGCAGCATATTACCAGGATCAATTGGTGTGCTAACAAATCTAATTGACCCTTGATTACCGAATAAAATATGGCAGGCAGGCTTCCAATGTTGGCACATCCACCCACCCCCCCCCCCCGCCCCCATATTATGAGTGTAATCTTTGGTGGGTGAGAAGGTGGTGTGGTTATATACCATAGGTTATATGCCCCCCCCCACCCTTACCAAAATCACATCCAGCGTGGGCACATAAAATGCTGCCCCTGTACTCATAGTGGGAGAACCACCGCCCTGCACTCACTCTGTTTGCGGAAGAAGAAATTTAAACCTAAAGCCCTTTGATCAAACAGTGCTTAACATATCTGATTCCATTATGATCATGAAATAAATCATAAATGAAAAAGAATGTGAGCACGTTGCATTAACACTTCAGCGTTCAGATGACAGATACAAACCACTTGTGCTTTGCCGTTCCCATTGACAACTCATGTCATCATGTCAAAATATTATGCTTTCCTTCCAAACTTTCAAGGAATTAAGAATAATAGAGCTGTCAATAAATTTCTAATCTGTTAGTGCTTTTGCAAATTGTAATCTTGGTGGATACACATTAATCTATGAAATAGTTTCTAAATCGCACCAGATATCTCTAAGTTGAGAATAAAATTGATATACATTTTTAAAGAAAAGTACACTTTGCGACCCAGTTACAAAATGAGATTTTTCACTTGTTTTGGCCATTGAAACATTTTATAGTTTAATCTGTTTCATTGTTCAAAATAAATTGGGTAATGTATCCAATAAACTAGAACACTGGTCAACCTTATCCCATAAATTACCAATGATGAATGAGATTATCCTTCTGAACTGTTACTTGGGCTGGTGACTTAACAATGAAAGCATTGTTCCCTCGTCCATGATTCTGATTAAAATTAACAAATTTTCCAACTTCTATGTTATCGACTAATATCTTCATGTTTCTTTAGTTTGCCTCATAACACAAAATCTGAATTATTTATGGCTCCCTTCTCTGCATACTTCCAAATTATTTCAAGATCATATTGGCTGAAATGGAAAGCAATAATCTAACTGTAGGCCTCTTTCAATACATTTTAAAGTGTTAATATCATTAGTCTTCAGAACAGCTGTTACTATTTTGCTTGTCTCCATTACAGTAATGTTTGAATTTGAGTTTATTTATTGGTGTCACAAGTAGGCTTACATTAACACTGCAATGAAGTAACTGTGAAAATCCCCTAGTAGCCACACTCCGGCGCCTGTTTGGATATACTGAGGGAGAATTTAGCATGGCCAATGCCTCTAACCAGCATGTCTTTTGAACTGTGGGAGGAAACTGGAGCACCCAGAGGAAACCCACATGAGAGAACGTGCAGACTCCACACAGACAGCGACCCAAGCCGGGAATCGAACCTGGGTCCCTGGTAATGTGAGGGAGCAGTGCTAACCACTGTGCCACCGTGCCACCACGTTAAGGTTCGCATTAAAGGTTGAGCTACAACTATGAATGCAACTCAATAAATGATGCACCATCATTCTGATGCAGGACAGACATCCTTTATCTTCAGTCTCATGGCTCACTGTCAGCAGTCAATTTGCACCTACAAAGGCTTGTTTTTCACAGCGCTGTACAGGCAAAGTTGTTTGGATACCCCCCAAAAATCTGAATCAACCAAGAAGAAGCAGATTTTCATCTGCCACACAGAGATTGCAATGGATCAATGATGTGTATTTGACTTCATTAGAATCATGCCAGAACTGCCTTCATGTTCCACCATGTATAACATCTTACATTAGCTCTAAACCATTTAAATGTGAATTTCTGATGAAAACAAATGAAATTTTCGAGTCAAACACTTTCGATCAAGATTGGTGTATATATGTAATCAATTGCATTTTAGATGATTCACATTCAGAGGCGGTATTTTGTTTTTCAGAAGTACTCTGCCCATAAGGAAGTGAAGGACAGTTATAAAAAAAATCTTCCTTTGTCTTCCTTAAAAAAGAGAGATAATTGGCATAAGCAAATGTCTTTGCAGGAGGAACTGCAAAAGCAATTCTTTGAGCAGCAGTCCAGCATCCTGGACCGGGGAGCGGCGCGGGCTTGGAGGGCCGAAGGGCCTGTTCCTGTGCTGTATTGTTCTTTGTTCTTTGTTCTAGTTAATGCAAAGTTTTGTAAGATTGATGTGTTTCGGGACTGTGGATGGGAGTTTCCAAATGCACGCGCCCCTAAATTTCTGCCCGAGTTAACAGACCTTTAAATCATAGAATCCCTACAGTGCAGAAGGATGCCATTTGGCCCATTGAGCCTGCACCAACAACAATCCCACCCAGGCCCTATCCCCATAATCTGACGTATTTACCCAGCTAATCCTCCTGACACTAATTATGCATGGCCAATCCACCTAACCTACGCATCTTTCGAGTGTGGGAGGAAACTGGAGCACCCAAAGGAAACACATGCAGACACGGGGAGAACATGCAAGCTCCACACAGACAGTGACCCAAGGCCGGAATTGAACCCAGGTCCCTGGCGCTGTGAGGCAGTAGTGTTAACCACTGTGCCGCCCTTGATAGCTCTTTCCCAATTCTATGGATGTGGTGGTGCATGGCCATTCTTAACCATTTAAATGGTCTGCCAAATTTTCTGTCCCGCTCGCTACAATTCCTGCAGTGGATAGGATGGGAAAATTCCACCCTGTACCTTTAATTTAGGGTAAAATGGAGGAATGAAGGGGGTCATATGATTTGTTCTTAATTCTGGTGACAGTGAGCCAGGTGGTCTGAGTTCTAAAGATTAAAAGGGACCCCAAGATGATTTGCTGTGAAGAAGGTGCAAGACATTCACTACTCTATACAATGACCAAAGCATGTGTGCTGATGGTAATTGGGGTCTGCCGCCACTACTGCTGCACCCATTCGGACAGGCCAAGTTCCAGTTGCTTGTCTCTCCAGGTAAGTCCTGGGTATAATGCTGGGGTGGTTAAAGGTGCAATAGGGAAGGAGGTGATCGCAAATCCTGAAGGGTTGGAGGAGCACTTTTTCTGATATCACAGAAATGTATCATTTGTATAAAACAATAGTTTAAGTCCTCACCTCTGGTTGGCTAATGAAGGTCGAGCCAGGCCCATTGTCCCACCCCGCTCGCTGACTAATTTCTCAAAGAAAGGCTTCTGAAAAGGAGTTAGGCCCATTGTTGACATTCACACACAAACACTGGGCCAAACAAATTCTGGGCAATGGGATGAACGCCAGTGCAGGTTGAATGCTGGCTGTCCAATGCTAAATGATAAATGTGCACAACACAGACCAATTTCCAGCCTCTTCAGTTTAACATTGGCAATATGCCAAGGACATTCTGTAACACTTCTCCCAATATGTACCATTTGCCAGAGGTTCCCATTGGCTTTTCTGCCGAAGTTAGGGAAGACAACTCAAAAAGGGGACGAATAGATTTATGATTATGAACTTCTAGGCCGGAATGTTATCGCCCCGCTCGCTACAGGAATCGGAACGGGCAAGGGGCGGGGGCAATAGAAAGGTCCATTGACCTCAGGCTGGATTTTACAGTTTCAGGATGAGCAAGATCACAAAATCCCACCCGTACACCCTAATCTCTCGTGCCCTAGGTATTGATGTAGCAATAGGCACAAGGTGAGATGCTTGTGTGAAATTATTTGGTTCCTTTGAGTACTAATGTTGTGGGCACATTGAAATAAAGCCAAAGAAAAGAAAGGTTTGCCTACCACAGAGAAGTTTGCACCTATGGGCAGGGAGAACAAAGCACCCTTCCTTCCTAAACCCATATTTGGATCATTTGACAAAATGTTGGTCCTCATTCCACGTGCCCCCACCTCCTCTCTAGGTTATCCACACTTACAGGGTCTAAGAAACATTAACACATTTATAGAATCATAGAATCCCTACAGTGCAGAAGGAGGCCATTCGGCCCATCAAGTCTGCACCGACCACAATCCCACCCAGGCCCTATCCCCATCACCCCATATATTTTTACCCTCGCTAGTCCCCCCTGACACTACGGGGCAATTTAGCATGGCCAATCCACCTAAGGCGCACATCTTTGGACTGTGGGAGGAAACCAGAGCACCCGGAGGAAACCCATGCAGACATGGGGAGAACGTGCAAACTCCACGCAGACAGTGACCCAAGCGGGAATCGAACTCGCGTCCCTGGCGCTATGAGGCAGCAGTGCTAACCATTGTGCCACTGTGCCGCCCCAAGTTGAAGTCTGAAGGGATTGGTGTGTATGATGTGCACTGGGCAGGATCGGAAGTTTGATATTTTTCCAGTTTAAAAAAAAATGAAAAGAACTAATATAAAATTATGATTACTTAGGTATAAAAATTTACAGCACAGAAGGAAGTTATTTGGATCATACATCTGTGGCAGTGCTTTCCTTTGGTTGTCCAGGATTAGTTCCCCAGCCTCGGACTGCCCTCACAGTGTTTATAACAGGAAACGCTGGTGCAACAATTTGTTTATACAGTGCTGTGCTCACAAACATGCAGAAGATTAAGACGAGCAGAGAAAGTCACATGCATCTACTAAGAAAACTTACAGGCTCCCAATCACAAATATTATGGGTTTCATCAACTTCAAGATCTGATCATCCACACAAGGACAAAAAAAGTGAAGGGAGTCTTGGCTTTTCCACCGTGAAACATATATTCATATCTTAGTATCTTTACTCATTCTGTATTTACATTCTTGATATTTTTCTCTGCTTTTCTTGCTGTTCTCTTGTTGTCAAATTATTTGACTCATAAAAATTCAAGGCTACCCGATGCTATTGAAGTAGAAGAAATAACCCTGGATTTTGGTCAATAGTCAGGGGAAATTTTAAATCAATTTGCAACAAATTATTCATCAGAAATATTACAGAAGGAAAGGGTATTATGTTTCTGAGAAGGCAAGGTTTTTTTTCCTTACTGTCTACAACCAAGGAAGAAAGTTAGAATGAGTTAAATAGATTATAGACCCATGGTTAAAAAAAAATCTTTCCTTGCATACTAATTGAGTGGATACTGTAATTCATTTCAAAACATGGATTTAGAAGACATAAGTTAGATGCCTCCAGAAATCAGCCTGGTTGAGGTTACTAACAATCAAAGGAATGACTGTTGCTTTTCTAGACGGGGTGGCATGATCGCACAGTGGTTAACACTGCTGTCTCACAGCGCCAGAAACCCGGGTTCAATTCCGGCCTTGGGTGACTGCCTGTACAGAGTTGGTACATTCTCCCCGTGTCTGCGAGGGTTTCCTCCTGGTGCTCCAGTCCACCGACATGCATGTTAGGTGGATTGGCCATGATAAATTGTCCCTTAGTGTCCCAAGATGTGTATGCTGGGAGGATCAGAGGGGAAAATATGTGCGGGTACGAGGATAGGCCTAGGTGGGGCTGCTCTGTTGGAGAGTTGGTGCGGAATCGATGGGCCGAATAGCCTCCTTCTGCACTGTAGGGATTCTATTCTATGGACAGTGGAGCAAAATTTACTTCATTACTTCTTAAGATGAAAAACTTTGACTATAGAACAGATCAAACCCATTCACCACCACGCTGGAATTTCCAGCCTCTCAGTTGTGTGTTTCCCACCAGCGGGAGGTGGCACATTGTTTGCTGGTGGTGGGATTCTCTGGTCCCACCGCTGTCAATGGGAATTCCCATTGATGTCACCCCATGCCGGCAGGAAACCCGTGGGTGAGGGTGTGCTGCCAGCGGGACTCGGGAATCCTGCTGGTGTGAACGGCCGGAGAATTCCAGCCCACGCCTGAACCATGTTAAACAATATGAGAGAATACTGCAATAATAGAGGAAGAACATCTCAAAACCTGAGGACCAAGTCCCTGCCAGATTTGGGATCATTCCAGTTTTCGGGAAAATGAGGCATTTCAGAATGCCTGCAGTGTGATTAGGTAGATGGTGGGCAGGTCTAAGCTGGATATGGTGCTTTGGTTAGGCCACAACTGAAAAACCGTGTTCACTTCTGAGAGAAACACTCAAGATGGAAGTTGTTTCATGGAAGTGTGACTCCTTCCAAACTTTTCTGAGCTGGGTCAGCTGGAGTCAAGAATCACTCTGACCACAGGAACCGACAGGCACACGAAGCAACTACTGCCAATGTGGCAACACTCCAAACAAGCCAGTCAGCCTTTTTTCACTCAGTTACTCATCAGTCAAAACTCTTGCATGGCCCCGCTTAGAATAATGTCCTGTGTTTTAGATACTGTGAGATTCCAGATAGTTGGATTTGAGGTATTGCACCTGAGGATGCTAAAACCAATATAACTGCATTAATACACGGACTACTCAGGTTCTCTGTGTGCTAGGACAAAAGGTCTTATCAGCTGAGATTGCTTTTAACATAAAAATAGGACAAGCCAAAGAATGGAATATTCATGCTTCAATGCCAATCACCGCCTTTGATGTATCAGTCAAATGAGGGAAGTTCCCTGCAGAAAAGCAAGATCAAATTTTCTGACTGAAACTAACTTTGAATATTTTTGGCACTCCATTGGAAATTCCAATCAATAGTGTGTCAGGAAAAATGAGTTAATTTAACTCGAAGGATAGTAATATTAATTAAGTTTGATTCAAGCTTGCCATAATTGATTAGCCAGTTCCCATCTGTCCATTATTTTATCAAACAAAAATACACAGATTCGGAAGATGTACTAAACAATCAACCCTGAAATTCTCACACGCTCATCGTCTTTTATCTCGATTCTTTTTCAACTTGAATGAGAAAGTAAGAGCGATAATTTTCTTTCCAACTAACAGATGTAGATCCATGGCACACAGAAATCGACGCACAACAGCATTCCAGCATGCTCCTTACTTGACTTGTTAAGCAGCAACCACAAAACCGTACTCCAAAGAAATTCCCTACTCTCTCTGGTGGAGTAGAACTCCCTTAGCGATTGACCTTTATGTATTAATAAAATGAACCACCAATAGCCATGTAACTGTCAGGTGGTCCACAGAGAATGCCAAGCTTATGTCCACACATCTGTCATACATATGTGCACTAGCTGTATATGGGCAATCTTAAAATTTTAACTGTTTGCAAAGTCAGAATTGTCTTAACTTCTACCAACATTGAGCCAATTTTAAAACATACAATTTTCATGACTTTAAGCTCAAAAATGGCTACTAAATGTGGGCCAACTCAGCTTCATTCATGAATTGGGTCAATTTAGAGCATCTGGCCGACTTTGCTTGAGACAATGGTGAGTTTACACCTTTATAGGTCTGCCACTGGTAGGAAATGCATCAATGTTATTTGTGGCATTTTGATGAGTGTAACTTTGATCCATGGCTGGAACTCCACCACCTCGCCTGCCACGGAATCTGCACGGGCGAGGGTCCGACAACAGAAATCGTCGTTGACCTCAGGCCTGGGAATTTCCAGTCTCGCCCGAGCGAGGCCGCAAAATCCCGTCCATTGTGTTCTGAATGACACATGATGGCAAGAATGCGCTTCAGTTCAAAAGCTGAGAGGGTGAAAGACTTATTCACAGATTTCAGTTTTGTGAAAATGGCTTTTGGTTTGAGAAGACACTCAAATTTTCACACGTCCAGCGTTAAAAATTAATTCCACCAAGAAATGAAGAAATGCAATGTATTTCCAGAGATTTTCTTCTTTTAAAAGAAGTAAATATGCATAATACATAAAACATCAGGTACATTAATACACAGGTAGATGGAATGCTTACAAAATAGTGGTTCCTAACAGGTCTTAAAACAAGAAATGATGAGTACATAACATTATTAGCACGATGGACACTGATTTCTGGAGCACAAAATATTAACCACTTACCAAGACATTGCACAGTATATCTCTATTAAATTATTTTATTTATTTTTGAGTGGGACAACTGGTCTGTCATGTATCACAAGCAGCAGAATCAACAGATCATTGAATCCCAACAGTGCGAAAGGAGGCCATTAGAACTTGCACTGATAACAATCCAACCCAGGCCCTATTCCTATAACCCCACCTATTTGCCTATTAATCCCCCTGACACTAGGAGTCAATTTAGCATGGCCAATCTACCTAACCTACACATCTTCAGAGTGTGGGAGGAAACTGGAGCACCCAAAGGAAACCCACGCAGACACAGAGAGAATGTGCAAACTTCACGCAGACAGTCACCTGAGGCCAGAATTGAACCCAGGTACCTGGTGCCGTGAGGCAGCAGTGCTAACCACTGTGCCACCGTGCCATCCCTAGGCTTGCCTCCTGACTAAAAGTTGCAAGTTTGAATTCCAGGGACATTTGTCATTCAAATTCACATACTGTTGTCAGGTATGTTTCATTGGCTCCTAGCCAGATTGCCTAGCACATAACTCACAGGAGAAAAAAGTAATTGAAATGATCCATCATGTCCTGTGTGGATTGTCCCTCATGCTGGAGGATCACGGGCTAGCGCTGACAGTGGTCATGGAGGTACCAATGGTCTGGACAATCCAAGCCTCCGAGCTAGAGAATAATGTTCCCTCATCAGGAACCTGAAAAGGAAAAAAAAAGATGGGAATTTTTAAAAACATAAATAAATATTCTCTGAAGTTTAATCATGCATTTTTAAATGCAACACCATGAAAAATATATCAAAAGCTACATTTGCTCTTTCTAAAATTATTTCTCAAATGAGGTGACAAACAACACAGCACATTTTAACCGTGTAAACTCTACAGACTCCAGCTCCTGCCAATCCTGCCAGCTCCTGTCAATAGGCGGCATGGTGGCACAGTGGTTAGCACTGCTGCCTCACAGCAGGTTCGATTCCTACCTTTGGGTCACTGTCTGTGTGGAGTCTGCATGTTCTCCCTGTGTCTGTGCGGGTTTCCTCTGGATGCTCTGGTTCCCTCCCACAGTCCGAAAAACCTGTTGGTAGGGTGCATTGGCTGTGCTAAATTCTCCCTCAGTGTACCCGAACAGGTGCCGGAGTGTTGCGACTAGGAGATTTTCACAGTAATTTTGGTGAAGTGTTAATGTAAGCCTGCTTGTGACACTAATAAATAAACTTAAAACTTTAAAACTCAGCTGCTAAAACAGATGGGGTGTAAAGTTATGCCTAACATAAGCAAAATTGTTAAACAAGTGGAAAATATAACTTTTTATAAACCAGTGTTCTTATAATCTTCACATGCATTTGATTTGATTTGATTTGATTTATTATTGTCACATAATATTTGGAATATTGTGTGCAGTTCTGGTCACCTCACTATAAGAAGGAAGTGGAAGCATTGGAGGGAATGCAGAGGAGATTTACCAGGATGCTGCCTGGTTTGGAGGATAGGTCGTATGAGGAAAGGTTGAGGGAGCTAGGGCTTTTCTCTTTAGAGCGGAGGAGGATGAGAGGCGACTTAATAGAGGTTTATAAGATGATGAGGGGGATACATAGAGTGGACGTTCAGAGACTATTTCCTCGGGTGGATGTAGCTGTTACTAGGAGACTTAACTATAAGATTCATGTGGGAGATATAGGAGGGATGTCCGAGGTAGGTTCTTTACTCAGAGAGTGGTTGGGGTGTGGAATGGACTGCCTGCTGTGATAGTGGAATCGGACACTTTAGGAACTTTCAAGCGGTTATTGGATAGGCACATGGAGCACACCAGAATGATAGGGAGTGGGATAGCTTGATCTTGGTTTCGGACTAAGCTCTGCACAACATCGAGGGCCGAAGGGCCTGTACTGTGCTGTACTGTTCTATGTTCTATGTTCTATATATTAGTATACAGTGAAAAGTACAGTTTCTCGTGCGCTATACAGACAAAGCATACCGTTCATAGAGAAGGAAAAGGGAGAGTGCAGAATGTAGTGTTACAGTCATAGCTAGGGTGTAGAGAAAGATCAACTTAATGCAAGGTTGATCCATTCAAAAGTCTGACGGCAGCCGGGAAAAAGCTGTTCCTGAGTCGGTTGGTACGTGACCTCAGACTTTCGTATCTTTTTCCCGACGGAAGAAGGTGGAAGAGAGAATGTCCAGGGTGCGTGGGGTCCTTAATTATGCTGGCTGCTGGTAGACAGAGTATTGATGCAGAGTATTTTTAAAAATTATTTTTATTGAGTTCTCAAAATGAAAGCTTTCTGTAGCTTTAGCAGTTTCAACTCAACTTCTGAATATGCATGCTCTGGAGAGCAAAATCTTTAGTGTTAAAATGACTGTGTAGCTGGATCAGTTTTCAGGATGCTATGGTAACTTTACTGCTATGAAACTACGGGCAATTCATACTGCAATGTACAGAATACTTCTGGAAGCTGGACTTATAGAACATAGTTTTCATTTTATTGTCTCAATAACACAGTTGCTGTTCTGGTATCAGGGGTCTGTTTGTAATTCCACCTGCTTTACTGCGCACCAAGTTTCACCATAATCTGTATCTAAGTAGCATGCAAAATACATAGTTTGACTAGAAACATTCCATTGAAGAAGATTTAGAAATCATTAATAAAGTGCTTCAGATATAATGAAAAATGTTAATTATAATACAGTGCAACCAATGTATGCTGTTCTGATTATCTGAATTTGAACAGATGTCCATTATTTGACCAAGTTTTCTATGGTACAGATTGACTCACAATGCAGTAGTCAGAGACATTAAAATTCTTTAAAGTATTGTCATATTTAAACTAAAGTTACACACTTCATTATCAGATATCGTCCAAGGCCCAACCATCTTCAGCTGTTTCATCAATGACTTTCCTTCCATCATAAGGTCAGAAGTGGGGGTGTTCACTGATGATTGCACAATGTTCAGTACCATTCGCAACTCCTCCAATGCTCAAGCAGTCCATGTACAAATGCAGCAAGACCTGGACAATATTCAGGCATGGGCTGACAAGTGGAAATTAACCTGTGTGCCAGACAATGACCATCTCCAACAAGAGAGAATTTAACCATTGCCCCTTGACATTCAATGGCATTATCATAGCTGAATCCCCCAATATCACCATCCTGAGGGTTACCATTGAACAGAAACTGAATTGGACTAGCAATATAAATACTGTGGCTACAAGAGAAGGTCAGAGACTAGAAATCCTGCAATGAGTAACTCACCTCCTGACTCCCCAAAGCCTGTTCACTCTCTGCAAGACACAAGTCAGGAGTGTGACGGAATACCCTCAACTTGCCTGAGCACAGCCCCAACAGCACTGAAGAAGCATTACCCCATCCAGGACAATGCAGCCCACTTGACTGGTACCCCTTCCACAAACATTCATTCCTCTACCACCAACAAACAGTATCAGCAATGTGTACAATTCACAGGAAGCACTACAGAAACTCAACAAGGCTCCTTTGGCAGCATCTTCCAACTATTACCATCTAGAAGGACAAGGGCAGAAGATACATGGGAATTCCGCCACCTGGAAGATTCCCTCCAAGCTAGTCACCATCTTGACTTGGAAGTATATCATTGTTCCTTCACTGTCGCTGGGTCAGATCCCTGGAACTCCCACCCTAAGATCGCAGTGGGTGGATCTACAACTCTCGGCAGGAGGGTGACGAGTGAGGAATCCACTATCTTCCTGCCACTGTTCCAATTAAGTCTTTGATGGGAAGGAAAATCCCATTCCGCTGTCAATTGATATTAATCTAGTGGCATTCAGGGGGCTCCCATGCAGAAAGCCCAAAAAGCAAACCCTGTTGGGGGTTGCTTGGGGTCATTCAAAGACACTCAGTGCTTGATTGAGGGGCCTGGCAGTAGGAAGGTGATTGGGGGGGGTCGGGGGGGGGTGGGTTGGGTGGCGGTGTGGGGTTGTGGTTACACACTGTTAAGTCCCTGCCCTTGTTGCCAACTCACCTATCCCCACGATCCCCATCCCATCATCACTAGGCCTCAGACGGGTGTGGTACTAGCAGCAACCACTGCACCCTCGTGCTGCCGAGCAATGATGAGTTGCCGGCCTCTGATTAGCCTGCAGCTCACAGTGGGCATGACCTCTTACCCTGGGGTCCTTGATCCTGGAAAAGCCCCAGTACTGCCCAATAAAGCACCTCATTGACACAATTTGGAGGACCTTCCTGAAAAAGAGGCAATGCGGGACTCTTACCAACTCTCCAGCTGGATGGGTGTAACTCTATGACCTCTAACTCCCCATCACCACCATTAATTCATATCTCAAGATTAGAATATGTTTACATTATAGCTGCTGACCTTCTCAAAAATGTTTCTATAATCTTGTGCGTTGTAGCAGAACTTCCATGGTGTTCTTTTGATTTGATTTATTATTGTCACATGTGTTTGGATACAGTGAAAAATATTGTTTCTTGCGCACTATACAGACAAAACATATCGTTCACAGAGTACATAGGGGAGAAGGAAAGATGACAATGCAAAACATAGTGTTGCAATTACAGATAGGGTGAAGAGAAAGATCAGCTTAATATGTGTCAGGACCATTCTAAAGGCTGATGGCAGCAGGGAAGAGGCTGTTCTTCAGTCAGTTGGCACATGTTCTCAGACTTTTGTATCTTTTTCCCATTGGAAGGTGGAAGAAAGTATGTAATTAAATCATAGAATCCCTACAGTGCAGAAGGAGGCCATTCAGTTCATCGAGCCTGCACCGACCTCAATCCCACCCAACCCCCATCCCTGTAACCCCACATATTCACCCTGCTAGTTCTCCTAACACCAAGGGGCAATTTAGCATGGCCAATCAACCTAAACTGCACATCTTTGGAGTGTGGGAGGAAACCGGAGCACCTGGGGGAAACCCACGCAGACACAGGGAGAACATGCAAACCCACACAGAGGCCGGAACTGAACCTGGGTCTCTGGTGCTGTGAGGCAGCAGTGCTTAACCACTGAGCCAGCAGGGTACACGAGTTAGAGATTACAGTGGTGCAAAGAAGGGAACTGTGAACTGGAATTAGGACAATAAGAATTTGGAATAATGTTCATCAAAGGTAGTAAAGCAAGAATTCCTTTGATTGTTTTCCAAGAAAATGAATAGTATTTTCCTTACTTGATCAAGGAATAAATACCTTTGTATTCACATATCACAATTACATAGATGAAACTATCCCTACATGTAACATGGTGAACAATTATTTTCTGTTGCTCATCAAGCACTTATACTGAAGCACAGAGAATATGTGAAACATAAGGAACAAATTAACTAATTAGTTTCATTCCTTCTTTGCCGAGATGGCACTACTGAAATGTTTAGCAATATGAAAAGGTTCTCTTTAAATTCAGTGCTGTTTCTGATCTCCCTCCAAATTGGCCTTCTGGAATTTGATTCTTTATATATTACATGTAATTCTGGGGTTTTTACTGGATGCACATAACTAACCGTAGATTCCATTACAAAATATAAATATTTATAAGTGCCATTTAATTTGTTACACATGAAACATGCTATATTTGACAGATAATCAATGCCTTGAATATGGCGATTACATTGTTTTCCCAGCAAAGTTATGTCACAAAAAAGTAGAATTCTACTTCCAGCGACATTTTAATATTAATTGGGCATCTTTGCTTACTTGACAGCTGACTGTCAAGATTTCAATGTTCCATCAAGCTAATCAGAAACAATTTGTCATAAAAAACTTTAGTTGGTGAAAGATTCCAGACACCTGTAGCATATTGAATAATACTGATTTTTTTTCAATTAATTACTCAAAGTTATTCACTGTAACTTTCTAAAGTTGAGAAATGTAACATAACTTTGAATGGGCGGAAATAATAATGGGCAGCATGGTGGTACAGTGGTTAGCACGGCTGCCTCACAGCTCCAGGGACCCGGGTCCAATTCCCGGCTTGCGTCACTGGCTATGCGGTGTCTGCATGTTCTCCCCATGTGTGCGTGGGTTTCCTCTGGGTGCTCCAGTTTCCTCCCACAGTACGAAAGACGTGCATTGACTATGCTAAATTTTCAAACAGGTGGCAGAGTGTGGCAACTAGAGGATTTTCACAGTAATTTCATTGCAGTGTTAATGCAATCCTACTTGTGACACTAATAAATAAACATAACCTTAATTACTGGGTTTAAATATAATATTTAATTGCTGAGATGCATAAGAAGTACAGGACTGAAATCGAAGATATATTACCATTACTAGTGTAGCATTTCTGACCCCATTGGCACTAAAAAAAGTGTAACGTGTTGGAAACAATATAAGCTTTAAAATCTACAACTAGAACCTGATTGGGTTGCTCAGTTCATTATTGAGGAAGAGATGGAGAACAATTTATTTGTTGCAAAATTTGGAAATGCTGAATTCCTAATGGCTCAGATTTTGCAATACAAATAACAGCAAGGCTAGACCTGACAGAGGTCTACAGAATTATGAGCAGCATAGACAGGGTGGATAGTCAGAGGCTTTTTCCCAGGTAGGAAGTGTCAATTGCAAGGAGGCACAGGTTCAAGGTGAGACGGGGAAAGTTGAAGGGAGATGTGCAGGGGAGGTTTTTCACGCAGAGAGTGGTGGGCGCCTCGAATACACTTCCAGAGGAGGTGGTGGAAGCAGGCACATTAGCAGCATTTAAGAGGCATCTGAATAGGTACATGAACAGGGAGGAAATAGCGGGATATGGACCGAGTAAGGGCAGAAGGTTTTTTTTTGTTTAGTGAGGGCATCATGATCGGCACAGGCTTGGAGGGCTGAAGGGTCTGTTCTTGTGCTGTACTTTTCATTGTTCTTTTTGACTCATTATTTGTGCATCAGTCATTTCTGGGGCTGGATTTTCTTTTCCACCTGGAATCAGGAATGGGGACCGAGAATTGCCAAAGCTTTGCTTTTTTTCACAGCAAATTCAAATTTCCTGTATAAAAAATGGGCTATTGCAGTCTTCCCATGAGTGGGAAGAGCTTCAGGTTAGCTTCATGACCCTGCACACATGTCCTCGGGGTTGCCATTGACCACCCTAGGGGAAATTTGTATTTCCTGACCCCCCATTGCCTTCATCTGGTTTGGTGGGTTTAGAAAGTTTTTGAAAACCTTTGAGAGTTCAGAACCTTGGGGGAGACCTTCAGAAGAGTCTGGAACATTTTAACAAGTGAGTGTTTTGGGAACTTCAAATGCTATTATTGGATGCTACATTTAAAGTTAGATGTGCTTTAATTGCCACAATTGATCATAAGGTTCTGCCCAGTAGAATTGTTTACCATTATCTTGATCAGCATCTTGTAAGTATCGAGATGCATTAGAATTCACTTCCCATTAGAAAATGTGCTGTTATGCATTGAATACTGAAGAAAATAGTTCTTGGGCACTCTAATGTTATGATCTTGAGTGATTTAAATATCCACAGTGCTTTTAAGTTTGGAAAACAACTCTGCAGCTTTCACTTTGGAAATAAACAGCTACTTGCTCTTGGAATGCTTTAGATGAAAGGCCAACTAGTTTAGCTTAGAAAAAAATATTTTTTTCACGCCAATTTCAATAGGCTCCGTTGTTTGGAGCTGCACTGTTTGTTTTGACAGCTGAGCCCATTATGAATGATTGGCTGAGTTTCAAAAGCTAGTAAACCACTTATCTCAGCTTGGGGTTATGCATACAGTTTGACTGACAGTTTTAAGAGAGGAGAAACATTTTTTTCATTGCATCAGGGTTCTTCAGCATAAATGGTAGTACATGGAGAGGAAATACAAATGAAAGAAGGCATGGATTGGACACGGGGGCTGGGTGGGGAGAGGTGAGGACTAGAGGACATAAGAGTGATATGGCGAACTAGGCCAATACTTCAGTGAACTGAAGTGGTCTTTTAAAATCAGCTAATCCTTGCATTCACATTCCTCTAAAATAAATAGAGCCAGGAAGCCTGAACCCTCCTCACCCATGTGTCCAGGAGATGAAAATATGGGGGTGTTGTGATAGGCATTTCCCAAACTAATCACAAAGGACTCAGGTACAGGCCACAATCATTTATTCAAGCATGCAAGGAGAGCACCATCTTAGTACAGCACTCTGCCAGATCACAGATGTTCATTTTATTTATATATTGTTGGTCACGCATCCAGAACATTGTTTAAATTCCAATCTTGTCTACAGATAGTTTTATATTAAACATTCCACTGGAGCAGAGCTCGTTATCTGCTCCTAGCTAGATGCTATTTTTCTTCTCCTTATCCTTTCCAGGGACTATTCTTAATCTGTTTCATTTTAACTCTTGTCCTTCTAACCGTAAACAAAGTTTATCCCCAAGGCCTTACTGGAGAGTTCTGTTGATATAGGTCCTTAAGGTGTGCAGGGTTCACTGGCTGTGTAAGCATTTAACTAGTATGTGCTCTTTACTCTAAGTCAGGAACGTTAGTCTAACGCGCTCTCAATAAATGTATTTTATTTACCCTAACTGGGGTTATGTGTAGGTGTGATGGACCCAGACTATAGATGTCAGGAAATGGCCTGTGGAAAGGGATTCCTAACCAGCTAGGCAGAATGCAGTCTGTTAGAGGACAAGAAATCAGTCAGGAGTTAAATGATTCTTAGATCAACTAATACAAACAGTTTTACACATATGTGAATGCAGTAAGTGAATATATACTGATATTTTAACTATATGTTAATGTACTGTTCACTTTGGTCAAGCAAAGTCACTGAAAGGCATGGTGGTAAAAGTCAATAGTTTAAAGCCAAAGGTCCGGCAACTGGTTAGTCAGCAAGTCTTATTGGATGAATTCCTATGAGGGTACGCATTATGCAACATTAATGAATAGATGCATTCACTGCCCAGACACAAGGAGAGATATATCCCTGGATGCAGGAATACATGTCTATTCAACTTGGCAGTGAGCTGGTGGGAACGTCCATTTTGACATTGCGGTAGTGTCTTCCATTACCAGGCAACAGGGATGTAGTTAGTGCCAAGAGGGGAGAATACATCCAGAATCAGTTGGACAAATAAGATATTACCAAGCAATTAAGTATCATATGATTAGCTGAGGTACTTGACAGAGATTTATATTGATGTATTACTGTTAAACGGAATTGATTTTAAGCTAATGAAAGGAGGAATTATTGATTAGAAAAAGTATAATTGACCTGTATTTGACTGTGTACTTCAGATCTTTGAGAAGTTCTGTCTCTCTGTTCCAGAGCTATTTAACCCTTCCGACTCTGGTGAGCTGTATGTTTGTATTGTCTAGTTCTATGTTTTATGTAAAATAAATTTGTTATGCCTTTGCACAGAGATATTTGCCTTGCATGTTTTGAATTGTCTTAGTTTAAGACACACTTCAAATTTCCCCACAACATTGCCCAACTCCTGTTTCCAAACGCACCATAAAAATCCAGTTCCTGATGTCCATATATGGACAGTCAAACAAGGAGATCCAGAAGCAGTTGTGCAATTTGCTCAGCTCCTCCATGAGCTTTGCTCCACCAATGCCTTGCTGTTAGATTTGGCAATTAAACACAAGAAGGGCATGAAGTTGCTGTACTTGCCAACTAGTCAGTCAGTAAACCCACTGGAAAAAGATAGCACAGATGCATTCAGGCTCAAATGAATTTTTAATGGTGTAATTTTTCTTAATTACTGCCCAACAACCTGCCTGGCCCTGAAACTTGACTTTACCAGTGTGGTTCCTCATTCTTTCAGAATTTACTTACTGTTGGGAATGTTAAAAAAAAATTAATGATCAAAATAATTTTCTGTTTTTACTTTTTTTCATCGGTTATCTCTCTCTTCACCCTTCCTTTTCCTGTCTTCATTTCACTTTCTACACGTGATTTTACATTAAATTCAGTATTCTAACTCATATTTCCTTGTTTAGATTCCACAGGCCCAATTTTGACTCTAAGTGGTGGCACTGCGGTTAGCCCTGCTGTCTCACAATGCCAGGGATCCGGGTTCAATTTCGGCCTTGGGTGGCTGTCTGTGTGGAGTTTGCACGTTCTCCCCGTGACTGCGTGGGTTTCCTCTGGGTGCTCCAGTTTCATCCTACTGTCCAAAGATGTGCAGGTTAGGTGCTAAATTAGTGTTCTAAGGTGAGATGGATTAATTGTGGTAAATGTGTGGGGTTATAGAAATAGGGCAGGAAAGAGGGCCTGGGCAAGATACTCTGTCAGAGAGTCAGTGAAGACTCGATGGGCTGAATGGCCTCTTCTGCACTGTAGAAATTCTATAATTCTAGAAAGTGAATGGTTTTTGAGGGCCAATGTGTATATCTCACTGAGGATTCTTGAATCTGATAGCTTTGCTCACACATGTCATGAATCCCCTTTTGCTGCACTGAAAAGCATCTCTAAATAACTTAAATCACTGCTCAAAAGTGCGTGAAAAGTTTGTGAGCAGTGCTAAGTATAATGAATGCATCCCTTCATCATGGACCGCAAAATCCAGGCCATCTTCTATTTTAAGTCATTTACTTTTAATGCTTGATTATGATTAATGTACACCAATTGCAAGAAATTTTAAGCACTATCAGAGTGTTGAAAACAGAGATTCAAAGAAACATGGGCCGGTTATGAACCACTGTCATTAATATAGCTGAAGACCTTTTTCTGAAGTGAGATAGCCAGAGATTGAATAGTGTGATTTGTGGCACTAATTGGAAAATAGTCATTTGGTGGTACAGAAGTTGAGTATCGCTGTAAAGAAAACACATGTTTTGTCAAAACTTTTCATCTCGCACTCATCAGGACATTCAAAAGGGTACAATGTAAGGGAAATCAACATTTTACATTATGTTCTTGCAAATGTCCTGGTGAGTGCAAGACATAATGCTTCGGGGAAAAAAAAGCTATTTTTTTCAGCAATTGGAAAATAGCAAAGTGTAACACTCAGAGTTTGTTATTCTTTAATTTTAAGTAAGAAACAACTCTGATGTGGTGGATAGAAGAAATGTTTCATATGGTTAGGATTAACTTGACTGATGCTAAATAAACAGCCAGTCATATAAGGTATAGATTCATAGAATCCTGACAGTGTAGAAGGAGGCCATTTGGCCCACTGAGCCTGCACCGACAACAATCCTACCCAGGACATATCCCCGTTACTCCACATATTTACCCCACTAATTCCCCTGACTCTAAGGGGCAATTTAGCATGGCCAATGAACCAAACCCCCACATCTTTGGACTTTACAATATAAAAAGTCAAAAAGCAAAGTATTCTTTGGTGGTTGTTTTAACCTGACCTAACCGGTGGCAAACTGAGTTTGAAAGTTAAATTGGCCAGAGTGTTAAACTGGCTGCTGATCTGATCTCATTAATTTTCCATTGGCTGGCTTAGGTGGAAGTTACACTGCTGGTGCTCCGCAAAATAAATTGGCTTCCCATTTTTCATTATAGCAGATCAGTATTGCAGCATTCACCAAAGAAGTACAGTAAAAGTGAACAGCACTAAAGCACCGTTTTTTTTTTGCACAGCACAAAATTTTATGGAGAAGTAATCAGATGCAAAGGGAATCACCTCACTTTAGATACTCAATCAAATGACTATCACAGGAGTGTTTAAAACACTGTTTAAAGCTGACTCTAGGTTTCCAGCAAGACTATCAATCTTGGAAACCAGCTTGTAATGCTATACAGGGGTAGAGATTTATAATTATTCGAGAATCCCACTTACCATACAAACCCTCCTTTTGGATCCATGCAAGAGATTACTGTTATACCGCCTAGATGGATAAAGTACTTTTTCACTCAAAGGTGGAAACTCTATATACTGATCTAAATCTTTTGATCCAATAATTAATACATTTTAACAAGATTAACATTTCATCAAAATGTAAATTTGATGGGAACTTGTGCAGATGAGGCTTGGTACTGATGCAACTGATGAAAGGAATTGTAAATTTCATTTGTTTCAATTTCATTACAGCACAAACTATTTAAAATGATCAAACAGGAGATTTGCATTCTAGCTTGATGGCTTTCATTGAAACTGCAGTCACAGATGAAAGGGCAGGATAGCAGTAAACTCGTAACACTTTGAAAACTTCACAAAAAGAATGCGGGACCACTTTTCGTCCAACTTTGCGATATATTGCATTGCAATCTTGTTGGATAGGTACAAGAGTTATTCTATCTCAAAAATATTAACTAAATAGCTATGGAGTGAAGTTAGCAACTAACTGTATATAGTGAGGAGTTCTCGGTTTAATTGTAAACTGACTCAACTTGAATGACAACAGAATGGTGAATGAAGAGAGGGTCAAAAATAAGGTTGTGAAATTTTAATTCACTTTTAACTCAGACCACCTGGAAAGATGTGTCAAATCGGTACACTAAACAAAATGGCACCCGAACTCTTAATATAGAAAGTGATGACCAATTTGTAATACATTTTGGACAATGCGTGGATTGAATACTTATGTGATTTTTTTGTGCGAATGGAACCTCCGCGGAATTTATAACCCCAGAAATTCCGACAACAACCTGCAACGTCCACTGTAAATTATGGTCTTTTTTGTGTCAGTCTTCCTGTTGCAAAAGACACCAAAATTTCCTGGAAATTTTATTTGAATGTGCTGCATCAAACATAATTAAGGGTTAACAAACTCAGAAGGATGAAGCCAATGGCTTACCCCATTGATATCAATAAACTAATGAAGCAGAATAATATTGACATGAATAATAGAATTGTTTCACAATGTCGGACTTAGTCACTTGGAGAAAATGGTGTTATTGCCACATTCAGGTGCTGCGCTCAATTTTGGGTAGCAATCGAAGTTAAAGATTTTGTTTTAACTATTTAGTTGGACGACAATATTAGAAAATTAACTTTCCCGTGAAGTCTGATTTTAAAAACGCTCATTTTCATCAATGGCATATCAATACCCCACACCATACACACAAATAAAGCTAGTATGTAATTAAGTGTTTTCATGGGGTTTTTTTGGTCAAAATTTAAATATATAAAGGAAGAATGGAGATTTTATTTTACTGTAATCAATTATTTTGAACAAAAATTTAAATACATTCTCAGATCAAATAAATTGACTTAATGATTTAGCACTTAACTTGATAGCCCTATTTCAAAATGAACATAGTGATAACTTATTTTTGATGGTGAAATATCCAAGCATATTTTTATTATATGGACATAAAATCTATTCACTCGATTGCAGGCTGCAGAGATAAGGCTCGCAGCTTTTATGTGTGAGCGATATAAATCACGTAGATACCAGGTGATCACGGGCCCACCTGAGCCATTATTTGTCAGCCCATGTGACTGTGGTGAGAAAATTAGCATGAATCTATAAAATTCCCGATTGCCAACTCACTTGAATAGGGCAAAGATACGATACTCAATTGTTTATGGTTTTTGGTGAGGGTGCCGGTGCAATGGTCTTAGGAAATGAAGATGCGGTGCCTGGCAAATGGACCCAAATGCTATTGTCACGCTTCTGGCTGCGGGCAAGAGAAGGAAGAAAAGACTTCAAAGTGCTGTACATGTAATATACATTCCAAACAAAGATAAGGGGGAACTTAATGTGTTTATCTTATACTCTGGGCATTCCACCGAGAGAAGAGTTGGAGTTAGGATGTATTAAATGACTGAGATTATTATTTCTCTGGGAATAATTAAGATGTACCTTAGCAATTGCTCCAGATGGAAAGCATAATGGAGGTTCTTCAGTAACACAAATTAAATTATGAATCTTTTCCATGGTAAATAATGCTTGCAGAACACACCCCATTACAGCTGCTTTTAATTTTTGAATATCGTAATCGTTTTTTCACCATCCGCCAACTATACCAAGACTTGATCACCTAACCACAGTAGCAAAGTGAAAATTCCTCTGGGATAACAAGACTGAAAATAAAAGGCTGGAATGCTGTGATGTTGTTGTATGCCACCGCTGCCAATAAGAATGGAGAATTTGGCACTCAGCCAAATTTCCACTCACAGCAGCAGGACTGGAGAATTCCAGCTATGGGCGAGGTCAGAGAATTCCGGCCAAAGCGTCTGACAATGATACCTTTGGCGTGGTTGACCACAAACTTCTGCTCCAGTAATACTAGAGGAATTTTACCATCCTGCCTTGCACGGGAATTGTAGCGGGAGGGGGCGGACCATGCAAAGGTCCATTGACCTCGAGTAGGATTTTCCAGCCTTGGGACGAGCGCAGACTGAAAATAAATGGCGTGCCGTTTGCCAACAGTGAGATCTTCTGGCCCTGCTGCCGTCAACAGGATTTTCTATTGACTTTACCTCACGCTGTCAGAAAACCCACGGCAGGGGTGCAGTGTTGGCGGAATCAGAAGATCTTGCTGGCCTGAACATCTGGAAAATTCCAGCTTTTATCGATCAATTCACAGCCAGTGAATCTTTTGCAATGTCTTCTTTTCCGGCTCCCACACTGTTACCTCTGGCAGCCCCCAAGGTTCCATCTTTGGCTCATTCCTATTTCTCATCTACATCCTGGTGCTCTGTGATATCATGTGAAAACACAAAGTTGGATTTGAAGGAGTGCTGAGTTTCCCCCCTGCCCCACGCATTCCATCCTGTACTGCATCTTGACATCCTGTATTGCATATGCATTCATTTCCTCCAATTAAATATTGAGGAGATAATCCCTCTCACAAACTCCATTCCCTTGTAACTGATTCCATCTCTCTTCCAGGCTGAACCAGACAGTTTGTAACCTGGATGTCATATTTGACCCCGAGATTAATATTCAATCACATATGTGTGCCATCGCTAAGACCACCTCAGTAACATCACCCAATTCCGCGCTTGCCTCAACTTATCTGATGGCTGGTTCTACCCTCTGTAAACTTGATGTCATTCAAAACTCTGTTACCAGTGACGTAACTCACACCAAGGGCTCCCATGTCAGCTGCACAGATTCGGGAAAATTCCCAAATTCCCAAACCCCGACTCAGGGAAAATTCACTAAATGGTCTGATTTTCATTCTGGGAGTCAGCCAGAAACAGTGCAGAAGCAGCTAGAGGAGCTGAGTACCGAGGTGAGCTGTTTCAAAGGCCCACCTCGATGTGCTGTGACTTAATCCCAGTGATAATAAAAACAAGCCCCCAGCACCCCATACTCCATCCATGCCAGCTCATGCTCCCTACCACGACCTCCCCACCCCGATGGCACCTCATACTCTCCATGCCAACATAGTGCCAACCCATGAACCCCCACTCATCCCCATGCCAACTTAGTGCCAACCTACTAAACACCCTTCGCCATCTGTATTTTATTTATTTTTCTATGTGATGTGATGTGAGCAGCACTGGTTTGGCCAACATGCACTGCCCATCCCTAATTGCTCTTGAGAAGTTGGTGGTGAATGGCTGCCACCTTACATCCTCTAGGCCATCTCTTCCAGGATCCACCTTGGGCAGTCCTCAGGAGCCATGCTGAGATGCAAACAAAATGAAGTTCTAAGGATAGACTTTACTGCATTAAAAACCTCACTGATAAAAACTCATTCAATGTATTTAAATCTATCAATACTTTATCCCCTATAAGAACAAATATTTTCTTCAATTACTTAATCCCTTATAAAAACAACACCATATATGTATATAGCCCATATCAAAGACAGCTCGTCCCTTTATAACCACATGGAGCTATGAATCAAACCGTGAATTTACAGGCTCCTCACTATGATAATGATAGTGAAGTCAGCAGCACTAATCCTATAGGATCATAGAATCCCGACAGTGGAAAAGGAGGCCATTCAGCCCATCGAGTCTGCACCAACTCTCTGACAGAGCACCTTACCCAGCCCCACCTCCCCTACCCCCGCAACCTCACACATTTACCTCACTAATCTCCCTAATCTACACATCTTGGGACACTAAGGGACAATCAGGGCTCCAGTAGTTGTTTTGGCTAAGATACAGAGACTTTCTGACTTTATAAAAATTCAGGCCCAAATATCCCCAAGTTCAGTTGTCTATATGGCTCCTGGTTTGAGAATGCCATGATTCTCAAACTGGAATTCTTCCTTTTAAATCCTTTCTATTATTCAGCCCTCCCTATCTCTGAAATCTCCTGCAGCCTTACAACCCCTGTCCCCATCCTCTGCCCAGCTGAGATCACTGGTTCTGCCAATTCTTGCCTCTCAAATATTCTTGAATTTAATCACTCATTTAGAGCTAGTCATGTCTTCTTAGAATTTCATTGAAACCCTATAGTGCCAAGGGATGCCATTCGGCCCACTAAGCCTTTGCCGACTCTCCAACAGAGCATCTTTCCCCGTAACCCCACATATTTATCCCACTAATCCACCTAACCCACTCATCCTGAGACACTGAGTGGCAATTTACCATGGCCAATCAACCTAACCTGCACATCTTTGAACTGTGGCAGGAAACCGGAGCACCCAGAGGAAACCACAGCGATATGGAGAGAACAAAGATAGGCTGAAATTGAACCCGGGTCCCTCGCACTGTGAGGCAGCAGTGCTAACCACCGTTCCACTGTGCTGCATTCAGCTGCCTAGGCCCTAAACTATGGAATCTCCTTTCTAAGCCCTACATCTGTAAATCAATTTGCTTCTTTACACCTCTCCTTAATACCTACTTATTTTACCAATTTTCTGCTCGCCTACATCAATATCTTTTTATATGGTTTGGTGACAAAATTTTATTTGTTAACACATACAAAGTACATTAGGACATTATTATACATTAAAAGTGCTATGGTATATAATTGCAACTTGTTGTTGATGCTGAAAATTATAAAGACAAGATTGACAATCCTTCTTCATATTTTTACTTCTATTTTTTCTCAAACTAACCTTGATTCACACAAGAGTTTATAAGCAGACTAACTGACTTGCACAATTCAGAATTTGGCACAATAAATTCAGTGATCTTTGGCTATGCCATTAATTTGTGTTCCCAATTGTAAACATGCCGCAGTTGCTTCATCTGAGAATTCTTTTCCTTCTTCAGAATTCTATAAAAGGCACTGGAATTTTTTTAATAATAGAAAGCAGGATTTTTGAGACGGTGGGGTGGGGGAGGAAAGGGGTGTCGGGGGATTGGGGATTACAGTGGGGGGGGAGGGGGTAAACCAAGGTGGGTGGGATGTTGTGAGGGAGCATCACCGGGTACCCTGCCAGTGTCTCTCCTCCCCCCCTCCCCCCACTGCCCCCCCAGTATAGCAAGGAAGCCCTGAAGGAGGTACTCCCTCCTTGATGCCCAAGACCTAAACAGTGTGACTTGCTGGGCTACTTCCAATGCCCCAAAGTCCCTAAACTGCTCCTGTCAACCGCAAAATTAAGGCCAGGTGGGAAGTGGCCCTTACATGGCCAGTAAGTGGCCACTAAAAAGCCTCAACCATAGTGAGGATGAACAGGTTGCCCAAGCCTTGCCTACCCTCCATGGAATTGTGCACAGTTTGGAGCTGGACAAGAGAATGGAGGAAGAGCCACTGAGGGGATTTTACAGAACACCCCGCCATCCCCCGCCCCTCCACACCCTACCCCATCTGCCTACAAACCTGACAGTCATAGGCAGTAACATTCTGTACCTTGTTTTAGTTAATACAGAAAAATCACTTACTTAACAGTTGATAGCGAATGAAATTGCTAAAGCAGCCAACAATGGAATGTTTAAACGAGCAAACTGTGGACTCATTCACATTTAGTTACCAAAGCTTTAAAATGTTGGCAGGGTGGATTTGAAAGTAATTTCAGAAATCCCACCATCTCCGCATTTTGAAACATTTTGGCCGGGATTCTCCCCAAACATTTGAAGTCCCCAATTTGCATGAAAACAGGAGTAACTCCCATCGATGTTTTCAGCGTGATTTTCAGATGGAATCTCCCACACTCGGTGCATCACAAAGTAACCGAACGGGATTCTCTTTGAAAATCAGGGGGCAGGATCGATTCCCGCCAGAGAGGCTGGCAGCATAGCGCTGAGTGGCCCACTGCGCATATCAGCTCCAAGATCGGCTCATACATAGTGCACTGCATTGCCGGCCTCCCAATCACTGGCTTGTCTGATTGCTGGCCTCCTGGACCTCCCCGGGCAAGCCCCAATGTCCCCACTCCCTGGCCAGCCCCAAGCGCCCCGACCTCCCACCTGGCCAGCCCCGATCTCCCGATCCTCTCCTCCCCCCCAGCAGGACCGATCCCCCCGACAGTCCCAAACCCCCCACCACGATAGCCAACCCCGATTGGCATCCTCCCTTCCTCTGCCCGTGATCCCAAATGCAGAGTGGCAGCAGGACCCCCCACCCCACCGATCGTCCCCAACAGACCCTGCCTCCCAATACCCCCATGGCACTGCCTGATGCCCAGTGGGAAGTGCCAAGGTGCCCCTTGGGTATTGCCAGTTTGCCCCTTGGGCAGTGCCAGGGGTCCAAGCTGGCACTGCCAAAGGAGCACACCCCCTTACCTCCGAACTCTGGGGGGGATCTTTAATGGCCTCTCTTCCCTCCAGTGGCATTGGCCACCTTAGCGGGAGGCAGTCGTGAACTCCGTTGGAGTGAATCACTCCCGGCGACACTGGAGGCAGTGGGGGGCGGGGGGGGATTGGTGGGGCAGGTGCTAGCAGGCCCAGAAATTCCAGTCCTGGGCCCACTAATGATACTGAAATGCCGATTAGCATATTGAAATTGGTGCAGAGCTGGTTACTCTAAAAAATCTTGAGCTGGGAGACGCTTGGAAGTTGTGGCGTCCAGTGGGAAGCCCGGAAAACGGCCTCTCCTAATATCTCCCGGCCCGCTGCGCTGGGAGAATCATCCCCTTTCTTCCCGAAAATATTAAATGTCTTTCAAGTGAGAGACATCCGCACGAGTACTGAAACAGCACTTTTGTTGTATGCCTCACAGAAGAGCTTCGATGGGAACCCTGTAGCTATCCGCCATGTGTACCTTTAATGATAGGCATATCATGACAAGGTGTGAGAAAAACTGCAGTTTCTAATTGCCTCATATAATAAAGTGTTTAACTTGTCTTCTAATAAAACTTCCTTTATAATACCAAACATATGTTGGTATCAACATGATTATAACTTCAACCCAGACGAGTGTCTTTCTATTCAAGTGGAAAACAATGATATGATTTCTCTCCATATATGTTTTTTCCAAATATTTTTCTTGCCTTATATCATTAGTTGCTGTCACCTGCCATCACCTGGAATGACAGGATACCTTTCCCCTATAAGCTATTCCTTAGATCCCTTAAATTTCATCCGTGATCAGCTGTTACGTTCATACAGATCAGAACTTGTTGAACTTTGCGTCTCTGTTCAGATAATTACTTACGTTTCCACAAACACTTGATTACAGAAAAGCTCACCGACTGAAAGGGTTCAATTTTGACCATGATTTGAAACTTGCGAAAAATAAGTTAAATTTCCCGGCGAGATATACTGGACTTCCAAACATGCATTATTTAAATTTACCACACATTCACGGCGTGGAAGTGGAACTTATATGTTGGGTTCATGTTTAATAGTAAGCGTGAAAATATTTGCCTGGTGTGACTACCTTGCCTTTCTCAGGAGCTTGCCGTTGTCACTTTCACTGCACACAGGTGTAGCAAGGCTGCTGGGGGCTGAGTGTAAATTTAATGGCACGTGTTAACAAACTGATGGGGACTCCAAGTAAACTGATTGGCAGGGAGATGCTTTATCACTCAATGGATGGTGGGAGTCTGGAACTCACTGCATATGAAAGGGTGGTTGAGTCAAAAAGATTCATAACATTTAAGAAGCATTTGTGCTCCAGGGCTAAGGGCCAATCACCGGAAAATGGGATTAGCGTAGTCAGATCTTTGTTGACCGGCATGGACAAGATAGGCTGAATGGCGTCCTTCTGTGCTGTAAATGTCTATGAATCTGTAACCAACCAATCGGAGAAGAATACAAATGGGAGAGGCAAGACGGGAAAGCAGAAGATCTCCCTACATGTCAATGGACCAGCACCACCGCTGTTAGAGAAGCCAAGAATCCTATTGAGATGGCATACCATAGCCCCTCCAAGAGTAGCAATTTTTCCGTCAGCAAACAGCTGAGAAGCTAGAGTCATGGTGGCGCAGTGGTTAGCACTGCTGCTTCACAGTGCCAGGGACCTGGGTTCAATTCCGAACTTGGGACACTGTCTGTGCAAAGTCTGCACATTCTCCCCACTTCTGTGTGTGTTTCCTGTGGGTGCTCTGGTTTCCTCCCACGGTCCGAAAGACATGCTGGTTAGATGCATTGGCCATGCTAAATTTTTCCCTCAGTGCCCCCGAACAGGTGCCGGTGTGTGGCGAGTAGGGGATTTTCACAGTAACTACGTTGCAATGTTAATGTAAGCCTACTTGTGACACTAATAAATAAACTTTAAAGCTGTTAGTGGTAACAGTATCAAGAGTAGCACAACTATTGCAGAGGAAATTAAACTGGAGTATGAACATCTTCAAATAGATCACTTCAACAGAGTCATGGAGAATGCCAACTTGGAAGGCAAAATATGTGACAAAAAAAGGCACATATAATTAAGAGAATGAGAGAAAATCAACGTCTTGTCCAGAGGAAAATATTAACTATTTCTATCATTATATATTTACCTGTTTATCTTCACTGTATTGGTGCTTCCAGTACTTGATTCGCCATAAGTACTTCCATGAAAAACATCTGGCACATACTATGCACAGTAGTTGCAATATCTAATGAAATAACTGCAGAAAATATGGAAAACAGAATCATGTCAAGGATGTACCAGATTTAGTTTCTTACATTGAGAACTTGTATAAAAACTTTTCAGACTCCTTCAATAGATTTACAAATTGATAATATTAGAAATAGTTTTCATATTTACCATCATCTTGAAACAACTGCACTGAATCACTACCTCATGCAGAAGGGTGCTCATAAATCTGAATACCATTGTGCTGTCTACCAAAACAAAATTCAATAAAAACATCAGGAAAGGATTCAAACGAACAACATATTCTTCCATCAACTTGCCCGAACATTATCAAATTATATTCACATTTTATGATCTTGCCTTTCAGACTACTAACTGATTGCACTTCAGACAAATTTAAGGTTTAATTGAATTTAGGCAATATTATAAAATTTGAAGAGCCATTATTGATTTTTAATTAGAAAATGAAAAATATATTCATATTGGCAAATGCATACGAATGAAAAAAAAACTGACTGTTACGTTCTCCATGCAAATAATTTTCTACACAGTATGAAAAAACTATTTTGGGGTATGGCTTTTAATAATGCTGATTATTTTCATGACAACATGTAGAATAAAATTAGACAACAAAATCATTGTTTGACTGAAAACCCATTTTTGGGGTACTGGCATTATAAAACAAGAATATGTTTGACTTTGTCCTTTAAATTATTAATACTAGTTTTGCAGAAAAGGTTCATAAAACTGACCATCGCTTAGGATGCAGTTTTGTGTCATCTTTAGTCTTTATTCTAGATTGGCTGCATGGAAATTATGCCACTTTAAATTTGTTTTGCTGAGAAACACTTTTTTTTTAAGCTGTCCAGGCATTTTTTAATTAACTCACCAAGCATTTACTCTAAGCATGATTCACCCCTTCTTTTTTTTGTCACAGAAAGGCAAAGTGCGTGCCACAATGACCCTGAACAATCATGTAATCAATTTTAAAAATATTCACAAGTGCCTTTTAGGCACTGTGGATGGATAATAATATGCAACTCCACTAATGCTCAAAGGATAGGTCCGTGAGAATAAAATGAAATTAGGGAAAATGTGATGTTATTGGAGCGCTGTTCACATCTAGACCAGGGATTGGGATAAGGACGAAGTTAATTGCATTTCCAGATGACAAACCACTCACCTCGGAACTGAATGGCTCTTTATGAAAGCTATCAGTAATAAACTGTAAATCTCGGCTATGATTGCAAATAAAGGTCATGCCCCTTGTGCTGCTGATGTCCCCTGTCTTATTATATTCCCCGGATCCTTTTCAGTCCTTAAGGTACCTAAGCTCAAAAAAGCAATCAATACTGAAAATACTTTTTTCCCTTTTTTTTCCACTGTGACACCCATCCTTGTACTTTGATAATCATAAATATCTCATTTACAAAACAACAGGAATTTTTGATGCTTGGGAGAAAGCCCCCAGTCAAGATGTTTAACCCTCAAATGGCAAGCGACTTAGAAGATTCTGTTAAAAGCAGTTTCACGGCGAAATTAAAATGCGCAGCGTTGTGCCTCATGCTTCTTTCAGCTGATTTAAAAGACGGGTAGTCAGCCCTCCAATCTCAACTGCGTAACACACTTGGAATAAAGGCACACCAATATTGTATTCAACGTGCATTTTTGTCTGGCAAGTTACAGAATAAGTTACAGGTAGTTTCGCCGTAATGTAATTTTATTACACTGTAAATCTGATGGGGTTTTGGGGTCTTACAGCTCATGACTGATGTGTTGTCTTCTTCTGGAACCACAACAACAAGCAACTTAGTAATGGACCTTCCCATAACCGCTTCGTACAGACTACCGCTATAAATTATTTGAGCAACGTCCAACATTGTGCCGGTGATGAATTTTGGCAGGATAGTTATAAAAACTTCATACATCAAAAGAGAGGGGACAGCAATCAAATAAGAGTGGCGGGGTGGTGGTGGAGCGGGGGGTTGGGGGAGCTGCTGGGTAAGCGGTCGTGGGGTTGGGGGGGAGGGCGGAAATCGACACGGCAATCTCAGGTGTGTAGGAGGCTGCAAATATCCAACTGGAAAACATAAAATACCTGCGAATCGGAGCAACACATTCCTGTTTGATTTTCCTTTCCACTATGTCCCCCAGCCCCCTGACAATAATGAGGCTTTTTCAGAATTATCATGTAAATCAAAGTGATATGTAAGATGCAATTTGTAGATCTAACAATTGATTACAAATTCTGTTGCAGCTCTTTTCCTGCTCCTACCCCGACAAATCAAAGGTTAATTACTTATTTGGATAGTGGATTATTATTTAAATTAAAGGGGTTTGTGTTACTACATATACTAATGGAAAAATAAATGTGAGTGCCCACAGTATTATTCCATAGCTACAAATCACAGGATGTAACACTTTTTTCTCTTCCCAGTTTTAAAACTGAACGTCCAAATCAATGTAATATCATTGCGCAGACCAGAAGTGTTTTCAAAAAAATAATCTCTCCATTAACCAAACAATCCTGTGCTTGACTTTTGTGATTCCTAGGTTGAAATGATTTTTTAACAGAGGTTGCTTGCCTCCTCATAATAGACCCTTCTGTAATAGCTAATGAAGGTAATGAAATATGACATGCAGTTTGGCCCCCTGACCACGGAATGCTCCCCCCTCCCTCAGTATCTCGAACAAAGCCAAAACAGATGTAGCTACTTTGTGGTTTAGTGCTGACGTATGCTACTAGGCCAGGTCATTAAGTTCCCAGATATTAAAATCTGCACAGTGCAAATGTGCAATTCTCTGATTTAACAAGAGACTGTCCCAAACATTTCTCAATACGGAGGAAAATCAAGTTAATGACATGTCATGGTCAAATCAAGAGACCTATAATGACGCACAATTCCAAGGGTTTGTTATTAACACAGCTTCATTGGTAGTCTCAAAATGGCTTGAGCGTGTTCTGCGTCAACATTAAAAGGTACCATTAAGACATGATATAGGTACTCAATTGATAATATATAAGTCTCATGATAATGAAAAAACAAAAGGCATTTAAGGCACTACCTTTTAATTTCATTCAGTATCGCAACCTATCTATACTTTTGTGTGCTGGAGTATAAAGGTTCTAAATCTTTAATACTATTCACCATGCTCCAGTTCAACACTACCAAAGGAGAATATAAAAAAAAACATACTTCTAATCACTGTATACACAGTATTGCTCATGCACCTATGTGGATTTCTGCATGCACTTGTTCTTCTGCAATGTACATGACACATCTCATAAATAAATTATGATAAGACATCGTGTGGTAAACCATCAATTTACATTTTGCTAATTTAAACAATACCTTAAAAAAGGTTCTTGCTGGAAGAATTGAATGCTGCACTGTGGATGACCACAAAGCAGGATATAAAACAGATAGAAGACGGTGAGACATATAAATTATTTCATGTTTCTGTCACCTCCTCAGCTCCCGGAGCACAAGGCCACATTAAATTTATTCTTTCAAGTGCTTTTTGGGCCCCAGAAAGGCCAGCTATGAAATAATCAATCTATTAAATAAATCATTCCGTGTGTTAGTGATTGACATTATTGCAAGAACATTAGAAAAAATCAGGATTTATTCTTTTTTGAAACTGTTTATAGCTAAAGAGATGATTTACTGAGCCGAAAATGATGCATTATGAATGAAACCATAAGCAGGTTGAAATGCACCATGTAGTATGTGCAAGCATTTTTAAGTTGCCCTGATACACTGCAACAGAAATATAATGTTACTGGTGAAGTAATAGCCAAATTACTATGTGAAGTTAACATGCCAAATTTATGCCATTCCCCCTTGCAGTTTTAAAAAAAATCACTTTAATTGCGGCCATTTAAGACGCTCATCTTAAATGCACCTTGGTCTGCAGCAACGTAGTACAAATATGATATCGAAACTTCCACCAGACACAAGACTGCAAAAGGCTTTTTAGTTCGGTCATTTTTGCCTCATGGAATGGCTGAATGTTGTGACTGCGTTATTAGAAACACAAGCTCTGCTCCCCAAATTACATATTTTACTGTTTGACTAGATCGTATTAATCATAACCACACCAAACATCATGTACCCTGTGGTTGTTGCGGTAGTTTTAGCTTTCTGACAAAGATTCAGCAGGCAACAGTATTTTCAGCTCATGTTTTTATGAAGGTGAGCCTGGAACTTCATTCTCAAACCAGATGCTAATATTTATTCTTTTTCATAAATGTATATCCGATGGAGAAAGTTTCACTCATTTAGCAAGCTTTGGCCGATGCAGGAAAATTGCAAGAGATTACATTTATTAATTTTAGGTCTTCCGTACTGTTTTCAAATTATTGGACACAGTAAATAACAAAAAAAAAGATTGCTTTTTTGCTACGTGTGCTGTCTGAGGCTTTTGCAGCATCAGAGCCGTAATGATGTGGAATAAGCCCCACGAGCAGGCCTCAGTCTTCCAGTATGAACCATATTTTTGGCTGCTCAAATGTCAACCCCACATAATGTACTGAAGGTTCAGGTTACATTTCAATAGCAACATTTTTTCGCCGCTTTTAGTCATTTCTACGGTTAGATTTTCTTTCCTGAATTCGATGCTTGTTTTGCACCATCCTTTGCTCGAATAATTCCAGCTTAATTTTGCTGCAAAAGGATTTTTGTTTTCCTACCAACATTTGTGATGCACTTGGTTGTGTTTTCTTTTGGATTCTGCATTCAGATTAGAATGCACTAATCACGTAACTTTGCTGTGTAAATTGGAAAGAAAAAAATGTAAATAGAAGCCTAAAGGGTAAATTCCCAAGCTATCAAAATATACATTTTGTGATATGTGGCATATAAAAATGTTCAAACACAGAACATTATGGTTCAGCACATGAAGGGTAAGACAACATTTTTGAGGATTGTGATCTTAAAGCATACATATTTGATGTATATTTGTATCCAACGGCCATTCTTTGCATTTTTGGTTGTTCACTAATATTAAACGAAAGCAGCCAGATATGCGACAGTCAACGTTTCTCAGAGAGATATTTATTCTGTACTGATGTTGGGACTTTTACACGTTTAAACTGTGGTTTACTGCATTTCTTGAGTAGAAAATTGCTTGGTATTTAATGCCTCTGACCTATAACCCGAACAGCACACAATCCTGCATCCATACTAATACAGGAGTACATGATAGTCAGTAAAGATATTGCTTGTGAGCTTAGGAAAAGTAAAACATTATACAAACCTTTAACAGCTTCACATCAGAAGGGGAACTCTGCTAACACCGTAATGCATAGCTGGATAATAAAGCAGGCACTGCAGACAAATAACTCAGCAAAATGCTGGCATTAAAAAATAGCTGCTCAACTCCACACAATTTAAACCAGTGCTCCTTAGTTTGCATTATGTATTTAAACTCTACCATAAATAGATTATCAGATAGAATTTAATTTCTAAAATTAAACAAGAAAACAACTTATTGCTCTATATGTGCAAGCAAAACAATGATTCAGGGAAGTCAGAATACACTTTTATAACAAGGTCAGTGTACAGCATTGTTTGCTGCTAACAAACACCAGTGATAGTGTAAATATGCATGTTACACGGAGCTACATTTAAAAAAATGTTATTCATTTATACGAAAACATTTTTTTTGTTGGGCCAAGATATATATTATATACATGTATTGTATATATATTTAAAATGTATATTTGTGTACATTCATTGCTTCTGCACACTATTTCTATTTTGCATAATAACGAACAAGAATAGGAAAAAGGGTTTAGAAATCAAATCATGAAAATGGCCCTAAGGGTGGCACAAACTATTTCTAATTGTTTGCTTATTGACACCAATTTATCACAGGGCACTTACTGAATAAAGGTTTCTGCAATACATGACACTTCGTTATGTCAGCTTTTACCTCATGTTACAGCCCACATTTGAAAGAAGTGTTGAGAACTCTCAGACCAGAAATGAGCAGCCTATTAAGATTTGAAAAGCTGTCATCCAAACTGAAAAGACTTGCGTCAGCCGCAGAGGATATATTTTAACTGCCTGTCCACAAAACTTTAATAATGCTGTCTTGCTCTAATCTGCGCGAGAAAGACAATTTTACTTCTTCTATGAACCTGAAGTGATTACAATGACTTGATGGTGTTGCCTTATTTCATGGAATATTAAGTTCAAATTCTGCTCACTGTAAGAAAGATAAAAGTAACTAGTTACTATACACACTCACCGTACCCCCCCACACCCCCCACTCCTCACCCCTCGAAAAAGAAAAAGCCTCAAGTGACACAAATGTTTTATCCTCCCTCCAAGTATGGTATAATCTAGGTCTATCCAAGGAATGCGTTTTGCCAGATTGGGCTTTAATAAATTAGGAGCAGTACATCTGGTTACGCTGTATTTTCATATTGAATACAACAATCTTTGTTTGGCCATCCACATTTGAGTAGATAGGAGCCATTTCAATACTGTTAATTTCTTGCATCCATAATAAGGCATTGCTTCAAATGAAAGGACATATTGTGAAGTTGACCACTGGTGTCATTGCTGCTTGGAATCATACTTAGTTTACAGTACTAAAAGCACATGTTGCAAAACATTTGCATTTTATAGGTGCTGTTTTTTGTGAAATGTATTGTTAAATGATTATTTTTTCATGGAGGAAATTAATGCCTATAATGAACAAACAAAATGAAGCTTCATGTTATTCATCATATGAACAAATAAGATATTATTTGGGTGATCATGTACACATTAAATTGACGATTCAATACTTTTTAATCATTTACAAAGCTGGTTTCTTTTCATGAAAAATGGACACCCACTGACCACTGTAAAATGGGCATATTCTTTGAATGAAATGTTGTCCTGGGCTCAGCTACTGTTACAATACTGAGGCAATCTCTAACTAACCAATTTCAGCTGTCTTTCTCTCTTCTTTCAGAAATACCATGTTACAACATGAAAAAAAAGCAGTGTGCTTTAAACTTAACACATTCTAAGCAATGCACACTCAGTATAACAGCCTACATTCTGCCAGTTGTGCTTCATGTTGGGCTAAAATAACTCATACACTGTTTCCCAATTACTAAACAAAATGAATTGGGGGAAAAAATTAAGGGGAGAATTTAACAAATATAAGATTAATATAGAATTATGACAATGACTGAAATTCACAATGAAAGGGTTAGATTGAGTGGTGGAATTCTTTGATGTCTGGATTCCAATTATACCCCTGACTGAGTTCAAAGAAAATATGAATAAGGTATATTTTTAAAGGCACTATTTGCATCTTTGCTCTCAGCACCAGCCCCCTTTTGCACCCTTATTCCTTTCTGATACCTAGTGATGGCACTCCTTCCTCCAAATTCTCATATTTCATTCACTCCTTGACAAAAAAAGACAAAAGGCTTTATCACATTTCCTCCACAAGCCATTCACCAGGTCCATGGAAAAAAAATAATGGCATGAATAAGACTATCATTTACAAGCTTCATGATTTTCACACTAATTAGAACAAGTGCAACAAATGTGAGTCTTTGAATACAACAATCTCTTGCAGCTTCAGTCACTAAAATGGAGTACATCATTTAAACACTGAAAATATACTTTGATTGAAATATATATTTCTATTAATGATGCACATTAACATAAAGTCAAACAAAATTGATAAACGACCATTAGGTCAAACAATATGCAAAACGGCCAAGAACTAAAAATTTACACCAAAATACCTTGCAATTATGTAAAAGTGAAACATCATGCATGTTAGGATTTTAAAAGAAATATTTGCCTACTAATTTATCACTTGCATTTTAACGTTTATACTTTACCATTTTGTCTAAAATTGTTTCTCAGATTTGTTTTATTTCAATATATAAATTAGCACGCAGTACAAAATCTGGAGTTTGATAAATCCATCACCTTTATGCTGCAAAGATGTTATATGTACCTTTTTTTTGTTAAAATTCAGTCAAGATTTTTGCCAGTAGATGACCAATGTAGCAACCATCTTATTAGAAGCAAAAAAGTGAATGTTTTCAAATGCTGTAGCAGCATTATGTCCAGTTAGCCTTTAAGAAACAAATGTTAGTGCCTCCATTTTGTAGGGTGCTTCTCTGTTGCAAATTAAATAAAGGAAGCATATTATTTCATTTTCATTATTTAAAAATAGTGTCTCCCCTTACATTTGGCAAGCTTTGACCTAACATTTACGAAAATATGATTCTAAATATAATAAAACGTTAACCATGTAGCAATGAAATGTACCAGACTGGCATTTAACACAAAGGATGATTCTAGCAGCCAAGTTTATTAAGCAAATAGAAGTAGAAATAGCATGACAGAATAGATAACAGGGGCATGCTTTTTGCTTCAGAATAAAGCATGGCATGCTAAAGCGTGTGATGAAATTATTGCTAGCTGAATATTACAACTCTAGCTCATACCGGAGGGTATCCACCATACGCCTCCAAACAATAACTGAAGAATTATCAAGAATTTCTTATTTAACGATAGAAGCCGTGAGACGGAAAGAACTGTGGGAAATAAATTATACTAATTTAACGAATCGGAAAGGTAAATGCTTTGTTGACCTCATCCCATAGCCCTGTCGCACTCTCCTTGTTTGAAATAAATACTCAGACCAAAATAAAATTAACAGCAACCTCAACCGTGAAAGATTTCTTTATTTCCATTCCTTACGTTTACATATTTTTAGCACCTTCATTCAGAAATAAATCAGCACATTAGGTGAATGTGAAAAATGTTAATCTAAATTCTACAAACCTAAGTGTCACGACAAGCATGTATGCTGCATTGAGTATAACAAGACGAAAGAGGTTATTGACACTCTGTTGTCTCAAACCACTCTGAATACATTTCACATTTCATCAGTTTTGTCTTCCCTGCCACGGGTGAAGGCGATCAGAGCAGACACCCATTAGATTTTTCATACAATTTTTCCATGACATTTTGGCAGGATGATGGCAATTTTGAAATCTTACCAAATGAGAAAATGTCAAAAATTGAACTGACATCAATAGTCGTCAAGGAGACAGGCAATAAAAAAAAATAAAGCTTGCTTAATTCATAAGTAATCAACATTTTTTTTGTGGCAGTAAGGAAAATTAGAGCTTATTTTGGGGGGGGGGGGGGGGGGGGGAAGATCCATCTTTAATTACCAAAACACAACAAAATAAAGGAGCGTTTCTTTGTCTTTTTTTTTAATAGGTGAGAAGTGTGATTCTTCATGGTCTGTATATCCAGGCTCTATATTAACAAAAACACACATAGTATAGGACACCAGACACAGAAAGGTATTGCAGTTTTAGGTCGAGCAATCCTAAATTTGAGTGGTGCTGTTTTAAAAAAAATTGAAAAGAAGAAATCCCTGTATATACAACCCTAAAAGCAATCAAACAGAGAGGCTGGCATTAAAAAAAAAACACACACACACACAAATTATGAACAAGAACACAATTAGCTGAACACCGAAAAAAAACCTCATAAAAACGTACGGAAAACAGTTAATTTTTGAAAAAAAGTCAGCTCTATGAAGCCGTCTCTGTGTTTAAAATAATGGTCTAATGTATGTATCATACATATGCATTGAAACATGCAACTATAAAATCTTTCAAGGATAATAGTCAGAATGTTCCTTTGTTTGCATGAGTCAAATGAAATATCTCTCCGCATTTATTGCTGTTTTAGGATTAAAACCATAAACTAATAACATTTACAATAGGGCAAAACATGCCACTACCTCTGCAGGTTTTAAAAAACTAAAGAAAAATTACAAATATATCACTAGATTCCAATAAAAAACATCCTTTGTCTAAAAAGCTGTCATTTTACACAATAGTGAGATATGGGCACCCTTAAAGTCAAAGGGATTTGACAAAGCAAAGAAGATAGACTGCATTGCCATCTACAGGCCTCAAAATATAAGGGTAGCCATTTGAAATTACAAACTCAAGTCTTTTAAAATCTAATATCCTTTGATTGAGAAATGAAAGTGTGGGACGTGGTTATTTATAATTAGTTGGTAAATACATTCATCAATTGTAAGTATTTCCGTAGTGCATAATGTTGCACTCTTTACTTGAGTGAGTTAATTACTTAACAGAAATTGTGTAATTGGAAGTGTTTCTAGTTGAATGCTGTTTACGTCGGAAGTACAAAGCATGGTGCACATCAACATTGAATAAATAAATCAACTTTGCAATTTGCAATCCACAGAACTTTGTTCATTTAGCCCAGGTATTAAGAGCCCAATTCAGCCTCACTGAATCAGCTGAAGAAACGGGATTGTGTGCGTGCATTTTCAAAATTTCTGATGCTGTAAATTCAGGCTTCGGACGATAATCAAATCCAAATTTCCAAAGGCGTACAAGTGTCTGATGAATATATGTTAACCTTCAGTGACAAAACTCCGGGTCAAAAAGAGTTAAATAATTATACTGTAACTGAGGAAGGCAAAAAGGTCTCAGAAAGTAAAATCTGGAAGATATTCAGTTGGGGCTGGCTGAGCCAGACTAGTAGTCAGTATTAATTTCCTTCCAGTTATTTTTTACGTAGTATCATTTTTGTAGTCAAGAAAAGGCTTACCCTATGGTTATTTCATGGTAATATAGTAATCATGGGCATTGAAAAGACAGTGACTACCAGTGTGCAAGATGCACTGAGTTTAATAAAACTCAAAAGCTACGATATACATTAATGATCCAGGAAGTCACTGCTTCTGCTACATCCATCATCTACATGAAAAAAATGAAGTCTTTGACAGCATTATGGAATTTACTTCTGATCTTGTCAGTAATTTGTAGGTTATAATTAATATAAAAATCTGGATGAAAACTCTTCAGAGTAAGAATTGCTTTTTTTTAAAACGTGGTCATATCAAAAGAAAATTACTGTACACTCCATAAATTGTTCATGGCTAAAGCCTGCATGAACATGTACTAAGCATGTAAAACTATGAAAAGGTCTCAGAATACATTTGAGGTGACAACTGTGCTCAGATGTACAATTACAAGTTTCATTAGTGTAAAGTTAATGATTGCAAATGATCAGATTTATAAATAGTCCTCGAAAAGAGTAAAAGAAAAAGTTTGCATGTGAATGAAATACGTGAGGTGTTATAAAGGAAGAGGTATCAGGTTTATGTAAGCTGCCTCTGTTTTAATGGTAAATTTTTTTTACTGCTAGTTTTGTGCATCTGTTTATGTTAAAGCTTTCACAGACGTATTTGCCCACTAAATTGAATTGTCTGTTTACGCCATAACTTTGCAGTTTCTGCAGTAGCTATTGTGGTGTAAGGGTTATGTTCAACTACCCGCTTTCAGTTTAGTCTGATTTTACAACAATAATGGATCTACTCCTATGCGTGATCTATGATAAATAATTTTGTGGCACTTTTAGCCCTATTGTTAAATAGCTTTAAAAAATTAGAAAAAAAATTAACAACTTATGTTGTGAGATTCACAGCTTAAATTTAAAAACAATTTCTTGAAGACAATGGAAAAAAGGGCATTCTTTTAGATAAAGTAAATTGAGGTTGTTGAACCTAAACAAAAGCAACAAAATCTTGAGCAACATATCAAAGCAAAGCATTTGCATTATCTACGCTGGATATTCTGAAATACTATTTTTCCATGTGTGCACTACATCAAACCTGCTCAAAATGATCAAGTCATTGTTACCAGCAATATAACAACTATTGAATTGAAAGGGTGTTGAAAATGCTACAGACTGCAAAAATAGATAAAATTTATAAACAATGTATGGGTGAATAATAATGTTTTGTTAATAAAAGTCAATGTCTGGTTTAGCCGTTAAGAATAAGAGGCAGCAGAAACCATTTGTGTTCAACTTTATAAAACAGCTAAGGTTTCTGTACTCAGGTCGCTTGCTGCCTGTATCCCAGTCATTAACAGCAGACAACAAGCAGAATTATCCTTGCACTGGTTTTATGTAATGGCACAAGTTGCTATTGTGTTAGTTTGTGTTAATTCATAAATTTATTTATCGTTCTTTACAGCGTGTTTTCTGCATTTTCACATAAAAATTAAAATATCCATTGCCACAATATTTAAAAAGATGTAAAATGTGTACTTTATGCTACTCACAACAATTACTCAGGAACAAATGTTCCTCACATAACACTTTGTGCTAAATATTAAAGCCCATACTTGGGTTAAAATAAACTATTTAATCAGTAATAGGCTCAATTAACTCAAGGCAGTCAAATCATTTATCCCAATAATGAGGCTCAGGTGTATATATAACTTCAGCCATTTATTGCTATATAATGGCAATATTGTGAATGGGATCACCTCTATCATGATAAACAATGAAGACATTACAGAAATTTCCTCATATTTAAGTACTGAATTATGTATAATGGTCATATCTGGACCTCAACTGTTTTGTCTAAAAGGTTCCCTGATTACAGGATCTCAAATCGAGTTACTGCTAAGTGTCAACTGTTAGATCTATAAATAAACTGAAAAAGCACAAGAACGGATCAGGGGGAGTTTACAACAGATGGGGACGATGCAGAACAATTGTTGTCACCTTTGTGGTAAGGTAACTAACCACCATCTTCATTAGGGAGACAATTTCTTCAGAGCATGCCAACTGAAAAAAAAGTCATAGCCAATCCTCTTTTTAATAATAAACACACAGGGATGTAAGAATGATGTCAAGTCCATGTTGAGGCAAACATTAAATCAATATACCACAATAAAGTCTTTAAATGAATAAAATACACGGTGGAAAATATTTTACTACATTGTATCCGAGACTTCCAAATTGCCTCTGATCCAAAGCTGAAAGTAAAGGAGTACGAAGAAATAACTACCATGGATTTATGATTACTGAAGATCAATATCAGTTATCGATTCGTAAATTACTAATGAAATCAGAAGAGTGTTTCCTTTTGCATGGCATTTGTACTCTTCAAATTGGTGTAACATGCTTTGCATACTTTTAGCTCACATCAGCGTCATTTTTGTTTATGGTAGTCGGGCAGTAACTGATTAATTTTATAGTTAACCAATAATAAACTGCAAACTTTTGTTTTAAAATCCACTCCTCTTGAGAGGCAATGGAGATGAAAGCTCATACCGCAATGCATTTATCAATCCTACGTCACTTTTAAAGGCCCAAATATTGTGCTTTCAGGTTCGGAAATGGCTAGTAAAATTTCTAAAAAATCTAAAATTACTATCTGAAGTTCTGATAAAGACACACATTCTCATCATCGACACCTCTGGGCAAGGCCATCTAATAGGGACAAATTGCCAATGACTGCCCAAGCAACTAGCACACACTGCTGATTTGTGGATTGATACTGATGTTTAATGATCCCCTTGGGTGGATCAATAGTAATAATCCTCTTTTCTGCCTTTCTTTCTTATTGGCACTACAGACTAGGGTTTTGGTGGGAGCTCTGTAGCAATTGCGAGCTTGCGGTGTGCCGTAAAGCAAACATTCTACAAGTTAAAACACCAGGTAGAGAATAAACAGAATTTAATTGCTTTACACATAAGAAGTTTCTACCTTACTTGATTGATTTATATTAACGAAAACCTAATAAATGTCTGGGATTACATCCATGTAAAACAAGGCTCTTTTCTCTGTTTTTCCCAATTTATATGAATTGCTACATTGTTCAATAATAGGCTATATTTTGTCTTTTTTTAATTAATTCCATTTTAAAGCCAAATTAAAAATTAAAATTTGAATAATTTTTAAGCAACAAAATTAACAGTTGATTCAGCATTTAAATTAAATTCCGTCAACTCTCAATAAATTAGCACGTGGGGAGCTGGGTAGAACCTTCATTGTATCAGGATTTCAATTGCAAACACACCTCTGGTTAAGTCACTCCCGGGCAGTATTGTTACAATTTAGCTTCGGATGTTTAAAATATAAAAGCTACATATTTATCCGTATTAATAAATTAAAATATTGGTGAGAATACACGTAGAAATATTTGTGTGTCACATAATTAATTCAGCATCTTTTGTTCACATCCTGTTGTAGATTCTATAAAATTTAGCAATAAATGCCTGATTGTCAGGCTAAGCTTCATGTTTAATGATCATAAAATCCCATGCAAATAAAAGCAGGTTTAAAAATTACGCTGAAGAAAAATGAAAACAAATAAAACAGAGAAGTACTATCAGATTTCTTTTAATATAAATCAGCCCTAATAAAGAATGCATTCCGACAGCCCCTGGCACTAATCAACCTTGTACAGTAAATCAGAAACCCTCTCCTGCTTACTTGTATAAGCGATCACATTCAATTCATTACATCATTATGTCATATCCATACTAATCTCTGCCCTCACACCTCCGTGGCTTTGACATGCAAATGAGCTAGAAAAGCGCACATTAAAAAACAGTGCAATCATGTCATGATTCTGAGCTTCAAGCCCCCCTCTGCACACAGGGCTTGTGATCAGAAGAAACAACAGCAATCTGTTGAGGATCAGACACTGAGGCAAGTAGGAGGGGAGATGGATACACACATACACGTGTCACAAACGCAGCCTCTGTGCCTACTTTGCATATTCACATGATTTCCATGCTCATCTGCTTTGGCAGTCAAGTACAAGTTTTTTAAAGTCTCGCACCACGAAGACATAAATAAAACGAGGTAGAGGATAGAACTGCCTTACCTCAGCTTGTTTGCCTTGTGCTCTTGCCTTGGAATTCCCTGTGGCTGCTTTGAATTTTGAGCTCCATCCTTCAAGGTTTTGCTTTCCCCTCCTCTCCCTGAGTTGTGACTGGTATATAAAAAATAAAAAGACAACTACATGTTAAGCCAGCAGGCAAGACATCATGAAGCCTTGGATAGGGGGAGGGAAGAGAGGAGGGGTGGGTCACAGTTAAACGCTTTACAAAGGAAAACCTGAAGGCTTTCACAACTTGTAAGAGTCACTTTTCCAGACGTTGCTCTGAGGAGTTGGTGGTTTGGGGCTAGAACCACAATGCAAACATATGCCTGGGGTTAAAAAATTGAAAGCAAAAAAAAAATCTTATATATATTCAAAATTGGGATCGCTAGGTACGAAAATAACAAAATAAATAAATAGTCTACAGCACAAATGCAAACCAAAATGTCACTAAAAGAGGTTGACTTTGGATTGATTGAACATCCAGTAAGTGAAAGGTAATTTTAATCACATGTCTGCGGACCCTGTTCTGTGTGAACTGAATTTGATGAAAACATGTATGACAGGGGCTATAGCTACAAAAGAAAACCATGGCTCGAAAAAAAAACGCATTCTTAAAGAGAGAATGAATTTCATTTTTAACGATTAAATGTAATTCTGAAAGAAAATATCCGTGGGATAATATTCCTCTTTTTTTTAAAGAAGTCAGCCATATTGAAAATAATAAGCCAAATAAACAAAACAAAAACGTTTTGTCATGTTAAGAAGAAAGAAATAAGCTGGGGAAAGCTTGGCTTCATCTGTTCGACGTGTACAAACAAATTGGTAATCGTTTTAAATTTCATCCAAATTTAAGAAGTGTCATCGAGAAAAAATGAAGCGGAGATAAGCTGATGCCCTTTTTTCTCTCTCTGTTGATGTACTTCTTTTATCTACTGTGCCCTTAACAGGATCACATGGTGCTGCAGATAGTGAGCGGGGGCTCTGGGTTGAGGCGGTGGGGGGGGGGGGGGGGGGGGGAGTGCTGGTTGGGGTGGGGAAAGAAAGGAAAGAACACGCACACAAACACACACACACACACACATAGAGGCACGCACACATACACAGACACAAAGGAAAAAAGACAAAATTTGCATGCTGGACTGATCTGACAGAATCTTCAGCTTGCTTTCCCTGGTTTTAGCCTGAAGACGCATGACCCTGCTGTGGCGAGCAGCAGCCGTGGAGGTGACCCCATGCTAACCAGCCTGTTAGAACTAATAAGGTACACCCATAAGTGACACCACTGACATTACACTCTCCTGCAAAATTTGTCTATTTATGCACTGGCGAGAACTAAATCTGCTGTTTCTTGCAATATTATGTATCATTACACTTCCAAGACAATTTGCGCTGTTTCACACACTCGCAAATACACTTCGGTGGGATTATTATTGACAGCATCAAACAGAGAGATTGCAAATGGCTGGTTGAAATGGAGGACAGTCCAAAGATGCCCTGAGATAATTTTAATTCTCCTAATTTCAACGCGAGTGGCTTCAGAACAGCAATTTCTCTGCTGACAGCACGCCAGCAAACATTTACATTTGTTTTTGTTGCTGCCTCTCCCCTCGCTCCACTGAAATCCTCCATTTTGTGATCATCGCAGCTTCCTATTTGCATGCGATGAGATGGTGGCAAGCAGGGGAAAGAAAAAGACAGTATGAGGAGTGAATGTCAAAGCCCACTTCTGGCATTTTGCTCATTTAAATTCAATCATGCAACCTTGCAGGAGCTGAAAAATAGATGGCCTGCATTATGAATTTCTGATCAGCAGACTGATAGGTTATGAGAGAGGACAGTAATCCTATTGAACAGTCTTTTTCCAAGCTAGGGCGTGAGACAGCTGCCCTTCAGAAATTGTTATTTTTCCTTACCCTCCTATTATTTTAGCGTTTTAGCCCATATTTTACTGAACGCGCCATGAATTATAGCTGCTTATATTTACATCTGAGCCATCATTGATGTGCCGACATGAATCACGAACACCATTTTAAAATTAACTACATGCCTTTTCCTTGTTTACTCCTTAAAAGCTCAATATATTTCAAACTCAACCACTCTTTATGGCTCTTATTGCTAAAGATAGGGGAAAAGAGTACTGAAAAAACACTGTTCGCGTTTGAAGGTTCATTTAATTTGAATCATTTTTTTAAAAAAATAAGCCAACAGCACAAATTCATAAAAAATTGATCAAAACACATATTATTTCAACAAAGTCAGCAGCAAGCATAAAAATGAGGGGGGAGAAAAGAAAAATCAAGTACTAGTTAGGAAATAATATTTCCCTTATTTAACATGTAGCATGATTTTGCAACCTCTACTCTTAAACCTAAGCGCTAAGCTTTGCCTATTCAATGCATCTTACTTATATTCTGCTATTAGACAAAGGATTAAGGCAAATCTATAAATCCTAAAACACACAAATAAAGTAGATTAAAATGCAAAAAGCTATAAAGACATTAATGGAAAGCAGAAATGTTTCAATCAAATAATCTTTTTTATCGCTAGGTAGAAAGTAAAATGCATTAAATTAAAAATAAATGATAGTCATGGCTTAGGATATTTTTAATACAAATAATGAAATCAGTCACCATGCAGTTTACTTCTCTCCACATTACACTTGATAATGGCCCATCTTTGGGCATTTGTAGTTGAAAATATATAAAACATTTCCTTAAAATTATCACTTTAATCTCCGTCAACTCGAGAGAAAATTCCACATTGTGAATAAGATCTGGTCAAGCCAGTAATTATTTCTGGTATTTGCAAAGATCTGAATTAAGGAAATATTCCAAAGACGTGCGTCAGCACAGATCTATTTTCACAATGGTGCTACCACAAATGGAGGGTTTGAGCCAGCCAAAATGTCCATGAGATTTTCCCCTCCCAATGTTGCTGTAAATACAGAGAATGAGTCATCTGCTATCACATTTTGTGGCCCTGTTTCACTCGCTGCTCGTGTAGAAATAATGCTATGACAGAAAAGCGAGCCTTTTTGCGACTCTGGGAAATATTACTGAATGGACTTTCTTTTCAGATTAACCAAGAAAAATGTGGGTTTCTTTAAAAATATATCATTGCCGAACAAACCATTAACTGATGCAGCCATAAGTGAAAATATATTGTCAACATGGCAATGCATATATAAATAAATCCTTGGATATTTGTATAACTTGATTCTTGTTCTTTACGTATTGGATTTGAATGTTGATAAATTATGCTTTTATCTGTCGATTTTCTCCACACCTCTTATCAAAGAGTTTGCTGCTTGCAGGGGATGGGTCCACAGGTCCCAGTTGACTTTGCATAGCGGCCTTGAATTCATGTGTGAGAACAGCTGGTAGGCTATTTGGTCATGGGAAGCATCACGAGCAAGCCTGATTCTATTATCACCTGACATTCACGCATGCTGTACACTTCCAGCAAGGGTGCCAAAATGGATGGCAGTAAGCAGTGGAAATTCCAGCAATTTCCCACTCCTTAACAAAGAAATGCTGGAGCTAATTGCCATACCCTCCTACAGCCTCCATTGAAAGAAAGATAAGGGGTGGAATTCTCCCATTTTGAGACTAAAGTCCCATGTTGGATGGGGAGGAGGGGTGGTGGTGTGTATTGCAGTGAGGAGGCTGGCGATAAAATACGCCAACTGTTCCAGCCCTGACCTCATTAATTGTGCACCCGGGTGCTTTACACTGAATTCGGTAATGGGGCAAACCTGGATGGCACGTAATCTGTCCTCTGGGTGCTGTATTGAAAAGAAGCCCAACACCCCTGAAGAAAGAAGTTGGACCCGCTGAAAATGAAGATAGTTCTTCAGAGCACAGAAGATGGACTACTTGAAAGGGAAGCTGGATCTCCAAGGAATATTCCAAGACCAGAAGATGGACTCCCCTCCAGGGCAGCAAATCTGGAAGGTCCCCCTGCAGATGCATGTCCAACCCACTGCTGTAGTGTTCCAGGGTCCAGAGTTGGAGGTGGCTTCCATCCTGAACTCCAGAGGCAGCCCCTGGCATTGTTCAGGTGAGTCCCAACATCAGAACGCCACGTTGTTCCGAACGTGTTTCACACTGGCGTGTTTTCCCGCTGGGATCGCGGAGAATTTGGCTTGTGGGGGGCGGGGGGGGGGGGGGGCGTGGTGGCGGCGGCGGTGGGAAGGGGGAGTGGTCGGGTCTTCACCTGCTTTACATCAATGGGGTACAAGTGAGGTTCACACCAGCCTCTGAAGGGTTTTCCAACTTGTCATTGCAGGCACCAGAAAAAGCTGTAAATTCACACCGGCGTGAAACCGATTTCTGGGCCATCCACCATGTTCTCCCAGCATTGAACCTGGGAGCCTTGGAGAATGCCACCCGTGCCTTGATAGATCATTATCCTTGTTTAAATTTGGCTGGGAATTTTAAAAAATATTTTCATTAGTCACTGAGGATGGTGAACTGCATTTCCAAAGACATTTATCTCTATCTTGCAACCTGAGCCTTGACTCTACTTTCTGAAGCAAATGATAACAGCTGTAAGTGATGAGCGTCAAGTTCTGCACCTGTCTGATCAACTCACCAAAATATTCGAAAGAAAGTGACACAGGTTGGGGAGTCATATACAAGTAATACTGGGTGAGATTCTCCGCATTTGTCCATAGTGGGACCCGTTGCAAGCAAGAATGGAAAATTTAAAGTTTATTCATTAATCACAAGTAAGGCTTACATTAACACTGCAATGAAATTACTGTGAAATTCCCCGAGTCGCCACAGTCTGGCGCCTGTTCGGGTCAATGCACCTAACCAGCACATCTTTGAGAATGTGGGAGGAAACCAGAGCACCCGGAGAAAACCCACGCAGACACGGGGAGAACGTGCAAACTCCACACAGACAGTGACCCAAGCCGGGAATCGAACCCGTGTCCCTGGCGCTGTGAAGCATCAGTGCTAACCACTGTGCCACTGTGCCGCCCGTCGATCCGGCCAAAACTCCATTCACTCCCAGCCGCAAACGAGGATGGAAGATTTCGGCCACTCTTTCTGTTCTCACATTTCTTCACAATCGCTGGATCAAAATCCTGGAATTCTCTCCCTCATGGCATTGTGGGTCAAACCACAGAACATGGACTGCAGAGTTTCAAGAAGGCAGCTCACCATCACCTTCTCAAGGGCAAGTAGGGATGGGCAATAAATGCTGGCCAGCCAGCGATGCCCATGTCCCAGGAATGAATTCTTTTAAAATTGGTAAAAGTGCAATGGTTTCCAAAAAATAGATTGATTTTATATTAACTGTCACATCCCCGTTAATTGTATTATTTTATTCAGAAATGATGTCTGTTAAACAGGGAAATATTACCACAACAGATCTATCTAAGACTTAATTCAATGCAAAGCAACATCAGGTTTAAGAGAATCCATTTAATCTGACACATCAGCGCCGAGTAAGGTTTACTAAAAACTTGGTGCACTAGCAGAAGCATGTACTGTGCAGCACGGTATCCATGTCTGCACTCCATATTTCAACATTTAAATGCTGCACAAATCGTCAGAGGACAAGATATGAAGAACTTTCACAATCTCCGGCCCAGTGCACAAACCAAGTAATTTTGTCTCAGCTGGGATTTTAAGTGGTTGAGGGACGCTGGTGTTAACAGTCAGGGTATCATTACACTTGCAGGCACTGCACTAAACCTTACACCAGGAGACTATTTGATAGCGTGCATCTTTCTTAACAAGATGCAAAATAAGAAACACATTTGCCCGTTATTAAACCCCACTCATAAGTGGTTGCAGGGCCTCCCTTTTTTTTTGCTAAATATCGGGAGGACCCAGGGGGATTGGTGTATGGTAACTAGAGATGAATTTCAGACAGGGAACCTTTTAAACTAACAGTGGAGGAATCTGAAGCATCAGACCATGAACATCAGTTTTAAATGCTTTCTCCTTGCCAAAGGAGTAAACACTTAGTAAAAGAGGGGAAAAACCAGAGCGCTGACATGGATTGGATAAATACACTGGATGGATTGAGGACATTAAGCACGGTTTCAAATCTGGCAGTACATTAAAGGCTTATACTTCTTTTAAGATGGCTCACAAGCCCACTTTATGCAATATGGGAAAGATTAAGGATATTAATTCATCTACCACCTAATCAATTATAGGTTATGTACTGGACTTCTGTTTCTGCACAGTATTCATCATCAAATTTACATTGGTCTGCCTCTGATGTCCCACAGCATTTTAATACACCGGCACGTGAGGTGCACAATAGTAATATGATATATTTAAAAAGGTTTTTTTTTATGCTGCTAAAGCTCGCAAGCAGTCCATCTTATCTCGGTGCTACTTAAGCACCTTTCCTTTGACATGGTTGATTACTGAAGCACTTTGGAGCCACTTTAGAACCTGTGCACCAACTAAGTAAAACAAAACTACAGATTGCCGACAATCTATGTGGTAATTTAGCACATTTCTCATGAATTTCTCTAAAATCTACTAACTGGGCATAAATCTGGAGAATATTGCAATGGTAACACAAGCAATTTATTCATTCCAGGTACGCGGCTGTTTTATTTATGGCTTAGCATCTTTTTCTGTCTGGGGTTTCAACATGAGAAAATCTACTTTGTAGCCAGCTGCATACGATTGTTGTAAACGGTTACAGTGTGTATAAAGCGCCTTCTGTGTGACAATGCAATCACTTTTACTCCTCTGAGTATCCTATGTACTATCCATGGCTCCAAAGCTCATCACTGTAACCTTTCTTTTTAATCCCTCTGAACTGGTGGAAAAAAAAAGTTTTCGATTAGGATCAAAATGCAACCAAGTCGGGGTTAATTCAACATCAACTAAATTTTACTCTTACACCTATATTCACCCGCACGACCCAAGGCCGATCTGTGTACACAGACAGTACACGGGTGAAAATATATCAGAGCTATCTTACCTAAACCTAGCTTTACTTTAATGATCATATCTCATGAATCACGCATATACCTGTTCACTACTTAGATGCTGACAAACCTAATATCCTATTCTTATGAGGGTAATTATTTATGCATTTTGATGTTCTGTTTTACCAGATGCTTCAGCCGTTTCCACAATAATGTTGCCGAACATGGGGGAAAGGAGACATTTGGCATGATAATTCTTCAAGGTTATTTTTTTGATTATATTCACAATATAATTGAACAGGTAATCCAGTAAACAAAAAAAGCAATATTTTGGCACTTCTTTGTTTTTTTGTCTCTTCATTTAAATGTTTCTTTCCAGAGGCTGCTGTAATATGAAGGAACTTTAATTTAAACCATGGTTATTAAGATAATCACATTGTAATACATATTTATAGTGATCCTGCCTACTTTTAGCATCAATTTAGGTTGCCTTAAAATTCCATAGACCCTAAAATGCCTTTTTAAAGTGTTTTTGCGAGTGTCTGGATGACACATTTACCATAGTAATCAGATGGAATAATCACTTTTGGCTAACACCTTAACTGCGAGATCAAGCCTAAAAATCCTATTTTCACGCATAAATATTCCACATTAACACACAAAGTCACTAATGCCTTGTAATGTACAGTTGAGTCGCTATATTCTTTGAAATTCACATACATTTGTCTTACAAACATGTAATAGTTATGCTGTTTCAATCAATGTACTTCAAAATAATAGCTACCGCATTTAACTACTCCTGATAGTAAGTATAAAATATTAAGGACTGCGGAGATATATGATAATGAGATTTGGCCATATCCTCTAAAATACTAGCTCCTAAAAGATGGCAGCAAACTCATTAAATCACAATATGTAAGATATGAAGTTTAAACTGAAAAAAAAATACAAACAAAAATTATAGTCATTATATTAGACAGAAAGAACAGCACTAATGCTTTTTTAATGTAATATTTAAATTACTGCTGGCTAATGCAGGGTGCTCTGTTCATTTCCATTGCTGCCTAGGGTTCAAGGGGGAAAAAAAATTAAAGTAAATTTTTTATAATCAAGGTACAACTGCCCTGAGCAGCAAGTGGTACTCATCTAAATAGCCTCTGCCCCTATTATGTCTGTCTTTTATTCTCTGGGCTATTGAATTCAATGTACAAAAACCCCATCATACAGCAATATAATTTCTGTGTCTGGATAAGGAAGGATTCTGGGTAATTGGTTGGTTGCAGTTCACTCATTGTTCACAGCCTGCCATCAGGAGATTCATAGAACGTCTGGAGAGATTTCCCCCCTCGCGCTTATTCCACCCTAGGAAAAAAGTCATTTGTCTGATTTATTTATGATGCAATGAAGGTATGCTGAATGGATCAGGATAACCTAACACTGGTCAAACCGTCTGTCAGTAAAGATAAAGTATGCTCATACTCCAATGGGCACGCAGTTTTTAACCATCTCCGCACCTAAAACCGTGGCCTTTGTGTGGTCGTTTCGTGCAGAAGTTCCACCTTCATGAAGACCGAAAAAATAAAAAAAGGGAAGATGGATTTGTACAGCTTGACATGCAGTGCTGCAATTGTTTAAAATCTGCGTGCTGCAGACTTGACGTTCGATTCGGTCTTTTTTTTTTGGCTTATATAATTTTGCAAACCGGTCAGCGAGTGTAGATTATTAAAGTGATTACCAGCCTTTTTTTTCCCTTCGCTGCCCCAAATAGCCTTTAACATTACAGGTTAACTGCTTTCTGTCAGAATGCAAACAGTTTTTTTTCCCGGACTCTACCAGGCACCATTCCCAAAGCATAAGGAGTGGTGATTATTTGTAGGCAAGACTAACCCCTGCAGGCACGATCTGCTATTGCAATCACAGAGACATCAAATGCTTTGATTCTGTTTTTGTAGGAACAGGCCACGGAGGGGGTGGGGGGGGGGGGGGGTGCTGGAGGCACGTGGAGGGAAACGACTGTTTATCAAAGCAAGTGCTTTATAAAACTAGTTACATTTTCACCAGAAAAGAATAGATTATGTTCCATGAAATATGCAGAATTCAAAATAGCCATGCTACACACCTGATAAAAATAAACTTCACCCCAGCTTTTGTTACAGTATCAACACTGTCCCGAGATACCATCCCACACATAGAAACATAGAAACTAGAACTAATAGTAGGCCGTTCGACCTTTTGAGCCTGCTCCACCATTCATTTTGATCATGGCTGATCATTGAATTCAATATCCTGATCCCCCCCTTCCCCACATATCTCTTGATCCCTTTAGCCCCAAGTGTTATATCTAATTTCTTCTTGTAATCAGACATTTTGGCCTCAACTACTTTCTGTGGTAGTGAATTCCACATATTCACCACCCTCTGGGTGAAGACATTTCTCCTCACCTCAGTTCTAAAAGGTTTACCCCTTATCCTCAAACTGGGACTCAAACCCCTAGTTCTGGACTTCCTTACCATTGAGAACATTCTTTCTGAGTCTATCCTGTCTAACCGTGTTAGAATTTTATAGGTTTCTATGAAATCCCCTTTCACTCTTCTAAACGCCACTGAGTATAATCCTAACCGACTTAATCTCTTCTCATGTGACAGACCTGCCATCCCAAGGATCAGCCTGGTAAACCTTTACTGTACTCCCTCTATAGCAAGGACATCCTTCCTACACCAAAACTGCACACAATACTCCAGGTGTGGCCTCACCCAATGCCCTATACAATTACAGCAAAACATCCCTATCCCGATACTCTCAAATCCTCTCGCTATGAAAGCCAACATACCATACACATCGCAGGTTAAAACAACGTACCCCTACCATGGAGAGATTAGCCTTGCTTAGGACAAAAGTCATATTTTAAATCCAAGTGATGCAATCAATAGAACAAAAATGAACAGATACGGAAAGCCCAATCTGCTAAGCAAGGTCACCTAATTACAAAACAAGGAAATGGAGGCTATCAGCAGGATTTTCCATCCAGGGATGAGAAACAGTCACCATGATCCTCAACCCATTCCCACGAGTGGACACCCACCCCATGTTTCATTGGGTCACCCCCTTCACTGACTTGGAGATAGATTTGGCAGCCAATTATAATGGCTGCAGGGATGAGAACAGAGGCAGGATTGCTCTCAAGTGTGGGCTCAATTTAATCATAACATGGCTGCCAAGGCCTGTTTAAATCAGGGCTGCAGTTGAGCAGTCAAACCTCTGTGGCTGTCCTTTCCCTGTTTTATCATCTCTTCGCAGAATCATTGAGAGAAACTTGAAATGACTCAGGTAAGCCTGCAGCCCGGGACCTGGGTCAGACAGCCCCCTCAGTTTGCCGATGTGGACCTGGAGATCCTCAATGGAGGCCATAAGCGACTGGAGGGTGGCCACTTCTCTGGGGTTGGTAGGAGGAACCCCCTTCCCATTCCACCTGGATTAAGCAGGACCATGCCCCTCTATCCATCCCCCATGTCCCTCATCCTCCCATGCTTGCCACAGTTCTATTGCCCTTTACAGCCTCCCTATGGCAAATTAGTGCCAACTCAGGACAACCTATGCCCCCCACCCCACCACCCTTTGACTAACCCCCTCCATGCCACTTCACTGAGTATCATTTGATAGTTCCCTGACAGCTTTGACAATTTTTGACAGTTGGGCATTTCTGACAACTGGACAGTTCTTTGACAGCTGCACTTTTTGCTCAAAATCATGTTTACTTTTAACAATCTCAAGGGATGCCTCAACCCTCCCAAATGGTGCTTACCTCCTAAAAATGTCCTGGGATCACATCCAAAGGGTACCTTACCCATTCAAAGTGGTACCTTGTTATCCATAGGATCCACCAAGTTCAGACCTCCTCTTAACTGCTCTAATCTGCACACTCTGGGTTTCACACACCTGGCCTACCAAAATCCCACTTTAGTTGAGGCAGTTGCTGAGTTATGGCCAGCTGCCTCTGTAAACTGTGTATGCATGAAACCTAACCCCACTCTACCCCGTCCCATGAAAATGGAATTTACAGTGACTTATCTTACTTGCTGTTCATGCCACACTCCTGCTGCAGTGAAGTTGGAGAATTTGGTGGCCAATGGCAAGAAAATCCCACCGGCGTGAAGAGTGGTAAGATTCTGGCCTTAGAATTTTAGTTAGGATTAAACATGACTTAGAATTCCATTCTGGGACTTTCACCATGATGAAGAGGCGCCACATCATCACAAAAATCTGGGACTATGTATGCTCTGCTACCTAGCATGAATCGTTTAGCGATGCTGATGGAGCAGGGACCTCTGAAGGAGATACAGTTGTAGCCCAGCTTGTGGTTTCCCCCCCCCCCCCGAGCCATCCAGAGCGCCAACCTAGGGCTGAGAATGTTACTGAGGAGCTTGAGGGTGCAAGCCCTCACAGGGCACCATCATTATCTTCAGCCTCCTGAGCCCTCTGACTGAGGGAGAGCCTGTGAGAGCAGGGACCCGGTAGTGGAAGCTTCCCCTGCAATGATGTAGGTTCAACAGCCTCTGAAGATGCCCCCTCACCCCCACAGGGGGTCCACTATGTGTATCACAGCTGTAAGCTGAGCAGATGTGCAACTTTCAATGGCGTTAAAAGGTTATATGTTCCAGGCTGCATGGAAGTGTTAGCACAGGCAGCTCAGGCTGAGTTTCCAGTACTACAGACTTTCTCCTGGGTCACAAGGGTGCACTCAAGATATGCCTGGATTAGACGATTCCTGAAATTAATGGCACCTTGTCGAGGTCGCTGAGTCTCGTACCAAGCCCAGCCACCTCCCTGTGCAACTGGGACACGATGTGGAGATGCCGGCGTTGGACTGGGGTAAACACAGTAAGAAGTTTAACAACACCAGGTTAAAGTCCCAACAGATTTATTTGGTAGCAAATGCCACTAGCTTTCGGAGCACTGCCCCTTCGTCAGGTGGAGTGGAGATCTGCTCACAAATCTCCACTCCACTCACAGAGCGAGACTGCGGATAGTTGGGAACCTGTCTCGGGGGCAGGGAATTCAGATGGTGTTCGTGGAAGTGGAAATGACTAGGGTTGGGAAGCATTTTCCGATCAGGGCCATTGTGATCTCCTGGACTCGTTTCGATCGCCTCAGGGGGTTGGAGAGGAATTTCCCAGATTTTTTTTCCCCATATTGGCCCTGGGGTTTTTCACTCTGGGTTTTCGCCTCTCCCTGGAGATCACATGGTCTGGAATGGGGGGGTGGGGGTGAGTTAATAGGTTGTAATGAACAAAGCATCGTAGCTGTGAGGGACAGCTCGGTGGATAGGATATTGGTATGTAGATAGGCTGGAAAATTGGGCGGGGATCCTGGATTCAGGATTCAATCCTGGACCGGGGAGCGGCGCGGGCTTGGAGGGCCGAAGGGCCTGTTCCTGTGCTGTATTGTTCTTTGTTCTTTGTTCTTTGTTCAAACAGGGCATACAGAGACACAAACTCAATTTACAGAATAATGATTGGAATCCAATCATTCCGATGAATTCCAATCATTATTCTGTAAATTGAGTTTGTGTCTCTGTATGCCCTGTTTGCGAGCAGGTCTCCACTCCACCTGACGAAGGGACAGCGCTCCAAAAGCTAGTGGCAACTGGGGCACCGCAGTGTTCTGCATTCTCCCCACCAGTTTCCCTTCCTCTTCCCACCCCTGCTCCTCCACTTCCTTTGGTGAGCTGTGTTCCTCCAGGACGCATCATCCTCTATGCTCACACATCTCTGGAGGACTGTTATGGAGAGCACAGCAGACCACCACAATGCCCAAGAACCTTGCAGAAGTGTATTGCAGAGTGCTGCTTGACAAGTCCCAGCACCTGAATATCATCTCAAAAGCCCAGTGGCCTGGTCAGTGTTGTCTATGGGCCACGTTTTCATGTTAGACACAAGGGGGCGGGGCGGGCTATACTGCTCTGGTAGCGCAGCAGGTCAGGAGACATCAGTGGGGCCCTTTCACGGGCTTGCCGCTGAGCATCACAGACTCCGAGAGTTTCCATGACCAAGAATTTCAGCATAATCAGCTACATGCCGGAAATCAGCATGGAGCTGATTTCCATGTTGAGATTCACATTTACCTTTCACTAGCAGGCCCAAGAGTGAAGTCTCCGGACCCATTAGCATCTCTACCCCCGCCAAGAGTGATTCCCTCCAGCGGGATTTACTCCTGCTCCCCACTAACGGGGAATAGGCAGCCCGGCCCCACTGAAGGGAAGAGAGGCCATATTGAGCCCCCTCTGGGAAGTCGGGGGTAAGGGGGTGCCCCTTGGGCAGTGCCAGCCTGGCAATGCCAGCCTGGCACCCTGGCACTACCAAGGCAACAAACTGGCACTGTCCAAGGGGCATATAGGTACTGCCCAATGGGCACCGGTCAGTGCCAAGGGGGTGCAGCTAGATGGGGGACTATAGGGAGGAGCGAGGCCTATTCGGTCGTGATCGGTGGGGGTGCCCCACTGCCACTCTGCAACGGGGAGGCCACTGCACATGCGCCAATCTCCATGGTGACAGATTGGGGCATACACAGTGGACCACTCAGTGCTATGCTGTCACCCTCTCCAGCGGGAATAGGCCCCATCTCGTGATTTCCAGAGTGAATCCCACTGAGGCACTCTGTGATGTACAGAGCGTCGGAGATTCATTCTTGAAATCACGCTAAAAAAAACTGACGGGACTAACTCCCATTTTCCCGCTCTTTGGGGACTTAGAAATTTTTGGGGAGAATCCCGGCTAAGAATCAAGAGAAAGGACAAATCCTGCCATTGCAATCCCACCTCTGCTGGAACCAAGATTTTTAGAGGACTCAGGCCCGAAGAAACGTGGAGATGAGACTGCCACCAGAGGTAGAATTGGAAGTGGACCATGTCCAGGTTGGGGAGGTTAAAAATTACACCTCAGTTTCTAAAGAAACTTGCCTGGTGACAGCAATAAACCCAGAAGGCCAAGACCAGGTGAGGGTGGCCTTTGAATCTCCTACCTTCAGTGGCATCAGGATTTCCTAGCCTGGCAGGCAAGATCTGATTCCAATGAACTGAACAGCTATGTCAAATGTAAGGTCCAATACTCTTGAAAACAGGCCAGCATGGTGTGTGGAACACATGGAGCTTGACAAGAGAGAAGACATCCTGGTCACTTACTGAATCCTGATTTATCCCCAGTCATATACACTCGCCCTGCCATTGGACCAAGATATGTCAGGATGAGAGAGTGATGCGGAACTCTCCCTTATTCTAATCCAATTCACACGTAATATTATCTTTCTATCATCTGCAATCCATTATCTGTCCCAAGTCCTGTAGTGATGGACAAGCAACATCAGAGCTGTAGCCACAAACCTGCACATCGCGATTCAAGCCATTGGGTTGTTTTTCACTGGATGGAAGCAGAAGTGAAGCAGCCTGTTCCCACAAGGAATGGTCTAGAAAAGATGCCCTAAACATTGCCCCATCTCCCTGGCTAGCAAGCTGCAGCTGTCAGCAATCCCATCAGTGCAGTCATAAGTCAATTCTGAAAACCAAATTTAATTTGAGACTGGTCACTATTGGCACCTAGAACATGTGAACACTTATGAACAATATCACAGCCAGCAGAGCTGAGTGGAGAACTGTAGAGAGCTGGCTAGGTGCAACATTCAGGTCACTGCCCTCAGTGAGACTTGTCTAGCTGACGAGGGTCAGCTCAAAGAAACCAGTGCAGGTTCCGCATCCTTTTGGATTGGCCGTGGAAAAGAAATAAAGATACAAAGCTGGCGTGGGCTTTGCTGTCATGACCATATGATTGGTAAGTTGACTTGTCTTCGCGAGGGTGTTAATGATTATCTAATCGTCTTTAAACTCCTCGTTGCACGGCAACAGGTAACCAATTCTCATCAGTGTGGCACACCCCTACCGGATCCAAATCTGATAAAGTCAAGGATTGATTCTGTGATGATTTCCGCTCATTTGTTGCTACTGTGCCAAAGGTAGACAAGCAAATCATTCTTGATGACTTCAACGCAAGAGGTGCTGCAGGTCACCAGGCATGGGAAAGAGACACTGGAAGAAGCCAGCTTAGCACTCGTACCAGCAATGCTGTCCTCTTGCTGAAGGTATGTGCTGGGCAAGAGCTTTAATCACAAATACAACTTTCCAATCACAAAGAATCTTGGGTATATCATTGTTCTATGCAGTGGCATCATCAACAGGCAGAGAGACAGGCAGAATGTACAGCGCTGAATGCTGGACTGACCACTTGCAAACCAACATATTACCTTTTGCATGTAAGATCCCTTTTAACTATAAAACTGTTTCTTTATTTCCTTAATATAGAAGTGTAGACCATTTGTGGTGTAACCCCGTGTGTGGAGTCTGTCTCATGGTGGTTACATGGAACATCAAGGTGAAAGAAGAACTCAGGCCAGGGATATCTGAAGAACTCTCTGGAATCACACTGTGGGCTCAAAACACAAAGCATGATGGTTAATTTAGTCAAGTCACAGACTTGCCAGAATTAGCAAGGTCTGGAAAATGAATTAAACTGTGCAGGAGAACTGGCCTTGAACTGTGAGAAAGATAGACCCCCTTTGTGTTTGCTCGAGGTAATAAAGATGTCTGTCTGTACCAACCTGGGGATTGATAACAGTGTTATGAGATAACAAAGTGGAGTCAGGCTGGCTCTACTCTTTCAAGCATGGCCTTGTGAGAGGCCCAGGACATAAGAACAAGGGAAAAGGAAATGATGTAATTGAAAACCAATGAAACGGGGTAAAAACAGGTATTCCCTTAAATGGCATGAGGCCGTAACAAACAAAGGTTTGAAAGAATTCACAAAAACAGGTTTTTTTGCAGTGGATCAGAGTGGTTTGATCAGTCACTCAGAAGTCGCACAAGGACAATTCGGTATTGCATTGATCACTGAGACAGACGTGGACTTGCAGAGAAGTTAATCAACTGGTATTATTGTGAGTATGTACTATTGCTGAGCGGTTTAATAAAGGTGTATCACATTTGGTGGAACCTCATCCAAGTTGTTGTGGGCCATATGGCCAGCACAAAGAAAATTGAAGTAACGTATTAGCTTGCTTCTGAAAAGCAGCAGACTATTAATGGCGAGACATATGCATGACCAAACCAAGTTTAGCCTTCGGAAGACTTCAAATGTCAGACTGGGAATGTGGAGGAGCAAGTCTGCCTACCAAACTGAAAGTCTGCAGAACAATATTCTTGTCTGCTCCTCTCAATGCACACAAAACTTGGACTGTCAGCATCAGTGCAAGAAGCTCAACTACTTTGACTCGAGCTGCCATCAGAAGCTTCTGAAGATCAGATGGTAGGACAAAATACCAGGCACTGAGGTGCTCACCCGAGCTGCCATGCCAAGCATCAATGTCAATTTGAGACAGTCATAATTGAGTTGGGTTGGTCCTGTAGCTAGAAGGCCTGACAGTCACTTACCAAAGTGAATCTTCTATGGAGATCTGAAGTGGACTCTCATGGTGGTCAAAGGAAATGCTACAAGGACACTCTGAAGGCTTTACGTAGGAGCTTTGACATCAACTTCAAGTCCTGGGAGAAACTCGCCAAGAATCATTTCACCTGGCGAAAAACAAATAAAAGATTGTGTGGCCTTGTTTGAAAGCAAACACACATTAGAAGCAGAGAGAAGCTGCAAGGAGAAGAAATCCTAAGCCAGCAACTCTTCCAAAACTCAATCACCTGTAGTAACCTGTCTTATTTGCAGCAGAATCTTCCAGGTGATAATACACTTTAGCAGTCAGTAAAATCCCAAGCGGAACCCTATCAAACAGCGCAGATGATGACATGGTCATCTTCACCTCAAAGGGTGAACAAGAACTTTGACATCTACTGGAAGAGTATGGCAACCAGCGTCATGAGGTGTGATGTCTTTGGCGATGAGAGAATAGATCTGTATGACCCTGTTCCGGAAAAGTTGTAGTCTCCTGTGCTCATCTCAAGGTAGCTCCTTCTTTACTGGTAGATCCTATGCTGAGGCACCTTGTCCCTCTCCACTGCACTCCTCATACTCGGGGCTCCTCCCTTCTTGTGGGTTACGTTGGTCCTCACCGCTACTGGACCCAAAGTCTGAGCTGTGTTCCCATTGCTGGCTGCAGCCTTCATTGTGCTTTGAAAGTCCCCCAGTTGTTTTTGATAGTCTTTTTCCCTGCTCTTATGTCTCCACAATGCCAGAAGAGTAACTATGCACTAACCAAGCATGCACTGCCCACTCTCCCCATAACCTGCACTGAATCGATTGTACCAGTTGCCCAATGGCTGAGCACTCTGTGCCATTCAGCCTCCCATGGGCCCAGCAAATTTGTTGGGGTGGCCATGATGGGCTCCCTACTGTGTGCCCACCTCTGTTTAGGTGGTCAGCCCCCAGGCCATACCGGTAACTCTCACACCGCTGTCAACTTGAGAACATACTCCTTAATGAGCTCTCAAAGAAAGCTTTCAATGTTAATTGGTCTTCTTAATGGATGATGGCAAGACCTCGAGGCTGCCCACACCCACCCTGGTGAATCATGTTGATGTGCTGAGAAGGGTATCGAGAAACAGGCCACCAGCCAAGGATGATATTTTTGACACCAGCCTGCATCCACTCCCACCCCTGGCTGACAATTCAATCCTATGTCCCTCCTTTATTTATTTGCCAGAAATTATTCTCTGTTTTAAAGTTTTTTTTTCTCCCAGAAATACAGCAAGTCAAACCAGAAGTGCTGTCTGGGATATTGCTTTATCCGTCAATGACTGCAACCACTACAGTTGACTGGAAACATGTTGGGGGGAATTTTCCTGTTCCACTGGCCATGGGAATCATAGCGGGCAGGGGGGACGGACCATGCAAAGGTCCATTGACCTCTGGAGGGTTTTCCCAAATTTGGGGTGAGCACGGCCAGAAAACCTCGCCTTTTGTTCCACTTTATCAGTACTTTTTTCATCATCACCCCTTTTTTCTTTGTTCTTTGCGGCATCCTCAGTGACATTCAGTCTTTCGGAGACAAAGGTAACTTGTTTGAAATAAATTAATCGGGCAGGACAACTTGGAACTTCCTTCATATTTTGTTCACCAGAAGCAACTGCATTCCTTGAGCTAGATGAAGGTTCAAGTCCCTCTGTTAATGCAGATTTCAGTGGCAATTTTGTATTTGGTTGCAATGTTGCTGGAGCTGGGCACTTTGGAGCATTCATTGGGTATCTTTGAACTTTCGGACTCTTCTGCTCAGAGATCCTATGGAGAGGATCACTAGAATCTTATGACAGCTTGGAGAAATGGTTTTCCAAAAATTCAAGATGTGGAGATGCCAGCATTGGACTGGGGTGGGCACAGTAAGAAGTCTCACAACGCCAGGTTAAAGTCCAGCAGGGTTATTTGCAATCACGAGCTTTTGGAGATCTGCTTCTTCCTCAGGTGAGTGCCTTTACCTGATGAAGGAGCAGTGCTCCGAAAGCTCGTGATTGCAAATAAACCTGTTGAACTTTAACCTGTTATGAGACATGTTCCTCAAAAATTCAAAGCAGGGAATCATTTGCAAATTTAACAGAATATTGCAGCGTGGATAGCTGATGTTATTGTTCAAAGTGCACATTTTGACTGTGTAAGTACTTGTAAAAAGTATAGTCATTGATCTAGATGTAGCTTCATTAGCTTTAACTCTAATTGATGATCACATGTATAGACAGATTTACCCATCAATTTTATCAAGGCAACTTTAAAAAAGAAAAATATTAATCTGAGAAGGAATGGTTTTCAAACCAAAGAAAAGCAAGCGTATTTATAAAAAAATAATCTCACTATCAGTCTGCAGCCTAATGGCTTAAGTCCACAGTGACTTCTCTGAGTTGATCTTTCAGTTAATTATCAGGTAAGCATTTACTGAGAAGTATAATGCTCTCCCCTCAGTCTCACAGAGAATGTAGAGGCTTTGGAATTATTAATTCCTTGGTACAAAACGAGTTTCATTTCACTTCAGGGATGTTTGTATCCCGGGAAGCTTGATCCTGCACATATTTCTGTTCGTCCAACAAACATTGGCTCAGAACTTTCGATCTCCGAATGGAGGGTGTGCTGGGATATCTCTCAGACGTTTGAACACATTGGCTGCATGTGAATTGCTTGGGAAATTGGGATTTCCGGTGAGCAATTTCCTTGCATGTGGAACCCTTTGAAACCGAGTCAAAGGCAAAACACTTCAAATCGTTTCGACTCACTTAGCAGAATAGTTACCCAGGAAAAGTTCTAAAACCAGTTCTAATTCCTCAGTAACTATTCTGTATTACTAACTCCAGACTCCCCATTGGCCTCCCACCCCACTACCCCACTTCCAACCCTCCTAACACCCCATCGCTCCCCTTTACTAAACTCTGCCTTCACCTCCTATTCCCCACTAACCCCCCATACAAATACCCCCAACCACCCCATAGCCCAACAACTTCTCCAGCCCAGCTACCCCTCACTGGAGTCTGCTGACTAACCACTTCGATGCTCTGACTACTCTCTGACTTCCCGACTAAACCCCAACCCACCCCCCCGACTCAAATGCTCCTGACGACCTGCACCACCACCTTACCCCCCACCCACCCACCTGCCACCTTACCCCCCCACCCACTTACCTGTGACCCTATCCCCTCAACCACTTAACTTATACATACACCTTCTCTCTGCAGCTTCCCAAATTGGCTTCAGAACATTTAGCCAAAGGAATACAGCAGCTAGTGCTTTAAAGGGGGGAGGATCAGAGCTTGGGATCCCCCAATGATCCTGCACCACAAGGAAGGGTGGCACAGTGGTTAGCACTGTTGCCTCACAGCGCCAGAGACCCGGGTTCAATTCCAGCCTTGGATGACTGTCTGTGTGGAGTTTGCACATTCTCCCTGTATCTGCGTGGGTTTCCTCTGGGTGCTCTGATTTCTTCTCGCACTCCAAAGATGTGTAGGTTGTTTGGCCATGCTAAATTGCCCCTTCGTGTCAGGGGGATAAACCAGGTAAACACCTGGTGTTATGGGGATAGGGACTAGGTGGGATTGTTGTTGGTGCAGGCTCGACGGGCCGAATGGCCTCCTTCTGAACTTGTAGGGATTCTATAGTTCTACGCTCCGCATTTCTGAGGAGGCCTGGTTCAGAAGTCCAAGCCAGAAATGCAGAGCTCCGGTGCAAGATAAGTAAATAGGAGCAGAGTGGCAATCTGATGATGGGAAATTGCCATTCCTTGGGAGGTTCAGCCATTTATCGCACAAATGGCTATAATGAGAAAACATTTATTTTCCTCAGCAATAAGGCATCAAACTACTTTGATCTGATTGTCCTTGGTAAATACTGCTTCCATCAGGTCTTGAAACCAATTCTATAGGTTTTGCGAGTTCGTTGGTGGTTGGGAATCCAGTTTGGTGGATTGGAGGTGATGGCCCAATGGTATTATCGCTAGACTATTAACCCAGAAACTCAGCTATATTCTGGGGACTCGGGTTTGAATCCTGCCACAGCAGATGGCGGAATTTGAATTCAATTTTTTTTTAAATCTGGAATTAAGAATTTACTAATGACTATGAAATCATTGTCGATTATTGGAAAAATCTTTCTGATTCATTAATGTCCTTTAGGGAAGGAAATCTGCCGTCCTTACCCGGGCTGGCCTACTTGTGACTCCAGACCCACAGCAATGTGGTTGACTCTCAGCTGCCCGAGGCAACTAGGAATGAGTAATAAATGCTAGACAGCCAGCGACGCCTATGTCCCACGAATGAATAAAAAAAATTCATTGGGGTCCCTATCAAAAAGACAACTGGAGATGGGTGGGAATCAATGGAGAATAGAATGCAACTCTTCCATTGGTAATTAAACACCCATTTCCACAGAGTAGGAGAAGTTAAAATTTCTCCTTTGATCTGAAGGCTAATTAAGAAAGTCCCTGCATTGGCGGCTATGCCTTTTAAACTAGCGAATTCCCACCCAAAACCTTCCTGCTAATCTCTCCTCCTTTCAGGAACTATATAAGGCTAATTCTCTGACCAAGCCTCTGGTTGGCAATTCAATGATCTCCTCCTCTGCTCCAATGTCAACTTTTATAAGATTATGCTGAAGTAAAGTGGCCTTGCTGCTGCGTTAAAGGCACTATATAAATGTAAGTAGTTGTCGTCGAAAATAATTTCTATCAATTTTTCTAAAATAATTTCATCAATTGTAAATTGGAGTGAAGAACGTGATTTCAGATTCCAGCATCCGCAGTAATTTGCTTTTATGAAGAATGTGTAAAATTGGAAGTGTGTATAACTTGCATGCAACCGAGTTAAGAATGATCAGATCAGTTCGAATAGAGAAAAATTGTCTTCATATTTTCCACACTTCAGATTTTTTTTTTATATTTCACCATGTAGATTTTATTGCAGTAGTTTACAAGTTTTACATGCCATTGCTGGATCTAATTTGCAGCACTAATCCAAGCCCCATCACAGTTAACTGTCAGCTCACAGTTACTCACTTTCCTCTGAGCAGTTCCGTGTATGTCCCTCCAGCATGTTTGTCTTCTGAATAGATCATAGAATCTCTACAGTGCAGAAGGAGGCAATTCAGCCCATCGAGTCTGCACTGATTCTTCAAAGGAGCATCTTACCCAGGCCCCCAATAATCCCGCACACTTATCACAGCCAATCCAACTAACCTATACATCTTTGGACTGTGGGAGGAAACCGGAGGAAATCCATGCAGACAGGATGGGCCCTATTTTAACATTTTGATTCGAAGTGCTGGGCGGACTTGAAACAGGGAGTGTTTCAGATCCAGCTTTTAGAGCCGTTCTCAGACGCCCCCATACACACTCTGTCTGAAAAAATATCAATGATTCTGAATCGCACTGCAGACGCCTGTGGGCGGGGCTTAACACGCCCAAAATCCTGCAGCTCCAATTGATGCCTCCAACTGCACATGCGCAATCAAAAAAAATGACAGAATGCTGCTCCCCTGCCACATCGCTCCTGGGTCGGATAATCCCCCCCCCCCAGCCTTCACAGACAATGCCCCACCCCCACAACATTACTGACCCCCATATCCCCCCAACGTCACCCAGCCAGACTGATCACGGCCCCATCTCACCCCCTTCCCCCCACCAATCTCAGGCAGAGTGGCAGCGGACCTCTCCTTCTCCCTCATTGATCTCAGGCACAGTGACAGCAGACCTGCCCTTCCCCCTCACTGATCTCAGGCAGAGTGGCAGCGGACCCTCCCTTCCCCCTCACGGATCTCAAGCAGAGAGCCGTCGGATGCTTGGCACCTACCTCCTCACTAACTCGAGTGCCCGAATCGAACTGTTGTGGAGCATGTCTGTTTTGCGCCAATTCTGGATGGGCGAACGCAGTGGTAAAGGAGGAAATGCCCGTAAGGTTGGGTGTGCAGCCCACTAAGTCAATTTAAATGCATGCAAATTCATTTAAATGGCCATTGCACCCGTTTCGGACGCAGTCCCGATCGCGGCCATTTTCGGGCCTTGGTAAAGAGGGAACTGGGACGGAGGCAGGCGCGGATCGTGCTACTCATCTCCCACCCGACTTTACCAAGTTTTCGCGCCCGAAAACAGACACAACGTGATGGTAAAATTGGGCCCAGTGAGTACGTGCAAACTCCACACATATAATCACCCCATGCTGGAGGAAATTGAACCCGGGGCCTGGCGCTGTGAGGCAGCAATGCTAACCATGCGCCACCATGTTGCCTGTGTTGGGACAACCATTATCTATCTGCAGAGGACAAGCAGGAGGCCATACTCCCTCAATCCTCCTGTCTGTCTTCCTATCAAACTCTCCTTCAAGTCTACTTCCTTTGTTCAATGCTCATAACATCCCCCCCTTTGGCTTAATGTCCCCAGTTTTGTCCCTAATCTGAGAGACTTTATTTCAACATTAAGGTTCACTGTAAATGCAAGTTGTTGTTTGACTTTCTAATGAGTCTCATGACTGGTCAAGGAAAATACTTTCTTCATCGACTGCATTACAGGCCACTTTTTGAATCGACATCCTGAGGTCTGCTTAAATTGTTCAAGGCAAGTTCATTATTTAGCAGCAACTCAAAATAAAATGATTAGGCTGGTTGAATATAGTCAGGACATTGCCTAGTATGAACAGCCGAAGGGATGTTTGATTTGATTTGATTTATTATTGTCACATTTATTAGCATACAGTGAAAAGTATTAATTCTTGTGCGTTGTACAGACAAAGCATACTGTTCATAGAAAAGGAAACGAGAGAGTGCAGAATGTAGTGTTACAGTCATAGCCAGGTGTAGAAAAAGATCAACTTAATGCAGGGTAGGTCCATTCAAAAGTCCGATGGCAGCAAGGAAGAAGCAAGGAGTCGGTTGGTACGTGACCTCAGACTTTTGTATCTTTGTCCTGATGGAAGAAGATGGAGAGAGAATGTCCAGGATGCGTGGGGTCCTTGATTATGCTGGCTGCTTTGTCGAGGCAGCGGGAAGTGTAGACAGAGTCAATGGATGGGAGGCTGGTTTGGGTGATAGATTGGGCTACATTCACGACCTTTTGTAGTTTCTTGCAGTCTTGGGCAGAGCAGGAGTCATACCAAGCTGTGATACAACCAGAAAGAATGCTTTCTATGGTGCATCTGTAAAAGTTGGTGAGAGTCGTAGCTGACATGCCAAATTTCCTAAGTCTTTTGATTAGGTAGAGGCATTGGTGAGCTTTCTTAACTATAGTGTCGGCATGGGGGGACCAGGACAGGTTGTTGGTGATTTGGACACCTAAAAGCTTGAAGCTCTCGGCCCCTTCTACTTCATCCTCGTTGATGTAGAAAGGGGCATGTTCTTCTTTACATTTCCCGAAGTCGATGACAATCTCCTACATTTTATTGACATGGAGGGAGAGATTATTGTTGCCGCACCAGTTCACCAGATTCTCTGTCTCATCCCTGTACTCTGTCTCGTCATTGTTTGAGATCCAACCCACTACGGTGGTGTCGTCAGCAAACTTGAAAATCGAAATGGAGGGGAATTTGGTCACACAGTTATATGTGTGTAAGGAGTATTGTAGGGGGCTGAGAACACAGCCTTGTGGGGCCAATAACTGGCAATAATAGTGCCAGTTATTGGGACGTATGGCTTACATGCCAGGCATCATACTGGCACTGAAATTCATATGGCACATGACACATTTGTGTGATAGGCAAAATGTATTTTTGGCTTAACAGCAGCATTATCTTAGTCGAGAATACCATTCGTGTTGCTATTGCAGAGTTATAGTGTGAAAGACTTGATGCACAAATTTTTGAGACATCTTATCCTTCCAGGGTAATCAGAGATAGACTGCAAGTGGTGGCTTGGGCCAACTCATTAGATTGCACCATGTACAGTGAGCAATAGTCTGATCATGGTCGCCATTATCCTGCAGGATGGTTTTGATGTGCCCTATTTTGACATTAAGCTTACACGGTGAGCAAATGGATATTTAGTTGACAGATTTGAATCTGCAGCTCCACGTAAGAATTTCCTTCCACAGTAAATGGGTGTGACCAAAATCAAATTGTAATTTTGGTACAGATGGGTCAGAGATCAATCGCTATCGAGAAGTGATTAATGGGGCGGCACGGTGGTTAGCACTGCTGCCTCACAGCGTCAGGGATCCGGGTTCGATTCCCGGGTTGGGTCACTGTCTGTGGGGTGTTTGCATGTTCTCCCCATGTCTGTGTGGGTTTCCTCTGGGTGCTCAGGTTTCCTCTCACAGTCTAAAAGACTGTACTGGTTAGGTGCATTGACCCAAACAGGTGCCAGATTATGGAGTAACTTCATTGCAGTGTTAATGTAAGCCTTACTTGTGACTATTAAATAAATAAACTAAATAAATAAACTAATTATTTTCAGAAACACTACTACCAACTCACTACAGCTGGGGATCTACACCCTGGTGGCACGGTGGCCCAGTGGTTAGCACTATTGCCTAGGGACCCGGGTTTAATTCCAGCCTCAAGTGACTGTCTATGTGGAGTTTGCACGTTCTCCCCATGTCTGCATGGGTTTCCTCCCACAGTCCAAAGATGTGCCATGCTAAATTGCCCCTTAGTGTCCCAGGATGTGTGGGTTGGGGGATTAGCGGGATAAATATATGGGGTTACAAGGACAAAGGCTTGGGTAAGATGCTCTATCTAAGAGTTGGTGCAGACCTGATGGGCCTCCTTCTGCACTGTACATCCTATGATTCAGTGAACCTCCAATATTTCCCATTTTCAGTAGTTATTTAGTATTTCTTCACGGCAAAAGCAATGGCAAAGAGGGAGAGAGAGAAATTCATCACCGTCAGAAATAAATATGAAGTAAACATGTTGTGCGGCCATTACTCCTAACTATTCTCCCCATTTATTGCTGAAGAAAACAGCAACTTAACCTTGCTTGGCAAACATTAAAATAATTATGTGTCATTCCTCTAAATACAAGATGGAAATAATAGTGACACCTAAATTAAAAGCATCGCACCTGCTCCATGTAGACCTTGACATGACTTTATATCTTCCTTTGCATTAAATTAAGGGAACAAGCTAAAACACTGAAATACAAACAAAATACTCAAACTTACTTAAAGTCTGATTCAACAGCAACAAAAAAAATTGCATTTATACAGCATTTGAAATAGAGTAAAACATTCCAAACTGCCTTACAAAATCATCAAATAAAATTTGATATCTAACTACTTGAAGTGATTTTAAGACAAGTTACTGAAGCTTTGTCAAAAACATAGAGCTGGATTTCCCCATTCTGACACCGGGTCAAGTGGGTTTTAAAAAAGGTAGGCAGGATTTCCACCCCTCTTTTTAGTGCTGGCAGTTCTCAGCTCAATCCACAAACCGCTGTCCCAATATTGTTGGCACCATTGCAGAAGTGGGCATTTCCGAACTTCCACCATTTTGATCGATGAGAGTAGGTTTTGCTAGGCAATGTGATTCATACCAGCAGAAAAGTGTCGTGAACCATGGTTTGGTGACGGGAACCATATGAAAGGCCAATACAAAAAGGTGCTGCCTACCTCACAAAATTTTCTATTGCTTTAATTTATTCCTTGAAGATCAGCTCAGCCATCTGTTTGATTGTTTCAAAATTTTGACAGGTGGCTCAGCACATGGCTGTACTCAAATGTTCTAATGGTTTCTGCTCATCAGAGTTTGTTGACATAGCTGCCGAGGGCAATGTGAGCTTTTTGATTTTAATAGATATATAAATTTTAAGAGTTAACTCTTTATAAATAACTAATCAAGTAATGTCCATTTATTTTGACAGATTTATTAGCTTTACAAAGACTTACAAATCTTAAGGCCTCACCACCTCTTTATTTCTGTTACCTACTGCAGTTCTATACCCATCCAAAATCTCTGCACTCCTCTGACTCTTGAAAAATCTCATATTTCTCATCTACAGGTTGCCCCTTAGCAACACCATCTGAAAACCAGTCAGGTTCCACATGTACACTGACAATGCTTGGCCCTAACTCATAGAATCATAGAAACCCTACAGCACAGAAAGAGGCCATTCGGCCCATCAGGTCTGCACCGACCACAATCCCACCCAGGCCCTACCCCCATACCCCTACATATTTTACCCACTAATCCCTCTAACCTACGCATCTCAGGACACTATGGGGCAATTTTAGCATGGCCAATCAACCTAACCCGCACATCTTTGGACTGTGGGAGGAAACCGGAGCACCCGGAGGAAACACACGCAAACACGAGGAGAATGTGCAAACTCCACACAGACAGTAACCCGAGCCGGGAATCGAACCCAGGTCCCTGGAGCTGTGAAGCAGCAGTGCTAACCACTGTGCTAACTCACCGCCACCTCTCTTGATTCTTCCACTATCTTTAAATTGTCAGCCACTTATCTGAAATCCAGCACTGGATGAGTATTCCTTCAATTAAATTATAGAAAGGCCAGAGTCATTGAGCAATATTTTCAGCAACCCTCTGCCATTGGCCAACGGCAGGATCTTCCAGTCCCACTGATGTCTACAATATCAATGTCTTCCTGCCTCTGGGGAACACTCCATGTGGGGGGGGGGGGGGGGTCACCTTCAGGAGAAAGCAAATTCTCCGCAACCTCCCCCATCCTTAAAACCCCCTGAGATCTCTGCTCTCAAATTCTGTCCTGATGTGCATCAGCTATTTTAACTGCTCCATCAGTGGTAACCATGTTTTCAGCCACCTTGGCCATAAAACTCTTGAATCCCCTTCTTGAGTTTCTTCACCTTTCTTCTTCTTTCTCTTGGAGTTTAGGACCCAGGTACAGAGAAAAGTTCTGCTCCTCCAGCATGGGATATCACACAAATGTTATGAGAAGTCAAAGGTAGTGGAGGAATCGAGGGAGGTGTTGGCAAGATAGAACTGGGCGGATGTCAGTGTCCTTGTGGAACCTGATGTTGTATTTTCATATGATGTTGCTGATGTAGATGACGCAGATCGGAAATAGAAAGAGGCCAGGGATCAAAAGTGAGAAATGGGCTTCTCATTCCCAAACAATGGCTTGGGAATTGAGAAAAAAAGCCAGTGCAGCAGGTTATCTGGTTATGACTTGATACAGAAGTCCAAAGATGTGCAGGTTAAGTTGATTAGCTTCATAGTGTCAGGAGGATAAGCAGGAGATGGAAGAACAGAGGGATCTAGGGTGGGGCTTTTGTGGACAGGATGATGGCAACTTTGAAAGGCATCTTCTTTTTTCAATTGAAAGAGATTTGAAATCATTTGGTTAAATGCTTGTGGGGAAGTAATTTACAGGGCAGTGGACAAAAAGCAGAGGAATGGATTCACCGGGTAGCACCATCAAAGAGCTGGCACAGGCACGATGGGCCGTATGGCCCCCATTTGGGCTACATTATTCTATTTGTTCTAAATTTCTATCTGCATGTGCTACTTAAATCTTTACTGAACTCTAAACGGAACTTGCTGCACTGTCTAAGGTGTAGCAGTAGACAGATACTCACTAGACAGCTTTTCATATTAAAATACAGAAAACAGTAAGGTAGCTGGAAAGGAAATTAAATCTATATTCAGGTGCTTGTTCCCACAGCAATTAAAAAGCCAACATCTGATGAAATGCTCTTGTCTTAACTGCAGGATGTAACCAATCCAATTTAACAATCCAAATGCAAAACTGCTGGGAATGTCAGTATTTATTTTTCACATAAACTGAAAGTATTACTAAAATTTCGCTCTTTTAAAAATATCCAATTCAAAATTGTTATTTGTCTGATCACTGTACCATTTGTAGAGATTATGACCATGATAAGCCCATTTTTACGACTGGGACTAATGATGACATACATACTGATTAAACACCTCATTAAATGAAGTTCAGATGATAATTACTTACTGTTGTTTTCGTAGATATAAAGCTATATGCCAAGGGTCTCAAAAGATAACATGTAGCTACTCAGTTGAAACATTCATCAGAAATGCAATCTCTGTTGTTCCAGTTTCTGCATTCATCAAGATAAAACACATTTAAATCTATAACTGTTTCAGTTATCAAACTCCTCAACTGAAAATATGAACGAAATGCGTCCATTTCCCTCTTTGAATGGTGCTTATACCCAGTTTTTTTTTTACAAGGAATTGAAAATGGTTTTGACTGTCTTATGTGGTAAAACTTGCTAATGCAGAATGGCTGAACAAAACTTATAGGCCGAAAGAGCACTATCTCTTGCTATTCTGATAGAAAAGGCCAAATATAACTCATATTGCAGTTAACATAAGAACATAAGAACGAGGCGCAGGAGTAGGACATTTGGCCCCTCAAGCCTGCTCCGCCATTCAATAAGATCATGGCTGATCTTTTCATGGACTCAGCTCCACTTACCTGACCGCTCACCATAACCCTTAATTCCTTTACTGTTCAAAAATCTACCTTTGTCTTAAAAACATTCAACGGGGTAGCCTCAACTGCTTCACTGGGCAGGGAATTCCACAGATTCACAACCCTTTGGGTGAAGAAGTTCCTCCTCAACTCAGTCCTAAATCTGCTCCCCCTTATTTTGAGGTCATGCCCCCTAGTTCTGGTTTCATCCGCCAGTGGAAACAACCTCCCTGCTTCTATCTTATCTATTCCCTTCATAATTTCATATGTTTCGATAAGATCCCCCCTCATTCTTCTAAATTCCAATGAGTATAGTACAAGTCTACATAGTCTTTCCTCATAAGCCAACCCCCTCAACTCCGGAATCAACCTAGCGAATCTCCTCTGCACCCTCTCCAGTGCCAGTATATCCTTTCTCAAGTAAGGAGACCAGAACTGTACACAGTACCCCAGGCATGGCCTCATCAGCACCTTATACAGCAGCAACATAACTTCGCTGTTTTTAAACTCCATCCCTCTAGCAATGAAGGACAAAATGCCATTTGCCTTCTTAATTATCTGCTGCATCTGCAAACCAATGCTTTGTGATTCATCCACAAGGACACCCAGGTCCCTCTGCACAGCAGCATGCTGCAATTTTTTTTGCCACCTATTCACATGAATTATCTGTTTGTACTTGTAGTAAAGACCAGCAAAACATTTACATTAGCCAAGGTATGATTTGAGCCAAAAATTCACTTGATCTGATCGTAGCAAGTTGGCAGTGCATGGAGCTACCACCTGAAATGACTGGGTTAAGGAAAGGAAAATTACCATCGGGTCCTGATCACTATTCAGTGATGTCATCTGGAGGTACATCTTGTGGATGTTGTATTGAGGGTGGCATGAGATCTTCCATGCACTGCCAACTACGCAAACATGACAGCCACCAAACACATTACACCACAGCCACTGAAAAACCTCCCTTTCTGCAGGACATGGTGGTACACAACTACAGGTAGCAGCAGCAAGCTGGTGGGTGACAAGCTCACGTCTATGTACTTGCCCCCCCACCGCAGAGGAGGCAATACTGATCACTATTGGAGCTGAGGCTATGACCAGCAATGGACTGAGACCAGCTAAGATGGCAGTATGCTCACAGATAATCCGCCTCCTCATGTTCCCCTTCCCCATCCAATAATTTCTTCTGATTTACAAGCTGTAGATGGTGTAAGAATATATTTGATTGCCCCCCCCCCTCTCCCCCGCACTGCAACATTACATTTGTACATTTATCCTCCCAGATATCCAAGAACTGCCACTTGGCCAGGCAATGGTAGAAGAGGAACAATACAGTGATTAAAAAACGCCCTCACTCTACTTAGAACTTGGCAGCTGCCAACTGTGCCACCATGGGCGGCACAGTGGTTAGCACTGCTGCCTCACAACGCCAGAGACCCAGGTTCGATTCCTGGCTTGTGTCATTGTCTGTGTGGAGTCTGAATGGGTTTCCTCCGGGTGCTCTGGTTTCCTCCCACAGTCCAAAGATGTACGGGTTAGGTGGATTGGCCATGCTAAATTGCCCCTTAGTGTCAGGGGTACTAGCAGAGTAAATACGTGGGGTTAAGGGGATGGGGCCTGGGTGGAATTGTTGTCAGTGCAGACTCTTTGGGCCAAATGTAGGGATTCTATGATTCTATGAACTCAGACACTGTGTAATTTAGAGGGCATTATAGTGGCAGGATCTTCATGTGGTAAGATACTGAGCACAAGTAGCCAGCTCAAGGACAAGTTTTGCACTGTTCATGCAGAGGAGTCAGCTGAGAACTTTGACAGGGCAAGCCCCAGAAGCATGGGGTATGCGTGCAAGACCTGGTGAATTGGTAGTTCTGGCCAACAGCTTGCATGCAATGTCAAGGAGCTTGGACTTTGCCAAGGACTTTGTGTGGAACTTGGAACCCATTATTTCCAGCATGGGAGTGGTGGCCAATGCACTCGACGAATGCATTTGTGGTCCAACAATGATGCCCAATATCTCAGTTTCCATTACAGCACAAACAGAAGCCACTCAACATCGGAGTGCTGCAGTGTTCACTCAGACTGCTTTACAGCCAAGGTCAGCTTGTTACCATGCAAACGCAGACTGCTATCAGCACAGCTGTGGATTATAGTGTTAAAAGGGGTTTGCAAGGTGCTACATACAGCAGCTCTGCAATCCTGTCTTCCAACAGATTATTGGGATTGCTGAGGCGCCAAACATGGGGAGTGGCAGTGACACACCTGCTGTCTTCTCTCAGGCAAACAGCATTCCTCCTTCCACCCCTGCCACTCTGCCAATGTCCCTGCTGCTGCCTATCAGCCAGTCAACTCAAACTCCTGCTGCCAATGGCACAGGCCACAGCCGGGCATCCTGGGCCCAAGCTGCTCGTGATTGTCCACCAAATCCACCTGCAGTCTTCCGTGAAAATCCGCAGCCTTCCACCAGCCATGTTCTGAACATTGGGCTACCCCAACTGTATAAGAGAACCAACTGAGAAGGACAGGCCCCAAGGGAGTAAACAAGACTGATTAATTTACATGTGTATGCAATATGCCACACTTGGAATCATCATTTGATTTGGAATGTTGACTTTGCATTGGCTTTTATTTTTACATTTTAGCCAAGCGGACACTGTGATGAGCAGTGACAGAGATATCGGATTTTTGGTGAAAGGAAATGATATGACTTTTCATCTTTAACATCTGCATTGCTGCAGTAATGCTGGAATACCATCCAGTTGCGTATGCTAAATAAATGTTACCATTGATTAAATAACTTGCATGCGTTTACATTCATTTTACTGACTGATATGCATTAGGGTTAGGGTTAGGGTTAAGGTTAGGGTTAGGGTTAATCCAAATAGTCACTTGATGGGGTCCTTGAGTCTGGTTTCCATTTTTTTCCTGTGTGGAGTGTTTTGATTTGATTTATTATTATCACATGTATTAACATACAGTGAAAAGTATTGTTTCTTGTGTGCTATCCAGACAAAACATACCTTTCATAGAGAAGGAAATGAGAGATTGCAGAATGTAATGTTACAGTCATAGCTAGAGTGTAGAGAAAGATTAACTTAATGTAAGGTAAGTCCATTCAAAGGTCTGACAGCAGCAAGGAAGAAGCTGTTCTTGAGTCGCTTGGTACGTGTCCTCAGACTTTTGTATCTTTTTCCTGACAGAAGAAGGTGGAAGAGAGAATGTCCGGGGTGCGTGGGGTCCTTAATTATGCTGGTTGCTTTGCCGGGGCAGCGGGAAGTATAGACAGAGTCAATGGATGGGAGGCTGGTTTGCGTGATGGATTGGGCTACATTCACGACCTTTTGTAGTTCCTTGCGGTCTTGGGCAGAGCAGGAGCCATACCAATCTGTGATACAACTAGAAAGAATGCTTTCTATGGTGCATCTGTAAAAGTTGGTGAGAGTCATAGCTGACATGCCAAATTTCCTTCGTCTTCTGAGAAAGTGGAGGCGTTGGTGGGCTTTCTTAACTATAGTGTCAGCATGGAGGGACCAGGTTAGGTTGTTGGTGATCTGGACACCTAAAAACTTGAAGCTTTCCAACCTTTCTACTTCGTCCCCAGTGACGTAGAAAGAGGCATGTTCGCCTTTACGCTTCCTGAAGTCGATGACAATCCCCTTCGTTTTGTTCACATTGAGAGAGAAATTATTGTTGCCGCACCAGTTCACCTGATTCTCTAGCTCATTCCTGCACTATCTCATCATTGTTTGAGATTCAACCCACTACGGTGGTGTCATCAGCAAACTTGAAAATCGAAAGATTCAAAAATCGAAAGATGTTTGGAGATGGTTCAGAGAAGCTTTACCAGATTGATAACCAGAGTGAACGGAATGTCTTTTGAGGAAAGGTTGGACAGACTGGGCTTCTTTCCACTGGAGTTTGGAAGAGTGAGGGGTTGATGTGATTGAAGTAAATAAGATCCCAGACAGTATTGACAAGAATGTCTCCTCTTGTGAGTGCGTCCAGAACTAGCGGGCACTATGTTTAAAATTAGGGATTGCCCTTTTAGGAATAGAGATGAGGAGAATTTTTCTTCCCCCTCAGAGGGTTGTGCGACGTTGGAACTCGCTGCCTTGGCGATGCTGCTGGAGGCAGGGTCATTGAATATTTTTAAGGCGGAGATGGATGGATTCTTGCCAAGCAAGAGAATCAAAGGTTACGGCGGGGGGAGGGTAGATGGGAAGCACAAACAGATCAACCATGATTTTATCAAATGGTGGAGCAGGCTCGAGGGGCCAAATGGCCTCTTTCTACTCCTAACTCGTACGTTTGCTGAAAATACCAGAAACGCTGTGAAGATACATACTTTCATCACAGAAAAATTCAACCGAGCTAGATAAAAACTTCATGTGCTTAGCAGTTGGTGAGGTAACACAGCTTCGAGAAGTCTTTACTATCGAGTCTGCTTTCCATTACTGTTGTGGTTACAGAGGATATGCTCAGTTTTTGCAAAAGGTAACTACTGAAATATGGGCTTATTGATTTTTTTTTTGACTACCATGGGCAAAATTCAGAAGCATAATCCCTATTTCATTCAATTTCCCTTAGCTCGGTAATGGGCCGTCACAGTGTTTGCTTTGCAAAAATAAAAGCCACCACAAAATAAATCTCCTAAACCAAAGAGTACAGCAGCCTTGTGCTCCATCAAGCCACTGATAGTCTCTTGGACTGTATAGAACGCTGGTTAGGCCACATTTGGAGTACTGCGTCCAGTTCTGGTCGCCGCACTACCAGAAGGACGTGGAGGCGTTAGAGAGAGTGCAGAGAAGGTTTACCAGGATGTTGCCTGGTATGGAGGGTCTTAGCTATGAGGAGAGATTGAGTAAACTGGGGTTGTTCTCCCTGGAAAGACGGAGAATGAGGGGAGATCTAATAGAGGCGTACAAGATTATGAAGGGGATAGATAGGGTGAACGGTGGGAAGCTTTTTCCCAGATCAGAAGTGACGTTCACGAGGGGTCACGGGCTCAAGGTGAGAGGGACGAAGTATAACTCAGATATTAGAGGGATGTTTTTTGCACAGAGGGAGGTGGGGGCCTGGAATGCGCTGCCAAGTAGGGTGGTGGAGGCAGGCACGCTGACATCGTTTAAGACTTACCTGGATAGTCACATGAGCAGCCTGGGAATGGAGGGATACAAACGATTGGTCTAGTTGGACCAAGGAGTGGCACAGGCTTGGAGGGCCGAAGGGCCTGTTTCCTGTGCTGTACTATTCTTTGTTCTTTGTTCTTTGGATGATGCCCGAGCAATCAACCAATCAGCTGAAAGAGAGAGAGCCTGCCAATCCCTTAAAAAGCACTTTAATCAACAAGAATGATATGAGCAGTCTGAGCTTGCTTGGCAGCATGGTGGCACAGTGGTGACCACTTACAACGCCAGGGAACTGGGTTCAATTCCAGTCTTGGGTCACTGTCTGTGTGAAGTTTGCATGCTCTCCCCGTGTCTCCGTGGGTTTCCTCTGGGTGTTTCAGTTTGTTCCCACAGTCCAACGATATGCAGGTTAGATGGATTGGCCATGCTAAATTGCCCCTTAGTGTCCCAAGCTGTGTAGGTTCGGGGAATTAGCCATAATGTGTGGGGTTGAGCGCCAGGGGGGTTGTTTTTTTTCGGAGAGTCTGTGCAGACTTATTGGGCTGAATGGCCTCTTTCTGCACTGTAGCAATTCTATGGTTCTATGCATATTTCACCTTTAAGCTATCTGCTAAAGAATGGACAGCCTCAATATCTGAGCTGGTCTGAGACTAATAATTGAGTGGCTTTGTTTCTTTATCATCAGTGCCTTTTTACTCTTCCACCACCACTTGGCTAGGGTTGCAATTCTTGAGTATGTGTTAGCAGAAGGTTGAGGGGATGTGGGGGAAAAGTTAGAAACACATGCTTATTCCATCTGCAGCTTGTAAATCAGGAGAGATTGTAGGATGTGAGAGAAGTACAATGTGAGGAGGAAGATTAGGGATGACCAATATCTTTTATATTCAGCCCCACCAGTGACCGCGGCCTCAATCATAGCTGCTCCAATGGGCAAGCACCATCTCCTCCATGGGGGAAGGTCTTGCAGCCATGTCTTTCCCCTGTCCCTTAGCATCTCCTGCCTCTTAGTATGCACTCCCTTGTCCTGCAAGAGAGAGGGAAATGTATCAGTGAATATGCTGCAAGTGTGATTGGGTGATGTAATTGTCAGAGTTGAATAGCTGGCAGTGTGTGAGGGGGAGATGAAGCATACAAATGTAAGGTATGAATGGGGGATTGGTCGAGATTGCTGGTAGGTGATTAATGGAAGTGACGCATTGAGCAGTGTTGGAGGCTTTGGTGCAGTTGACAGAACAGTGACCAATACTAGAGAAGGCAATAGCCGAGTGATATTATCGCTGGACTATTAATCCAGAAACTCAGCTAATGTTCTGGGGACCAGGGTTCGAATCCCACCATGGCAGATAGTGGAATTTGAATTCAATTTTTTTTTAAATGTGGGGTTAAGAAGGTAATGATGACCGTGAAACCATTGTCAAAAAATCTGCCGTCCTTACTTGGTCTGATCTATATGTGACTCCAGACCCACAGCAATGTGGTTGACTCTCAACTGCCCTCCAAGGCCAACTAGGGATTGGCAATAAATGCTGGCCAGCCAGCGATGCACACATCCCATGAATGAATTAAAAAATCACGTAAGGTCATTGAACTTCTTGCAGCATTGCATCCAGGTCCTCGGGGCTTGATTCATGAACTTGACCACCATGGCAGTTTATTCGCTTTGCCTTTTAAGTGTTTGTCTAAACAATGCCCTGGCCCTCTACGGTAGAACACGTTCCCTCCTCTGCACCCACTCTGTTGAAGGTCAGTAAATCCTCAGAAGACCTTGAATTCCATTCTTTCCTCTGGTGTCTTCCTCGGGTCATGATCAGTTGTAGATTGACTTCCAGCACATTCCCCAACCACAAGGCTCCTTCCTTTTTGAGGAGGAGGTTGACTTTGAGTAGTACAGGTTAATTCTCTCCCCCCATCCACTGAGGTGTGTGCAGATACCCAACAGCGAGCTTAGTGCTAGCTGTCCGTTACCACAGTAAGAAGTCTCACAACACCAGGTTAAAGTTCAACATGTTTATTTGGTAGCAAAAGCCACTAGCTTTCCTGGCTGGAGACAATACACATCTCTTTAACCTGTGCTTAACCCTCATTCCACTCACATTGTGTGTACCTTTAAGACTTGATTACCTGTAAAGACTCGCATTCCAACCATTATTTTGTAAATTGAGTTTGTGTCTTTATATGCCCTATTTGTGAACTGAAATCCCAATCAGCTGATGAAGGAGCAGCGCTCCGAAAGCTAGTGGCTTCTGCTACCAAATAAACCTGTTGGACTTTAACTTGGTGTTGTGAGACTTCTTACTGTGTTTACCCCAGTCCAACGCCGGCATCTCCACATGTCCATTACCGTCATGGTAACAAAATTGACATACTGCTTACATTGAATGTAACGGATACAGGATTATCACCCTGATTAGTCTGTGAGAAGAATTCAAGAGAATTGTGCTTCTCATTTGTTGGTGGGCAAAGGGGTTTACCTACTGTTTGCTACAAAAGTTAAATCAGCAGATCTTTTACCATAGTTGCCCAGAAGAAACATTTAATATTTTTCGCTAATTTGTTGACTAATGATTAACTCTAAAGTGTAACTTGTCCATGTAACTGCCTGGCTGGCATGTTCTTTTCTAACTTTCTTTCTTCAAAGGAATTTACTTAAACAATTCTTGAAAGATATAGCCAATTCCTGAAGTTTTACAAGCAAACAATAAAACCATAGGGCTGATTTTTTTTTTTGCTGTCTGCTATCCCATTATTTTACATGATTTCCAAGCAGAAAAATCAAGAGTTCATGCTGGAGGCCGGCTAGACCTGCTTTTTTTAAAAAAAGGGGCCCCAAGTTAGCTGGTCAGTCGAATAAATGTTGTACTCAACATTTACCACCATTGTTTCCTGCACATTCTCACAAGTCCTGGGCAGCACAGAGTTGGAACTAGGCACAACTGCTGCTGTAATGTAAATTGATAAAACTACTTTGGCAGATGTGATTGTGATGGGTGTGATTATTCCAGCCTGCTGCGCTGCCCCGACTTGGCAAGGAGTTGGAACAGCCACAAGGGCTGCCTAATGCCGGGTAAAAGGTTTAAAAAAAATGTCCACCTCAGTGCCCTATGACTTACTTGCAATTATAATGATAAAGGTAAAGCTCTCCAGCCCTCTCTCCTCACCACCCATCACACACTCCCCATGCCCATCCATGTTACATCATGCATCTCTACCCAACCCATGCCAGGGAAGTCCCCTCACATCTCAGCCCCTCATGCCCCCCATGTCAAGCCATGCCTCTGCCAATCCCTCATAACTGGCATATCAAGCTCTGGGCACTTCCAAATCCACAATACACTGCATAGAACCGCATAGACAATAGATGCATAAAAAAAACTTCTAAAAAGTCATTCATTAATTTCCACTTTCTCAAAAAAAACTCCTTAAACTACTTCCCACTGGTGGCATGGGAAAATCGGATGTGGCGGAAGAAGATTCTGGTCAGCCCTTCATCTGCATCCTATTAACGGATGCAAATCAGTTTTATGCTGGACTCCAGCTAGTACCAATGGAATTTCTTGCATGAAAATCACACTCATGTGAAACTGATTTTTGCACCCCTTTCGAATTCTCCCCCTCCCTCCCGCCATTGAACCCACCAACATGGGCAGGAGAGAATAACATTGAGCCTGTATGACTCTTCTTCAGAGCTCTGAAAAGTCACAGACTCGAAACAGATTGGGCACAATGGTACCGGCAGTTCACACCATGCCCCAACTGCAGCAAGGTTGGATAATTTGGCACCCAGCCAAATCTCCGTTCATTGCAGCGGGATGGGAAAATCCTGTCGGCATGAACAGCCGTAACATTCCGGCCATTAACTCTGTCTTTCTCTCCACGGTTGCTGCCAGACCTGCTGAAACATTCCAGTATTTTCTGTTTTTATATCATTCAAGCAGCCCGCTTGATTGGCAACACATCCACTCCCTCCACCACCGATGCAGTTGTACTATTGTGGTGAACCATAGATGGTTACCACTATGGGTACTGAACCATAGATGGTTAGCACTATGGGTACTTGTGCATATGTTACTGTTGTCACTGTTGGGGTTAGGGTTGGGGTGTTCTACCTGTTGGTATTGTTCTGTGGTACACTCCAGTTGGGTCCGCCTACCTGTAGGAGTATAAAGGTCACTGCACTGCCTGGTGACCCTTTAGTCTGGGATTGTATTGTTAAGCAGTATGCTCCATTCTTGTTATTAATAAAAGCCTTTATTTCCCGGGTACGATCCAGCCTCCCGAGTGATTTAATCGTGCATCAATTTTATTAGTAACAATTTTTGGTTGAAAAAAAAACCATGGAGCAAATGTTAAAACCCGATCGGCTTACCTTAGATCCGCGTGCAGCTGGAGCGTCGAACACTTTCGACCATTGGTTGAAGTGTTTCCAAGATTATGTCGACGCCTCAACAGCCATTCAAAACGACGCCTATAGACTGCGGGTCCTCCACGCAAGGGTAAGCGACACTGTGTATGCAACAATCCGCGATGCCCAAGACTACAAAGGGGCCATCGAACTACTTAAGAAACTGTACAACAAACCGCCAAACGAGATTCATGCTCGGCACCTACTAGCCACTCGACGACGGCAGCCCGGCGAAACGATGCGACAGTACCTGCGCGAACTTCAGCAGCTAGCCAGAGCCTGCAATTGCAAGCCAGTGTCGGCTACCCAGTATACTAACGATTTGATCCGAGATGCGTTCGTGGCGGGAATCGGCTCATCCTATATTCACCTGCGGCTGCGAGAACAAGGTAACTTAGACCTAGCTAAAACGGTGGAATTGGCTGATGCGATGGAAACGGCCTCCAGAAGTCTTGAAACTTACCCCACCGACCACATGGGAACATCGTGGCAAGTACAGCCACCGACTCAACTCTACCCAGCGGCTCCTAGGAACTGCGCGATCATGCTTTCAACCTCGGACCTGATGGCGGCGGCAGCTCCAGGTGGCCCGCAGTGCTATTTCTGTGGACTGGCAAAGCACCCTCGTCAGCGATGTCCGGCCAGAACGGTATTTTGCTCCGTGGATCTAAGGAAGAAAGGGCACTATGCTAAAGTGTGCCGAGCTAAACCACCTTTGAAGCCGAGCAGTGCGGCGTGTGACTCTCCAGGATCTGTCTCCTCGTCTCCGGCTTCGTCGAGGTCTTCCACCACGTGCGATTCACGAGCGCCGCCATTCCTGAGGACGACGACGCAAGACACGTGCGACCTGCAAGTGCCGCCACTTTCAACGCCATCGACCACGTGCGATCCATGGGCGCAGCCATTTTGGTCGACACCGACCGCAGACGACCAGCAGGGGTCCTCATCATCGACCATCTCAGCTGCCTGCAGTTGCACTCAAGATTCAACAGTGGCGTCAATCATCCTGGACCAAGCCAAGCCTCACAGACTCGACAGGTCCATGATGGACATAGAGGTAAACGGACGCCTGATACATTGTCTGTCTGACAGCGGGAGCACGGAGAGTTTCATTCATCCTGACACCGTGAAACGGTGCGGTCTCCGAGTACAGACTGTCAGACAGACAATTTCTATGGCGTCGAGGTCCCGATCTGTTACCGTTGTTGGGAGCTGCGTGGTAAACCTAACGGTGCGGGGCACAGTTTATGAGAACTTCAGGCTCCTCGTGTTACCGCACCTTTGCGCTCCGATACTCCTGGGACTAGACTTTATGGTCCACCTGAGGAGCGTGACCCTGCAGTACGATGGGCCACTCCCTTCACTTTCAGTGGGAGAACGGCAGCCTCCAAATTGCCCAGCGCGCTCCACGTGCAGTCTCTCGACACTTAGAATCACCCCGCCATCTTTATTCGAGAATCTTGTGCCAGGCTGCAAGCCCATCACAACTAAGAGCAGGCGTTACAGCGCTGAGGATCGGACCTTTATTCGATCTGAGGTTCAGCGGCTCCTCAGGGAAGGGATCATTCAACCTAGCACTAGCCCATGGAGAGCACAAGTCGTGGTGGTTAAATCTGGAGACAAGCCCCGGATGGTCATAGACTATAGTCAGACCATTAATAGGTACACGCAGCTGGACGCGTACCCTCTCCCGCGCATATCTGACATGGTCAACCAGATTGCGCAGTACCGGGTGTTTTCCACCATCGACTTGAAGTCAGCCTATCACCAGCTCCCCATTCGCCCAGAGGGCCGAAAATATATGGCCTTTGAAGCGGATAGCCGTCTCTACCACTTCTTAAGGGTCCCCTTTGGCGTCATGAATGGGGTCTCGGTCTTCCAGCATGCAATGGACCGAATGGTGGACCAGAACGGGCTACGGGCTACCTTCCCATACCTGGACAACGTCACTATCTGCGGCCATGACCAGCAGGACCACGATGCCAACCTCCTAAAGTTTTTACACACCGCGTCTCGCCTGAATCTGACCTATAACAGGGAGAAGTGTGTATTCAGCAAGCGCCGCCTAGCAATTCTCGGATACGTGGTGGAAAACGGGGTCCTTGGCCCTGATCCAGACCGTATGCGTCCCCTCTTTGAACTTCCCCTACCCACTAGCATCAAAGCACTGAGAAGATGCTTAGGCTTCTTCTCGTATTACGCACAGTGGGTTCCCAATTATGCGGACAAAGCCCGTCCGCTCATAAAGTCTACCTCTTTTCCCCTGGCAGCAGAGGCTCGCTTAGCCTTTGAAGGGATAAAAGCTGACATCGCGAAAGCCACGATGCACACTGTCGATGAGTCCATCCCCTTCCAGGTGGAGAGTGATGCATCTGATTTCGCCCTGGCCGCCACACTTAACCAGGCGGGCAGGCCCGTCGCCTTTTTCTCTCGCACCCTCCAAGGCCCTGAAATTCGGCACTCCTCTGTGGAAAAAGAGGCTCAGGCCATTGTGGAGGCCGTCCGGCTTTGGCGCCATTACTTGGCTGGAAAACGATTCACCCTGCTCACGGACCAGCGGTCCGTGGCGTTCATGTTCAACAACACATTAAGGGGTAAGATCAAAAATGATAAAATCTTGAGGTGGAGAATCGAACTCTCCACCTACAACTATGATATCATGTACCGTCCGGGGAAGCTCAATGAGCCCTCAGATGCCCTGTCGCGTGGAACATGTGCCAGTGTGCAGGAGGACCGGCTACAGGCCCTCCACAATGATCTCTGCCATCCGGGGATCACTCGGCTCTTCCATTTTGTAAAGGCCCGGAATCTACCCTACTCCGTAGAGGATGTCAGGTCGATAACTCGAAGCTGCCAGGTATGTGCTGAATGCAAGCCGCAATTCTACCGACCTGACAGGGCACACCTCATTAAAGCCACTCACCCTTTTGAAAGACTGAGTGTTGATTTCAAGGGCCCCCTTCCTTCGACAGATCGGAATGTGTACTTCCTCAACGTGGTTGATGAGTACTCCCGATTCCCTTTTGCCATTCCCTGTTCAGACATGACCGCTGCCGCGGTTATCAAAGCATTGCGGGATCTTTTCACCCTGTTTGGTTACCCCAGTTATATCCAGTGATAGGGGTTCGTCGTTTATGAGTGATGACTTGAGGCAATACCTGCTCTCAAAAGGGATTGCCTCAAGTAGGACTACGAGTTACAACCCCAGGGGTAACGGGCAGGTCGAAAGAGAAAACGCTACAGTCTGGAAGGCTGTCTTACTGGCATTGAGGTCTCAGGGTCCTCCAGTCTCCCGTTGGCAAGAGGTACTTTCTGATGCGCTCCATTCAATCCGGTCCCTCCTGTGTACGGCAACCAACGCTACCCCACATGAGCGGATGTTTACCTTCCCTGGGAAGTCTTCCTCTGGGACCTCACTGCCGTCTTGGTTGATGTACTCAGGACCTGTCCTCCTGCGGCGGCATGTTAGGACCCGCAAGTCCGACCCTTTGGTTGAACAGGTCCATCTCCTCCACGCCAACCCTCAATATGCCTATGTAGCATATCCTGACGGGTGAGAGGACACGGTCTCTATTCGAGATCTGGCGCCTGCAGGGGACCTGGAAACCCCCGTCGCTCCCGCACCCCTGGTTAGGGACCCCTTGCCCTTTATCTCCCCTCCTGACACGGCGCGGGCAGTATCGGGACCACCACTTAATCCTCTTACTCCCGTGTACAGCTTGCCTGAGTCCAGGAGATTGTCGCCACCTCGGGGCGTTCCTGAGTCCAGGAGATTGTCGCCACCTCGTGGTCCACCCGTCCGTAAGGAACTGGAGGAGTCACTGGACATCGCCTTGGAGAGAGGGTCATCACGGTCACCAGAACCGGCGCTACCGCCAGTGTTGAGGAGGTCGCAGAGACGGTGCGGCCCTCCGATACGACTGAACTTGTGAATATATGGACAGTTCGTACTGTTTTTTTTGCCCCACCGGCCTTTGTTTTTAAAGGAGGGGTGAATGTGGTGAACCATAGATGGTTAGCACTATGGGTACTTGTACATATGTTACTATTGTCACTGTTGGGGTTAAGGTTGGGGTGTTCTACCTGTTGGTATTGTTCTGTGGTACACTCTGGTTGGCTCCGCCTACCTGTAGGAGTATAAAGGTCACTGCACTGCCTGGTGACCCTTTAGTCTGGGATTGTATTGTTAAGCAGTATGCTCCATTCTTGTTACTAATAAAAGCCTTTATTTCCCGGGTACGATCCAGCCTCCCGAGTGATTTAATCGCGCATCAACTATCTACAAGATGCACTGCAGCAAGTCACCAAAGATCCTTAGACAGCACCTACCAAACCCATGACCACATCCATCTAGAAGGATAAGGGCAGCAGATACATGGGAACACCACTGCCTACAATTTCCCTCTAAGCCACTCACCATCCTGACTTGGAAATATAATTGGCCGTTCCTTTGCAGTCGCTGGGTCAACATCCTGGAATTCTCTACCTAACGACATTGTGGGTCAACCCCACAGCAGGTGGACTGCAGTGATTCAAGAAGGCAGCTCACCATCACCTTCTCAAGGGCAACGTGGGACATGGACTTCGCCAGCCAGCGAAGTCCATGTCCCACGAATGAATTTTTAAAAACTTGTTCTGTAAATTAAATTCAACCTTGACAACTGCATTAAAGGTTGAATATGCAGTAGCAGCAATGATGTACTCCTATATATTTTTATTTGCTTAAAATTATTGCTGGTCCATTGATACAGACGCAGAAAATAAATATGCCTCGTAATACATGCCTGTGTCACACAGGTTTTTTTTTAAACTTACTTTATTGCTTTCCTTGAGTCCCTTGACCAATAGCTCACAAATTCATTTCTTCTGGTACAAAGGACTGATAATTTATTGATATTGAAGGAAAGATTAAGTTCTAATTCATTCTCCATAGAAAACTAATAATGGGTCGTTCCCTTCCAAGGAGGGACATAAAAGATTCCAATAATTACAAGTCAAAATGTTGGTGGCTGCAGGAAAACAATGTGAAAGACATCAAACATCTTGCTGTGAGCAGTTAAGATAAAGCGAAGCCTGTCTTTTCTACTACCTTCAAGGTGAAATTAATAATTAATTGGTAAAGAACGAACATGGAATGATTGCCATCAATATTTTAATAGTTTTACTGTTAATTTCATTCACCTCATCACGTTTTGTCTCGAGGAAAGCTAATGTGATTTATGCATTTAAAAGGGGTGATCCTCTTAAATGTATTTCTAGCACGCAATAGATAACTTGTTTGCCTGTGTGTTGAATTCCCTTTTAACAGCCAATGTGAGATTTTTTTTACTTTTTCCCCAGTATGCACAAAAGATAACAAGCTCCTCAAGACCAATTGAAAATTCCTTGCAGTTACGGTAGCTTAAAATAGTGCTTTTGCTTAGTTCTGCAGGTGACTGCACCTAACTGCTGCTCAGATCACTGACCTCATGGTGGGTAAATCTCAAACATGGTGGTATAAATTGGCATTATCAGGAAAAAAAAAAAATAAGAAGTATTCTAACTTGATATCAAGTGTAGAGTGAAGGATTTGCTTTGGGCTACTCATGATTTTGGTCTCACTGCAGCTGCACAGGACCTTGGTGAGACCACACCTGAAGTAATGTGTACAGTTTTGGTCTCCTGACCCAAGAAAGGGTATGCTTGCCAAAGAGGAAATGCAGCAAAGGTTCACCAGACTAATTCCTGGGATGGTAGGACTCTTATATGAAAAGAAATTGGATTGATTGGGCCTGTTTTCACTGGAGGTTAGAAGAATGAAACACTCCAAAGATGTTCAGGGTTAGGTGAATTGGCCATGCTAAATTGTCCCTTAGTGCCAGGGGAATTAGTGGAGTAAATAGGTGGAGTTACAGGGATAGGGCCTGGTTGGGACTGTTGTCGGTGCAGGCTTGAGGGGCTGAAAGGTCTCTTTCTGTACTGTAGGGATTCTATGAATGAGAGGCGATCTCACTGAGATGTGGGTAGTTCTAAAACAAGGGGAGGTCACAGTCAGGATACGGGGTAGGCCATTTAGGACTGTGATCAGCAGAAACTTCACTTAAAGTGAATCTGTGGGACTCTCTACCAAAGGCGGCTGTGGAGGCCAAGTCACTAAATATACTGAAGGAGAAAATGGATTCATTTCTAGATTCTAAAAGGTGTCAAGGGATATGGGAAGAGCTTGTGAGTATGGTGCTAAGATAGATGATCAGCCATGAACATATTGAATGGCGGAGCAGGTTCAAGGGCTAACTGACCTACTTCTGTTGCTATATCTATGTTGTTTGTTCTTCTGGTTCAAAGTGGTTTCACTTTCTCCAGGAGGGACTTGGAGATAGTCAGTATTTAGTTTTTCTTGAAGTTACTTAATTCAAACTATTTGCATCCAAGATGGCACAGCACATTGTTCTCTGGACAGATTGTTCCGTGTCTTGCTCCTTTGGAAAGTCTCAGTCATCTCCCTCCGATGTCAAGCTTGCATCATTATTATTATCATTGTCCAATTAGCTTAACTATTAACATTTCACACCATAGGGTTAACAGTAGAAACATACATGATACTAATAATAATGTCAGATCACATGACTGAGTAACAAGAGAGATTTTGAAGAGAGCAGAAGCTCTAACCTCGTGTGGAGATCCAAATATGTAAATATTTGCTGCAAGTAAATAATTCTGCTTAAGGCTGCTAAGGACTCGAGCAACATCATTTTGGGAGACGAGATGATCCCCAAACCCCATCTAGACCCCTACCACACAATAAAACAAAGTTATTTAGAATGACATATACCCGATGAGCATTCCCAAATAGTTCATAGGCTGATGGTTCAGAGTGGGGACAAAATGTGGACCGGAATTCTCCCCAAAAATTTATAAGTATCGAATTCACATGAAAACTGGAGTAATTCACATGGGTTTTTTTTTCCATGGGAGTTCAGAGAAGAATCTCCCACACTCTGCACTGCAGAGGTCACTCGTGTGCACATCATTATAAAGCTATGGGCGAGACTATTCCCACCCTGAAGGCTGACAGCATAGTGCTGAGCGGGCCACTGCGCATGCGCTAATCTGTCAGTGCTGAGACCAGCACATGTGCAATGGCCCCGCACTGCCAGCATCCCGATTGCTGGCTCGCCCCCGCAATCTGCATTGCCTACTTTCTGAGCCCCCCACCCTGACCCTCATGGCCTGATCACTGGCCCCCTGACCACTGCTGGGCCAGCTCCAAAACCCCCCCGCCACCCCCCCCCCTCCCCCCCCCCCCCCCCCACCACCACCCACCCCCTCAGGATGGCCCCAATCTCTAGCCCCAACCCCCATGCAAAAAAAAAATCAATCGCTGGCCTCCCTCCTTCCCCCACCTGTCCTGTCTGCAGACCGACAGCGGGACCACCCAGCCCACCCAACACCCCAGCAGGCTCCGCCCCATGTCTGATAGGTAATGCCAAGATGCCCCCTTGGCATTGGCACTTGTTCCTTGGGCAGTGCCAGGGGGCCCAAGCTGTCACTGTCAAGGTGGCAATGCCCACAGGGCACCCCTTCCCCACCACCCAACCCTTTGGGGGGTTCCCGATTGCTCCCCCTTCACTCCAGCAGGTCGAGCTGCTAGTTCCGAAAGTTGGGAGCTACTCTAAACCCCGCTGGAGTGAGTCACTCTGGTGGGGGAGGATGCTAGTGGGCCCGGAGATTTCAGTCCCGGCCTGCTAATCTCATTTAAATGACATTCAAATGGATATGTTAATGATTTCGGTGCCTCCCCGCTGCTTTCCAGCACGGAGCTGATGTCACTAGAAATCCAGCAATGAGAGATGCTATCACAGCGGGAACGCACGTGCAAACCCGCTGACGCAAGAATCTCCTGGCCCGCTACACTAAAAAATTAGTGCAGAGGGATGGGAGAATCACGAACGTGGTATTTCCAAGTTTGGGAATGGCACAAAGCTAGGTATGTTGTGTGGAGGATACAAAGCAGCTTTAGGGGATTTGGACAGACTGAGTGAGTGGGCAAAAACATGGCAGATGGAGTATAATGCGGAAAAATATAAGGTCATCCACTTGTGTAGGATGAACAGAAGTGCAGAGTATTTCTTATATGCTCAGAGATTAGAAAATGTACAAAGGGATCTGAGTGTTCTTGTCAATAAGTTTAAAGTTTATTTCTTAGGATCACAAGTAGGTTTACATTAACACTGCAATGAAGTTACTGCAAAAATCCCCTAGTCGCCACACTCTAGCCGGCACCTGTTCAGGTAAACTGAGGGAGAAATTAACATGGCCAATGCACCTAACCAGTGCATTTTTCGGTCTGTGGGAGGAAACTGGAGCACCCGGAGGAAACCCACGCAGACACAGGGAGAACATGCAAACTCCGCACAGACAGTGACCCAAGCCAGGAATCCAACCTGGGTCCCTGGCACTATGAGGCAGCAGTGCTAACCACTGTGCCAACTCTCTTGAGGGTTCTGAGCACTGTCATCAAATAGTGGTCTACCTGTCCAATTTTGAAAGTTTATATTATTACTTTGAATTTGTGCCATGACCAATTCTAAAAAGAAAATCACTCATTCACTTCACTGAAGGATTAATTTTGAAAATAAAAACATACTTACCAGACTTTGCCCTGTATCTTCTCAATAAAAGGCTCTTCAATCATGATTTGTGCCTTATTTTCCTGATCAGTTTCTCTGGATTGTGTGTGCAGCTTTGCTGGTTATTTGGCCAAAGTGGCAAGAAATGCTCCACATGCTGTGACGTATGGGTTTCCTCAGGGACGGACACTGTTCGTTCAGGGCTATTAACAGAGGAGTGAAAAAATATCAAAATTCTGCCTCAAGGAAGCATCTTTAAACAGTCCCTGCCTTGTTATGTACAATCCATAATGTTTGTGTGCCTCAGCGTCAGTGAGGAAACAAGAGGAGCCATGAGCGCACGATAGTGCTGATCTTCAGTTTTAGGGTATCATTTGGATTCGCTCTCTCCTCCTCTCAGTGCTATGAAGCGAATGATAAAATAGCCTTCTCATATGCGAGCCGAGGTTTGAAGTTGCTTGGGCTCTCTCCTGTTTTGCGTCGTACTGTTCTGTAAACAGATAAGTAGTTTTCAGATTTTTTGCTGGTTAAGGTACTGCATACAGTAGTGCATCCACCAGCATGCCGTATCTAACTGTAAATGATCATGCATCAATTCAAGTTGCCTTCCAAGTGTCAGGGGGCTAAGACCTCACTATTTCGTTTAATCAAATATGTACATGACAGCATGGCTAATTTAAAATATTTTTTAAAAATCTGGACAAAGGCTTCAAAATAACTGAAGGCAAGGCTGGCCATGACTCAATCAAAAGGAACATTCTAGCATTCGGAAAAGCTGACACTTCTTTATCTCTGAAGATGCACAATGACTCCTGTGACTGCCGAGACCACATTCTAAAGGAATTATACCAAGGACACTTACACTTCTTAGGCCAGTTCCGGCTAGTTGAGACAACCAGTCTTTAAGGACAAGGGGCCCTGAAAACTCTTTTAACATTATTAATATTTGAAATATTAATCCAGGAACAGTATACACCTCTTTTCCAAACCAAAGTGGAGAAGTGGGAGTTATATCACATGAACCCCCTCACTGGGTTACTATTTTTGTTGGAGCTTTTAAGCAGACTGCCATCCTCCATCAACCAGCTCAAAACCAATACTCTGTTCCAGGTTTGAAAGCCTGGCCCACATCTATACTGCTTCTACTGGAACTCCTGCACCATCACCTGCCTGTGAGGCCAATTTGCCTCTGCATGATCATCGTATCATGAAGGTCAGCTCGACTGGACAAATGAATTATCCAGCATCAGTCTTCTGCCTGCCGACTCTGTGAATGAACACAGCACTGGGCTTTGGTTTTTGACTCGAGGAACAATCATTCTTATTGTGTCTGTAGTCCTTACCCTGCACCTCTTTCTGTTCTCTATCCCACCTTTATTATATGAATGCAAAGGAGGCACATTACTTCTCTGTTCTTGCATTTGTGTACATGCAAATAACCGAACCCTTTTAGTTTATCCTATCTCAAGTTAGCTCTTCAGTTATTAAAAGTGAATTGGATAACACCAAAACTGAGGGGTTGGGAAACACACCACCACTCATATGTTTACAGACAAGTGATGACAGGACACATCATTTAATTAATTCATATTCACAGAAGGTAGTGGAGGCCAGATGATTGAGTGTATTTAAGACAGAGATAGATAGGTAAGGTTACGGGGAAAGGGTGGGAGAATGGGGTTCACAGGATACTACAGTGCAGGAGAGGCCCTTTGGCCCATTGAGTCTGCATTGATGCATGAAATGCCCTGACCTGCCCACCTAATCCCACTTGCCAGTATTTGGCCCATAGCCTTGAATGTTATGGCATGTTAAGTAGTCATCCAGGTACTTTTTAAAGGATGTGAGGCATCCCACCTCTACCACCCTCCCAGTAGTGCATTCCAGACTGCCACCACTCTTTGAGTAAAAAGGTTTTTCCTCAAATCCCCCCGAAACCTCCCACCCCTCACTTTTAACTTGTGTCCCCTCGTAACTGACCCTTCAAATAAGGGAAACGACTGTTCCCTATCCACCCTGTCCATGCCCCTCATAATCTTGAATGCCTCAATCAGGTCACTCGTCAGTCTTCTCTGCTCCAACGAAAACAATCCAAGCCTATCCAACCTCGCTTCGTAATGTTCCATCCTAGACAGCATCCTGGTAAATCTCCTCTGTGCCCCCTCCAGTGCATTCACATCCTTCCTATAATGTGACGACCAAGACTGCACACAGTACTCCAGCTGTGGCCCCAATGTTCTATACAACTCCATCATGACCTCTGTGCTTTTGTAATCTATACCCCGATTGGTAAAGGCGAGTGTGCCATATGTCTTTTTCACCATCCTATTAATCTGTCTTTCCGCCTTCAGAAATCTATGGACAAACGCGCCAAGGTCCCTTTCTTCTACAGAACATCCTGGCGTCAGACCTTTCATAGTATACTATGTGCATCCAATGTGCATCTCCTCACACTTTCCATCTGCCACTTCTCCACCCATTTGACCATCTCGTCTATATCTTTCTGTAACCCAAGACACTCAACCACCCGGTCAATCTGTGTGTCATCGGCAAACTTAATGATGCTGCCCCCCACATAGTCATCTATATAAATGGCGAACAATAGGGGGCCCAGCATGGAATCCCTGTGGTACGCCACTGGTCATTGGCCTCCAGTCACTAAAGCAGCTGTCTGTCATCACCCTCTGTCTCCTACCGCTAAGCCAATTATGAATCCATATTGTCAGCCCATGTGCCTTCTAATTGAGAAACATATCAGCCGTGATTGAATGGTGGAGCAGACTTGATGGGCCAAAGTGCCTAATTCTAATTCTATACCTTATGATCTAATTTAAACCCCTTCCTGTCCATAAACAAGGCTAAATCACAAGATTTCTACTCATGACCAATTTCAGTCATAAATTGCTGCTTGGACTTGCCCCATATCCTAATCGGACTTTGTGTGGTTGTATCCCGGGTTGGCGGAGGATAAGTTTCTCTGAATGCTTAATAAACTATAGATTATGATGCTACACTTGGTCGGAATGCATACTCAGGTCAGGTACTAGGTACTAATCTTGGTTTGGCAACTTTCTTCAGGTCAGCCTTCTATCCCCTGACCTGAATGCAGAATCGCTGGCTCGTACTAACAGCAGTCACTGTCAAATACTGTCAAATGCTACAATGATTCCACACACTTCTGAGAAATATGGTTAAAATTCTCCTGTGGATACAATTCCAAATTTCTATTGCAAATACTTGATAGGGGAGAGGTATATCTATTGCAGTGTGATTTCAGAGCATCTTGAAAACAAAATTGCTTTGTCAGCTTCTAGGCGTGCATTCCAATCTCCTGTTCATTTGCAGTGAATGAGGCATGGCAATTGGGGAAAACATAATATAGAAATTGTTCCAAGGCATAAACATATGCTTTTGTTGCAAAATATAATGCAGTGAATGGAGCTGTCACAATTTTAATAAAATGTAGTCTCTTCTTGTAACTTTCTCCTTCTGTTTCTTGTCACATTATCAGAAATTAAAATCTCTGTCCCACACAGGTATTCAGTGACCGCTCCTTAACTGACAATGAAGCAAAGGCGAGGTGGACAGTTGCTTTGAAGGTTCAGCTGTTGTTTCTTCTGAAATTACTGCGCCAAATGCTTTCAGCACCATCGACCGTGATTTTCCGGCCCCTCGTGGGCAGGACCTGTGTGCGTGAGGTTTGGCGGTCCAGCCAAAAGTCCATTGGGCGCGATCTTACCTGCCGTTCATGCCACTCTCCTGTGGCAGAGAAGTGGGAGAATTTGGCACCCAGCCATATCTCCGTTCACTGCAGCGGAATGGGAAAATCCTGCTGGTGTGAACGGTTGTAACATTCTGGCAGCGGGACTGGACGTTCCCAATGGCAGGCAGGGCCAGAAAATCCCACCCATTATTTGTTCCATAATTATGCATTTGTAATTAAGATAAAAATGATATTAAATAACAATTGCATTGAACATGCAGTTCTATTGGTTCTGTACATTTAAGCATAATTTTCTTCTGCAACCATTTATAAACATTTTCTAATGCTGATTGCTCTGTTGGGTTGAATATTCCCAGGAGTGGCTATCAGGATTGCCATTCTGCTCCTTCTTTCTTACCTCAGACTGCAGCCCCACATTCCTCATCCGGACATCTGACCCAGGCCTGCTGAGGAACATTGCGAGCAACAGCGACCACATCTGCAGTAAGTGTTGGCTGCTTGAAAAACTCCGGCTCAGAGTTGATGAGCTGGAGTCTGAGCTTCAAACACTGAGGCACATCCGGGAGGGGGAGACTTACCTGGACACTGTGTTTCAGGAGGCAGTCACACCTGTCAGAGTAAATAGTTTAAATCCTGCCAGTGGCCAGGGACAGCAGGGTGTGACTGCAAGTCAGGCAGGTAAAGGGAACCAGCAGTCAGGAACTCAGGAGCCTCAGCCCTTGACCCTGTCCAACAGGTACGAGGCACTTGCTCCCTGTGTGGATGGCAAACAGGGCTGCAGGAAGGATGAGTCAGCTGACCAAGGCACCATGGTTCAGCAGGCCATTCAAGGGGAGGAAGTAAATAGGCAAGTTGTAGTTGTAGGGGATTCTATTATCAGGGGGATAGATAGGATCCTTTGTGAGCAGGATAGAGTGTCCCGCATGGTATGTTGCCTGCCCGGTGCTAGGGTGCGGGACATCTCTGACCGGCTTGAAAGGATACTGGAGAGGGAGGGGGAGGATCCAGTTGTTGTGGTCCATGTTGGTACCAACAACATAGGCAAGTCTAGGAAAGAGGACCTGTTTAGAGATTATAAAGAGCTAGGATTCAAATTAAAAAACAGGTCCTCAAGGGTCATAATCTCCGGATTACTGCCCGAGCCACGTGCAAATTGGCATAGGGAGGCAAGAATAAGGGAAGTTAACACGTGGCTGAAAGAGTGGTGTGGGAAAGAAGGGTTCTTTTTCATGGGACACTGGCATCAGTTTTGGGGCAGGGGGGACCTATACCGTTGGGATGGTCTCCACCTGGACCGAGCTGGGATCAGTGTTCTGGCGAAGAGAGTAAATGGGGTGGTCAATAGGACTTTAAACTAGAGATTGGGGGGGAAGGGAAAGTCAGGGAACCAAGAGGTGAAGGAATCAGTGGGAAGCGTAGCTGCTTAGGATTACAAAAAATCACGAAAAGACAGCACTCAGGAGAGGTTACGATAGTCCCCATCTCACAAAATATGACACAGTGTCTGGAAAGGCTCAGTAGACCAAGGTCCACCACACTACGAAAACAAAAAGGGACGGTCAATAGGGAATTAAAGGTGCTATATTTAAATGCCCGCAGTGTCCGGAACAAGATAGATGAGCTTGTGGCCCAGATTGTGACTGGCAGGTATGATGTGGTAGGCATCACAGAGACGTGGTTGCAGGGGGTTCAGGACTGGCAGTTAAACATCCAGGGATTCACAACCTATCGAAAAGACAGAGGGGTGGGTAGAGGGGGCGGGGTTGCCTTGTTAATTAGAAATGAAATTAAATCAATAGCACTAAACGACATAGGGTCAGACGATGTGGAGTCTGTGTGGGTAGAGTTGAGGAACCACAAAGGCAAAAAAACCATAATGGGAGTTATGTACAGGCCTCCTGACAGTGGTCAGGACCAGGGGCACAAAATGCACCACGAAATAGAAAGGGCATGTCAGAAAGGCAAGGTCACAGTGATCATGGGGGATTTCAATATGCAGGTGGACTGGGTAAATAATGTTGCCAGTGGACCCAAAGAAAGGGAATTCATTGAATGTTTACAGGATGGCTTTTTGGAACAGCTTGTGATGGAGCCCACGAGGGAACAGGCTATTCTGGACTTAGTGTTATGTAATGAGCCAGACGTGATAAAAGATCTTAAAGTAAGGGAACACTTAGGAAGCAGTGATCATAATATGGTAGAATTCAGTCTGCAATTTGAAAGAAGGAAGGCAGAATCAGATGTGAAGGTTCTACAGTTAAATAAAGGTAATTACAGGCGCATGAGGGAGGAACTGACAAAAATCGACTGGAAGCAGAGCCTAATGGGAAAGACAGTAGAACAGCAATGGCAGGAGTTTCTGGGAGTAATTGAGGACACAGTGCAGAGGTTCATCCCAAACAAAAGAAAGGTTATCAGAGGGGGGATTAGGCAGCCATGGCTGACAAAGGAAGTCAGGGAATGCATCAAGGCAAAAGAGAGAGCCTATAATGTGGCAAAGAGTAGTGGGAAGTCAGAAGATTGGGAAGGCTATAAAAACAAACAGAGGATAACAAAGAGAGAAATAAGGAAGGAGAGGATCAAATATGAAGGTAGGCTAGCCAGTAACATTAGGAATGATAGTAAAAGTTTCTTTAAATACATTAAAAACAAACGGGAGGCAAAAGTAGACATTGGGCCGCTCCAAAATGACGCTGGTAATCTAGTGATGGGAGACAAGGAAATAGCTGAGGAACTTAATAAGTACTTTGCGTCAGTCTTCACAGTAGAAGACATGAGTAATATCCCAACAATTCAGGAAAGTCAGGGGGCAGAGTTGAATATGGTTGCCATCACAAAGGAGAAAGTGCTAGAGAAACTAAAAGGTCTGAAAATTGATAAATCTCCGGGCCCAGATGGGCTACATCCTAGAGTTCTAAAGGAGATAGCTGAAGAAATAGTGGAGGCGTTAGTTATGATCTTTCAAAAGTCACTGGAGTCAGGGAAAGTCCCAGAGGATTGGAAAATCGCTGTTGTAACCCCACTGTTCAAGAAGGGAACAAGAAAAAAGATGGAAAATTATAGGCCAATTAGCCTAACCTCAGTTGTTGGCAAAATTCTAGAATCCATCGTTAAGGATGAGATTTCTAAATTCTTGGAAGTGCAGGGTCGGATTAAGACAAGTCAGCATGGATTTAGTAAGGGGAGGTCGTGCCTGACAAACCTGTTAGAGTTCTTTGAAGAGATAACAAATAGGTTAGACCAAGGAGAGCCAATGGATGTTATCTATCTTGACTTCCAAAAGGCCTTTGACAAGGTGCCTCACGGGAGACTGCTGAGTAAAATAAGGGCCCATGGTATTCGAGGCAAGGTACTAACATGGATTGACGATTGGCTGTCAGACAGAAGGCAGAGAGTTGGGATAAAAGGTTCTTTCTCAGAATGGCAACCGGTGACAAGTGGTGTCCCGCAGGGTTCAGTGTTGGGGCCACAGCTGTTCTCTTTATATATTAACAATCTAGATGACGGGACTGGGAGCATTCTGGCCAAGTTTGCCGATGATACAAAGATAGGTGGAGGGGCAGGTAGTATTGAGGAGGTGGGGAGGCTGCAGAAAGATTTAGACAGTTTAGGAGAGTGGTCCAAGAAGTGGCTGATGAAATTCAACGTGGGCAAGTGCGAGGTCGTACACTTTGGAAAAAAGAATAGAGGCATGGACTATTTTCTAAACGGTGACAAAATTCATAATGCTAAAGTGCAAAGGGACTTGGGAGTCCTAGTCCAGGATTCTCTAAAGGTAAACTTGCAGGTTGAGTCCGTAATTAAGAAAGCAAATGTAATGTTGTCATTTATCTCAAGAGGCTTGGAATACAAAAGCAGGGATGTACTTCTGAGGCTTTATAAAGCACTGGTTAGGCCCCATTTGGAGTACTGTGAGCAATTTTGGGCCCCACACCTCAGGAAGGACATACTGGCACTGGAGCGGGTCCAGCGGAGATTCACACGGATGATCCCAGGAATGGTAGGCCTGACATACGATGAACGTCTGAGGATCGTGGGATTATATTCATTGGAGTTTAGGAGGTTGAGGGGAGATCTGATAGAAACTTACAAGATAATGAACGGCTTAGATAGGATGGACGTAGGGAAGTTGTTTCCATTAACAGGGGAGACTAGGACGCGGGGGCACAGCCTTAGAATAAAAGGGAGTCACTTTAGAACAGAGATGAGGAGAAATTTCTTCAGCCAGAGAGTGGTGGGTCTGTGGAATTCATTGCCACAGAGGGCTGTGGAGGCCGAGACGTTGAGCGTCTTCAAGACAGAAATTGATAAATTCTTGATTTCTCGAGGAATTAAGGGCTATGGGGAGAGAGCGGGTAAATGGAGTTGAAATCAACCATGATTGAATGGTGGAGTGGACTCGATGGGCCGAATGGCCTTACTTCCGCTCCTATGTCTTATGGTCTTATGGTCTTATGGTAGCTGCTCCTGGAGTCTTTCAGTGTAATGTAGGGGGAAGAAGGCTGTGCCCATTTTTAGTGCCATATTCCTGCAAGTTCAAATGTCCCAGTCACTTTGATAAGCCAGAAGAAAGGGCAAATGTGTCAGGTCAGGAAAGTGAGTGAGGAGGTATGATGGGTCCGAAGGGGCAGAAGGTTAAATAGTCTGAGGTGGTGGGGACGGGGTGGGGGGGAGGTGGGGTGGTGGATGGGTGAGGAGGTAGTCAGGGTGTCAGCAAGGGAAGTGAGGTGGTCATGGATAGTCAGGGCTTGGAGGGTGGTCGTGGATCATGGGGTGGTGGAGAAGAGTCAGGTGCTAGGATGAGGTCAGAGTGTGGGACAGGTAGTCGAGGGGTCGGAACGGATAGTCGGGGGCAGGGGAAGGGGTAGTGGCGGACCCATAGAGGGGAATCGGTAGTATAGGTACCCAGCAGTTTTCATTCTCCTAGCTTTCCTGGGGTAACTATCCTGGTTGGTGAATAGGAACCATCCAAATTGTCTAACTTTATATTGGAGTTTCAGAGGCTTCCTGCACAATGGCCATTGAGACTTCCCAGGTAATTCCTATGCAGCCCTGACATGGGGACTTCTGAGGGATCCCCCAGAGTATTTTGTGGGGTACCTCTAGGGTACATCCCACTAGAGACCAGAAAATCTGGACCACTTTTCCAGATGTCTGAAGCAGCACAAGTAGTGCTGTCTACATATCCTACGCATGAGTGCCACATGGACTGCAGCAGTTCAAAAAGGCTGCTCATCAGCACCTTCTCAAACTTAATTAAGGATGGACAATAAATGCTACCCTTGTTAGCGATGTCCACATTCCATCCGCAAATAAAAATAATACATAGTGACACAGTGTGAATAATAATTTGATCGGACAAAACAGTTTTAACAATGCGACAAGTCATTAACATATAAAAATTATACTGACAATTTGCAAGTCGTATCACAAAACAGTTGAGTGTAAGCTAATAAGTTAATAAAACCCTTCAAAATATAAAATTCACTGTTGGTTTCTCATTCACTTCACTGGCGACTAAGCTTAATGAATTAAACGCTAGCTGACTCTCTTGGGCATGCCACTCTTGTGAATAAGAAATCCAAATCTTCCTCGTATTCAAAACGTTAAGAATTCCATTACGCTGCAGAGTTTTCCCCCGACGCACTGCTTCAACATGGAAAATGTTAACGGGGATGCATTTTCCACCTGAAATGCCTGTTTAGAATTTGCCAGACCCACTGCACTATTACACGTGTTTCAAAGCAATTTTAAGCACCGCACAAATTGCTCCACAACACATTTAAAACCGATCAGAATATTCTTTTATTTTGAAAATGCTTTAGATTATGGCAAATTTCCAATGATGTTTTCTATTCCTTCGATTGTACACAAGCAGCAGGGGGCAATCTAACTCAGAAAACCTGCTGTGAGAATGTTCCAGGCTGCCAGTAATGATAACAGCCTAAACTCTATTACAACATGTCTCAAGGCACTCTGCAGCACGCGCAATATTTCAAGGCATTTTGCATTGTACACTGTTCTGAAATGCATGCCGAATTCAATTTTTTGCGTGTAAATTTTATGTTCATGCAGATTAGTTATTTTGGAACAAATTTAGATTCTGTCCACACAGAAGTGATATTAAAGTCTTAATATTGTGACTCACTTTATGTTTCTCAACAGTAAATGGTGAGGTACAGTATAAAATGGATGCCCATATTGTAGCTGACTTCTAAAGGAAAGAACACTTTCTGCCATCCCCCCACTCACATGCAGTGGCCGATACATTTTTAGTGCGTTTGTCAATGGAGATCTGCCATCAGTTTGAGTCCAGCACCTTCCACAGGAGATCTATGGTGTCCTTACATAGGACAAAGAGCAGGGAAATGGCTCAACCAAGTAGAATGAAACATTTTCACTGACACATGCAAAGAATAAACAGGACATAGGAATTACATTCAAACCCTTACAAAAGAAGGAGATAGAGAATCTGGTGAAATGGTGCAATGACAATAATCTCCCGCTCAATGTCAGTAAAAGTGAGGATATCGTTATCAACTTCAGGAAACATAATGGAGGAATGCCCCTGTCTACATCAAAGACTGCTGAAGTGGAGATGATCAAGAGTTTCAGATTTCCCAGTGTCCAGATCATGAACAACCTGTCCTGGTCCCTCCACACCGGTGTTATAGATAAGAAAGCCCACCAACACCCCTATTTTCTCAGAAGACTAAGGAAATTCGGCATTTCCGCTACAACTCTCACCAATTTCTACAGATGGACTATAGAAAGCATCCTTTCCAGTTGCATAGCTCGGAATGGCTCCTGCTATGACCAAGACTGCAAGAAACTACAAAGAGTTGTGAACGTTGTCCAGTCCATCATGCAAACCAGCCTCCTGTCCATTGACTACCGACACTTCCCGCTGCCTCGGAAAAGCTGCCAGCATAATCAAGGACCTCATGCACCCCGGACATTCACTCTTCCACCTTCTTTCGTCACGAGAAAGATACAAAAGTCTGAAAACACATACGAACCAACTCAAGAACAGCTTCTTCCCTGCTGCCATCAGACGTTTGAATGGACCCATATTAAGCTGATCTTTCCCTATCGGCAACTGCAACATTATATTCTGCACCCTATCCTTTCCTTCTTCCCTATGTATGGCTGGAATCTTACCATCCCGTTCACCACAGGAATCGGAGGGGGTGAGGAGTGGAGCATGAGAAAGTCCGTTGACCTCGGGTGGAGTTTTATGGTTTCGGGACGAGCGAGGCTGTAAAATCCCACCCTATGAATGGTATGCTTTGCCTGTATAGTGCGCAAGAAACAATATTTTTCACTGTATACTAACACATGTGACAATAGTAAATTAATTTAGTGAAATTCAAATTATTGGGGAATACACATGGGATTAAGGGCACTTTATGAAAAAGCAGAACTGGAACTCTGTATTAAAAAAGTTTTTTCTAAATCTGCAACCCCAATTGTCAGCTGATGGTGTGAGACTCCCTCTTATAATTCTTCAGGGCCAGAGAGGTATGTCAGCAGTGATTGTCATTGTTTAAAAAGTCAGATTCTTCGGACGGAACAAAACACAGCTGATTCAGCCATTTTTGAAAACAAGAATGGTTGGAAGTTTCCCTAAATTCACTCCATGACAGTGACTTCTGCAGATTGCACTGGAACAGCGCAGTTTGAGGAGGAGTTGGGCATCCCTGGCAGCCACACCCAAATTTACACGCTTATCTGCGCATGTGCCAATGCCTAAAGTTGCCATCAGTTTTATCCACAAATAATGACAAGCATTGATGGGCTCACATTATTAGCATAGCAAAATCAGGCTTTACGCAAATCAAATGAGTTTGCATAACTGATCCAACACTTGCTGTTTATAATTATTTCAGTTTATTAAGTATGAAAACTAAATGACTTATTTGACTAGTTAGACAGAAGATTTTTGGGATTGTGGAATGTGTGTTTTTTTTCAGGTCAGCAGTATCTTTCAAACCTTATACCAGTAACTGTGAATGATCAGCCTAATGGAACTTCAAGTCAAACAGCTTTCATCAAGGAACCTTCATTGCAATTGTTTAACAACCCTGCAATGGTTACTTTTTCGCACAAAAAACATCATTTTGCTTGACTTCAATGTTACTCCTTGCAGGGATAGAAACCACATATCAGCACAGGTGGGCCGAAGGGCCTGTTCCTGTGCTGTACTATTCTTTGTTCATCCTGGTCCTTCCTCTCCAGAAAGTGATTTCTAGAAGGGCCTGGACCAAGAAACAACTGCATTGCTGGGAGCTGATTACAATATGGAAATCAGTATTTACATTTCATTAGCCAGTGGCACCCTGACACTGCCCACCAGGCAATGCCAAGAGGGCAGGACCTATTGGGAGAGGGGGGAACCCGTTGCCACTCGATATTGGGATGACTAGGAGAGAGGAAAGGAAGAGGTGTTTGGGACTGGCATCGGGGCTTGCAAGGCCAGCAATGGGAACTTGCGGGGCTAGCCAGCAATCTGGAGGCTGGCAATGCAAGGGCCACTGCACATGCACGGATCTCCATGCTGACAGATCAGCACATGCGCAGTGGCCCGCTCAGCACTATGTTACCGGCCTCTGAGGCAAGAATAGGCCCCGTCCACAGGTTTCCAGAGTGAATCATATTGAGGCACTCTACAATGCATGGAGATACATCCTGGAAATTATGCCAAAAAAAAACTAATGGGATTTACTCCCATTTTCCCGCATGTTGGGGACTTACAATTTTTTTGGGAGTATCCTGGCCATTGTTTTAAAAAGGATCATATGTTGGATCACTTCTGCAAACAAACATAATCTGTACATTTCCAGCAAATCTTCAGAAAGGACTCAAATCAAAAGAGGGGACATTTTATACAGAATCCTTCTTCAAGGATTAGTCCAACAAAGGGGAATATAACGAATAGACCCAGAAGATTGCAGTGAGACTTGTAACTTCACAATTGAACTCTTACAAAGTGACACTGTAACCAGTGAAATTCACATCGTGACCTGTATAGTGAGAAAAATTGCCTTTTTTTAAAAAAAGAACAAGTTTTAAAGTTAAATTTGCTGGAGAATTCCATCTCCGTTTTACATAATATGAATAAAACAAGCTAAGTCCCCTGTCAAAGATGTCAGCACACAAGGCAATTATGTGTCAGCATCGCATTTTTTATTCAGTAAAATTACACCTTTTTCTACTAATAGCAAATTATGTGCTGTAAAGTGACAAAGTTACCCCTGCCTCGTGATTCACTGATACAAGCGTCAAAGGAATTTTATTGTTTTCATCAGCCATTTCTACAAAAAAGACCTCTTTCAAGATATGACTTTATAATCCGGATTAGCAGTAAAATAAAAACTTCTCAAATGCAGTTCTGATTCTAAAAATAATTCTCTCTCCTAATGCAATGCTTTGGTGAAGGTGATTTAACTATTGTTTCCATCCCCAATAAAATCACTTTTAGGGTTAAATTATCTACAGGTCATAAGAAATTGGAGCTGGAGTGGGCCTACTTTGTCAGTCAATAAGATCTTAACTGATCCAACCGTGGCCTTAACTCCACTTCCCTGTCTGCTCCCCATAAACCTTAACTCCCTAGATCAAAAATCTGCCTAACTCAGTCTTGAATATATTCAATGACACAGCCTCTCGTGGTCTCTGGGCTAGAGAATTTTAAAAATTAACAACCCTCTGAGAACATAGTTCTCCTCATCTCAGTCTTAAATGGGAGACAACCACTGGACTTTTACCCGCACGCCCGCCCCGATTCCCGGGGGGCGGGCGAGGCTCGGGGAACGGCATTCTCTGTTGGCCTCGGGCAGGATCGTACGAACCTCGGGCAGATGTGCCAGTAAAATTCCGCCCACTATGTGCCCCCTCATGAGGGAAATCATCCTCTCAGCATCTAACCTGTGAAAACTCCTCAGAGTCATATATGTTTCAATAAGATCACCTCATTCTTCCAAACTCCGATGACTATAGGGCCAATTTGCTCAAACATTTCTCAAAGTTCGTTTTAAAGTTTATTTATCAGTGACACAAGTAGGCTTACATTAACTGCAATGAAGTTAGTGTGAAAATCCCCGAGCTGCAACACTCTGGCGCCTGTTCGGGTACACTGAGGGAGAATTTAGCATGGCCAATGCACCTAACCTGCACATCTTTTGGACTGTGGAAGGAAACCCACGCAGATACAGGGAGAAGGTGCAGACTCCGCACAGTCACCCAAACCAGGAATCGAACCTGGGTCCCTGGCGCTATGAGGCAGCAGTGCTAACCACTGTGCCACCCAATCCCAGGAATCAGCCTAATGAACCCTCTCTTTACTTGAATTGAGACAGTGTTTTAAGTTACAAATTTGAAACTGTTATTAAGGCTGCAACAAACTCAAAATCCTTGTTAGGAGTATTATGCTGAAGGGAGTTTGTTATTTGATTCTTCCTTTAGTGAATTGCCCGGATTATTTTCTTTCATAGAAGCCCTACAGTGCAGAAGGATGCCATTAGGCCCATCAAGTCTGCACTGACAACAATGCCACCCAGGCCCTATCCCCGTAACCCCATATATAACCTCCCCATAATCCCTCTAACCTACGCATTCCAGGACACTAGGGGGCACTTTAGCATGGCCAATGCACCTAACCTGCACATCTTTGGACTGTGGGAGGAAACCAGAGAACTCGGAGGAAATCCACGCAGACACGGGGAGAACGTGCAGACTCCACACAGATGGTGACCTAAGCCAAGAATTGAACCCAGGACCCTGGAGTTGTAAGGCAGCAGTGCGAACCACTGTGCCACCCATTCATCCCGGATGAGCTAAAATTGTGTTATTTTAGCTAGCATATATATCCATAATACTGCAACCATGCTCCACAAGGAAACTAATTGATAATGAAGAATAGGTTATATATAGCTTGTAAATGTATATTAAAATGCTCAACATCTTTCACTTTAAACAGTGAATGTGCATTGAATATCTATGCCTTATTTGAAGTGAATCATCCATGAAACAAACAGGTTTTTGGTGCCAAAGCCATAGAGTACTGTTACGATGTGATGTACATGTATACACTTCAACACAGGGTGTGATGTATTAGTCTCATGACTCTGAACTCAGTCTACAGCAGCTGAGGTAAGCTGTGTCTCAGTCTCCCAGCGAATATTATCTGAATATAATCTTATCTTTATACAAAGAATCTAGATTATTGTTCTACCAATTTTCATCATACAATTGGTACGTTGGCGTCAAAATAGAAGAAGAGCACAACACATGTGCATTCAAATATTGCAAATCATCCCACTAAATCTGTGATTCCCAATCATGCAATTATGATTTGATCACTTTTATCAAACTAAATTCAACATCATGGTTAATCTGTGCTACAATGTTGGACCTTGGCGACACATTGTGGTACTCAATGGCCTGAATGTTACAGTCGTTTACACTGGCAAGATTTTCCCATCCTGCTGCAGTGAACGGGGATTTGGCTAGGTACCAAATTCTCTGACCTCGTTGCAGTGGGAGCATGGCATGAATGGCTGGTAAGATCGTGCCCAATATTTTCCACACCAAAGTCAGCATGAACAGAACACAACTCCTAATTGTGGACCAGGCACCAGTCGATATGATAGCCAAGCCCTCACAGAATAAGACCATTATTGCAGGGATAATAAGCATACATCAATAAAATCAGTCCTAATTACATCTGTTGGAACTTGAAAGCATTGCCCCAAGCATGATACTACTGTTAAAAAAAATTGTCCTTTTTGGCAGATGGGCCCCTATATTTAGAGTTGATTAATGGCAAATCTGGCATTACAGAATTTCAAATAAAGCAGTTCTTTCAGTTCTGATGTTGCTGTTACTCAAGTGCACATAACATACTTGCTAGATCTCAGAATAGCTTTCGGGTCAGGATATTTGTAAACGGAATCACTTTATATTCACCGGGGCAAATAAATCAAAAAAGCTCGGGTCTCTCTTGTAGAATTATTGAAGTTTTTATGTAGAAGGACCGAAACAGATATGCATATAAAAATCTGAATATTCCTACCAATCATGAGTAAATGCAAATGCTGTTAAGTTGATTTATCTTTGAACCTAGCTGTTTCCCCCTACTGTCAGCTAAATGTAATATTGTAAATTAATATAACCCTATTTCCAGTTAGCCCACTATGTGGCACTTGCTTAACTGATGTACATCACATAATCAGAATTCTCAAATATTAAAGTGATGTCAATGATAAGAACTGAAAGACACGGGGCTAAATTTAGTTCATTTCTACTAATGCACCCCTTGGTGCCTTTAATATTTTAAACTATTTAAATTCTTAATGTATTTAAACCAGACCTGTCAATCAAACCCTGGACAGCTTTGAAACAACATATTCCCAAATTTCCCTCCTTTGCATAGTCAGCAAGGTGTATGTAAATTCCACTTGTTGACAGCATACAGATTAGGGTATAACTACAGACGCTTTCCAATATTAACTGTCGTGGTTATTGATAATGCAAAAGGACATGTACACATTTACAGCAGAATCAGATGAGAAACACCACCAGGTTCATTGAAGTTCAGCATTAACAATTGTTTTTTAGCATCATAATTGTATTTTTAAGTAAGTAATAACCAATATTTTGTCTTCATTACACTTTTGATACATTACTTCAAACAGTTATGACTCTCAGTTGAGATTTATTTTATCTTTTGTGTTCTACGTTTATTTTTCGCTATCTTTTCTTTATATCCTCAGGTTATACTTTGAAGTAAAATCTTTGATTTACCTTGTCTATAATATCCGTATTACTCAACAGTTTAATATTTTGATGAGTCCCTGTTCTTATCATCTTGCCTTTAAACTTGTCTTTCTGCAACCGAAGAATGTAACTTTTTAATACACAGTAACTAAAGTATTCTCAATATGACATAAACCAACACATTATAAATCCTTAGGCTGGAATTCTCCAGGCCCAGACCTTCCACTACCACTGCCAGCGAGAATGGAGAATTTGGCATTTAGCCAAATCTTCACTGACAGGGACCAGAGAATCCCAACAGCGGGCGAGGCCGGAGAATTCCGGCCTTAGTGTAACTTCTGAAAACATACAAGGGGAATATTTTTTATTGCATGCTTCAGGCACCCAGACTTGCCTGAATGGTATCTCATATTCATCAATATTAATCAAATATTGGGGGGGTGGGGGGGTGGTAAAAGACAATAAATCCAGTAATTGCTACCACACAAGGTAGTTCTATCTCTTTGAGATTGCTTCTGATGTAAACCAACAGTCTTTCTTCACACACTGCTTGCTGGGAAGTAAATGGCTATTCCTGTTGTTGGCTGAGATCTAAAAAGAAACAGCTCCCTGCATAGGTTTCAACATCTCATTAAATCCTTGCATTTTCCCCCTTATCGGACCTAATTTCTTTAGAACTGCACTCTTCCAGAATTAATTACCATCATCTCTCTTTACTTTTACATGCTAAAAGCTAAAACACTCACTTTATCCACCTCTCCTATGACACCTTCCTTTCATACCTTGCATTTCTTCTTTTGAATCCTTAACAACCTATTCAAATCTATTCATGTTCTGCACCCATTCTTACTATATTGCCTAAGGTAAACATCTGTTTGCAGTTTTCTTGGGTTCATTAACATATCAAATGCAATTGTTCCAGTCACACAGTCACTCTATTCCTGCCTTAATTATATCACGCACTCATATTACCACAGTTTAAAAATATATGACCAGAATATATTCCAATTTCTTGGATTTCTCAGATATGTACCATGGCAACATTTTATATTTTGGCCAGGATTCTCCCAGCCTGCTGTGCTGCTTGAGCCTTTAGCAGGATTCAGAACCAGCGTCCAGCTGATTGCAAGTCTCCTGGGCCCTTTGTTTTTCATTTAATCAACCCCGTGCCAGAAATTGGCGTGAGGTTGATTACCATATGGAAATCTGAATTTCCATGTGACTAGTGGGCCTGGGACAGCAGTCTCCCCATGAATGGGGAATAGGCGTGCTCACCCCATTCATGGGAATGGAGGGCATTGAGCCCCTCCGGGAGGTTGGGGGCAGCGGGTGCCCCTTGAGCAGTGCCAGCCTGGGCACTAGGCAGTGCCAAGGGGACAGGATATACTGCTACTCTGCAATGGGATCAGTGGGGAAGGGTCGGGGCTCCAGTAGGCAGCGATCGGGAGGCCGATAATCCGGGGTGGGGGGGGGGGGGGCGGGGGTGCAGTGTGCATGCATTGATCTCCCCACTGACAGATTGAAACATGTGCAGTAGCCTGCTCAGCAAGCTGATTCTTGCCTCTTGCACAAGATGAGACACCCCCCTGCACCCCACCCCCCAACTTTCCAGCATGAATCCCTCTGAGACACTGTGATGCACAGAGTGTCAGAGGTTCATTCCGGTAAGTACGCCCAAAAACGGGTGGGAAAATCTCTCACTTTCCCACCCCTTCGGCCTTTGTTTGTTCAGGCCCTTGGGGATGTTGATCAGAGAAAGTAGTTCCAATAATCCAATGCTCAACAAGTGAAAGTTGATCCTATGTCCCAGGTAATGGCATTGTTTTGAGTGTATCTAATGCACAAGACAAACAGCCTCGCAAGCCTTCCCACTGGCATTCTGCACAGGATGCTTTAAATTCATGCAGACTCATCGGCTCCAGAAATTGTTGTATTCCTGGTTTACAAAATGTAAAGTCAAGTTGAAGCTACTGCTCCGACAATGTTAGATAAATCTTCAATTATGAGCTGAGACCGTCTGACAGGAGTAGCTTATTTACGTAATACAATGATGCTCACAACATAAAGCCAGTGAGAACCATAGGTTGGAACACTGGACACTAGGAAATCAATAAGTTGCTGCGTGTGGAGTGGTATTATTTTTGCTGCAGTTGGTGGGGTGCAAAATCCCAATGAAGTTTTTGCCACCAGAAGCCTGCAGAAATGTAAGGGGAAGAACAACATATCAGGATTTTTTTTTTCAATTTCCAGATTTCCCCTGAAGTGCCCCTTCCAACAAATTAGAGGATGCTCCTTGTAATAGCGGCAGACTTAGAATCCCTACAATGCAGAAGGATGGCATTCAGCCCATCGAATCTAAGACAATCACAATCCCAGCCCAGGCCCTTTCCCTGTAACCCCACATATTTACCCTGCTCATTCCCCTGGCACCAAGGGCCAAGTTCGCGTGGCCAATCAACATGACCAGCAGCAGCCAGGCCTGTGGCACCACAACTGGTTCTGCTGTACAGCAGGGTCAGGCTAAGCCCAAGCGAGTGATGGTGGTGGGAGATTCGATAGTCAGGGGCACAGACAGACATTTTTGTGGCCTTAAATGTGACTTAAGGATGGTGTGTTGCCTCCCGAGTGCCTGGGTCTTGATGTCTTGAAGATTGGTGAAGTTGCTGATAGTGCCGAGGATTGTCAGAGGATACAACAGAATATAGATAGATTGGAGACTTGGGCACAGAAATGGCAGATGGAGTTCAATCCAGACAAATACGAGCTGATGCATTTTGGAGGATCAAATTTAGGTGTGAATTATACTGTAAATGGCAGATCCCTTAGGAACATTAACATCCAGAGGGATCTGGGTGTGCACGTCATGAAAAGTGGTGACAGAGGTGGCCAATTGATTAAGAAGGCATATGGCATGCTTGACTTCATCAGCCAGAGTATTGTGCACAAAAGTTGGCAAATTATGTTGCAGCTATATAAAACCTTGGTTAGGCTGCACTTGGAGAATTGCGTGCAGTTCTGGTCACCACATGACCAGAAGGATGTGGAAGCTTTGGAGAGAGTGCAAAAACGGTTCACCGGGATGTTGCCTGGTTTTGAGGGTGTTGACTATGAGGAGAGGTTGAATAAATTTGGATCGTTTTCACTGGAAAGATGGGGGTTGAGGGGAGACCTGATAGAGGTCTACAAAATTATGAGAGGCATAGACAGGGTCAGAGGCTTTTTCCTAGGGTGGAAGTGTCATTACAAGGGGCACAGTTTCAAGGTGAGAGGGGGAAAGTTGAAGGGAGATGTGCGGGGGAAGTTTTTCATGCAGAGAGTGATGAGTGCGTGGAATGCACTGCCAGAGGAGGTGGTGGAAGCAGGCACATTACAACATTTACCAGGCATCTGGATGGGTACATGAATAGGGAGGGAATAGAACGATATGGATCAGGTAAAGGCAGAAGGTTTTTTAAAAATTTAGTCTGGGCATCATGATCGGCACAGACTTGGAGGACCGAAGGGCCTGTTCCTGTGCTGCACTTTTCTTTGTTCTTTTGCATCTTTGGAACATGGGAGGAAACCGGAGCACCCGGAGGAAACCCATGCAGACATGGGGAGAGTGTGCAAACTCTATACAGTCACCAGAGGCTGGAATTGAACCCGGGTGCCTGGCTATGTGAGGAGGCAATGCTAACCACTGTGCCACCCATTAGACAATTTCCTCAGTTCAGTGTCATTTACCACTTAAGTGAGAACATTCTGTACTCTGTACTCTTTTATGGTTTGCTGAGTATCTGTTGTGGTCTTGCCAAAGTTGAACATATTCTGAAAACAAAATAAAAGGTCACTGGACATTGCATTAATCAGCCCTTTTAATTTGGCGTGCTTTGTGTTAGAATGAACCGTGCCACATCCAAGCCATCTAACGCAATTCACCAAACATTCTGTTGAACAATGAAATACTCGCCTCTTTGACTGCCCTTTAGCCATTTCCAGAATTTTAAACATTTATGGCTTTTTTTTATCAGAGTTTTTCAGTGTCTAAAACAGCTGATTGTTGCAGAGTAGGCAAGCCTCATCAAGAACATTGGGCTGCAAGGCCTTGGATCATACTAAGTTTGTGGCTTTGACTGTTAATACAAAGTGCCATGGTTCAACATAAAGATCAACAACATTCCCTGCATTGCTTCAAAATTTACTTCTCCACAAGTATCATTCACTGAGAATCTGATGTAACTGCACTTGTAAAAACTAATACCATGAGCGGGATTTTCTGGCCCTTCCCACCAACAGGATCTTCCATTCCCACCGCAGTCAATCCCTGGTGGGTGAGTCACGCAAAACCAGGTGCTCCCACAGACCTCGGCAGGGCTGGAAGATCCCGCCAGCGGCCAATGGCTCGCTGCATCCACTGCGGTGGAAGGGTGGGATTCTCTGGTCCTCTGCGGCTTGTTTTCCCCTGGCAGACATGGCTCACCATTGGCTCCTGGAGGGATTATCCAGTCCGGCCAATGTCTATGGCATTTTTTGTGGCTTGCCCATTGTGCTGCCAAGAAATCCAACACCCGCACCTCCCCACCCTCCCCCCTCAAGTTTAATACCAGCTGCCATGGAGGGATTTGAACCAATGTCCCCAGAGCATTAACCTGGGCCTCTGGGTACTCGTGCAGTGACATGATACTAGTCTAGTGACATTCTTAAATATGTTGCCAATCAATCATTCATATCGTGAGCATTGGAACAGAAATTGATGGGATCAAGCTTCATTTAGATTTGTATTTCTAGATGTATCTAAAGTGAGTACACTTCAAAAATACTAAAGCTGAGAGTTTATTCTCTCCCCACAGATGCTGTCAGACCTGCTGAGGTTTTCCAGCATTTTCAATTTTTGTTTCAGATTCCAGCATCCACAGCATTTTGCTTTTTATTTAAGTTGAGAGTTTGTGTCCCAAGGTCATGAAAGATATGAATCATTTAGAGTCAGAGGTTTACACCATGGAAACAGGCGCTTCGGCCCAACTTGTCCATGCCTTGTATATTTCCTTTCCCACAACTAGTATTTACACTGAAACATCACCCGCCCATTGCATGTCATAACTTATCCCCATAGCTTTTGAAACTGTCATCCACATTAGCATAGAAACATTCCATTATTTCCAATTTTTCCATTATTTCAGCTGTCAAGAGAGATTGGATGGGCTGGGGTTGTTTTCCTTGGAGCAGAGAATCATTGAATCCCAACAGTCAGAAGGAGGTCATTCGGCCCATCGAACCTCCCCTGACATTACAGTCAATTTAGCATGGCAATCAAACTAACCCCCACATCTTTGGAGAAGGCGGAGGGGGGACATGATTGGTTGTATAAAATTATGAGGAGCAGAAATTATTGATGCAGCCATGAGGTAGTTGAGGCTGTGGCCAGCAGTGAGGCTGAAACCATCAAGGACGATGGGCGGCATAGTGGTCAGCACTGCTGCCTCACAGCGCCAGGTTCAATTCTGGCCTCGGGTCACCGAGGGTTTCCTTCGGGTTCTCCGGTTTCCTCCCACAGTCCAAAGATTGCGGGTTAGGTTGGTTGCCATGCTAAATTGACCCTAGTGTCAGGGGGGTTAGCAGGGTAAACGTATGGGGTTACAGGAATAGGGCATGGGTGGGATTGTGGTCGGTATGGACTCGATGGGCCAAACGGCCTTATTCTGTACTGTAGGGATTCTATGATTATCTGATGCAATATTCCTGCCCAATGCACCTGCTCACAGCCCATTTCTCCCTCATCCAAAATTCTGCAACAATTTACAAGCTACAGGCACTTCTTGCTTTCCCCCACTTCCCTCACCCTCTGCCTTTATATAAAAGCAAAATACCGTGGATGCTAGAATCGGAAACAAAAAAGAAAATGCTGGAAAATCTCAACAGGTCTGACAGCATCTGTGGAAAGGAATAGAGCAGGAAGGGACTGGAAGCCGGGCAGGGGAAAGAATACATGTATGTCAACTCCCTGGATGATAAGGTCACACAAGCTCTGTTACAGAGGGCTCAGATGAGAACTTTGATGGAGCAGTGTATAGAAAAGACTGTTGGGCATGCACATGGTGAATGTCACTTTATTTGTGGGAATTTGTGCATTGCTGGACTGAACAACATTTATTGCCAATACCCATTTACCCATGAGAAGTTGATGACAAACCACCTTCCTAAATTGCTGCCGTACATATCGTGTAGGTGCACACACAACGCTGTTAGGGAGGGAGTATCAGCAATCTCACCCAGTGACAGTGAATGAACATTGGTATATTTCCAAGTCAGGATGATGGGGGGGGTTGTCGGTTCCCATGCATCTGCTTAGAGGATGCAGGTTTGGAAGGTGCTGTCAAGAGAGACTTGAAGAGTTGCTATGTAGCATCGTATACATAGTATATGCTGTTGTCACTAAATGCTGGTGGTGGAGGGAGCAAATGCTTAAGGTATATAGCGATCAAATGGGCAGCTTTGTCTTGGATGGTGTCAAGCTTGTGTGTTGTTGGAGCTTTACTCAGCAGGCAAATGAAGAGTATTCCATCACACTATTGACTTGTACCTGGTAGATGATGGAGAAGCTTTGGGGAGTCAGGAGGTGAGTTACTCTGTGGAATTCCCAGCCTCTGACCTGCTTTTGTAACCAAAGGTTTTCTATGGCTGCCCTAGTTCACTTTCTGATCAATAGTACCAACAGGATGTGGATAGTGGGGGATTCAGCAATGGTAATGCCATTGAATGTCAAGGGGAGATGGTTAGATTCTCTTTGGTTGGAGATAATCATTACCTTTCACGTGTGTGGCATGAATGTTACTTGTCAATTATCAGTGTTAGGAAAACAAATGTAGTTTTAAAGGATTTCTCTTTGTATGGGTAAGCATTGGAAATAGGCTATAGTTTTAAGTAAGTTTTATTTAATGTTTCTGTGCTAAAAGGGTAAAAACCTATAGTTAGATTCATGCTGGACAAATATGTTGGTATGTGTGGGATTGGTTTCAATTCCAACTATGATTCTATTATGCTTAGAGAGGACTACAGCATGAAAATAAATAAAGCAGCAGTGGTTGCTTAGCAACTGGGGCCTAACTGGAAGCCAGAACAGTTGGAGCCAGGTCACTGAGGAGTCAACAGCTCTCAATTCTGCTCTGAGAAGCTGGACAGGACAAGGGAGTTGCAAAGATGCAGGCTTCCTAAGGAACAAGATAGTGTCCAGATAACCAGGGAATTGGGACAGAAAAAATGTCTCGGGTGACTGAAGTTCAGTGATCAGAGACTAACGTATTGTTCAGAAGAATTCAAGAGTAAACAAAGTATTCTGAGTTAAAGAGACAATTGCATTACCCAAATTTAAAGTGGGACAGCAGACCTTCAGAGGTAGATGAAATGTATTCGAATATAGTCTGGGAATTTAGTGTTAATGCAATTATGAACAGTTTGTGCAGCAGTCAAAGAAAAAAATGCCGAAAGGAGTTGGTGTAAAATCCTGGACTGGATTTACTGTTAAGTGTCATTTGGAAAACCTGGTCTGGATTTTTGATGCAAGCCACTAAGAGAAAGCATTATTATTAGAGAAGATTTTAAAATGTTTTTTGGGAGTGGAGTGTGAAAGCCTTCATGTGACAATCATCTTGGAGGGTTTCAGAGAAGAAATCCACAGACACTAACTTGGGTTCAGAGTGGTTTGTGTGTTTGACCACAGTTATCCTGTGTGCTTAAAAGGGCTATTGTGTGTAAATGAGACCATTGTAGCTCAAGCTGTACTTTGTAATCTGTGTTAATCTTAAAACCTGTGTGTAATTGTTAAGATAAGGAGGGAGTAAAGGAGTACTGTATCATAATCCAAATTTCATGTTTATTTTTTTTCTTGTTGTTAAACTATTTTGATGTCCTGTGACTCTGTTCTTCCATGTTTTATAAACAAAAAGTAAACGTTACAGGGCAGAATTTTCTCAAATAAATTCTTAAGTGTTGAATGGGTGAGAAAACACCATTTTTCCAGCTAGGTAAGTTACATGTGTTTATGGTCTGTGCAATACAGAGGCCATAATCTGATTCCCGCCAGTAGGAGGAGTAGGCAGAGCCTATTCACACCAGGAAGTCAGCTGAAGACCGCTGGGGGTGCCATTGCACAAGCACCCCAATCTACTAGTATACTGGGTGATCTGACATTTCCCCCACCACCTCAGAGACATCAACCCTCCAATCACCACACCAACCCCAATGGACTCCTCCCGATCACCACTCCCCAAAACAGAGTTCCCCCCTTCCCTCCCACGGACCTCCCCCAATCCCCACCCAGTTGTAACTCATCCAGTTTGTATTGGTCCCACCTGCCCTGAACCAGTCCCAGGAGTCTGAAGCCCTCCTCCTCGCATTATCTTTCCATCATGTATTCACCTGATATCTGGCTGCTTCTACTCTGACTAGCACTGATAGTAATCCCGAGATCACTACCTTTGAGGTCCTACTTTTCAACTTACTTCCGAGTTCCCTATATTTGGCTTTTAGACATCATTATTTTCACCGAAGTAATTGGTACTGATATGTACCACAACAGGTGGCTGCTCACCCTCCCCCTCCAGAATGTTCTGTCGATGCTCTGAAACACCCTTGACCTGAGAACCAGGGAGGCAACATACCATCCTGGAGTCTCATTTGCAACCACAGAATCACCTATCCATTCCTCTTACAATTGAATCCCTATAACTATTGCATTCCCATACATTCTCCTCCTCTCCTGTGCAGCAAAGCCAACCAATGAATTGGGCTGTTGCTGCTTTCCCCTGACAGGCCATTCCCCAACAGTATCCAAAGCGGTATCTCTTCTGCAGGGAAATGGCCACAGAGATTCCGGCGCTGCCTGCCTAGTCCTCTTTCTCTGCCTGGCAGACACTCATTTCCTTTCTGTCGGTAGAGTCTTAGTCAACAGCATGACCATCTCTCTGTGCACGCCATCCACATTATTCAGCTTCGTGGATGCTCCCCAGTGTTTCTAACTGCTGTTCCAGCTCAAAACCTGGGCTTCCAGCTGGAGACACTTCCTGTACACGTGCTGGCCCCAGGCACTGGAAATGTTTCTGGCTTCCCACATGGAGCAGAAGGAGTACATCATGGTCTTGAACTCTTCCGCCATGACTTACCCCTTTAAATTAAACCTTTGGAAGATGCTTAAAATCAAATAATATCAAATACTCTAAACTCTTCTTTCTTGATCTTTCTTACTGCAGAATATGGCCCTCAAAAACTATGAACAACAAAAGACTTTACGAACTATAAGTGATAAAAGTAGTAAATACATAACTGACCTTACCAGTCATTCCTCTCCATTGTGGCATGTACTGCTGCAGCAGGGCAAGATCATTCTCTGAAGATTTAACATAGAAAGCAAAGAAAAAAATGCAAAAAGCACCTCTTCACCAGATGTCCCACTGTGCTCCCAATTCCTGATACCCACAATCATTCCAGCTGTGTGTCACTCATAATGTGCTTTCTCCCACTGCTCATGTACAAAGGTCACTGATCGTACACTTCCATTCATCACTTTCTTAAATAGAGCTGAGGTGTCTCACACAATAGTTAAGTTTATTTGTTCGTCACAAGTAAGGCTTACATTAACATTGCAATGAAGTTACTGTGAAATTCCCTTCGTCACCACCTTCCAACACATCTTTCAGACTGTGGGAGGAAACCACAGCAGCCAGAGAAAATGCACACCAACACAGGGAAAATGCTCAAACTCCACAGGAATCGAACCCAGGTCCCTGCTGCTGTGAAGTAGCAGTGCTAACCACTGCGCCACCATGCCACCTTACATTAGTTAAGCTTCAATGGTAATCGATATCAATTGAGCTCCTAATCAGGCTTCAGGTGATTGACAATTAACTGCCACTCAGTCAACTGAGTCTGCTATCTTATCAACCCTTTAGCCTCAGGTGAAGATGGTGGCATAATAATAAAGTTATTGGATCAGAGACCCAGACTAATGCTCTTGGGGCATGGGTTCAAATCCCACCATTGCAGTTAGTACAATTTCAATTTTAATTATTAAAATCTGGAACTGATAAGCTAGTCTCAGTAATGATGACCGTGAACCCATTGCTGACTGTTGTAAAAACTCAACCTTTTAACAAGACTACTGAACTTACCAAATTTAAAGAGAAAGTCTCACCAGATCAATTTCCACTCTGCTCCAAATTCCTGATACCCACATTCACTCTGGCTGTGTCTCTCTTCAGATGTGCTCTGTCCCACTGCTCACGTGCAAAGCTCAGATTGCTGCTCCAGTGTGTCCTGCAAAGTCATACGCAGACCCCACTGCCTTCTGCCAGCCATGCTTCAGCCACTGGTTTGGCATTGGGTAGGAGCATTCAGCCTAGTGAAGGCATTAAGGGAATGCACAATGATGATTAGTTGACTTTGGTGTGGGTTATTGGATAAGGTTGGAATGTTGTTTTATGGTGGGTTTTTTTCGTAGCGAGTTTTTTTTGGATTGTGGTCAGCAGCACACTAGTCTGTGATAGGGGAAAGATATGGTGTGAAACTGTTGAACAATGGGGATTTGGGGTTGTATTCACAGGAAGCAACATCAAACTGGGTGCTGATGGACAGCCCATCCTGAAAATGAACGAGTCGCCTGCATTCTCCCTTCCCCTTACTTTGAGATTGGCGCGTCTTTGGTGGTAGTTATTGTCAATGCAGACTTGATAGGCCGAAAGGCCTTTTCTGCGCTGTATGACTCTGTGACTCTATGACTCTTCATGCTCCTCTTCCTGCTCAGGTTGGTTGTCGAATCTGTGGTGACGAAGGCCTGGTTGTGAAGCATGCAGACGACCACCATAAATCAGGACACCCATTCCTTCAGGGACTGGAGGGCTCTTCCAGAGTGACTCAAGCAGCGGAAATATTGCTTCAGTCCCCTAATCATCTTCTCAAATGTGTGCCATGAGCCTCATGATATGCATGCTGACCACATGTGGTTGGGTTGCAGAAGGGGTGTCATGAGCCAGGTATAGGGCAGACAACCCTTCTTACACTGCAGGAACCCTCTGGTATGCCAGGATGGTTGGCATTCGCCATCATGATGTGCTGAGCATGGCTGCACCCCAGGTGCACATTGAGTGAGTGGTAACCTTTGCAGTCGTGGTAGATTTCATTGCTGAGCTACGGTACCCGCAGAGTCGCATGTGCAGTCGATGGTACCCTTGAGAAAGGCAAAAAAGCAGGGTGCACACTTCACCTGCCTCTCTCTGATCAGAGAGAACTTAATGACGTCCCTTTTGCTGGTATAAAGAGCTTCTGTCACCTTTCTGATGCAGCAATGGGTGATGCACCGGGAGATTTTAGATGTGTTGGCTGTTCCATCCTAGGCAGGTGAACAAATCATGGTCACAGAAACCTTCACAGCTATTGACAGCACCGTCCTCAACCAATTCTGGGATTGCAGATTGTTTAAGTTTATTTATTCATCACAAGTAGACTTAATGCTGCAATGAAGCAACTGTGAAAATCCCCTAGTCGCTGGGGTGAACCATTGTTGGTTCCCACCAGGTAGTGCTGAGCCATGGTCTGGCCAGTACTATGAGTCTGTAGATATGTTACTGTTGGGGTTAGGGTTGGGCTGCTCTACCTGTTAATATAGTCCTTATGGTACACCCCAGTCGGCTCCGCCTCCTGGGAGAGGTATAAAGGTCACTGCTCTGCCTGGTGACCCTTTAGTCTGGGATCGTATACTGTATATAGTAGCTCTGTTATTGTTGGCAATAAAAGCCTTTATTTCCCGAGTACATCCAGCCTCTCGTGTGTTATATCGCGCATCAGTCGCCAAACTCCCAGTGCCTGTTCAATTACACTGAGGGAGAATTTTAGCATTGCCAATGCAACTAACCAGCACGTCTCTCTGACCGTGGGAGGAAACTGGAGCACCCGGAGGAAACCCACGCAGACGCCGCATAGACAATGGTCCAAGCCGGGAATTGAACCCAGGTCCCTGGCGCTGTGCGGCAGCACTGCTAACCACTGTGCCACCGTGCTGTGGTTGTGTTCCAATTGGTGGCAGTGGTCTGTGAGCATTTCCTTCATGAATCACAGAAAACACACACGCACAGCTCCTGGCTTAGGTAGAAGTAAGAAAGGTACCCATGGATGACCCTAGGTGAAAAAGCCCTCCTGTTGCGAACCCTTCTGCCCCTTCATCTCCTCCTTCTGTGAACAGCTTTCTTTTTATTGGATGTCTTTGCTCCATCTCCTTCATACCATAGTCCAAAGGAGATTAATACTTTGGCACCCAGGACTGGGAGCCTGTGGTGTGCCCAGAACTCTTGTGGTCACAGCAAATACCTTCCCCAAATGCAGCACCACTCCCTGCAGCCGTCAACTATAACTAACTCCTCAAAGCACCTAGCCTCTACAAACCCAAACAGAACTAATAGAAAATAATCAGCAACTAATCTGCAAGTTGTTGATGGTCCTTTTAAATAGCGCTGGTGAGGCCCTTCCCAATGTTGAACGCACAGTCAAATGTACGCACTTAAAAGAGGAAGTGAATTAGATTGTCGAGGTTCAAGATGGCTGCCGTGGCATCAAATCAGCATTTGCCCATTGAATAACATCATGATCTGGATACACTCTGCAAACTTTTGACACATGTTTGTAATTCCTCACGCTAATACCATTACCCACTCAGTATCCAGCATGAACTGGAAGGGAGAGTAGCCTGGATGCTGTCTGGGGTCCCAAACAGCATCTGTCATGCCAAATTTAATTTTACAGCTATTGGCATTCCTGGTGTCAAACAGGAACTGGAAGCTGGGCTAATTTATTAGTCACAAGTAGGCTTACATTAACATTGCAATGAAGTTACTGTGAAAATCCCATAGTCGTCACATTCCAGAGCCTGTTCGGGTTAATGTATCTAATCAGCACGTCTTTCAGACTGTGGGAGGAAACCAGAGCACCCGGATGAAACACACGCAGACACAGGGAGAATATGCAAACTCTACACAGACGATGACCCAAGCCAGGTTTTGAACCCAGCTCTCTGGTGCTGTGAGGTAGCAGTGGTAACTGCTGTACCACCGTGCCACCCTAGCTTTCACCTTATCTCCTAGTTCCTATAACAAAATAAACTATTAAACGCACAAGAGAGTGGAGACTCATTCTTTCTGCCTCCCTCCCCGCCAACTTCCACCACCTTGGCCCAGCTGAATTTAAACTCAAGTTCAGAAAGATGCAGTGACTATATTCTAATGCCAGTGTGCTCCCCAGTATCCCACAGTGATCATTTATTAAAAATGATGAGGTTGATGGTAAGACTTGACAACCTTGCATTTTTACCCATAGACATAATTTTCTCTCATACTGACAGCACTGAATAAATATCAAATTAACTAATGTCACTCCATCTCTGCATTTCACCCTGCTGACAGGTTTATTCACTTTATATTACTTAGCATTAAAATTATGCTTTACCCATGTGCTGTATTTTAAAGTGGAAAAAAGTGTTGCTCTACAAAGTCAAAAGAAATTCAGTCCTAATGTGATTAAGGAAAAAGGTCTGTCATCACTTGAAGCATTTTTAAAGGATCGAAGATATGCTAAAATAATATTTTCAATTTTATTTTTGGAACTGATAACTTTTATTTATTTGAATTGTTTTTGAAAGGCAGAAGCAGAGAAGGACAAAAGAGCGAAGATAGTATTTGATCTGAGCAAACATCCAGAGAAATCTCTTTGTAATAAAATATTACTAATGGTCACCTGAACCACAGGATATTTTGCTTTAATCTTTCTTTCCTCAGGTTTGAGGGTTATTAACCTGTATCCCGGGGCGAAAGAGATGCACATCAACTACATCAATCGAATGGACAAATGAACTTTGTATTAAAAATTTAACAGCTTTCCCACATGACATAGATGTGGTGGGACTTCTATCACTTCTTTGTTTGGGAAAAAAAGGTCAAAAGTTTCTTCTTAGTAACTCGGCACACAAAAAAATTGAAATGTGGAAGACAGGGAGCTATAATAGGTGAAAAGTCTCTGAACCCGAAGCGATTCCACTCCCCAAATTGTGAAACACCCCAAGAGCATCACTATTTCAGAAGAAACATTGTGTGCAGCAATATTTTCCTCCCACTGCTTTTGTTGAATTCTATCCTGATGTTAGTTCAAGCAGAAGAGCTACTTACAATCCTTTTTTCAAAATGATTACTCCACAAGCTTATTTGCACATCCACTCGTGACTTGTCAGGTTGGTAAGATTAATTAGTTTCAAATGCTTAATCCATATTTACAACTCTGAAAAGGGAATTCAATTACCGACAATATTTTTGACAGATAAACATGACATTAACAATGAAATGGTGCACCTGTCGTTTGAAGAACAAGCTTACCATTTAAGGAATCCAAATGTAAGGCTCAGAAGGTAAATCTAGAACAGATTGCTGCAGATTTACAAGATGTTTGTAATGAACACAATTGGGCGGAATTTTCCCATCCCGCCCACCACAGGGATTGTAGCAGGTGGAACATGCACCATGCAAAGGTCCGTTGACCTCCGGTGGAATTATTTGGCTTTGGGGCAAGCACGGCCAGAAAATCCCGCCCCGAGTGTCATACAATATGTTGGAAATTTCTAATTATTTTCAACAGAGAAATCTGTTATCCTTTTTGCATTGCAAAATATGAAGTTATGGGGTTTTGAAATGTTGAAGTATTATTTTTACTAATAGCAAAGGAGCTCAATTTCTCAAAGCATGTTCAGATCTCCTTTCCCATTCCCACCCACAGTTCAGGTTTTCAGTGATGAGTATCAACACTGCTTCTTTGCACTTCTGCTGCTCCCACCCTACTTTTTCTTCGCTCTTTATTTCCCATTTCAGATCTGTGCACCACACTTTCTACCCTGCCCAAGTGCTTAAGTGACCTCCTTCCAGGTCAGTGCCTACTGTAGTCCTGAGATGGAGAACTAGGAGATGCTGAATTTAGCTTCCTCCCATGAGAATTTGCCCACCTTGCCTTCGATGTTTCCTCACTGCAGTAATTCACTCAATAGTGTTACCTATTATTCACTGGCTAGGCTGGATGAGAAATATTTGCATTTGTGTAGCGCTTTTCAACAATCACCAGATGTCTCAAAGTGCTTTACAGCCAGTTAGGTACTTTTGGAGTGGGTGTAATAATGATGTAAAGTAGGAAGCACGGCAACCATGTTGCAGATGGCAAAGTCCCACAAACAGCAGTGTGGTCATAACTAGATAATCTGTACTTTTCTGTTGCTGTTGAGGGATAAATATTGATACATATTGGCCAGCGCACCAGAGAATAACTCCCCAGGGATTGTGGTGTGGTGGGGGAGGGATGTGCTATGGCATCGTGGTGAGCTAACGGCGTGCAAGTGCGGGAAGGAATCCACACCAAAATCCAATACTGCACTGCTCTCTGCCCTTGACACTGCCATTGATTGTTTTATCTTGCCAGAGAAAAACCTGGAGTGCAGCCAAACTGCCGTCCCTCTATAGTCACCCCATTGCTCTCCTGATGTAAGTCCTGATCCAGTAGCAGGGCTTTTGGTAAGGTGTCTGACCGGAGTTGTCATTTTCAGCTGCTTATCAATACTAGTGACTCACTACCGATGCCACCATGTCGTATTATCTCTTTCTAGATTAATACAAACTATGTCGAAGGACAAGCAGAGATTGCACACAGAGCTTCACGGAGACTTTGTTGCTTTCACTTGCATGTGCTAACTGTGCAAAGTAACTGAATCACATGATATTGCAACACTTCCTGTCATGACATACATAGTAGCATAAATATATATTTAATTCATCATATTTAACACACTAACAAATATACTATCATAACAGCACCGTCCTCAACATTTCCCCAATCACCCTCACTAAAATATTACTGACTAAATTCAATGATGAGGTCACTGTTCAGGAAAGGAGAGGAATAAACCTGGGAAGTACAGACCGTCAATATAACATTAGTGGTGAGAAAAAATACAAACAATAATCAAAGGCAAAATTAATTATCATTTGGAGAAGTATAGAATAAGAAACAGCAGAATGATGAGTTAAAGGTAAATTGTGTCTGACTAACCTGATTAAGTTATTTGATGAACAGGGAAGGTTAATGAAGGTTATGCTTTGGATGTATATATGAACTTTCATTAGTATTTAATAAAATACCACATAACAGATCAGAGGTCTTGTGGCAGAGTGAGTAGCGTCCCTGCCTCGGAGCCAGAAGCTTCGGGTTCAAGTCCCATCCTAGGACTTGATGCCAAGGAGTTCATAATTGTTGTGGGAAATTTACCACCGGAGTCAGACTGGAGGTTCAATAACACAGTTTTATTTCAGACATGAAGCTTCGGGGAGAAAGCACTGGTACTCCGCAGTACTTGGCAGCTACCTTCTCAATTACACAATAGCAGTTGATCATTTTTATACCTTTTAGACAATAGATAGTCCGGACATTAGCCGTTTAACACATCGTTATAAGTTGAGTAGACAGATCATGGTGATCGATAGGAGGTAGAAAGTAGTGGTACAAGGATATTATTCTGACTGAAGAGAAGTATGCAATGGAGGCTCAAGGTATCATAAGAAATAGGAACAGGAGTAGGCCTACACGTCCTCTGATAAAAGCAAAATACTGCAGATGCTGGAATCTGAAACAAAAACAGAAAATACTGGAAAATCTTAGCAAGTCTGACAGCATCTGTGGAGAGAGAATAGAGCCAATGTTTCGAGTCCAGATGACCCTTTGTAAGAGCTTCTGTTTTTGTTCACGTCCTTTGAACCTGATCCGCCATTCTGTAAGATCATGGCTGAACTTCTGCCTTAGTCGATGTTAGGGCCATTCATTTTCTTGTTTCACATCAATAAACCAGATTTAGATACAGGGAGTGCAATTTGAATTCTGTGGTACAAAACTTTGTAACATAATAAATAGTATGAAAATTAGCAAACTTCGGTAGCGCTTAGTTGGACTGGTGAAATGGGCAAGCCCATGGCTGAAACACTTTCATGTTGGACAATGGCAAGGGATGCTCAGTGGCGGAACAACATGAAAGGACAGTATAATCTAAATGGTAATATTTGGAGGATGATGCAAAAACAGAGAGACATAGAGATGCATTTTTATATGTAAATCTTTGAGAGTGACAGGGCAAGTAGGCAGTTACAAAAGCATACAGGGTATTTAACTTGCAAATAGGGTCACGAAACTCAAAAATTAGAAAGTCATGCTAAACCTTTATAGTTCACAGATTGGGTCTCAGCGGGAGTACTATGTGCAATTCTAGACACTTTACTGTAGGAAGGATGTCATGATCTTGAGTGCAGGGGATATTTAACAGGATGATACTACAAGGATTCCATTCCAATTCTCTTCTCGCCCTAGTGGTGCACCAAGGCAGACTTTTTTTTAAATATACTTTTCCAATTCAATCAAATCAAGTCCAATTGAGAGTCTCAACAAGTTGAGACATTTCCGATCCAGGCTGACAAGACAGGGCCTTCACACCTGTCTTGGGCCTGATCTACATGAGCCAAGCTGATTGGAGGAGGGGGAGGTTTCCTCCTCCAAGGCTTGTTCTCATTTGCATCTTAGCCAAAAGGCCGAGATGCCGCTTTTAAAAATTGCTTCATATGAAAATGAAGCTTAAATGCAACCTAATGACCTCGAGCAAGCGCAGCATCCAATCCACACTACACTTCATCCTAGCCAAAGGCTGAGAAGCGATCGCACTAAGGCAGACTTTTGCCAGTTCCCATGGCTAGTTATTCCTGGAACAGGTCACTAATCTGTCACCAGAGGGTTATAAAGCTTGAGGGGTGCCACTCCACATCAAGTGTGACTGACCAGGAGTCTCTCCACTCTTACCACCAGCCACTGGTATGTTTGGAAGGAGTTTCAGGTTGACACAACCTGTTGGGCTGCGTTTTAAATGTACCTTCCTTGGACAGCAAGTTCTGAGCTGGGAATCAAACCTGGAGCTTCTGGTTCAGAGTCTGGGATGCGACCCACTGTGCCATAAGACCTATACTGATAGGGATGAGAGATTTTAATTATGTGGAGAGATGGCAAAATATCTGCTCTGCTTGGGGTTAAGAGGAGAACGAATGGAGGTGTTTAAAACTATAGAATCCCCACAGTGCAGAAGGAGGCCATTTGGCCCATTAAGCCTGCACCAACAATCCCACCCAGGCCTTATCCCATACCCCCAAATACTTACGCTGATAATCCCCCTAACACGAAGGGGCAATTTGCCATGTCTAATCAATCTAGCCCGCACATTTTTGGACTGTGGGAGTGATGCGCGTTATCATGCACGAGGCTTGATGCTCAGGAAATAAAGGCTTTTATTTGCTGTAACAAAGCAGCTAACAATTATATACACGATCCCAGACTGAGGGGTCCCAGCCAGAGCAGGGACCTTTATACCTCTCCCAGGAGGCGGAGCCCGACTGGGATGTACCACAACACTACAATACAAAGGTGTAACAACCCCACCCTAACCCCAACAGCAACAAGTAGCACAACCCATCCCTAACCCAACAGCAACATATGTACATACTTGTAGTACTGGCCAGACCCTGGTTCAGTACTATCCAGTGGGAACCAATGATGGTTCACCACAGGGAGGAAACCGGAGCACTCGGAGGAAACCCACGCAGATATTGGGAAAACGTGCAAACTCCACACAGACTGTCACCCAAGGCCGAAATTGAACCCAGATCTCTGGCGCTGTGAGGCAGCAGTGCTCAGCTATTGATAAGTAAGAAGAAACAATTCTGTCTGGCAAGTTGGTAACCAAGCGATCAAAGATTTTTTTTTAAATTGACAATAAGAACAAGAGGGGGAAATGAGACGAATTCTTTTTGCACAAACTTTAGTGGCAATGAGAAAGATATCACCAGGTAAGAATGTGAAATTCATTGCCATTAGGAGTAGTTGAGATGAATAGTATAGGTGCATTTAAGAGGAGGCTATATAAACATGTGCAGGAAAAACAAAAACAGGGTTATGCTGATAAAACTGGAAGAGGAAGAATGGGAAGTGGTTTGAGTGGTGGGCAAACATCAACATGGACTGATCGGTGCTCATGTTTCTGTGCTGTACATTCTATATTAAATTTGGGAAAATAAGTTTTGAAGAAGCATATATGAAATATATTGCCAAACTGTTTAAAGAGTCAGAAGAAACAAAAATTTGCAAGATCAAGAATTACAAAAAAAGAACAATATATGTCCATGTCAGGATGGTGTGTGACTTTATAGTGGAATTGCAGATGTTGGTCTCTTTTGGGAGGCTTAGCTAATGAGTTAACGGCATGGCTAAAGATGCCTTCTAAGTTATTGCAGTTTTTTTTAGTTTATTTATAAGTGTCACAAGTAGGCTTACATTAACACTGAAATGAAGTTACTGTGAAAACCCCTAGTCGCCACACTTCCCTAGTCGCCTGTTTGAGTATACTGAGGAAGAATTTAGCATGGCCAATGCACCTAACCAGCACATCTTTCAGACTGTGGGAGGCAACTGGAGGATCCGGAGGAAACCCACGCAGACACAGGGAGAAGGAGCAGACTGCACAGTGACCCAAGCCGGGAATTTAATCTGGGTCCCTGGCGCTGTGAGGCAGCAGTGCTAACCACTGTGCCACCTTGGTGCATTTGTGCATCTTGCAGATTGTACAGACTGCAGCCGTGGTACCCTGCCAACAGAGCAGGCGAATGTTTAGGCTAATGGTTGAATTTCCGATTATTTGCCGTATTTCCCTCTGTAAATCAAAATGGTATTCAACATCTACACGGACTTGTTGATTTAAAGTATAAACTTCTCCTCAGAATGGGACAATGGGTCTGAGATTCATGAGAAGTTCCAAATCTTATTCTCAACAATGCAGTTATTTAAATGACAAAAATTGCTTTGTTCTATATAAATGCATCTTGTTCAAAACACAGTTTTATAAGATGTACTTTCGTACAACTTGACATCACCATTATGAAGACAATAACAAAGGAACACCTAGAACTTTCCAGAATATCTGTTCGCTGCATAAAACTCCTAATCATGTTAAATTTACTGATGTACAACACAATTCCTGCCATATAGTCCTTAAAGGTTTGATGTTTCTTTTGTATTTTACAAACCTTTTATCTTTAAGTGAAGCTTAGTGCAAGGAAAGGCAAAAGGCACTGTGTTATTATAACCATCAAGCCATCTTTTGTAAATAATTCAAATGTAGCATTAGTATAATTACAACACAGTTCTGACACAGTAAAATTATAACACATTTCATTCCATAAATTATTAACTCATGTAACTGAAGAATGAGTCAGATAACACAGTAAGGACTGATTAGCATCTGAAAAGGCCATTTATTTTAAACTATGAAACAATCATTGTCACCTCTATGTAATGAATTGTGATGTGGTTTTCTATGGTACAGGGGGTAGCTCTTCCAGATAATTGTAGGGCTTGTGTGCCTTTTCAAAAAGGAACAATAATACAATTATAATGTAAGGCAAATTCATTTTTTGCTCTTTGCTAAAAAGCTCTTCTGCAAATGATGCATTCAATTCTGATAAAATCAAATTTGACTTTAAAATCCAAACAAAATCAACAAATGACTAGATGGGTTTAAAATAAATGAATTTTAATTAAAAGGTTATTGAGTGATGCATTGGTCTACAGTTTAATTGATTTTAAAGGAATCCATATTGATTTACATCAGAATTACAGAAAAACAATGGGACTATCTTTTGAATGTTGGTCACTTTTACAGTTCAGCACCATTCTTTTAAAAAAAGGGCAAATATTACAGTGAAAGTGCATCTTTATGTTGTTCACCCCATGTCAAACTTGTCCATGAAAGTTCAGCTTAGTGCTGCAGTTTGTTTTATATGTTACCATTGGGGCAGGATTTAATATGAGAAACATTTCTTCTGCATAATAAATAGAACTCTCTGACAATCACTCCAGTAAAGTGCCTTGGGTTATTTTATCGCATTAAAGGCAATATCATCTTCTCAGCCCACTCTCTTCATCTGCAGTAAATGCGGCAGAGACTGTTCTGCCAGAGTGAAACTCCTGAGCCACACCAAGTGATGTGCTAAATGCAGAGTTTACCACTAAGGCGCAAATTACCGCCTCCTGGTCACTGACGAAGGAGCAGTGCTCCGAAGGCTTATGGTATTTGCTACCAAATAAACCTGTTGGACTTTAACCTGGTGTTGTGAGACTTCTTACTGTGTTTACCCCAGTACAATGCCGGCATCTCCACAACAAAGCCCTATGCCAGAGTTTGACATGGAAACCTGCTTACCTTCGTCACAACTGCACAGTGACAACTGGTGCATGCCACCCTTAAACAGTAATAAACCAGGTGCCACCAGAGTCTCATGCACTGTTACCAAAAGAGAAAATGCTGGAAAATCTCAGCAGCTTTGACAAAGGGTCATCTGCACTCAAAACGTCAGCTCGTTTCTCTCCCTATAGATGCTGACAGACCTGCTGAGATTTTCCAGCATTTTTTCTTTTGGTTTCAGATTCCAGCATCCGCAGTAATTTGCTTTTATCTCATGCACAGTTGACTTTATCCTCAAGGAAAGAGGAAAGGGAATATTCAAATTAAAATTATTTTGTTGACAGATTATGGCACAGTGGTTAGCACTGCTACCCCACAGGGCCTAAGACCTGGGTTCGATTCCCGGCTTGGGTCACTGTCTGTGCGGAGCCTGCACATTTTTCCTGTGTCTGCATGGGTTTTTTTCTGGTCATCCAAAATATAGTCCCCCCATAGTCTGAAAGACGTGCTGGTTAGGTGCATTGGCCATGCTAAATTCTCCCTCAGTGTACCTGAACAGGCGCCGGAGTGTGACGACTAGTGGATTTTCACAGTAACTTCATTGCAGTGTTAATGTAAGCCTACTTGTGATACTAATAAATAAACTTTAAAACTTAGATTAGTGATGTATGATGTAATACTAGTTATTATCAATCATTTAAGTAAAATCACCCTTCTAAGTTTTTGCTAATCAAACTCTCAGTATATATCAAGGAGACTTTAGCATTTATGTCTCTTTACAGAAAACTCAAAACTCTATCTGAATATAGAGCAATAGTAGCCACCATAACTTATGCCCATTTCCCATCTTGTGCTGGACTTATTATTCTAACAATGGCCATAAAGTACTGAGTACAATGTACAAATTAAGTGCATCACATTTATTTAATTGAATGCATTTTGTGTAACCATTGACAGCATGATTTGCCATTGCACTGCTGTTTATGCTTGCAGATTATTTGTAACAGATGATACCTAACCTTCTCCACCCAGAATGGAATATTGGATATGAGGCAGTAGGTTTGCTGGTTATCTGCAGTTTTCAAATCAGTCTGCTGAAATACTGGTAGCATTAGGCCTGTGGGTACACGCCAATGGGTGTACACTTGAGTCAACCGCGTCCAGTACTTTTGTGACTGCTTGGTTCTGTTGACTTACAAAAAATAACCACCTTTATTTTCTTGATGATCCCCTTGAGAGCTAGCAGACTTGACTACAACTGCTACAATCATACACACATTGCTCTCTTGCTTTTCTTGAAATAGAAAACTTGAGAGGTGACCTGATAGAGGTCTTTAAAATTATGAATAGGTAGGTTTTGGTTGAGTGGACACAGAAAGAATTTTTCCTCTTGTGGGGAAGAACATAACCAGGGGCCATCGAGATAAAATAGTGTCCGAGAAATCCAATGGGACAAAGAACAAAAGAACAAAGAACAATACAGCACAGGAACAGGCCCTTCGGCCCTCCAAGCCCGCGCCGCTCCCTGGTCCAAACTAGACCATTCTTTTGTATCCCTCCATTCCCACTCCGTTCATATGGCTGTCTAGGTAAGTCTTAAACGTTCCCAGTGTGTCCGCCTCCACCACCTTGCCTGGCAGCGCATTCCAGGCCCCCACCACCCTCTGTGTAAAATATGTCCGTCTGATATCTGTGTTAAACCTCCCCCCCCCTCACCTTGAACCTATGACCCCTCGTGAACGTCACCACCGACCTGGGGAAAAGCTTCCCACCGTTCACCCTATCTATGCCTTTCATAATTTTATACACCTCTATTAAGTCTCCCCTCATCCTCCGTCTTTCCAGGGAGAACAACCCCAGTTTACCCAATCTCTCCTCATAACTAAGCCCCTCCGAAGAAATGTCTACGCAGAGAGTGGTAAGAATGTGGAACTCATTAACACAGGGAGTGTTTGAAATGAATAGTATCGATGCATTGATTGGGAAAGCTGGACAAAAAAATAAGGAAGAAGTGAATTCTAGGATCCCTACAGTGCAGAAGAAGGCCATTCGGCCCATCAAGCCTGCACCGTCAACAATCCCACCCAGATCCAATCCCAGTAGCCCTACATATTTACCCTACTAATCCCCCTAACACTAAGGGGCAATTTAGCATGGTCAATTCACCTAACCCACACATCTTTGGAGTGTGGGAGGAAACTGGAGCACCCAGAGGAAACCCACACAGACACAGGGGAGAATGTACAAACTCCACACAGTCACCCAAGGCTGGGATTGAACCCAGGTCCCTGGCATTGTGAGGCAGCAGTGCTAACCACTGTGCCACTGTGCTGCCCCCAATTGATGAGTACAATGGTAGGGTAGATAAGAAAAGAGGGGAAGAAACTTACAGCAGAATATAAGCATCAGCATTGATTTATTGGGCTGAATGGTCTGTGTCTGAGCGGTGTAATTTATGTAGAAGTAATATTATGTAATTTGCGAATTAAATATAGTAATATTAAATTAAGAAATAACTTATCCTCTGTCAATACTGTACTGTGTACAGTTTTGGTCTCCTTACTTTAGAAAGGATACACTGGCACTGGAGGGGGTGCAGAGGAGATTCACTAGGTTGATTCCGGAGTTGAGAGGGTTGGCTTATGATGAGAGACTGAGTAGACTGGGGCTATATTCATTGGAATTCAGAAGAATGAGGGGAGATCTTATAGAAACATATAAGATTATGAAGGGAATAGATAAGATATAAGCAGGGAAGTTGTTTTCACTGGCAGGTGAAACTAGAACTAGGAGGCATGACCTTAAAATAAGGGGGAGCATATTTAGGACTGAGTTGAGGAGGAACTTCTTCACACAAAGGGTTGTGAATAAACAAAGACCAATACAGCACAGGAACAGGCCCTTCGGTCCTCCAAGCCTGCACCGATCATGTGTTCCTAACTAGACCATCCGTTTATATCCCTCTATTCCCAGTCTGTTCATGTGGTTCTCTAGATAAGTCTTAAATGATCCCTAGCGTGTCTGCCTCAATCGCCTTGCTTGGTAGTGCATTCCAGGCCCCCACCACCTTCTGTGTAAAATACCTCCCCTGCATATCTGTATTTAACCTTGTCTCCCTTACCTTGAACTTGTGACCCCTTGTGTTTGTCATTTCTGACCTGGGAAAAAGCTTCCAACTGTTCACCCTATGTATGCCCGTCATAATTTTATAAACTTCTATTAGGTCGCCCCTCAACCTCCGTCTTTCTCAATCTCTCCTCATAGCTAATACCCTCCATACCAGGCAACATCCTGGTAAAGCTTTTCTGCACTCTCTCCAAAGCCTCCACGTCCTTCTGGTAGTGTGGCGACCAGAACTGGACGCAGTATTCCAAATGTGGCCTAACCAACGTTCTATATAACTGCAACATCATATGCCAACTTTGATACTCTATGCCCCGTCCAATAAAGGCAAGCATGCCATATGCCTTCTTCACCACCTTTTCCACCTGTGCTGCCACCTTTAAGGATCAGTGGACTTGCACACCCAGGTCCCTCTGTGTGTCTATACTCCTGATGGTTCTGCCATTTATTGTATAGCTCCCCCCTGCATTAGATCTACCAAAATGCGCCACTTTGCATTTATCTGGATTAAATTCTATCTGCCATTTCTCTGCCCAATTTTCTAGCCTTTCTATATCCTGCTGTATTCTCTGACAATGTTCATCACTATCCGCAACTCCAGCAATCTTTGTGTCGTTCGCAAACTTACTAATCAGACCAGCTACATCTTCTTCCAAATCATTTATATATATCACAAACAGCAGAGGTCCCAGTACAGAGCCCTAGTAGTCACAGACCTCCAATCAGAAAAAGACCCCTCCACTGCTACCCTCTGTCTTCTATAGCCAAGCCAGTTCTGTACCCATCTAGCAAGTTCACCTTTGATCCCGTGAGATTTAACCTTTTGCACCAGCCTGCCATGAGGGACCTTGTCAAATGCTTTACTAAAATCCATGTAGACGACATCCACGGCCCTTCCCTCGTCAACCATTTTTGTCACCTCCTCAAAAAACTCAACCAAATTTGTGAGGCATGACTTCCTCGTACAAAACCATGTTGTCTATCGCTAATGAGACTATTCAGTTCTAAATGTGTATAGATCCTATCTCTAAGAATCTTCTCCAACAATTTCCCTACCACGGACGTCAAGCTCACTGGCCTATAAGTATCCGGGTTATCCTTCCAACCTTCTTAAATAACGGGACCACATTTGCTATCCTCCAATCCTCTGGGACCTCACCTGTGTCCAATGAAGAAACAAAGAATATGTGGAATTCCCTGCCCAGTGAAGCTGTTGAGGCTACCTCATTAAACTTTTTTAAGGCAAGGATAGATAAATTTTTGAACAGTAAAGGAATTAAGGGTTATGGTGAGCAGGTGGGTAAGTGGAGCTGAGTCCACAAAAAGATCAGCCATGATCTTTTGAATGATGGAGCAGGCTCGAGGGGCCAGATTGCCTACTCCTGCTCCTAGTTCTTATGTTCTTATGTTTTTATTAATAAGGGGCAATGAGGAATGAGTGTCAGCTGTGACTTAGTTGGTAGCACACTTACTTCAGAATCACATGTCTCTGGGTTCAAGCCCTACCCTCGGACTTAAGCACAAAATTCAAAGTTGACACTCCAGTGCTGCCGTGAGGAAGAATTGCACTGTTGTAGATTAAATGTTCAACTGAGGCCCTGGGTAGATGTAAGAAAATTCCACAGCACTGTTTTGAAAAAGAGCAAGGGAGTTATCCCCAGTGTCCTAGCTAATACTTATCTCTCAATCAATATCAGACAAAAATAGATTATTTTGACAGTATCACAGTGCTGTTTATGGAAGTTTGAGACTAAATTAGCTGCTAGTTTCCGACATTACAACAGTGACTATGCTACAAAAAAGTGTTTCACTGGTTGTAAGGCACTTTGAGACAGAAGTGTAAGTCTTCCTTTCTTCAACTGAAAAATCTAAGTTTGGTTTTCAAAGATTCCAACCTCGCACTGGCAAGATGTTGAATCCAATTATATAATAATCCTGGGAAATTGGTTTGAGGAGTCATCGTGATTTTTCACATAATTAAAAACTGTTTTGAGTAGCATTTATGGCACAAGAAACTGAAAAAAAATTAACTGCTTATTACATTGCCTATTTAATTTTGTAAATCCCAGTAAAACATTTTCTCACAGAAAGTCTACTGCCAAGATTGGTGCCCAGGGCTCAATTTGAAGGAGTTAGCTCGAGTCTTAATTATCGAGTTGTATTTGCATAATTTAGTTCAGCTTGACTTTCTATTGTTTCCGCCCCAGTACTTATGCACTCCCACTCTCCCAATCTGCCTACGGTTCTATACCGTATATAATTTTGGTTCTCTCAACACCTGTCACAAGCCCAATCTGACAGCGACATCTTCACCAGCATTGTCAATGTTTGTACCAATAAGCTACTCTTGAAGTTTCCCACTTAGGTTGTGCTCTTGCTATCCTCATTCATGCCTCTCAATGGCATTCTACATGGAGGAGCACTGATTCATCAACTGAGGGAAAGCAGCAGGAGGTTTCTTTGCCCTTGTTTGACTTGAAGCCATGAGACTCATGGGGTTCAGGGTCAATGATGACATTTCCCAAAGCCATTCTGATTAATGATGTTGTGATGGCAGGGGACAGGGGATGGGGAGGAAGAGAATGAGCAGAGATTGTAAGGATCGGTAAAGGTTTGCAGCAAGCAAATACACTTCAGCACAAAGTGCAAGGAAAACACCAACTTTGGTGATGCTCACCAAAGCAAAACAAAATAATTGTGTTTGGCATGACCATCAATGTTGAAGTCAGAATTCAAAGAAGTTTAGTGAAGCTAAAGATCATAGAATCCCTTCAGTGCATAAGGAGGCCATTCAGCCCAAGGAGTCTGCACTGACAACAATCCCACCCAGGCCCCACGTATTTACTCTGCTAGTACCCCTGACACTAAGGGGCAATTGAGCATGGCCAATTCACCTAACCCACACATCTTCGAAGTGTGGGAAGAAACTAGAGCATCCGAAGGAAACCCACACAGACACGAGGAGGATGAGCAAACTCTGCCACCCGAGGCCGGAATTGAACCCAGGTCCCTGGCTCTGTGAGGCAACAGTGCCAACCACTGTGCCACTGATGGTAAAGAGTATGCAGGAAACTAGGTACACAAACATATACAGCCTTTTAAGTGGGTGAAGAGATCAAAATGACAATAAAGGAGGCAGGTAGAACTTTGGAATTCATAATCAAAGAAAATTAAGAATAATACGAAGAGATCATGGTGACTGCACTTTGAAGCTTGGGCCACATCTGGAATACTTATTTGATGTTAAGCTCTTTTTTAATGGAAGAATTCTCACTCTGGAGAAAATGTAAAGCAGATACACCAGAACAATGAGGGGGTTTGAGTTACAGGGAAAGGCTATAAAAACTAAAGCCAAGTTCTCGGGAACTGTGAAGATCAAGGAGATTTGGCAACAATCTACAAAATAGAATAGATAAGGAAAATAGGAGCATTGCTAATAGTAAGTAAATTGAATACAAAAGGACAGGATTGCAAGATAAGTACTATATGCAAAGGGGGAGATTAGAAGGAATGCCTTCAGAGAAAGAGTTTATTATAGTTGATTTATTTATTAGTCACAAGTAGACTTACATTAACACTGCAATGAAGTTACTGTGAAAATCCCCCAGTCACCACATTCCAGCACCTGTCTGGGTACACCAAGGGAGAATTTAGCATGGCCAATGCACCTAACCAGCATGTTTTTCAGACTGTGGGAGGAAACTGGAAAACCTGGAAGAAACCCACTCAGACACAGGGAGAACGTGCAGACTCCATACAGATAGCAACCCAAGTCAGGAATTGAACCTGGGTCCCAGAGTGCTGTGAGGCAGCAGTGCTAACCACTGTGCCATCATGCAAGAGGTGCCCGAATCTGGAATGTGTTGGCACAAGTGATAGTGAATGATGGGGAATTAATGTTGCTAAATTGGTTGCAAAATTCAAGAAGGCATTTGTTGAAGAAATTACATTGACAATGGGGGAAATTAAGAAAAACGGAATCTACTATATGGGGGAGTTGATGCAGGTGCTGACTTATAAAAGAGTCATAAAAAAACAAGTCCAAGAGATCACTGCACACACATTCTTGTGGCACAGTATTTGCGTACATACATCTTGGGAATCATTTATTGTATTCACGCGAACAACACAAATCTTCACCCTGACAAATTTTCTGTTACTGTCACCTGAGAGAAGGTATGTAGGCCAGAAACTTCAGTGAAAACCTCGTACAATGATATGGCCATCACTCTGGCAAATGGAATGACCTGCAAAAAAAAAAGGCCTCAACTTTGCAGAAAATGATTTCAATACATGCAAAATGTTCAACACAACTTACCCAAAGATAGTAAGGTACCAATACAATCAGAGTCGCTTCTGTAGCAAAAAAAAGAAGCATTTCATCCTTCCATTTATAAGAATATTTAGCATGCAAATTAATTTCTGCATTGACAAATGTTAGAGGTGAAAAGTCTTCAACCCATTCAAACAATCTTGCAATAAATGATAAGGCAGGGTATTAAAAAGCAGTGTAGAAAATTAGCTGGACTTACAATACCTGTCAGATAAACTGTTTTATTTTGCCTGAAGGAATTTTGTTACAGATGAACTAAATTAACATCCTGTCCATTAAATCTTCTGTCAGACAGAATGTCTTATTCCTCAAATGCCAGATAAACTCTCTCTGATCTCATTTTATGTTTGATTACATTTTTAATGACAGTTGTGCATTTCCAGTCTAATTTCATTTCTTCTTCAACGGCAAATTAACATATTTGATAAATTGTTAAGACCTGGAAAAGTACATTACCAGTGAACATGCAAATTACTTCAATTTCCCAAGGAAGAAATAATGTGAACATTTCTCACTTGACTCTTCAGACACCTGATAGGAACAACATTTTGTCAAGAAAAAATAATTTCGATAAAAAATGGGCCCATCAGCTTATTACTGTACTCTATATTGTCATTAGGACTATAAAAGAAGCAATCAGTGCTTACTCATTGGAAACTGTGATTGTGTAAAGTGGGATGTAAAAATATATGTAACGCACAGTTAAATAATACTCTGTTATTCAAACCCAAAAAAAGGGAATGACAGACCAAACTGCTGATACCTTATCTGCACCTAAACAAACCTGGATGTACAAATGTGCATATCGTGGTTCAACAGGCAGAATAATTTGCATTCACAGTTTTGAGCTGTCACTCAAATCTCCAAAAGATTTTTGGTAGCATGCTGAATCCGTCAATCAACATTACAAAAAATGTAAAAGTTTGAGCAACATTATTATTTATTAACAATTCTTTATGCAGAATTTTAAGCAAAATAATTTGCAGCGCGTCCTCCGTTTTCATGTTATTAGTTTAATTTTTTAGTTTATTTATTAGTGTCACAAGTAGGCTTACATTAACACTGCAACTAAGATACTGTGAAAATCCCCTAGTCGCCACACTCCTGGCGCCTGTTCGGGTACACTGAGGGAGAATTTAGCACGGCCAATCCACCTAACCAGGACGTCTTTCAGACTGTGGGAGGAAACTGGAGCACCCGGAGGAAACCCATGCAGACACGGGGAGAACGTGCTAAACAGTGACCCAAGCCGGGAATCAAACCCAGGTCCCTGGCGCTGTGAGGCAACAGAGCTAACCACTATGCCACCATGCCGCCCTATTATTAAATGGAAATTAACATTTATTTTAGTTTCTCAGGAATGTGGCATCACTTAGAATCATAGAATCTCTACAGTGCAGAAAGAGGCCATTTGGCCCATCAAGCCTGCACTGACAACAATCCCACCCAGGCCTTATCCCATAATCCCACATATTTATCCTGTTAGTACTCCTGACACTCAGGGGCAATTCAACATGGCCAATCAACCTAAACCATACATCTTTGGATTGTAGGAGGAAACCGGAGCACCCAGAGGAATCCCACGCAGATAGGGTGAGAATGCGCAAACTTCACACAGACAGTGACCCAAGGCCAGAATTGAATCCGGATCCCTGGCGCTCTGAGGCAGCATTGCTAACCACTGTACTTGACAGGCTGGCATTGCTTTGTTACCATGAGACATTGATGAGGGGGGCATTCCTCTTGAGCCCTTGTAGTATATGTAGCAGTCTTTGCAATGGTTTGGTGTAATGGAAAGGCTTAGACCAGAATGGGCAAGGACGGCAGGTTGCCTTCCGAAAGGGGATTAATGAAGCAGTTGTACTTTCATGACAATCAGCCAACTTCATGATTACTTTTATTGATTACAGCTTTTTTGTCTGCAGACATTTTTCTTCCATTGTCACACTGCCATGGCAGAATTTCAAATTCACCATCTCAGGATTATTAGTCCAAACATCTGAGTTGCTAATCCTGTAACATAATCACTATACTACTGTGGCTAAGACCTATGTTCCGGGTCCACGAGACACATTACAATTTCCAGTTCTGAATAAAGAGTGTATCCTCAGGCACAAATTAAATCAGCAATCTGGAGCCAAGTGCAAATAAAATCTATAAATCCCTGTTAATGATACACAGGGATAAATAAAAATCAACATATCTCTCAACATGCTAAATTGTACATAAAAGCAATATTTAATCAAGGCAATAATTAACTTTTTGTCATTAAGAGAGTCGTTATCCAGCGCCATGGGGAGTACCTACATTTCTTCAGTACTTATCAAATTCTCAAGGTTGCTCTAAGAATTTTAAAACACTAAATGGGTCCTAAAATTTGCCAACTGCTAATTTGGGTGCAAATAACAAAGCTGTGCGGGTAGCCCATGAGGCTTCATTTAAACATTAAAGGCTGTGTTATGTCCAGAGTTAAGGCTCCGGTTGGACTTACTATAGAATCCTGAAATCTCAGCTGCCAAAGTGGGTTTCTTCTAAAAGGGAAAATGTAGTTTTTGTTTGAATGTTTTTCTGTTCCTTGCTGCTTCTCCCGCATTTTGTCCCATTCATCAGTTGGTTTTGGGTAAGTTCTCAAATGATTCTCCTGTTCGGTTTGGTTGTTATTGGCTTTGATTTTGCATCTTACAAAGGTGGCGATGAGAATCTCTTAAAGATCTCAAACACACTGATTTATGGAGAAAAGAGGAGTATCAGATTGCGCAAGAAATTTAAGTTCAACAATCTTTGAGGCATGACGCTCCCATTCGGGATCTATACCTTTTCTTTAACTTGTCTGGTGGCCATTCCCAGAAACTGATGCTGAGTTTTCGCCTTAAACCTGTGGAGTCACTTTTGTAATTGGGTTCCCTCAAAGAAGAGGGCACTCCAGATTTTTAAACTATTGACAATGCAGGAGTAGCAAGATATTCAGTAGTCATCAGTTGTTTGCTAAGGAAATACCCATCCAATTCCGCATTTCACATCATTGCTGAAGGAGGAGCTAGCATTGATTTTTTTTTTGTAAAATGAGGCACTTTTCTGTCTTTGGTACAGGTGGTTCCCAGCACCGTGTGTCCCTAGCATGATGACAAAGTTCTAGATTTGTTTCATCTTATAGCATACGAACTGTTGAATGCTTTCTGCTTCAATACTTAACCAGACGGGAAAACTGGATGTGACACTCAATGAGTGGAGTGCTGACAAGGTGAATCTTTTTCCAATTGATTACTCTCACATTGATGCGTGTCCAAGGTTAAAATACAGCTGGTCACCTGACCTAACAGCGGAATACGACAATGGAAAGTTTTGAACTGCAGTTTATTTATTAGTGTCATAAGTAGGCTTACATCAACACTGCAATGAAGTTACTGTGAAAATTCCCTAGTCACCACACTCTGGTGTCTATTCGGGTACACTGAGGGAGAATTTAGCATGGCCAATGCATCTAACCAGCACATCTTTCAGACCGTGAGAGGAAACCGAAGCACCCAGAGGAAACCCACGCAGACATGGGGAGAACGTGCAGACTCTGCACAGATAGTGACCCAAGCCAGGAATCAAACCCAGATCCCTGGTGCTGTGAGGCAGCAGTGCTAACCACTGTGCCACTGTTCCATCGCCAGTCAAATTTTTAAAATTACTTATACTTTCCCAAATTGCGAAAAGTTACGATTCCAGTGAATGATTTTTATCCAATTGAATGATTTGGATGGACTTGCTTAAATATATATCTCTCGGGAAACCTACAATCATTAGTCAGTAATTTTAGTCTAGCATTCATTGTACTTGATGCACAAGTCTCTGATTTTAAAAATATCCCAGGAAGTTGACTTAATGTGCCTTTATCTAATGCTGAATTGCTGAGTAAATTGATTTAGGTTCGGTACTCAAATTTAGCAAGTTATCAGCTTCACATCATGGAACCAACTGATGAAAAACAAGAGACATCGATGTTAAACAGAATAACATCCATGGATTAAATCACTTAAAAATAAACATAATTTTCGTGTGATGTGGCCATGAGAGAATTTGGCAGAATCAAAAGAAAGACAACAATGTGACTGGCCATTCCAGAATGATAATCAGGGCAATTTCACATGGTCTTTGCTGTCAATACAACCTTGCTGGGCAACAGTACGAGTCAGGGATATCGGGATGAAAGGGTTGACGTGTGACAGTCTGGGCTCACATTCGCTGGAGTTTAGAATTATGAGAGGGAATCTGATCGAAGTATATAAAATACTAAAAGGGATTGATAAAGTAAATGTAGACCAAATGTTTCCTCTTATGGGGCAATCTAGAACAAGAGGTCACAGGGATAGACTGAGAGGCAGTAGATTTCAAACTGAGATGAGGAGGAACTACTTCTCGCAGAATTTGTGGAACTCGCTGCCCCATCGCGTGGTGGGGTCTGAATCATTCAATGATTTCAAGAAGGAGATAAATATATTTCTGATTTTAAAAATGAGTTAATGGGACATGGGGAACAGGTGGGGAGGTGGATTTGTGACCAGGAAGAGATCAGCCATGATCTGATTGAATGGTGGAGCAGGCTCGACGGGCTAAATTGCCTACTTCTGCTCCTAATTCCTTTGCTCCTTTGGACTATAACATCAAAGCCCTGATCTAGGTTTATGCTTAGCAAGACTCAATACCATTAGGGGAGCTTTGCAAAATTAACCTCCTTTTTCTTTAACAAGAATATATCATATTTATTGAAAAATCAGATGGATTATTTAAATGTCACATGATAATATTAACACAAGTGATAGGTCACGAGAACTGGGAAATGGCAAATCTTAAAATTCATGGATTAATAAGGGCGTGATATTTTGTGTTAGAACTCTGGGACTGAACTTGAAATGACAGAAGTACTTAACAGTAATTTTGGAGAAGTCAGCTCTGCACCAGGAACACAAATTTGTATAACCGTAGGATGAGAACACACAGTAAAGCCCACGTTTGATATCACATTTAGAAATATTGGATTTTCCACTTAGGCAAAATCCCAAGCTGGTATGGTGCAGCGTAATTTGTGTTGTTGAGTGGAAAATTGAGTCTCATATAGAGTTTTGAGATTGGCCGAATTTCAATATTCAGGATATGCTCCTGGTGTGGTGAAAGCCTCAAGTTGGAAGTTTGTTTTTTGGAGGGAAAAGGTGGGGTTAGGAATAAATGTGTTGCTGCGGAACTGAAATCTTTGCAGGAGGTCAGAGAACACCGTGGTCAATGTATTTGTAACTGGCGGACTTAAAACGTTTGTTCTTAAGGAATATCTGTGAGATTTGTGAAGTCTGCAGATAGCTCAGAAATTCATGAATGAAGCAATAAAGATGCATTATGTGCAAAGATCGGGAGAATAAGGAGGCACTGCTTGGATTAGTGCGATCACCTTCTTCTACCCCCAGGCAAAACAGCCGCAGCCTGAAGAATCTGGGCAGAAGTGCCACCCCTTGCAATGGAAAATCAGCGCTGGAACAGATTTAATGACATTACCATAACAGGCAGCATAAAATACGTCAATCACAGCACCGAAGAATGCATAGTACTTTACATCTCAGACATTTTAACACAATGATCCCCCCTCACATATAAATTAAACTGCTTGAATTGTTTACCATCTATTCCCAGAAAGTGACAGGGTAAGCATTAGAGTCCAGCTTTCAATGAGGGTATCCTTCATACAACTTTATATTGAATCGTCCCAATAAAAGACTTAAATAGAATCTAATTGCTTGGTGCTCACACCTAATCCTAACTGCTGCCATCACCCACTGCCACCCCGCCACCCCCAATTATGTGCTGTATGCAGACATATAGGGTAACGTTTAATGCCCTCCCACCATGGTGAGTTTGATAGCAAGGAGTATTTAATCAGACAGAAGGGTGGCAGATGGGGTACCCACTGTCTTCCCACTTTCACTCTGGTTAAGTCCATTGTGAGAGGGACCATGGATGGCCTCTCACATTGCTGCCAATTGAAGTCCTTAAGTGGACAATTAATGCCAACGTATGGGCCTCATCTTGCCACCATTGTATAATCCCAGCAGCAGCAGTGGGATTTGCCGTGCGAGATGCAGAACAAGTAACTCCATGTGGCATTGTTTGCGGGCTCCTCAAGACAGTCAGTACCTGACTGCAACCTGCAGCCCCCTGCAATCTCCATTCCACAAGCAAACCACCCTATTCCCCGCCCCCATCGGCATCATTCACATCACTCACCTGTAGCTTGGGATCTGTAGTATAAGGGTGTTTGGGTTAGTAAGGATTAATGTGGGGCTGGACAAACAGTAACACCCACATTATGATGCAGAGAGTCACATGATAGTGAACTGAGTATAGTCATAGTCTAGCAAAAGCCAGCATGAGGGTAGCATCTAGCAAGTGATGGACCATGGAGATGTACATGGTTATTTGTTACCGAGAAACATTTAGGTCATGATCTTATCGGCTCACCACGCCGATCCACCAATCAAACCTTCTGCTTTCTCACCCGTGCGACACTTAGAATCTTTTTGAGAAAATTCCGTCCTGAATGTTTAAACACACAAGCCTCCAGACCTCTTAGTGAGACACAAAACACTCGATCTTACAATATGGTGGCAGCCAATGAAGAAGCTCATAACCTCAAAGAAGCTGGAGAAGAATCCCAGAGAATGAGAAAGCAAAGAAACTGCTGCCTGACCAATAAGAAATGCACTTGAATCACAGATACAGCTGGAGATCATCTTAAAATGTTCCATGACCAGATCTGATCGCATGCAGAGTCATAGGACCTAGCCGGGTCGCAAAAGGCTGAGCAAAATTCAAAAAGGAATAAAGGATGAAGGGCAGAGGAAGAATTCGCTCTGCAGGTGAAAATCCAGACCTGATAAAACGCAGAGTCATAGGACCTGGCCGGATCACAAATGGACAAAAAGAAAAAAGGAAGCTGAAGGGAAGGAGAAAAAACTACACTGTGCAGCTAAGGAGTCCACCAGACCTCGTGCAGGTTCATTGTGAGTACCAAACTTTTGCAGAGTCAAAGGACCTAGCAGGAGTTAGCAAAAGTTCATTTCTAAGCCAGAACTAGTGATAAAGATCTTCGCACGTTTAACAACTCAGAGCAATCCATTTCCAGAACCACTGCAGCCAGCCCAGGCTCAGAATCAGTGGCATGCCTCGTAACAGCCAAGATCATTTCAAAGAAAAAGAAAGAAGTGGAAAGTTTAAAAGCCTCAGCCAAAGCCCGGAATCGATTATTTTGTCTCTCTTCCATTTTTATTTTCTGAAGTGCTCCAGATCATTTGAATTTGTAAGGTCACAGACTTGATGAGGGGGCAGTGGGGAGAAGGGGTAGCATGGAAATAAAGATTGTATTCTAAATATGTATGGCTAAAACTTGGGGGAAGTGTAGTATAAGGGTGTTCAGGTTACTAAGGGCTAATGTGGGACTGGGAAAACAGTAACACCCACATTATGATTTAATGAGTCACATGATAGTGGACTGAGTACAGTAAGTGTCTAAAAATGATGGTGGGATTTTAGGGTCCACCGAAGTCAATGGACTTTTGAAAAGCTCACAGCATTTTATGGCCTTACACCTGTCAGGACAGGGCCTTAATGTTCAACCACACAAGCCTCCAGACCTCTTAGTGTGACACTGAACAAACAACCTTACAACAGGATCAAGCTATGATACTGGGCCTTGGTTGGGTTTCACACTGCGGTATTTGTCTCCCTGGTGTTGTTGTCTTTCAGTACAGCTGCTGGCCTCTGGTTGATGGGCAGGACTTCAACTCCGGGTCCTTGATCCCATGGAGGACCCATCAATCTCCAGTTAAGCCCTGAGGGTTTCCTGCATGTCAAGGTAAAATAAAGTAATAATCACTTACTTCACTGAGGAGAGGACAGACAGCTGGAAGGGATTGGGGGAAGGGGGTTGGACTGCTGAACTCAAGAGCATCCATTCCAATCATGAGAATGAAGCATTGCAGATCCTGGGGCGAGAGGAAATGCTTACTGTTGGCCGCAATGGACAACTTCACAATGATATTTTCTCAGTGACCACTGAACCTGTCATTAGCTGTCAGTACATAATGGGGGGAGGGGGTGGGGTGGGACAGAAGGAAAATTCAACTTCACTCCAACTGCTCATGCAAAATGTATTACTGTGCATTAGTGTGTGGTTAAAGTTTAAATTTATTTATTAGTGTCACAAGTAGGGTTACGTTAACACTGCTTTTAAGTTACTGTGAAAATCCCCTCGTCGCCACACTCCGGAGCCTGTTCGGGTACACAGAGGGAGAATTTAGCACCCAACCAGCATGTCTTTCGGACTGTGGGAGGAAACTGGAGCACCCGGAGAAAACCCATGCAGACACGGGGAGAACGTGCAAAATCCACACAGACAGTCACCCAAGCCAGAAATCAAACCTGGGTCCCTGACACTGTGAGCCCATGAAGCTGTGAAGAAGTTCTTGAAGATGTGCAAGACAGCTTTGCGCAGCGTGCATGCTGAGAGGGAGATGCAGCAAATTGTAAACAGGGTATCGCGTGACAGCAAGTGGTTCCGGTGTGAAAGGTGAAAACTGTTAGCAGGAGAAGTGAAATGCTTTCCAGTTGCTACTTGGTAAAAGCAAAATGCTGTTTGTACATGTGAGGGCAGTAACAGCAGGTGAATATATGATTAGGGTGAGGAGGGATGATGCAGTGACCTCTGCTGGAAGTGAACATATGTGAAGAGAATCAAGGATGGCTACAATAGGTCTTGTGCCAACACTCAACATATAGACTCGTAAGTTAAGAGACTGTCATCCATGGAATGTTCAGCAGGAAGCAGTTAATGCTTCAGGGGAGAAGTGGGGAAGGAAAGAGGACAAAAAAGAATCTAAATTGCAGACTCATCTACTGCTTCACAAATTTGCGATTGACATTTATTTGGCAAATATAAATTTGCAGGATTGACGTGCTAACAGTGACAATTGCAGGGAAGATAAAGTGCTTAAAGTTGACAGATTATCTTGTTGAATGCTGGATTTGTAACACAGTTCATTAGAACTACCTGAAATTTGCAGTGATTTATGCTGTCAGTAGAAGTTTCAACAGTTAATTCTGGAAATTTTAAGTGTGCTAGCTTTTCCCAAAGCAAATTCCAAAGTGTACTTTTTTTTGGTCTTTAAGCAGCAGCATGTTGCGACCACCAAAAGGCAACATAGCCAGTGCGGTGGCACAGTGGTTAGCACTGCTGCCTCACAGCGCCAGGGACCCGCATTCGATTCCTGCTTGGGTCACTGCCCGTGTGGGAGTTTGCACGTTCTCCCCGAGTCTACATGGGTTTCCTCCGGGTGCTCCAGTTTCCCCTCCACAAGATGTACAAGTTAGGTGGATTGACCATGCTAAATTGCCCCTTAGTGTCCCAAGATATGTAGGTTAGGGGGATTAGTGGGATTCGCCATGGTAAATGCGTGTGGTTACGGGGGAGGGGAGAGCCTGCGTAAGACACTCTGTTGGAGAGTTGATGCAGACTTAATGGCCTCCTTCTGCACTGCAGGGATTCTAGGGATTCTATGGATATATATAAAATTCTGCACTTGCCATTTTTGACTACATCTCCAGAATTCAGAGAAGGTTCACTGGAGTGATTCCTGGGATGAAGGGGTTGTCTCATGAGGAGTTTAGAAGACAGAAAGGTGATGTTACTGAAACAAAAGATCCTGCGGGAACTTGACGAGGGTGGATGTTGAGAGAATGTGTCCATAAGACCATAAGACATAGGAGCAGAATTAGACCACTCGGCCCATCGAGTCTTCTCCGCCATTCAATCATGGCTGATATTTTTCTCATCCCCATTCTCCTGTCTTTTCCCCATAACCCCTGGTCCCCTTACTAATCAAGAACCTATCTATCTCTGTCTTAAAGACACTCAATGACCTGGCCTCCACAGCCTTCTGCGGTAAAGAGTTCCACAGATTCACCACTCTCTGGCTGAAGAAATTCCTCCTCATCTCTGTTTTAAAGGATCATCCTTTTAGCCTGAGGTTGTGCCCTCTGGTTCTAGTTTCTCCTACTAGTGGAAACACCCTCTCCACATCCACTCTATTCCTCTCCACGCCCACTCTATCAGACAATCAGACAACGTTTTGGCCTCTACTACATTCTGTGGTAGTGAATTCCATACATTCACCACCTTCTGGGTGAAGAAATCTCTATGTTTTCTAAAATTTCTATGTTTCTATATGCAGATTAAAGCCGCCCATAATCACAGATGTTCCTGTAACACATACATCTCTGATTTCCTGTCTAATGCTTTTCCCAACATTGCCCCTACAGTTTGGTGGTCTGTACACCACCCCACCAATGTTTTTTGCCCTTTAATGTTTCTTAACTCAACCGATACAGATTCCACATCATCAATGCTGATAGCTTTCCTCAATATCGTATCAACATCATCTTTAGTCAACAATGCAATTCCGCCACCTTTTCCTTTCTGTCACCTTGTGTGGGGAAATCTAGACACAGAGGTGACAGTTTCAAAATAATTGGTCTCCCATTTAAGATGGAGATGAGGAGGAATATCTTCTCTCAAAGGGTCGTTAGCCTTTGGAATTCGCTCCCGCTGAGTGGAAGCTGGGACATTTAATATATTTAAGGCTGAGTTTGGGAGTGTAATGACTTCAATCAGGCCACTGAGGTTGGCGTATTGGAGTATGAACTCCCTGACTAAGGATCCAATTGATGGACAGGGAGTCTTTGCATTGTATTTAACCAGGAGTGCCAGTTCCTCTGACACCCCCGGACGTAGACTGCTAATGATAGCACTCTATGTACTGCTGTTAGAGTTGTAAATAAAGGGATTTTGGTGAAGGGACTTCCGCCCCCGTAGACTTATTACAGGGAGATATTTTGAGTGACAAGGGTTATGCGGGGCAGATAGAAAAGTGGAGCTGAGGCCACAACCAGATCAGCCATGATCTAATTGAATAACTGAGCAGGATCCATGGACTGAATGGCCCACCCTTGCTCGTATTTCTTGTGACCTTACGGTCTTATGAACACGACGGGTCTCAAAGCTTGATTGCATTTTGTGGAAGGAAAGTAAATCCATTACCTTTTTGAAATGTCTTCTTGCAGTTTTTGCTCTTGCCAGTAGAACAAAGAACAAAGAATAGTACAGCATAGGAACAGGCCCTCGGCCCTTCAAGCCTGCTCTGACCACGTTGTCCTATCTGGACCAACTGCTTATATCCCTTTATTCCTCATTTGTTCATATGCCTATCCAGATAAGTCTTAAATGTGGCTAACGTAACTGCCTCAACCACGTCACTTGGCAGTGCATTCCAAGCCCCCATCACCCTCTGTGTAAAAATCTTCCACAGTAAGAGTTTTAATAACACCAGATTAAAGTCCAACAGGTTTATTTGGTAACAAATGCCATTAGCTTTCGGGAACTCTTACTGTGTTTACCCCAGTCCAGCGCCGGCATCTCCACATCATAAAAATCTTCCCCCATACATCTCCATTGAACATTTCCTCCCTTATCTTGAACTTGTGCCCCCTTGTAACTGTCAAATCTGTCCTGGGAAAACACTTCCAACTGTTCACCCTATCTATACCTCTCATAATTTTATAAACTTCTATCAGGTCGCCCCTCAGCCTCCGTCTTTCCAGGGAGAACAATCCCAGTTTATACAATCTCTCCTCATTGTTAATACCCTCCATATCAAGCAACATCCTGGTAAAACTTTTCTGTACTCTCTCCAAAGCTCTGTGCAGCCCACAAGGAAGCAGTTTCCTCATGCCACATAACTTGAATCTTGTCACTGGATGGTGCTGTGCCGACCTTCTATGTTGAAGGATGTTGTACCAAGACTAGCAACCAGGTGGCAGTGTCAAGAAGCAGAACTACAATTGCCTGGACTGTGTCCTGGATGCAATCAAACACAAAATAAAATATACTACATTTCGGCATCAATGTTTAATACACCACAACCCAACAGCAACAGTCAAACAATGTTCTGCAAAGACATAATTAAATTTACTATCCTTCTGCGCTTTCCCAGGACTTTTTGTATATTGGTGCAAACATTACATGAGATGAATGAATGAAATAATAGAAATTTAAAATGAAGAGAAGTGTATTTCATAAAATCAGTAAAGTGGGTGTCAAGGAAGTTACTCAAAATGAAAGAAAGATTACAAAAAAAAATTACGACTACATTTAATTAAGTTTGGAGAATACAAGCTGAATTATTTTCAAAGGATAATCCTTGTAGTGCAGCAAAGAAATGCTATTATCAGTCAAATCTCCCTTCATCAGGAACCTGAAAGCAATGTTGTGTAACTAGTGTGTGGATCTTCACTCAGACAGAAACGTCTATGGCAATTCCCCTCAGTCATACCGGGACGAAAAAGGCTGCTGTGTCTTTTTTTTCTCAAAATATTCTTTCCTTAGATTGTGAGGCCAAATATCACTTTACGTTCTCTCGTTGGAGGGTTTCCAAATATTAGACGTGTTTTATTTTCCATGATTAATTTAACATCTGGAAGACAATAGGAAGACAAAACAAATAGTTGTTCTGATGCTATGGTTGAAAAATGCAATTGTCATTCAGCACTTGTATCAGACTGTGTGGTTGTCAAAGAAGATAGGGCAAGATCTAGGATGTTATGAGTAATACCGTGCATATTTCTACATTGATGAGCATCTATCTTTTTCCCCAAAGGAGAAAGCATAGCAAAACGTCTGCGCCAATCAAAAACAAAGATCTCCACCTTCTAGCACAGGTAACATAGTCAGCATATATCACAAGGAGAGCCACATTTACTAAGCTCAACCCTAGATGAATGGCAGTTTGTTGAAATTAGCTCTTGGCAAAGTTATTTTCTCTCATAAAACTGGAGTTAGGAAGATAGAAGCCAGCACAAGAATTCCAAGATGATAAGATAGTGGAATTATAAGAAAACAAAAAATAGTGTAGTGCAGTGGGACAATACAATTGCTTTAGTTTTGCAAATCTGTTTGTCTTTTATAGCTTAGTTTGTCAAAAGAAAATGTGGGAACAGAAACCAAAAAGACAATTACACAATGCTGATATGCAAGATAATTGCCATAGATTAGCTGCAACAAAGTCGTCACTTTGCTAAACCTCCAGTTACATCTCCATGTCCACTTTGGCCTTGTGGAGGAAAGGATCAAGGACCCTTAGCCTCAACTGCTTCACTAACTTAGCTTATTCAGGTATTGCACATTCTGATCACTTGTAACATTTTGCTTTATGTCCACTACATTCTGCATTTGGTTGATAAGCTCAAACTAATTTCAAGCTATAACTTGCATGTAAATAAGTGAAGGACAATGTTGATGGACACTGTTTAGTAGCTTCGATCCTGCAACATCTGATAACTGCTACTCTGGAACTAACTGCTAATTACTGAAAAAAAAACCCGATCCACATTTCTTCATTGCTGTCCCTGCCGTTCCCCACAACCAAATACACCCCCCCCCCCCCCCCCCCACTCCTCACCCCCCTCTATTTATGGTAGAGTTCAGTGGAACATAGGTTAATGTGGTCTACTGAATTTGAAATGATACTCTTCAGGTTATATTCCATTAAGGGCTTGACCTGCAATTTCAAGTCTTGAAGTCAGGAAAGAGATGCAGCTTTGACCCTAGCATCAAGACAGTTCTTCAGAGTGGAGTCCATAGCTCAAGAAATTCCCCTGTTAGTATTTCAGATAAACTGAGCAGGGAGTGCCAATTTTTGTGAAAAGGCACGTTGAACAGAATCACAGAATCACAGAATCCAATTTATGCTCACCACGGAATCAATGTTCATGTAGGCATTCCTCAAACTCCAGACAATAAACTCACAACTTTTATCTTTACACATATTGAATACTTGTAACATTATCAATTACATATCATTATAAACAGATTGCACAGAACAGCATTGGAACATGTGGAGTAGTTATGACATTCAGAAACATGAAGTTACAGCTTTACTGCCCCTCCCACCGGCCGGGTTTTCTGATCCTGCCTCAGTTTTAAACGGCTTACCACATTGCCACCCTTACATCACACTGACTGGGATTTTATCGGGAGGATTTTCTGCCCCTGTTTTTGGGACTGGTGGAGGAGGCAGAGAATCCAATGGGAGTCCCAAAACAACATCTATGCTGGAAGGACTTCCCATTGAGATAGTTCCCCCCCCCCCCCCCCCCCGCCCCCCCCACCATTGCCCATAACATAATGGGGCTCCCACCATGAAAGGTTTGGAAGCCATGATCATACATTTAAATATCGTGAGCGGGCCTTCCCTTGTATTAACCCCCCATGTAAGGATGTCCCCGTGGTCATGTTGGAAGGGTTTACAACAGGTCCTGATAAATGGGGACCTAGTGAAAGGTCCCCACCAAGGGTGCACTGGTAAGTTCAGCCCCCAGGGGGAGAGAGTCATGCCCGCACAGTATCCTGGCACTGCTCCCTGGCACTTCCCCCCTGGCATTGCCAAGGACACTGCCAGGAGGGCTCCCATTGGGGAGGTCCATGGGGTGGGACAAAAGGGGCATTCCCGGAGGTCCTGTGTCCATTGGAGGGTGGGGAAGTCCCATCCGCATGGGGGGTCGGGAGGGGGAGCGGTTCTGTATCCGTGGAGGAGTTCAATTTTTTATTTGATCGTGGCCTTTAAAATGGCGCCCTGATCTGTCAGGAACTAAAATTGTTGACATCGCGGGACCCGCCACTTAACCCTATTTCTCAATGTTTGAAAATATGGCGGCAGGAAAATCTGGCCAGACAACTGCCCTTTGCTTTTCCTGCCGGAGACAACACAGAAACAAAATTGAGAAATTTTGCCCATAATGTTAATATGAAGTAATTCCTACATCATTAAACTGATCTTAGCTTAAGTTATATGGTTTGTCTAAAGATGACTCAGATGCAGCAAAATAAGAAAAGATGTAAATGGAATAGCCAAAGCTCAAGTGAAGTTGTTTGCCAAAAAAGTAACCAAATAAATGTACAAATGCTCACAGCCACATTTTCCGTCCATCATTATTAATAATTACACATTCCTTCAATCAATATTGGTATTATCGTGCATTGAACCTATCAAAGGGGTTCTCTTCTCATCGCTTTTGGTGATCAGATAATATTAAGCCTTTAACTCCTGGATTTAGGGTTATCAGCAGAATAGCCATTACAGCTATTACTGTCACAGGTGGTGAGTGCCTCAATGATGAACTTATGGAGTCAAAGTCAGCTGAACAGTTGTGGTTACCAGAAAACATGAAGTAGCTTTAATTAGACTGTTTCAAACTAATGTCAAGAAGTTTTGACCATGATTCATCAGATAGCTTGAAATTTGAAATAGTTACGCTTGAACATTAGGTTTCAAGTTGGAGGTTGTATGGAAGATGCAGAATAGAAACATGGAAACACAGAAAATAGAAGCACTTTAATTGGCCCTTTGAGCCTGCTCTGCCATTCATTTTGATCACGGTTGATCATCAAATTCAATATCCTGCCTTCCCCAAATACAACCAGTGTGAAGAAAAACGATCGAAAATATAGAAAGAATTTAAAGTTTATTTATTAGTCACGAGTAGGCTTAACACTACAATGAGGCTACTGTGAAAATCCCCTAGTCCAGCGTCTGTTCACATGCACTGAGGGAGAATTTAGCATAGCCAATCCATAGCACATTTTTAGGATTCTGAATATGGAGGGAGATGGAGAGAGTTTTGTTTTTCGTTCAAGAAGAACTGAATATGAATGATCAAGATGGATGAATGAAATAACAGCTTGTATTTAAATAGCACCTTGAACAAAATGAAACATCTTCTGACCATTCGTAGAAATATTATATGGCAAAATTTGAAAGCAGCATCTCCTGAACTATTTTTGAACCGGATTGAAAGTTCACACTGAAATAAATTATCACTTTATTAAAGACCAGCTACCTTTGAGTGAAAAATGTGCTGTATTCATATATTTAGCATTCAAGTCTTAAACCACCCAAGATACACTCAGCAGATGACAGCAAACCAGAGAACAGATCTCCACAGAGAAGCTGGAAAAAGCTTGAAATGTGTCATTATATTAATTAGCCTGTCATCCAATTAAAGTGGTTCTACATCTTATTTTAATGCAATCTTGTGCAGTCAATTAATGCTGATGTCTGTATTTGTTATCTTGTTGTACAGTCCACAGAAATTAACTTTATAATACACCGAGTTATTTGTCACAGCTCACTTTGTGCCACAGTTAATCCAAGAATCCAGCTGTGTTTTGGGCACTTTGAATCTGTTGATTAGCAATTACTGCCCATTTTGCAAATCTATCATTGTCTTCTTGTATTTTAACACAGTTTTTCCCTCAGTATTCACATTGCCCCATCCCCAATTCAGTCCTGTGTCACCGATTATGTTTCCTTTTCTTTATTCCATCATGGAATGTGGGCATCGCTGGCAAGGCCAGCCTTGGTAGCCCACCCCAAATGACCCTTGTACTGTGTCACTTCAGAGGGCAGTTGGGTCTGGATTCACATGTAGGCCAGACCAGTTAAGGTTGGAAATGATCTCCTTCTCTGAGGGACATTCATGAACCAGATAGAACATAGAGCAGTACAGCACAGAACAGGCCCTTCGGCCCACGATGTTGTGCCGAGCTTTATCTGAAACCAAGATCAAGCTATCCCACTCCCTATCATCCTGGTGTGCTCCATGTGCCTATCCAATAACCACTTAAATGTTCCTAAAGTGTCTGACTCCACTGTCACTGCAGGCAGTCCATTCCACACCCCAACCACTCTCTGCGTAAAGAACCTACCTCTGATATCCTTCCTATATCTCCCACCATGAACCCTATAGTTATGCCCCCTTGTAATAGCTCCATCCACCGAGGAAATAGTCTTTGAACGTTCACTCTATCTATCCCCTTCATCATTTTATAAACCTCTATTAAGTCTCCCCTCAGCCTCCTCCGCTCCAGAGAGAACAGCCCTAGCTCCCTCAGCCTTTCCTCATCAGACCTACCCTCCAAACCAGGCAGCATCCTGGTAAACCTCCTCTGCACTCTTTCCAGCGCTTCCACATCCTTCTTATAGTGAGGTGACCAGAACTGCACACAATATTCCAAATGTGGTCTCACCAAGGTCCTGTACAGTTGCAGCATAACCCCACGGCTCTTAAACTCCAACCCCCTGTTAATAAAAGCTAACACACTATAGGCCTTCTTCACAGCTCTATCCACTTGAGTGGCAACCTTTAGAGATCTGTGGATATGGACCCCAAGATCTCTCTGTTCCTCCACAGTCTTCAGAACCCTACCTTTGACCCTGTAATCCACATTTAAATTAGTACTACCAAAATGAATCACCTCACATTTATCAGGGTTAAACTCCATTTGCCATTTTTCAGCATAGCTTTGCATCCTATCTATGTCTCTTTGCAGCCTACAACAGCCCTCCACCTCATCCACTACTCCACCAATCTTGGTGTCATCAGCAAATTTACTGATCCAACCTTCAGCCCCCTCCTCTAAGTCATTAATAAAAATCACAAAGAGCAGAGGACCAAGCACTGATCCCTGTGGCACTCCGCTAGCAACCTGCCTCCAGTCCAAAAATTTTCCATCCACCACCACCCTCTGTCTTCGATCAGATAGCCAGTTACCTATCCAATCGGCCAACTTTCCCTCTATCCCACACCTCCTTACTTTCATCATAAGCCGACCATGGGGGACCTTATCAAACACCTTACTAAAATCCATGTATATGACATACAGATAGATTTTTAAAACAATTAATGGAAGTCACGACCACTACTGAGACGAGCTTTCAATTCCAGATTTCACGAACTGAATTTAAATTCCAGCAGCTGCCATGATGGAATTTAAACCCATCTCCCCAGAATATTAGGCTGGACCAGTAGTACCACCACCACATCCCTCTCCAATGCACTGATACTTTTCATAGAATTCTTACAGTGCAGAAGGAGGCCAATCGACCCATCGAGCCTGCACCGACAACATTCCCACCCAGGCCTTATCCCTGTAACTCCACATATTTATCTTGCTGGTTCCCCTGACATGAAGGGGAAACTCAGCGTGGCCAATCAACCTAACCCACACATCTTTGAACTGTGGGAGCAAGCCGGAGCACCCAGAGGAAATCCATGCAGTCACAAGGCGAGCGTGCAAACTTTACACAGACAGTGACCCGAGTCTGGAATTGAACTCGGGTGCCTGGCACTGTGAGACAGCAGTGCTGGCCACTGTGCCACTGTGATTCAGGAATCAGAAATGCAAATTGTGAAGAACAGTAGCCCGAGTGCTGACCATTGTGTGAAGCACCACTTCCCATCTTTTGCCAGTCTGAGTGGTTGATTATTTTATCAAAGCTGTACCACTGCAGTTTGTATCAAGTCAAATTTGATTTTGATTTGATTAATTATTGTCATATGTATTAATATCCAGTGAAAAGTATTGTTTCTTGTGCAATATATGGACAAAGCATAGTGTTCATAGAGAAGGAAAGGAGAGAGTGCAGAATGTAGTGTTACAGTCATAGCTAGGGTGTGGAGAAAGATCAACTTAATGCAAGGTAGGTCCACTTAAAAGTCTGACAGCAGCAGGGAAGAAGCTGTTCTTGAGTCGGTTGGTACGTGGCCTCAGGCCTTTGTATCTTTTGCCTGATGGAAGAAGGTGGAAGAGAGAATGTCCGGGGTATGTGGGGTCCTTAATTATACTGGCTGCTTTGCCAAGAGAGTGGGAAGTGTAGGCAGAGTCAATGGATGGGAGGCTGGTTTGCGTGATGGATTGGGCTACATTCATGACATTTTGTAGTTTTTTGTGGTTTTGGGCAGAGCAGGAGCCATTCCAAGCTGTGATACAACCAGAAAGAATGCTTTCTATGGTGCATCTGTAAAAATTGGTGAGAGTCGTAGCTGAGATGCCAAATTTTCTTAGACTTTTGAGAAAGTAGAGGTGTTGGTGTGCTTTCTTAACTATAGTGTCAGCATGGGGGGACCAGGACAGGTTGTTGGTGATCTGGACACCTAAAAACTTGAAGCTCTTGACCCTTTCTACTTCTCCCCCATTGATGTAGACAGAGGCATGTTCTCCTCTATGCTTCCTAAAGTCGATGACAATCTCCTTGATTTTGTTGACATTGAGGGAGAGATTATTGTTGCCACACCAGTTCACCAGATTCTCTATCTCATTCCTGTACTCTGTCTCGTCATTGTTTGAGATCTGACCCACTACGGTGGTGTCGTCAGCAAACTTGAAAATCGAGTTGGAGGGGAATTTGGCCACACAGTCATTGGTGTATAAGGAGTATAGTAGGGGGCTGAGAACACAGCCTTGTGGGGCATCAGTGTTGAGGATGATTGTGGAGGAGGTGTTGTTGCCTATCCTTACTGATTGTGGTCTGTGGGTTAGGAAGTTCAGGATCCAGTCACAGAGCGAGGAGCCAAGGCCCAGGCCATGGTGTTTGGAGATGAGTTTCATAGGAATAATGGTGTTGAACCTGAGCTGTAGTCAATAAATAGCAGTCTGACATAGGTGTCCTTGTTATCTAGGTATTCCAGGGTTGAGTGCAGGGCCAGGGAGATGGCATCTGCTGTGGACCTGTTGCAGCAGTAGGTGAATTGTAGTGGATCCAGGCAGCTCAGGAGGCTGGAATTGATTCGTGCCATGACTAGCCTTTCAAAGCACTTCATAATGACAGATGTCAGAGCCACCGGCCAATAGTCATTAAGGCACACTGCTTGGTTTTTCTTAGGTACCAGGATGATGGTCGTCTTCTTGAAGCAGATAGGGACCTCAGATTGTTGTAAACAGAGGTTGAAGATGTCTGTGAATACCCCCGCCAGCTGATCCGCACAGGATCTGAGTGCTCGTCCGGGTACCCCATCCTGACCAGTTGCTTTCCGTGGGTTGATCTTTGAGAAAGCTGCTCTGACATCTGCAATGGTGACCCCAGATACAGGTTCATCCAGGGCTTCCAGGGTGGAGGACATGCTCTCGCTGGCCTCTTGCTCAAAACGGGCATAGAATGCATTGAGCCATCAGGGAGGGGTGCATTGGAGCCGGCAATTTTACATGCCTTCATCTTGCAGCCTGTTATGTCTTGCAGACCTTGCCATAGTCGGCGGGGGTCTGTGTGGCTAGCCTGGGACTCTAGCTTGGTCCGGCACTGTCTTTTGGCAACTTTGATGGATCTCCTTAGATCATATCTGGCTTTCTTGTACAGGTCAGGGTCGCCTGACTTGAACGCCTCAGACCTGGACTTCAGCAAGCAGTGGATATTTCTGTTCATCCATGGTTTCCAGTTGCGGAACACACAGATTTGCTTCTTTGATGCACAGTCTTCTACACACTTACTAATGAAATCAGTTACTGTAGTGGCGTACTCGTTCAGGCTGGTTGCAAAGTTTTTAAATACTGACCAGTCCACGGACTCCAAGCAGTCCTGTAAGAGATCATCCGATTCCTCAGACCAACATTGCACGACTTTCTTTGATGGATTCTCCCATTTCAGTTTTTGCTTGTAAGCTGGGAGCAGGACCACATCCTTGTGGTCCGATTTGCCAAAGTGTGGGTGGGCGATAGAGTGGTAGGCATGTTTGATCTTTGCGTAGCAGTGGTCTAGGAGGTTTGGGCCTCTGGTGGGACAGTGTTGGTGGTAACTTGTGGTATGCTCTTGAGCTTGACCTGATTGAAGTCCTCAGCCACGATGAACAAGGCGTCAGGATAAATATAGTTGTCTGTAGTGTATAAAGTGTTCTGTTGAGCCTATGTTTGTGATAACACATTTAAGGGAATATGCAAATGAGCAAGTAGCCAGGATGTAGAGCTCCATTTGACCAACAGTGAGCAATGTGTAGTGTTACAGTTGTGTTGTCCTTATAGTTGCTGAACCGATAAAGTAGATCTGTTTGCTGAGCTTTCCTATACCGCATCTTCAAATAAAGCAAACCTATATACAGTTTACCAAACCGGGTGTGAGATTGGTGAGTTTGTATAAAGCAGACAATGGGCCATAACTTCCTGGCACCCCAGATTTGGATTCGGGGAATACCCCATAAATGTATTGGGGAATCCCTCTTGGAAGTTACATTGTAAGGATTTACCCAGCAATTGTCCAGAATACTGCTGGGCTGGGAACTATCGACAAAGCGATTTAAATCATTAGCTTTGGATGGTTCTGCCAGATTTACACTGAGAGTTACTCTGAAAGAGTTAGAAGGAAAACAATTACTTCTAACTTTAGCTATCTTAAACACACAGTCTGAGCCAGGTCAGCATCACCCCCAACACCCTAGGGGATTCCATCCCTCATAGTATTCCCCCACCCCCCACAACGCCCCCCCCCCCCCCCCCCACACTCATGGGAATCCCCACCCCTCCCTCGGCCTGATCCCCTTACCTGACCCAACTGCAGCCCGCGCCCACCCACCACCCCCCCTTCCCCCCCCCCTCCCCCCACCCCCACAACAGCCCGAATGACAGCTGCTTTTACCAGCCCCAGACCCGACCGTACCCTTAACCTGGCCACCTCTGACCCAACCAACCAACCCCTCCGACCCGGAGCCAAACAACAACCCCCTCTGACTCCAACTTGATCCCTTCAACCCAGCCCCATGCTCCCACATGCACCCCTCCCTCCCCGATGTCTGACATCCCACACCCACATTGTCTGAACACTCCCAATCCCAGATGTTCGGATCCCCCCATGTCTGGATCCATCCATGTCCAGATCTTCCCTTTCATGTCCATATCCCATCCCCCATGTCCTGATACCCCCTCCTTGTCCCCCCACCCCCCCAACCCACTGCCACGCCTAGAGCCCTTCATCGGTATCCAAGATTCACCCCCACATCCCATTCACGTCCCTTAGAAACTTACTTTCTCCCTTTCAATGGGATCTTTGAACTCACTTGCATTTTGGCAGCTGGTGTCATAAAAAGAGGCATGTCCTCCTTCACTCCGTTCCTTTTGTACTTTGGCGCTTCAGCCAGGGACACTTCTTCGGTCTCATCCAGCCTGCCAGCCTGAGTCAGGAAGGGATGCCAACACAGGTGCTTCCTGTTCCAACGCAAGTAAGTTGCCATGGGGCAACCCGCTGCTGATTGCCACCCTGAGGAGGTTACGGGCCATAGAAACACAGTGGCATAGCGGTTGGCACTGCTGCCTCACAGATTTGATTCCCAGCTTGAGTCACTGTCTGTGCAGAGTCTGCACATTCTCCCCATGTCTGCATGGGTTTCCTCCGGGTGCTCCAGTTTCCTCCCACAGTCTGAAAGGCGTGTGGTTAGGTGCATTGGCCATGGTAAATTCTCCCTCAGTGTACCCGAACAGGCATCAGAGTGTGGTGACTGGGGGATTTTCACAGTAACTTAATTGAAGTGTTAATGTAAGCCTACTTGTGACAATAATAAATAAATTTTAAACTTTAAACACAACACTTAGCTCTGCGAGTTTCTCTGTTTCAATGTATGGTGACCATTTACCTCTCATTGTATAAATGAAAATCTTGATCCATGTCCCTGTACAAAAAAGCACTTGAACTGTGATGATACTGTACCTTTAAGAAATGTATTTTGATCATGCTTCTCTGAAGGTTTCTCTGAAAGTCCAAGCATTTTATTTACATCATTTTGTCTGTAACTGGTGTCCTCTAATTATTACTGAAGCAATATAATAGACAACATTTTTTATTTTTAATCTGGACTAATGCAATTGCCTGGGGTTTTATGATCCCTCGAGAATTTGCTGGGTGGAGCTTGATTGACAGGTCACATAATGCCTGGGGACAATTTTGTTCCACAGAAATGTCCAATGTTTTAGTTTCATTTTTCTCAGATGCTGTTTGGACTTGAGACAGAAAGCAATGTCTCTGTCTTCCTCTCTCCAGAGGTGTGCTGGAAGTTCCAGGATTGGGAAGCCTCAGAGTTTTAATCCAACATTCAAACAACCAATTCACAGCAGGTGTTAAAAAGCTGAATACCCAGCATCATGTGAATATACTTGCCTTTTGTGCAAGTCTAGAAACGGGTCTATGTTTGTGGGATGTTGTTTGACTTGGAACATCATAGAAAGCTAGCTGTTCAGGTTTATACTGTATCATGTTTGATTCTTGTAATTGGCAAAAGTTATGCTGAATCTTTATATTATATTTTAACTGTATTCTTAAATAAAAGCTTCCTAGTGGGTCACTTGAATCATACCTGGAGTGAAACACCTTGTGCTCAACCCTAATGCCAAAATCAAATGTAAGATCTTAAGATCTGGACTATCTTGGAGTTTCTGGCCTGGATCTTAACAGAACAGCCAAATTGAACATATTCTTAAAATTACCAAATTCTTACAATATGGCAGCTCCTGTTGGGCTATAGACAACAAAGCAATGCCAGTCTCTCTGTGACCAAAAGAGAAAACACTGGAAAATCTCAGCAGGTCTGGCAGCAACTGAAAGGAGAGAAAAGAGCTGATGTTTCGAGTTCAGATGACCTTTCAACAAAGCTAAAAGGCATAGAAAGTGGGAGATATTTATACTGCAGGGTGAAGGAATGAAAGATGAGTCATAACCACAAAAGCCAGGGGAAAAGACTGCTAATAGCTGTCCACAGAGAGAATAAAGGGTGTGAATGGCCAAACGGCCAGCCTCTCTGTGGCTGGGTGCAGCAGAATAAGAAATGTTGGTCAAAATCCCATGTCGTTAAATTTCTAATTTGGCTATGAATGTAATCTGCATTTTCAAGACTGGAAATCAGGAAATAGAGATGGCTTTCAACCCAGGATCAAGGCAGTTCCTCAGCATGGAGCCCAAGCAGCATTTAAAGCAATTCCTCAGCTGACATTACAGATAGAAATGTGCTGGAAATGCGTGTTATCGAGAGATATGTTTGTAATGTGTTGAATAAAACTCCAAAACTGGAGTAGGTATTCACCAAAATATCAAAAATACTAATTAATATGAAGTTATTTATGTTTAATCGAAGTGTGCACCTAAACTATGACGATCGCAGGTCAAGTAAATTTATTAGCCTAAAGGATATTCAGATTCAACAAAATAGAAGTTATAACTATTTAAAGCACTGAAGTAAAGGATTAGGTCCATGGATTCTGGGCACCATACTGAGGGAAGGATGTGAAGACATTGAAGAGAACACAGAGGAGATTCACAAGAATGTTTCCCAGGATAAACAACTATAGCAAGGAGGATAGATTGGAAAAGTTGGGACCGTCTACCTTGAGAGGAGACTCGATCGAGATATTCAAGATCCTAAGGGTAAGGATGGGGTAATCAGTGAGAATCTATTCCCACTTGAGAGCATCAAGAACTAGAGGATACAGATTCAAAATAATGGGCAAAAAGAGTAAATATGATGTGAGGAAAAGTTGTTTTACCCAGAGGGTGGTTGGAGTTATGATATATATATGTTGGGATGTTGGGGTGCGTGCCGCCCTTTTAAGAGTGCTGGTCATGTGACGCCTGAGGTAGGGTTAACTCCTTCCTGAGTGGAACCTGATTAAGCAGGCTTGGAGGGCCGAAGGGCTGTTCCTGTGCTGTAATTTTCTTTGTTCTTTCTTCTCTGCTCCTCAATCTGTCCGGGGCCGAGGTCATCATGGGTTCCACCTCTTCCATTTTTATTCCCACAGTGCTTGAAGATTTGTCGGGAAAAGCCGTCAGTCAACAGGCTGCCGCCCTCCACTGGCTCTGCTCGAGACAACACTTTGAAACAAAACCATAAAATTCTGCCCAAAGATTTTATCCAGCCAGTATGTATATGGGGATACAGCTCAAGAGATGCTGTTCAATGAACAAAGTTTGCTGTGCATATTTATACACGTTTATAATGTGCTTGTTTTTTTTATAATGTGCTTGTTGCTCAAGTATCCAGCTTGTCACAGGACCACAAATAGTACGAGACAATTACAATATTGAGGCTTTATTAGAAGACCAGACCAGTCTCCAGTTGCAATATATACTTCCTTTGTGAAACTAATCACCCCCTTAGTACAGCGAATGCACATCAAGTTCCCATTCAAAGCAGTTACCTCTCTGTAACTCTAACAAGTTTCTAGTTTGCATACATTATTGTGATTATGTCTCCTTATGTAGCTAAATTGCCCTGAGTACGAGCAGAAATATTTTTAACCCTTTGAATGCCTCAGCCTTGTGTCTCCCTTACACTAAGCTCCCAGCCTGCCACGTACCTATGCACTCTGCCACATATCTACCTAGTTGTCGAATTATTTTCTGTATTTATGAACCGCTACATTGCCAACCAGGAAATATAGCCGTTTCTTTGTCAGCTCCCTTTGGAATATATTAATGTAGCTACATTGTGCTTTGAACATAGCACGGTGGAGTCTGAATCATTGATATCTCGAATAAAAAGGGGATAAGGGGATATGGGGAACAAGTGGGGAGGTGGATCTGAGACCAGGGAGAGACCAACCATGACCTGATTGAAAGGCGGAGCAGGTTCGAAGGGCTGAATTTTCCTACTGCTCCTCCTAATTCCTATGTTCCCATGTTTGACAGGCACATTCACCACGCGACCCACAAATCATTGGAGGCTCAAACTTGTTCTAGGAAGTGATGGAACTCAGGGGTTACTGATTTCTCCCAAATATTATCCATTACATCCAATCTGCACTTCAAAACTGGGACATACCAGCCCCTAAAACTGAGGCCAACATCTTCTCCACAGGTATTACTGGTGGTGTAATTTTATTAGCCATAACATAAAAGTATCAGTCACACGGCTATAATCATTATCTCTTCACAGTTCTGAATCAGTTTAGGAGTTACATGGCCCATGTAAAGTGCAAAATGTATGACAGTCATATGTTAAAGGTATAATTTTATATTAAATGATATAAAAATTGTAAGATGATTTACAGAAACAAGGATCATGCATTTAAATTGACTTAATGGCCTGCACGCCCAACGCTACCGGCACTTCTCCCTTTACCACCACGTTCGCTCATCCAGAATCAGTGCAAAACAGACATGCTCCATTTAAGTCCAATTTGGGCGCTCCATCTGTGAGGGTTAGTGAGGAGGTAAGTGCCGAGCGTCCAACGGCTCTCTGCTTGAGATTGGTGAGGTGGGAGAAGATGTGTCCGCTGCCACTCTGCCTGTGATCAGTGGGGTGGGGGAAGGGGGGGGGGTCGGCTGCCACTCTGTCTGTGATCAATGGGGGAAATAGGGTCCACTGCCACTCTGCCTGTGATCAATGGGGGGAAGGGGGGTCCACTGCCACCCTGCCTGTGATCAGTAGGGGGAAGGGGGGGATAGGCCCGTGATCGGCCTGAATGGTGGGTGTGTGGGGGGGATAAGGGGACCAGGGGGAGGCATTATCCGGCCGGGAGGGATGTGGCAGGGGAGCAGCATTCTATCATTTTTTAAAGGAGTTACATTTGCTATTTTCCAATCTTATGGAACCTTCCCCAAAGCCAGGGAAATTTGGAAAATTAAAACCAATGCATCAACTATCTCACCAGCGATATCTTGTAAGACCCTAAGGTGAAGTCCATCCGGACCTGGGGACTTATCATCCTACAGCTCCAACACTTTGCCAAGTACCACTTCACTGGTCATTGTAATTTTCCTGAGTTTCTCCCTTCCATTTCCTTACAGCTATTTCTGGGATGTTACTTATAAACATCTATAGTGAAGACCGATGTAAAATGCCTGTTCAATTCATCTGCCATCTCTTTATTTACCATTGTTAATTCCCCAGACTCATTTTCTAAGGGACCAATGCTCACTTTCTTTGCATTTTTTAAAATAGCTACAGAAACTCTTACTGTCTTTATATTGCTCTCTAGCTTTCTCTTGCAGTCTAATTTTTCCCTCCGCATTAATCTTCCGGTGGGCAATTTCTGGATCTACTGTTATAGCTTTCCCCATGGTGGATGCGGCTAGCCACTCCAATCTCTGTTAACTTCAGTGGGAGCAGAGGAGATGGAAAATTTGCACTGTGACACAGTGGTTAACACTGCTGCCTCACAGCGCCAGTGAACCGGGTTCTATTCCCGGCTTGGGACACTGTCTGTGCGCAGCCTGCACGTTCTCCCTGTGTCTGCGTGGGTTTCCTCTGGGGGTTTCATCCCACAGTCCGAAAGACGTGCTGGTTAGGTGCATTGACCATGCTAAATTCTCCCTCAGCGTACCCGAACAGACGCCGGAGTGTGGCGACGAGGGGATTTTTACAGTAACTTCATTGCAGTGTTAATGCAAGCCTACTTGCGATACTGATAAACTTTAAACTATGCTCCCTTTTATATTCCATCCAGTTTTCTGACTTGACACATATCCTTTTGCAATTATGTGCTTTGATACTATTTTTAAATGGAGGGTCTTCCCCTTGGAATTTTTCTTTCTTGTTGGAATGAGTCTATTCTGTGTATTCTGAAATATCTTTTCGTGATAGTTTTCTAGAACAGCATGTTCTGGCACCAACCAGTGAGGCTATACTAGACCTGGTATTGTGCAATTAGATAAGGTTTATTAATGACCTCACAGTGAAGGCACCCCTAGGTAGGTGCGATCATAATACGATTGAATTTTACATTCAATTTGAGGGAGAGGATATAGATAGAGCAATTATGAGTTTATGAAAGTAGAGCTCACTGAAGTGAGCTGGCAAATTGGGTCAATAGCCATCTGGATTCACACTCTGAACTGCAGACAACAGTCTCCATACCCCTGACTATACTGTCTCTTTTCCTCTTCCCTCCCCCACACTTGAATGGCATCCTTCACCATAGAGCCATGGTCAGTTCACTTATTTACCTTGTAGTCCTCCTCTTTAGCCACACAAAGAAGCACGGTGGGCGGCACAATGGTTAGCACTGCTGCCTCACAACGCCATGGACCTGGGTTCAATTTCCGGCTTGGGTCACTGTCTGTGCGGAGCCTGCACATTCTCCCCGTGTCAGCATGGGTTTCCTCCGGGTGCTCTGGTTCCCTCCAACAGTCTGAAAGAAGTGCTGGTTAGGCGCATTGGCCATGCTAAAATTCTCCCTCAGCGTACCCAAACAGGCACCGGAGTGTGGCGACTAGGGGATTTTCACAGTAACTTCATTGCAGTGTTAATGTAAGCCTACTTGTGACACTAATAAATAAACTTAAACTTAAACACCTCGTACCTCTTGTACAGAATCAGAGGCTGAAGCTCCTCCAGCATGACATGCTGTTTCCTCCTATCCTGTCTGTCTTGCAGTACACCCTCCTGTCCTTGACCATTGACCAATTCCGAAGGTCTGCCTAACCTAAGGGGAGTGAGTGCCTCCTGGGACTAAGTGTCCAGGCCTCCCCAATGTCCTGCAATGTCTGCAACTCAAGACTCCAGTTCAGCACCTCGGAGCTGAAATTGCCTAAGCTGCAGAGACCTTCTGCAGATCTGGTTGTCTGGGACTGCAGTGAATTCCACAGTGTCCCACATGCTGCAGTCACAGCACACCATTTCAGTCCAAATGCATTTTTTTATTTAGTCAATTAGTTAATAGCTTATATAGATAATGTAAGAGAAATTTGCACTCCAATATAGCTTGGAGACAAGAAACTACTGGAGGCTGAAACAAAGTAGAAAAAGGAGCACATATTTTCCCCCTTTGCCCCGAATTCCCTTATGAACCAAATTCCCAGCACCTCATTCAATCTGCACCTCAGTCAGACGCAGTCTCAAGTCCATGTGTCCTTTTCAAGGGTCCGCTAAAAATAATTTGCATCATTGCAAATGTAAAATCTTCCACGAACCCAAGTAACTGGCAAATGTAATAGTTTACGTTTTTTCTTTCTATTTAAAACTATCCCTTGATGTAGTTGAGAGTGTTTACCTGACGCAATTTTATCAAATCAATCAAGAATGGTTGGATCACAAGAGGCCAGCAGCTTTCATAAGGCCATGTTCAGTCCTTCACCTGTGAGTCATCTGATTTAAAATCACTGAAAATGATTTTTGAAATATTCTGAATCATTTACTACTTTCAATGGTATATACTCATTGCTTTTTATGAAATTAAATATTCTCAGGTATCATAGAATCAGAGTATCCTGACAGTGCAGAAGGAGACCATTTGGCCAATCAAGTCTTCACCGACTCTTCAACCGAGCATCCTAACTCGGCTCTAGCCCCGTAACCCCACATGTTTACCCCGCTAATCCCCCCTAACCTACACACCTATGAACACTAAGGGGCAACTTAGTATGGCCAATCCGCTTAACCTGAACATTTTTGGACTTTGGGAGGAAACTAGAGCACTCAGAGGAAACCCACGCAGACACGGGGAGAACGCTCAAACTCCACACAGTCACCCAAGGCAGGAACTGAACCCAGGTTCCTCGTGCTTTGAGGCAGCAGTGCTAACCACTGTGCCACCATGCCACACAAATTCCATGTTTAAAAACTTCATAAACATGCAGTGATGCCTAAGAAAATGAGCACATTTTAACATCCTTTCCTAACCAGCACAACTGAAGGAAATCAAATCATCTGTCTGAACAATTTTGTGGGCCTGGTGAATGCAAGTATTCTGGGGTGTGACTCACATTTAGAATTATTGAATCGTTAGAGCTGTTTCAGGTGATTTCACCCAGATTGCACTGATATTACGGCCATTAATCAGAGGAAAATCTACCCCAATAAATGGGATTTGAAAGACCTTTGAAGAGTCAGGAAAGTGGTCCAGTTTGGTTAGCACATTCACTCCCTCATTCACTGACGCATAATGGTAGCAGCATGTACAAAAACTCATCAAGCCTCCTTCAACAGCACCTTCCAAACCAGTGACCTCTACCAACTAGAAGGACAAGGGTAGCAGATTTTGTGGGAACACCACCACTTGCAAGTTCCCTCCAAGCCACTGTCACTGGGTCCAAATCCTGGAACTCCCTTTCTAACAGCACCATGGGGTGTGCCTGTATCACTTGAACTGCAGTGGTTCAAGAAGGTGGCTCGCTAGCAGCTTCTCATGGGTGATGAGGGATGAGCAATAAATGCTGGTCTACCCAATGATGCCCAAATCCCATGAAAGAATTAAAACATTACATGACAAATTAAAAAGTACCTCAAGAAAACTTCTTGAGATATGAAAATATTATGAAATAGGAGCACATAATTTATATGCAGCCAAAAGAAATACAGAAACATAGAAATTAGAAACAATAGTAGGCCACATGTCCCTTTGAGCCTGCTCCGCCATTCATTATAGAACATAGAACAGTACAGCACAGAACAGGCTCCTCGGCCCACGACGTTGTGCCGAGCCCTATCCAAAACCAAGATCAAGCTATCCCACTCCCTATCATCCTTGTGTGCTCCATGTGCCTATCCAATAACCGCTTAAATGTTCCTAAAGTGTCTGACTCCACTATCACTGCAGGCAGTCCATTCCACACCCCAACCACTCTCTGAGTAAAGAACCTACCTCTGATATCCTTCCTGTATCTCCCACCACGAACCCTATAGTTATGCCCCCTTGTAATAGCTCCATCCACCCAAGGAAATAGTCTTTGAACGTTCACTCTATCTATCCCCTTCATCATAGAACATAGAACATAGAACAGTACAGCACAGAACAGGCCCTTCGGCCCACGATGTTGTGCCGACCTTCATCTGAAACCACGATCAAGCTATCCCACTCCCTATCATCCTGGTGTGCTCCATGTGCCTATCCAATAACCGCTTAAATGTTCCTAAAGTGTCTGACTCCACTATCACTGCAGGCAGTCCATTCCACACCCCAACCACTCTCTGCGTGAAGAACCTACCTCTGATATCCTTCCTATATCTCCCACCATGAACCCTATAGTTATGCCCCCTCGTAATAGCTCCATCCACCCGAGGAAATAGTCTTTGAACGTTCACTCGATCTATCCCCTTCATCATTTTATAAACCTCTATTAAGTCTCCCCTCAATCTCCTCCGCTCCAGAGAGAACAGCCCCAGCTCCCTCAACCTTTCCTCATAAGACCGACACTCCAAACCAGGCAGCATCCTGGTAAATCTCCTCTGCACTCTTTCCAGCGCTTCCACATCCTTCTTATAGTGAGGTGACCAGAACTGCACGCAATATTCCAAATGCGGTCTCACCAAGGTCCTGTACAGTTGCAGCATAACCCCACGGCTCTTAAACTCCAACCCCCTGTTAATAAAAGCTAACACACTATATGCCTTCTTCACAGCTCTATCCACTTGAGTGGCAACCTTTAGAGATCTGTGGATATGGACCCCAAGATCTCTCTGTTCCTCCACAGTCTTCAGAACCCTACCTTTGACCCTGTAATCCACATTTAAATTAGTACTACCAAAATGAATCACCTCACATTTATCAGGGTTAAACTCCATTTGCCATTTTTCAGCATAGCTTTGCATCCTATCTATGTCTCTTTGCAGCCTACAACACCCCTCCACCTCATCCACTACTCCACCAATCTTGGTGTCATCAGCAAATTTACTGATCCACCCTTCAGCCCCCTCCTCTAAGTCATTAATAAAAATCACAAAGAGCAGAGGACCAAGCACCGATTCCTGCGGCACTCCGCTAGCAACCTGCCTCCAGTCCGAAAATTTTCCATCCACCACCACCCTCTGTCTTCGATCAGACAGCCAGTTACCTATCCAATCGGCCAACTTTCCCTCTATCCCACACCTCCTTACTTTCATCATAAGCCGACCATGGGGGACCTTATCAAACGCCTTACTAAAATCCATGTATATGACATCAACCGCCCTACCTTCATCAACACACCTAGTTACCTCCTCAAAAAATTCTATCAAATTTGTGAGGCACGATTTGCCCTTCACAAATCCGTGCTGACTATCCCGGATTAATCCGCATCTTTCTAAATGGTCATAAATCCCATCCCTAAGGACCTTTTCCATCAATTTACCAACCACCGAAGTCAGACTAACCGGTCTATAATTACCAGGGTCATTTCTATTCCCTTTCTTAAACAGAGGAACAACATTTGCCACTCTCCAGTCCTCTGGCACCATCCCCGTGGACAGCGAGGACCCAAAGATCAAAGCCAAAGGCTCTGCAATCTCATCCCTCGCCTCCCAAAGAATCCTAGGATACATTTCATCAGGCCCAGGGGACTTATCGACCTTCAGTTTATTCAAAACTGCCAATACATCCTCCCTCCGAACATCTATTTCCTCCAGCCTATTAGCCTGTAACACCTTCTCTTCCTGAAAAACATGGCCCCTCTCCTTGGTGAACACTGAAGAAAAGTATTCATTCATCACCTCGCCTATCTCGACTGATTCCATACACAAGTTCCCACCACTGTCCTTGACCGGCCCTAACCTCACCCTGGTCACTCTTTTATTCCTCACATAAGAGTAAAAAGCCTTGGGGTTTTCCTTGATCCGACCCGCCAAGGACTTCTCATGTCCCCTCCTAGCTCTCCTCAGCCCCTTTTTCAGCTCGTTCCTTGCTAACTTGTAACCCTCAGTCGAGCCATCTGAACCTTGTTTCCTCATCCCTACATAAGCTTCCCTCTTCCTTTTCACAAGACATTCCACCTCTTTTGTGAACCACGGTTCCCTCACTTGGCCATTTCCTCCCTGCCTGACAGGGACATACCTATCAAGGACACCCAGTATTTGTTCCTTGAAAAAGTTCCACTTTTCATCAGTGCCTTTCCCTGACAGTTTCTGTTCCCATCTTATGCCCCCTAATTCTTGCCTAATCGCATCATAATTACCTCTCCCCCAATTGTAAGCCTTGCCCTGCCGTCCGGCCCTATCCCTCTCCATTGCAATAACAAAAGACACCGAATTGTGGTCACTATCTCCAAAGTTCTCTCCCACAACCAAATCTAACACTTGGCCCGGTTCATTTCCCAGTACCAAATCCAATGTGGCCTCACCCCTTGTCGGCCTATCCACATATTGTGTCAGGAAACCCTCCTGCACACACTGCACAAAAAGTGCCCCATCCAAACTATTTGACCTACAAAGGTTCCAATCAATATTTGGAAAGTGAAAGTCCCCCATGACAACTACCCTGTGACCCCCACACGTATCCATAATCTGCTTAGCAATTTCTTCCTCCACATCTCCCATCATCATCATTTTATAAACCTCTATTAAGTCTCCCCTCAGCCTCCTCCGCTCCAGAGAGAACAGCCCTAGCTCCCTCAAACTTTCCTCATAAGACCTACCCTCCAAACCAGGCAGCATCCTAGTAAATCTCCTCTGCACTCTTTCCAGCGCTTCCACATCCTTCTTACAGTGAGGTGACCAGAACTGCACACAATATTCCAAATGTGGTCTCACCAAGGTCCTGTACAGTTGCAGCATAACCCCACGGCTCTTAAACTCCAACCCCCTGTTAATAAAAGCTAACACACTATAGGCCTTCTTCACAGCTCTATCCACTTGAGTGGCAACCTTTAGAGATCTGTGGATATGAACCCCAAGATCTCTCTGTTCCTCCACAGTCTTCAGAACCCTACCTTTGACCCTGTAATCCACATTTAAATTAGTACTACCAAAATGAATCACCTCACATTTATCAGGGTTAAACTCCATTTGCCATTTTTCAGCCCAGCTTTGCATCCTATCTATGTCTCTTTGCAGCCTACAACAGCCCTCCACCTCATCCACTACTCCACCAATCTTGGTGTCATCAGCAAATTTACTGATCCACCCTTCAGCCCCCTCCTCCAAGTCATTAATAAAAATCACAAAGAGCAGAGGACCAAGCACTGATCCCTGTGGCACTCCGCTAGCAACCTGCCTCCAATCCGAAAATTTTCCATCGACCACCACCCTCTGTCTTTGGTCAGACAGCCAGTTACCTATCCAATCGGCCAACTTTCCCTCTATCCCACACCTCCTCACTTTCATCATAAGCCGACCATGGGGGACCTTATCAAACGCCTTACTAAAATCCATGTATATGACATCAACTGCCCTACCTTCATCAACACACTTAGTTACCTCCTCAAAAAATTCTATCAAATTTGTGAGGCACGACTTGCCCTTCACGAATCCGTGCTGACTATCCCGGATTAATCCGCATCTTTCTAAATGGTCGTAAATCCCATCTCTAAGGACCTTTTCCATCAATTTACCAACCACCGAAGTAAGACTAACCGGTCTATAATTACCAGGGTCATTTCTATTCCCTTTCTTAAACAGAGGAACAACATTCGCCATTCTCCAGTCCTCTGATCTGTCCTTTTGATGATCATGGCTCATCAAAATCAATATCCTGATACCCCCTCCCTTCCTTCCATGTCCCTTGATCCCTTTAGCCCCAAGAGCTATATCTAATTTCTTCTTGAAATCATACAACATTTTGGCCTCAATTACTTTCTCTGGCAGTGAATTCCACACATTCACCTCTCTCTGGATCGAGAAATATCTCCTCACCTCAGTTCTAAAAGTTTTACCCCTTATCCTCAAAGAATGACTCCTAGTTCTGGACTTCCTCACCATCGGGAACATTCTTTCTGAATCTACCCTGTAGAACTCTGTTAGAATTCTGTAAGTTACTATAAAATCCCTTCTCACCCTTCTAAACTCCAATGAATACAATCCTAACTGAGTCTCTCCTCATATGACAGACTTGCCAACCCAGGGATCAGCCTTGTAAACCTTCGCTGTACTCCCTCTATAGCAAGGACAGCCTTCCGTAGGTTTATGTAAGTTGCATCGTACATGCCAAAATGGGTGGACATACTGCAAGAGGCATTTGAAATAAATTACAATCCCTCAATCGCCAGTGCTGCTAAATTTAGAAGAAATACTGGTCTCCAATGCATATTGGCAGATGCTAAACCCCCAGATGTCAGATTTCAAATCACTGACAGAATTATAGAAATTACCTAATTGTTAAATTTAGAAGATCTTGAAAATGTAAATATTAGTATGGCCCTAATATGCTGTGCTGGGACTAGCTTCAGCTCTGAGCTACTCATTCGATACTTGATGATTCACACAAAATGTTCCACAGATGTGTTCACAACACTGAGAATGAGATGCAATGATCATGGGTGATGAGGGCCCACTTGTTAAAAAGCAGATGGCCATCTGATGGCCCATCCAAACTGGGCATGGATACAAACCTTAGTTACAGGCTTTCAAAGAGAGAATGAGAACATGTGGTCGATGTTGACCACCGGAAAGTAATATGGTTAGGTTAGTTAAGGTTGAACACCACAATTATGCCGATGACATCCCAAGTGAAGACCTCACATACAGATCATAGAATTAACTTGCTACACAGTGACATTAAAAGCTTTGGATTGAATGTCAAGATGTTGCATCATTTGCCAGGGAACTTGGTGTCCCTATACTTCAACAACCCTTGGCTTCCCAGGCATTAGAACATTTGGCAAATTGCTGCAGTGCATCTTGTAGATGCTGCACATTATTGTGATAGTCGAGGCAATGAATGATTAAGATGCAGAATGCCACTCTTCTGTCTTTCCCAGGCCAGGTTCAGCTCCAACAAGACCAACAGAACCTGCTACATTCACAGCGCAGCTTCCCTATAAGGGTGCAGGCTAGTTTTCACCACCGCGCCCGCCCCTGCAGTGTCCAAACCAGGAAATTTGAAGCAAGAAAAATACAAATTACATTTAAACAACGTAAATAATCTGAAATAATAACTAGGAATTACACGCAGAAGAAAGTATGAAGATAAAACTGACACAGAGAAAATAGTTATTTGCCTTTAAAATTATTAAATCTGGTGGAAGTTTCCATTCTCGTCCATGGCAGGCATCGTGGGAAGTGGAATGGGGTGACAGGACTGAGGCAAGAGAATGGATTGTAAGAAAAGGCTAGACTGGAGGGGGCAGAGGAGTGGCAGGAAAGAAGTGAGAGAAGAGGATGTAGGAAAAGGCTAGATTGATAGGAACTTGAATGGAGCCCAGGGAAAAGGAGAGGACAGAGACACATGGTTGGGTGGATGGGGTGTGGAGGGTGGGGGGGATGACTGGGGTGGGGGTGCACAGAGACACACAGCCGGGAGGGATATGGTGGCAATTAGTCAGGGCCAGAAACACTGCACACTGCTACTGCATACCATACTTGCCTATGCTTGGCACACGTCTAGGTACCATTCCAGACAGAGAGAGGGCTTGTCCATTCTGTGTCAGGGATGCACAGCCTACAGTACAGGGCACGGTCAGTCCCTCACACACTTGGGTCCCGGTGGTTAATGGCTTGGCACTGGGTCGCAGATGGTGCAGTCACAGTAAGGCAAGGCATCTGCAGATCTGTAGACAGGCAACAGCTAAAACATGGACAATCTCCTTCACCCTGCTGTAACAACATTGCCTGCTGTGCTCCTGCCTGTCTTTGAAGCTCCAACATCTGTCTGAGGGCTGATCCTAGAGACTCACCATCAGACTTGTGCCTCCATCAGTGCTCCAAGTGTCAGTGACCTTGGCTGTCACTATCTCCGTCTACTGTGGGCTCGAGTCTGTGCTGTATTTACCAGATGGTAATCCTGTGTCTACCCTAAAACTAGGTTCGAGGAGATCACAAGATGTGAGCACGGGAATAGTCATGTTCCTGTGCGCTCTGGCACTGCCTATTTTTTAATCCTTTTTTGAATCCTGACAGCTCATAATCGCCTTATCCTGAAGTGTATGCTTCATGCAATGTCTTTGGAGCATTCTTGGTGGAATATTGATGACAGGATGCCGAGGAGTCTCAAAAAAATCCTTAATAAAAAGGAGCCGTCAGAGGCAGTGCAGCATAAGCGCAAAGGCTTCGATGAGGTTAGAAAACATCTGAAAGCTTTTGGAATTCAGTATGCCCTACACTATCCTGCTGTCCAGAGGGTTATCCTCAAAGGGCCCAGTAGGGCATGTGACAATCCTGCTCAGACCTTGGTCTTTTTAGAATCCGTGAAAGGCAATGGGTTGGAGTCCCCATCCACAGCTCTTTGTTAATCCTGGACTGTACCTCCTGCAATCATATCCTTACATTGATCCTATGTTGTACTTTTTTCACATTAGAGGGGACAATCCCGTGACTGAGTACTGAGGCAATTTTCTGTGCACTCCCCCCTCACATAGACCTTGTCGCACTCCCTCCCACACACGCCTCATCACACTACCCTCTCCTACACAGGCAGTGTCACACTCCCTCCCACACACAGCTCATCACACTACCCTCCCCCACACGCAAGCATTGATGCATCCCCCCCCACCATCCCTTCCCACCACAAGTATCAGTGCATTCGACCCCCGCCCCCACACTCAAGCATCAGCGGACGCACTCCCCCCCTCCCCCCACCACACTTAAGGGGCAGCCCCTCATTGGGGCTCCCCAGAGGACCTGCCCCTGGGCATTGCTGCCACTCTGACACTGCCACCTGGTCAGTGCCAAGTTGGCACGACCAGGGCACCAGGAAGCAGTGCCAGCGCACTGGCTGGGCATAGCCTTTACCACCTTATATACTTACCTGTTCATTTTTGAAAACCAGTAATGATTCACTCCAATGATGGCATCACACTGGCTGTGTGGGAAGATATGTGGAGAATGCAACAAGCAGCGTCAAGCTCTCTAATGAGATTACAATAAATGCCAATAAAAGCAAATCTGGCTTACACACTTCCTGGGCATAAACCTGATCGCGTCATCCGAGAGGGCCGGGGAAGATCCAAAACTGAACTCTTGCCAGCACAAATCCAATTTTCAGCCTCTTGTAAGATTTAATGGCCATTACAGGATTTGTGCCACTATATTGCGGCCTCGGACAAGGGAACAGAGCCTTAAAATCAGGGCCAGGCCATCCAGAAGAGACATTTGGCAACACTTTCCCACCCAAAAATCAGTAGATGCTAGATTAGTCAACGAATTCAAATCTAAAACCAATAGATTTTTTTGCTGGATGAGAGTATAAAGGGATATGGATCCAAGGTCAGTGAATGCAGTTAAAATTCAAATCAACTATGATTTCACTGTAAGGGGACCAACTTGAGGCTGACTGTGGAGTTTAGTTTAGACAAATGCGAGATGATGCATTTTGGTAGATTGAACCAGGGCAGGATTTACTCAGTTAATGGTAGGGCGTTGGGGAGAGATACAGAACAAAGTGGTCTAGGGGTACATGTTCATAGCTCTTGAAATTGGAGTCACAGATGGACAGAGTGGTGAAGAAGGCATTCGGCATGCTTGGTTTCATTGGTCAGAACATTGAGTACAGGAGTTGGAATGTCTTGTTGAAGTTGTGATGTGGAGATGCCGGCGTTGGACTGGGGTGAACACAGTAAGAGTTTTAACAACACCAGGTTAAAGTCCAACAGGTTTATTTGGTAGCAAATACCATTAGCTTTCAGAGCGCTGCTCCTTCATCAGATGGAGTGGAAATGTGCTCTCAAACAGGGCAGAGAGACACAAAATCAAGTTACAGAATACTGATTAGAATGCGAATCCCTACAACCAACCAGATCTTAAAGATACAGACAATGTGGGTAGAGGGAGCATTAAGCACAGGTTAAAGAGATGTGTACAGGAGATGTGAAGTTGTACAGGACATTGGTAAGGCCAGACTTGCAATACTGTGCGCAATTCTGGTCACCCTATTATAGAAAGGATATTATTAAACTAGAAAGAGTGCAGAAAAGATTTACTAGGATGCTACCGGGATTTAATGGATTGAATTATAAGGAGAGGCTGGATAGATGGGACTTTTTTCTCTGGAGCGTAGGAGGCTGAGGGGTGATCTTATAGAGGTCTGTAAAATAATGAGGGGCATAGATCAGCTGGATAATCAATATCTTTTCCCAAAGGTCGGGGAGTCTAAAATTTGAGGTTTTAAGGTGAGCGGGGAGAGATACAAAAGTGTCCAGAGGGGCAATTGTTTCACACAGAGGGTGGTGAGTGTCTGGAACAAGCTGCCAGAGGTAGTAGTAGAGGCAGGTAAAATTTTGTCTTTTAAAAAGCATTTAGATAGTTACATGGGTACGATGGGTATAGAGGGATATGGGCCAAATGCAGGCAATTGGGATTAGCTTAGGGGTTTAAAAAAAAAAGGCGGCATGGACAAGTTGGGCCGAAGGGCCTGTTTCCATGCTGTGAACCTCTATAACTCTATTACTCTATGACTAGCTTACTCCTATTCACATGTTCCCATACTGAAAGTTTCCAAAGATCAATCTTCCAGTGCTTGAGCATAAACTAGCACTCTGTCAGAAGAATTCTTCAGGCAAGCGTTCTCCAAGGTGGCCTTCAAGACACACAACAACACAGAATCGCCAAGCAGAAACTGATAGCCAAGTTCCGCACGCATAAGGATGGCCTCAACTGGGATCTTAGGTTCATGTCACACTACATGTAACCCCCACCATTGGCCTGAGCAAAATCTGACGAACTGTCCTGGCTTGAGACAATTTACACCTCTTTAACCTGTGATTATCTCTCTCTCCACTCACACTGTTTGTGCCTGTAAAGACTTGATTACTTGTAAAGATTCACATTCCAATCATAATCTTGCAATTGAGTCTTTGTCCAGCCATGATTGTGAAATCTACCTCTCCACTCACCTGATGAAGGAGTAGCGCTCCGAAAACTCGTGATTCCAAATAAATCTGTTGGACTTTAACCTGGTGTTGTGAGATTCCTTACTGTGCCCACCCCAATCCAACGCCGGCATCTCCACATCAGAAGAATTCTGAAAGAACTCACTTAACTTTACATTGCTATCTCCAGAACACAACATACACTTGTAAAGACATGTACAGAAGCATAGAAAGGAACTGGTCTCTTGGGTTGCTTTGCATATGGCTAGCAAAGCATGCACATATGTAAAGTAAATCTCAAAAGGTAAATTATTTCAGAAATGTTACTGATATGCCTGTAGAATGTATTACATTTCATAGACATCATTCATCTCACGCTGGTTTTGCTGCTTTGCGGTCAAGTTTACTTTTCCACTGCAACTGAACTACTGTTCGGTTGACAAAATGCCAGGGTATGTTTCAGCTTCCTGTTGACAGCCTCCTTCAATATGTTTTTATTACCAGCAAACTTTCTTATTCATCTCGGAAAGACAATGACACATGCTAAACATTTAGAGGCATGAAAATTGTCTGCAGAAGTCAGCAGGTCAAAGTTCAGCAGCACAGATTTCTGGATTGCTGCATATTGTGAAGTTTTTGCTCAGTCATGCCTGTGTACATAGAGGACTTGCATAGAACATTTTCCTGTACTCTTCTCTTTAATATAATGGTTCCATTTCGATAATTATTTAAATTGTGTTCAAAGCCTTCTTTGGGGACAAAATTGGAGACAATCATTTTTCACTTTCATGGAGAAACTTTCGTTAAGCACAGTATCAAAAATAACCTTTTGAGTTGAAATTCTAAGTAGAAGGTCAAAACTGGAAAAAAAACTGGAACCTCAAACCCTGTAGATGGACATTACCCACATCTAAACTTAGCTTAAATAATTTTGTACATTGTTTGAGGACAGTGACGTAGTGTTAGCGTCATTGGACGAGTAATCCAGAGGTCCAGGCTAATGCTCTGGGGATAAGGGTTCAAATCCCACCATGGTAGCTCACAGTATTTAAACTCAATTAACAATCTGGAATTGAAAATCTTGCCGCAGTAATGGTGATCACGAAACCAAAGTCAATTGTTGTTAAAAAAAAATTCTGGTTCACTTATGCCCTTCATGGAAGGAAATCTGCCATCCTTACCTAATCTGGTCTACATGTGATTTTGGACCAATGACAATGTGGTTGACTCTTCGCTGCCCTCTGAACTGGTGGGGCAAGCCACAAGGCAGAGTAGTGATGGGCAACAAATGCTGGCCTTGCCAACGATGCCCACATCCCGTCAAAAAGTAAAGAAAAAAAGTACCAACTTTTCAGATTCTGCCAATGAAATCTGATCAAAACAATCATAGAGTCATAGAGGTTTACAGCATGGAAACAGGCCCTTCGGCCCAAATTGTCCATGCCACCCTTTTTTTTAAACCCCAATTACCTGCATTTGGCCCATATCCCTCTATACCCATCTTACCCATGTAACTGTTTAAATGCTTTTTAAAAGACAAAATTGTACCTGCCTCTATTACTACCTCTGGCAGCTCGTTCCAGACACTCACCACCCTCTGTGTGAAAAAATTGCCCCTCAGGACACTTTTGCATCTCTCATCTCTCACCTTAAACCTATGCCCTCTAGTTTTAGACTCCCCTACCTTTGGGAAAAGTTACTGACTATCTAGCTGATCTATGCCCCTCATTATTTTACAGACCTTTGTAAGATCGTCTCTCGGCCCTCTACGCTCCAGAGAAAAAAGTCCCAGTCTATCCAGCCTCTCCTTATAACTCAAACCATCAAGTCCCGGTAGCGTTCTAGTAAATCTTTTCTGCACTCTTTCTAGTTTAATAATATTCTTTCTGTAATAGGGTGACCATGTCAGTAACTGAAAAAAACAAATTATTAGAAACTACCTTAGCAGAAACAAATTTAATTCCTCGAACAGAAGTGTGACACTGCATTCCACTTTCCCAATGTTAAATGAATCTTACGAGATCCTACACAGAGGGAAGGTACAGTCCACTCATGCGTGCTTCTGTGCTGCCAGTTTAACAATGACCCTGATGATGATACAACAGTAGGACTTTGAGCTGTGCACCTGCCGTCTCAATTGGGAAATGGCATAAGGGATAATTAAGATCTAAAAAAAAGAACTTAAAGATTAGATTTAAAAATGAGTGAAAAAAATTAACTTCAAAGAGGTTGTTCCTTTACCAGCTGGCTGAATCAGGACCTTTTATGCACCCTCAGTTGTGGCTTCTATAATTCGACTTGTATCTGCTTTTGAAAAGAATACTGTATCTCCATAATCCAAACTGTTTTATAACCTTTAAAGCAAATAGAATTAATCACTTTCACTTCTGTGGCGATTATTCACTATGGTAAAACTCATCTGTTGATAATTATACTCAGCAACAGCTGTCACTCAAATACCAGAGCACAGTTGGGTAACACATTTCAGCAATTATTCAAGCTGTTTATAAATGTGTCTGCAATCGCGAGGCGAAAACACCCTCTGGGAATATGGTACAATTTCTCCTCCATCTCCATGTATATTTGTATTTTTTTAAGTTATGATAATTTAACAACCTACAATACATTTTTCAGCTGCTTTACCATCTTATGTTCACTCACCTTTACATCCTTTATCATTCTGTAATCCTGTAATTTTATACCTACTGACACCAGCCTCCCATTGTACCAACTCCCCTTTGATGTCAGAAAGCAATTGCTCTTCACCGTCTCATGGTCTATGCAGTTAATGTAACTGGATGTAAAGCCGGCTGTTGCACTCAAAGTCGAGGAACAAAAGGAATTATGGTCTGAATAGTTTCAGCCTTCTCTTAGTGTGTGTTGTCAGATCTGAAATACTTGCGTGCTTAATTGGTCCAAACACATCAGGGCCACACGCATATCCGAATGTTTCTTACTTTATGTAAATGCAACTGCACAGTGACACTTTTCAATCATTTCAATACTTTTCGATTAGTGGGCGGCACAGTGGCACAGTAGTTAGCACTGCTGCCTCACAGCACCTGGGACTTGGGTTCGATTCCAGCCTTGGGTGATTGTCTGTGTGGAGTTGGCACATTCTCCCCGTGTCTGCGTGGGTTTCCTGCGGGTGTTCCAGTTTCCTCCCACAGTCCAAAAATGTGCAGGTTAGGTGGATTGGCCATGCTAAATTGCCCCTTGGTGTCCAAAGATGTGCAGGTTAGGTGGATTGGCCATGCTAAATTGCCCCTTAGTGTCCAAAGAAGTGCAGGTTAGGTGGATTGACCATGCTAAATTGCCCCTTGGTGTCCAAAGATATGCAGATTAAGTGGATTGGCCATGCTAAATTGCCCCTTGGTGTCCAAAGATGTGCAGGTTAGGTGGATTGGCCATACTAAATTGCCCCTTGGTGTCCTATGATGTGTAGGTTAGGGGGATTACTGGGGTAAATACCTGGGGTTACGGGGATAGGGCATGGGGTGAGCCTGGTTAAGATGTTGGAGAGTCAGTGCAGACTCAATGGGGCTGAATGGCCTCTTTCTGCACTGTGGGGATTCTGTGATTCTGTGAATAAACATTATTTAAAAACAAAAATGAGTTTTTAACAGTCTGTGATATGGTACATGTTGGAAGTTAACTGATAAGAGTTTTCTCATTTGAATTTCACAGCTCCGGATGGGACAATTCATATGGTGCAGCTGTTATCATGTATCCATCATTCCAAGGCGTTTTTTTAAATCCAAGTTTGCTACACTTCTGGAACATATTCCAAGATACAAAGACTCGACAGCATCTGTGCAATTCGCAATTACCTCCCGCACAGAGGGAGTCACTGTTCAGCATGACCACACGGGAGGAAGTTGTTAATTGTGCAATTCCAGACAGTGTGTTCTGCCAAGCTCCAGAGTGCCGGCTTTAACAAAAACATCTCAACAAAAAAAAAGTGATAATAACTGGAACACTCCGGCAAATGTGAAGAAAGCTTTTCATTCGAAATCCCAATGTTGTAGTCACCTGCTGATCGTTAGCTCGGTAAACCTCTGGGGACTACAAATTCTGTAGCTACCTTATTTGAACAAGTAGTTATCTTTTCTGTGACATTTTCCAAAAAAAGGAGTCAGCACTTACTTTACTATATGGGTTCAATTTTTGCCATCTGCTGTTCTGTGCTTGTATTTTCTTTCCTGTAGCACATTTTCAATATTTCTGTAACGTCCTTTCGTATACATTTGCGCATGTTGTTGACTATGGATAGAATCCATGTTTACTTTGCATTTCCAACCATAAAAATGCTTACTTGAAATTACCTACAGCTGTATATTTTTGTACTGCTGTCGTTGGCAAAGGACTTCAAAACTTATCTCAAAATTTAAATTATGGAAAGTTATAGGCTAAATGCGAAGTTAGAATGTTATTCAAAATAACAAAGCCACTGTAGTAATGATATTCTAAGTTTATTTTAAATGACAATTCTGATTACCTTGGCACTCATCATGTACAAAATGGCTTCCACTTTTTGAGAAGGGTGATTTAGCATTTGGATAGCATGCAAGGAATCTTTTGCACAATATGTCCCAGACAGTACTTTACCTTCCATTGCTGAAACCAACACATCCATGTTTATTAGTTTTGACAAATACGGTAGTTGTTTTATGGCCTCGTGACCTATGCTACTTACCAAAAAAACACAAACTTTCGAAACGTCATTAATTATTCAAAATCTCTAATGTGCACTCGTAGATCTTATAAAACAGAACTTAGTCACACGCAGCAATGGAATATAAACAGCCCTAACTATGATAGTAGCAGTCAATATTGTTATATGATTCTGATCACTGGTAGAGCAGCAATCTAAAAATGTTATTCCTAAGGAAGGCAAACTTCAGAGCAATAACAAATGTATGAGGATTATTGTTACAGCCTTAGTTACTCCACCTCTATACAGAAGGGACAACTATGGTGGGGAAGGGGGGAATGGCTGCAAGAGCTCTCCCACTTTTCCACTGTAAATTTGGCAGAGCAGACATCTGCATAGGTGCTTTGCAATGCTTATTAGTGGTGAAAATTTATATTTTGACATTTCCAGTGCATCTGCAGAGAATTAAGAAGTTTCCACATCTGCACAATCAATCGAATACATAAATGAGCATTGGCACAAATGTTGAAAGTTCTCCACCATGACCAGCTTTCTGTAGTTATCACTTTGTTACATCTTAAGATCTGGTATAGAAATGGAAATTGTAGAATTAGTAAAGTACTAAGTACTGTGTTTTTTTTCTAAATATTGAAATATAGTTTCATTAAACAATGTATCTCAATATGGTGAGAGACTAATAAGAGAATCTTACAGATATGAAGGGCAGGATTTGATGGCCTCGTTCGTTCTGAAATCCTGCCCTAGGTCAACAGGCCTTTCCATGGTCCATCCCTTGCCCGCTCGGATTCCCGTGGTGGGCGAGCCAGTAAAATTCTGGCCATAGAGCTGGACTTTCTCCATGGAAACGAGAAACTCGAGGAGGGACATCTTTTGACTCAGCAGGTCCCATCTCAATAGAAAACAAACCAGCAGACATGATTTTCACTCGGGAGGGGAAGGGTGCAGAGGTGAGTTTGAGTCAGACCTGCCGCCTCCAGAAGAGGTTCAGAGGTAGCCAAGTTTGTGGACAAGTACCAAGGCAGTCTGGTTAGAAGGCCTGCCTTGGTTTTCTGAGATTTCAGCCCAGCTTTATAAAGGCCTGTTAAGCCCTCCAGTCCTCAGCACCCTATCCACGCTTATAACCCCCCCCATGCCAATTCCATAGCCAGTCGCCTAGTATCCAATATGAGCAGACCTCAGGAGCCATGTGATGATGAAAAAACTTCTGACAATGTAAGAGAGCTATTACTCATACACACTTCATACAGAAAACAAACTCTCATTCATGAACCCCATTCAAAGATTTTAAATCATCTCAAGTGGTCAATCTGTTGTAAAAGTAAATAGACTTCTATTCAGCAACAGCATCAAAGATAGCTAACCTTTACAAGTCTCTTAAAACTGTCTATCAAAATGTGATCTCAGTCTCCCTCCTGGGGTAAATAGTTTTTAACTTTTGAAACTCAGCCAAACATTCATAATGAGCTCAGCTGTAATAACTTTCCTTCAAAATTAACAATGAAGTCCATTGAAAGAGCTGGAATAGACAAGAATTGAATGTTTCAAATAGTCATTCAGTAGTAGAGAGATTGCACTCATCGGGACAAATGCACAAATGGCAAATTTCAAACAATCACAACAACTTGTATCATAGGAGAAAAGATTGCCAACTGATTGATTGCAAATTCATCCCTGATTGAAAGCAACGGGAAACAATAAGCACCCCATGCTTCCAGGTAATTCAATAAAGACTTGAACATGTATTTTTTGTTTGCAGAGAACAGGTCCCTGTGGATGAATGCATCTCACTTCTAGCAAGCATAAATAAGCCGCATTATGAGTTTGACTGATTATCTTCAATTGGTTGTTAGATTTTTTTCTAAGCTACACCAATGACCTGGCCATTGATGCACTCCCGTAACTTGTGTTTTTTTCTTTGTTCATTTTTAAAGGGCTGGAAATGTAAGTAACTTCACCCCAGGACATTTAAACAGACTTTATCCACTCTTCAAGAGTGTTTATGCCTCCTTCATAAATGCTTTCCTCCCCAACTGTGGGTTAGGTTCTTTGGAATAGCGAAAATGGGGTCTGTTCGAATTCAGCAGTGATTTCAAATGGTCATGCCTAGTTTGGGTTTCCCGCCCACGTTGCCAAAATGGGATCCATCCAATGGGAATGCATCTGAGTCCCATCCACCATCCTTACAGACATCTGGAGTCTTGCACAACTCTGCAAAAATCCAGCCCATAGTCCCAATACCAAGATGCGTATTATGGGATAAATCAGAGGCGCATCAACATAACAAAACGCTTCTTTATTTTCAAACAAAGCAGGTCAGAGGCTAGGAATACTGCGGTGAGTGACTCACCTTCTGACTCCCCACAATTCTTCCTAACCCACTCCATTTTTCAAGAGGTGTACAGGAAAATCATCAGGAGCAGGATACACCAGGTTTGTGGGCATGGCACAAGGGCACATGAAAAGGCTTGCAAATGGGTTCATGAATGGATGTGGCAGCAGAGTCGGCTGCTGAAGGTGAAGTGTTTGGCTGTTGGTATACTTCATTTATCCAGGTGTCAGAACTCTAAAGGAGAGAGCGAGAGGGCAGGGGTCCTTTAAATTGGCAACTGGGATCCATTTCTCATTCATTGTCATACCACCAACCGCCCCCCCCCCCCCCCCGCCAAGGACATTTTGTACTATGTGCTCAATTTTCCATAGAGATATTTGCACACATGCTAATTGGGTGGCATTCTCGCCAGCCAGCCACTAATTGGCTTGATTCAACATGATGTAACAGTGGGTGTGGGAGGAGGCACTCACTCTTCTGCCTCTGTTAGCCCACTTTTAAGTATAAAATCCATCCCCATGTAAGGTTTTGAATTCAATGATATAAGTAAGATCAATGTCATTAAGGGAGTTCAAGATCTAGTTAGATGAGAGATTGAGAAAACTGGGAAAGTGGAGGGATTGACTGAATTGGCTCTCTTGATCTTGACTTTTATGAACAAAATGTAATTAAAGGTATTTTGGTTCTCAACTTGCACTTGAACAAAGTGCACAGATTTTTCTCATTCCAGGTTCTGGGTTCAAGTCCCACCTTAGGGTCTAAGCAGAAAAATCAAGGTTGCTACTTCAGTACAGTACTGAGGGAACACTGCACTGTTGGAGGTGCTATTTTCTGGATGAGAAGTTAAACTGAGGCCTGGTTGGAAGGATATCAAAGATTTCTGGCACTATCTTGAAAAAGAGCAAGGGACTTGGTGTCCAGGCCAATAGTTATCTCTCGATCAACATCACATAAAACAGGTTATCTGATCATTATCCTGTTGTTTGTGGGAGTTTCCTGAATGCTCTATTAGCTGCTATATTTCCTACATTCCAGCAGTAACTAGACATCCAGACATATTTAATTGGCTCCAAAGCACTTTGAGATGTCTGGTGGTTATGAAAAGTATGATATAAATATAAGATTATCTTTCTTCTTTTTTTTTCATTTTCTACCCCATATTCTTTTTTGTGAATCTTGCTCCTTAACTACTGAGATGACGTATTGCCAAACAAAAATCAATATCACTAGTTCATTGGTAACTCAATCATAGAAATCCCTACAGTGCAGAAGGAGGCCATCCAGCCCATCGAGATTGCACTGAGCACAATCCCACTCAGGCCCTATCCCCGTAACTGCACATATTTACTCTGTTGGTTCCCCCTGACATGAAGGGGCAATTTAGCATGGCCAATCCGCCTAACCTACACATCTTTGGACTGTGGGAGGAAACCGGAGCACCCGGAGGAAACCCATGCAAAAACGGGGAGAACGTGCAAACTCCACACAGCTAGTGACCCCAAGACTGGAATTGAACCCAGGTCTCTGGTGTTGTGAGGCAGCAGGGCTAACCACTGTGTCACCATGTTGCCCAATAAGCATCCACATTGGTTATTACCATTTCCCCCTCTCAGAAAGCGCAGGGGAAACCCTGGCATCCACTCAAACACTCTGCATGCTTGTCTCAATAAAAAGGCAAGCTCTGGAAACAATTCTCTGCTACTTACCCAGTGGTGTGGTACAATGCAGCTGCATGGTACAGCATTAGGTGTTACTCTGGAATCTGCCTTCACAATCCCCTTGGCTTTCAAAAAACTCAAACCTTTCAAACCTACAGCCATTATTTACTTAAAACGTATAAATCAAAAATGCTACACTGAAGCCTTAAGGGCTTTTGCAGGACACTTGTCAATTCATTGTTCTTGGAGAACTTTGAAAGCAAAGAATATACTATAGCATTTCCGCTCTTTAATTAATTAAAATAGGACATGTATCGCCACAAAAACTTAAAAGAAACTCTGACCCAAGGCTCCTTCCATTAAGCCAATCATCATACTATATAAAAATGTTTGTTTTAGAAGCATGGAAATACTTTGAAGGGAATTTAAGATTCTCAATGAAGTTCATAGGATCTGGTTCTGAAGTTATAAATGAAGGATAGCAATGGATCTCTTTTTGTTGAATAATACGATTAGTTCCCACGGTGGCACAGTAGTTAGCACTCCTGCTTCATACAGCCAGGGACCCTGGTTCAATTCTCTGGCTTTGGCTCACTGTCTGTGTGGAGTCTGCAACGTTCTCCCCATATCTGCATGGCTTTCCTCCGAGTGCTCCGGTTTCCTCCCTCGGTCCAAAAGACGTGCTGGTTAGGGTGCATTGGCCATGCTAAATTCTCCCTCAGTGTTACCTGAACAGGTGCCAGAGTGTGGTGACTAGGGTATTTTCACAGTAACTTCGTTGCAGTGTTAATGTAAACCTACTTGTGACGCTAATATATAAACTTCAAATAGTAGCAATGAAAGGATATTTAAATAAACAAGTACTGCAGATTTTAATATTAACAATCCGTTGTGGGTCAGCAGAAGAATTATGATCTCCATAACGCAAAAATAAAATTGACAACCCAGATCCATTACTCAGTTTCAAGTATGTGTTTCTGTCTATTTTTCCCCAGGATTAAAATATGCAATGAAATTTATTTAATTTCTCATAGCATTTGTTTCCATTTATAACATAGGTGGTTCTTTGAGTCAGCATCATCTAAAACATGCACGTTTCGTGCCTGGATGCTATAAATTAAATCAGCATTTTAATTGTGGCCATGTTTGTGCTTGTTGGCAGTACAAAACCATCTATGAATGCACGTACCCTAAAACCTACTGAGTGATTAATTACCAGTCTGGAAGATATAAATATGCCTCTCACTAAAGATAGTATAAACCATTAGGAGCACAGTCTTTACATCACAGTGGGGTGCATTCATTTAGCATGCACTAATTCAAACAAGGCTTCAGTACAATAACTGGCAGCATACCACCATTCTATAGCCCATCCATACAGAAATCCAGCCAGAGATTGCTTTCTTCCAGACTAAAATGATGACCTAATAAAATTAGCATGCTGGACATTGCTCAATATAAAAATGTTGGAAGCCTTAATGCAAATTTATAATCTGTTATTTGATTTACAATCTTCTGCACATGTGCTTTAATCTTCAGAGTATCCGACTTATTTTTCAACTTGCATTAATGTTTTCAACCGCATACTGAATTAAGTTATTGTGCTTTGTAAAATTATTACTTACTTCAGCCAAATTATACCAAATGGACATAAAAACATATATGTAAAATTATATGTATTTTATTAGCATTAGATCAGTGGAAGTGTTGAAAGGACAAGTTTCTTCTGATTCAAGATTTGATTAACATCGTTCTGCCTTACTTCCCCAGAGATGGAAGTCAATATCAAGCTATCCGTGGCCATTCACTCAGTAATACTAATGAGGTACTGTGAGGCCACTTTGGTGCTATGGCCTCAAGTTCTCTGAGAATTAAAAGTACCCAAATTCATTTAGCTTTCGGCCACAAAAAGGCAGCAAAAAATCCCAAATGACCTTTACCTTCATTTGGGCTGAATTTCAAACATAATCCTAGAAATAAGAAGGGATATTACATTCTACCGCTTTCTTTACCTTCAGAAAAACATTGCCAATATTGATTACATTATTGTTGGGGCTAAATTATATCCATGCACTCAGCAGATTGCTGGAGACCTTATCTTCCCAGTCATGCCTCCATAGCTCCCAGACAACTGGAAGGCCAGTAGCTCAGCAATCTAAGCAGTGCCAAGAGGAATGTGGCCCACACCAAGCTGAGGAGATACAGTGACGGATACCATCCTCACAACAAGGCAACTGGGTCTGGAATCTCAAAAGCCAGTCATAAGATGAATGGCGCAAAAGACTGAGAGCACAATCTTAACGGCCACGCTCCTGCTGCAGCGAGGTCAGAGGATTTGGCGCCCAGCCAAATCTCCATTCACTGCAGCAAAATGGGAAAACCCCACCAGCGTGAACGGTGGTAACATTGCAGTCTAAGGGCGGAATTTCCCATTGTTCATCCCTTCCGATGTCAGGGAACCCCAGCCAGGGGCTCACCATCAGCAGGATTTTCCAATCCTGCCCACGGGAATGTCCGGAAAATCCCACCCGAAGAATGCTGCACTTTCTCCATGAGGACCTCTTTGATCCTACACTGTGGATTGAAAATTGTTTCCTTGTGACAATCTGACATAAATTGAGTTGGACAACTTTCACCTAGTTAGACTTAGAACGGTACAGCACAGAACAGGCCCTTCGGCCCACGATGTTGTGCCGAGCTTTATCTGAAACCAAGATCAAGCTATCCCACTCCCTATCATCCTGGTGTGCTCCATGTGCCTATCCAATAACCGCTTAAATGTTCCTAAAGTGTCTGACTCCACTATCACTGCAGGCAGTCCATTCCACACCCCAACCACTCTCTGAGTAAAGAATCTACCTCGGACATCCTTCCTATATTTCCCACCATGAACCCTATAGTTATGCCCCCTTGTAATAGCTCCATAAACCCGAGGATGGAGCTATCCCGAGGATAGTTGCTACCCCGAGGATAGTTATTAAAGTATAGAAGATATAACTTCATCTATAAGTTGGTTGGTCTCAGAAGGCTAATTTTAGCCTTGTTTAAAATTGGTTGCTTTACCAAAAATATGATCACGGCGCATTGCTAGGGTAAAATAAATGATGGTTTCCTCCACATCTGCCAATATCCAATCTGACATGGGAATACTCAATGCTGAAAAACAAGTGTTCACAGTGGAGAAGTGTTCCATTTCTCCAACATCAACAGTTTCATCTTGATGAGCAAAAGAAATCATTTTAAGAAGCTTGTGAAAATCAAGATTTAACTCGAGACCAAAATTATATACTTACAGTGTATCAGCTTGACACTTAAAATACAATTTTAAAGAGAAAATTAACACAAGTTACTTGATAAAATGACCAGGTGATGTAGAGGGCTAGAAACTGGCCTTTCACATCTGAGACCTGGATGCAAATACAAACACAGAATGAGGTTCATTGGAATTTATTTATTTACTTATTTACAGCAATCTGTACTGCGAGATTCCTCCACAAAATAAATTCTGGAGTTTCCTCTTCCAATTGGTTGTAAATTACATAGATTCACATGAATCCTCCTAGATCTTACAATACACTGTTCCAGATTAATTAAAGTTTTTTTATTAGTATCACAAGTAGGCTTACATTAACACCGCAATAAAGTTACTGTGAAAATCCCCTAGTCGCCACACTCCGGTGCCTGTTCAGGAACACTGAGGGAGAATTTAGCATGGCCAATTCACCTTACCAGCACTTCTTTAGGACTGTGAGAGGAAACCGGAGCACCCGGAGGAAACACACGCAGGCACGGGGAGAATGTACAGACTCCAAACAACCAATCACCCAAATGGTGAAATGAACCCGGGTCTCTGGTGCTGTGAGGCAGCAATAGTCATTGTGCCACCATGCAAACAAATGTCCCATACAGCAAAAGTAATCAGACATGCAGAATGTTGCAAACATTACAGCTCATATTTTTCCAGAAACAAATTCTGACACTTTAATACTGATCTCCCTACAATTCGGTCAGTTTGAGACACATTTTCACACAATGCTAACACTCCAAAGATGTGTGGGTTAGGTGGATTGGCCTTGCTAAAATTGCTGCTTAGTGTCAGTGGGATTGGCAGGGTAAATACATGGTTTTACGGGGATAGGGCCTGATGGGATTGTGGTCGGTGGAGGCTCAATGGGCCAAATGGCCTCTTTCTGCACTGTTGGGATTCTATGATTCTATGATTTTATATGAACAGGCTCCAACTTATGTATAACCAGTTACTGTGTTCCCACTATCAGTGCTCAAAATAAACTTGAAAATTTCATTGGGGGCTCTCTTGAGCCTGCACACTCCGTCCGGGGGATTCGAGGCGGGGGCGCAAGTTCCGGTGAAACCCGGAAAATGCGAATCTCACCGGCAAGATTGGGATATCCAATTTTCTCCGCCAAGGCGACGTCATCAGGTTCATGCCCATAATGATTTGAATACATTTAAATTAATTTTAATATAATTATATGTCGCCCTTGCTATATATTAATTCCCCTAAATCTTCATACCCCGCCAGTGTGACGTCCACGAGGTTTACAACAGATTCACCCAGACGTGAACCTGTCATGGGTATGCCCCTGGGGGCATAAAGGTGAGTATAGACCCAGGGGAAAGGGACATGGTCAGGCAACCCCCCCACCGCCCCCCCCCCCCCCGCCCCCCCCCCGACTCCAGCACTTCCCCCTGTCACAGGTCGGCACTGCCAGGTTGGCATCGGGCCCTGATCTCAGTGCAACCAGCTTTACAGGCCTGTTTGGGCCCCATCCCTCAACATGGCAGCATGGTGTTTAATCTGGACAAGTGTGAAATAATGCATTTTGGAATGTCCAATGCATGGAGGAATTATACAGTAAATGGTAGGTAAAAAGTTTATTTATTTGTCACAAGTAGACTTACATTCACACTGCAATGAAGTTACTGTGAAAATCCCCGAGTCGCCACAGTTGGGAGTCTGTTCGGGTACACTGAGGGAGAATTTAGCATGGCCAATTCACCTAACCTGCACACCTTGGGAGGAAACCGGAGCACCCGGAGGAAACCCACCCAGACACGGGGAGAACATGCAAACTCCACACAGACAGTGACCCAAGCCAGGAATCAAACCCGGGTCCCTGGCGCTGTGAGATAGCAGTGCTAACCACTTTGCCACGGTGCTGTCCAAGCGTTTCATGCCATTGAGGGGAGGGGCCTAAACACGTGAAACATGCCTCCTGTTTTTTTTTGGCAAGGTGCCTTCAGATATTGAGAGAAAACCTGCCTGTTTGCCAGTTTTCAGTCACATCCTGATACTTTGCCATTTTTTGGTAAGATTCGCCCATTATTTTGATATGCCCTGCAACAGAAATGGTGCTTTTAAAGTTGCTCTTTTACAAAAGGAATGATGTCATGAGAAAATACGAGTTAATCTGGTATCATATTTAAAATAGTTCTGAATAGTAAACTTAATAGTGAATAAGGGACTTACACCAAAAATTAGAAGCAAAAATAAATTTACGATTTAATTTAACACAATTCATTTCAAGTACGAGCAAGTACTACATTCTGTCCAAGCCATAAGTATGGAATAAAATAAAATGTATTCTTTCCAGATCTCTATTTGAGGCAGCTTCCATAATGATATGAATACAAAGATCAAAGAACAAAGGAAGGTACAGCACAGGAACAGGCCCTTCGGCCCTTCAAGCCTGCGTCAATCATGGCACCTGACTAAACTAAAACCCTTAAATGCCACTATCGTACCTGCTCCCACCACCTCCCCAGGCAACGCGTTCCAGACATTTATCACCCTCTGTGTAAAAAACTTGCCTCGCACATCTCCTCTAAACTTTTCCCCATGCACCTTAAACCTATGTACCCTAGCACTTGACTTTTCTATCCGAGGAAAGAGCATCTGACTATCCACTCTGTCCATGCCACTCATAATCTTGTAAACCTCTATCGGGTCACCCCTCAACCTCTGTCATTCCAGTGTGAACAAACCAAGTTTATCCAACCTCTCCTCATAGCTAATATCCTCCAGACCAGGCAACATCCTGGTAAACCTCTTCTGCACCCTCTCCAAAGCATCCACATCCTTCTAGTAGTGTGGCAACCAGAATTGTACACAATATTCTAAATGAGGCCTAACTAAGGTTCTGTACAGCTGCAGCATGACCTGCAAATTTTTATACTCAATGCCCTGACCGATGAAGGCAAGCATGCCATATGCCTTCTTGACTACCTTATCCTCGAGCATTGCCACTTTCAGTGATCGGTGGACATCTACACCCAGATCTCTTTGCCTGTCAATACTCCTAAGGGTTCTATCATTTACTGTATAATACCTACATGCATTGGACATTACAAAATGCATTATCTCACACTTGTCCAGATTAAACACCATCTGCCATTTCTCCACCCAAGTCTCCAACTGGTCTATATCTTGCTGTATCCTCTGACAATCCTCTTCACTATCTCAACTCCACCAATTTTTGTGTCGTCTGCGAACTTACTAATCAGACCAGCTACATTTTCCTCCAAATCACAAAGATATGAGCCCATTTGCTGTAGCTGTATTAATTATGCAAATAAACCATAAGACATATGAGCAGAATTAGGCCATTTGGCCCATCGAGTCTGCTCCACCATTCAATGAGATCATGACTGATCTAATGTGATAATCCTGAACTCCACTTTTTCCCATAACCCTTGATTCCCTTACTGACTAAAAATCGTTCGATCTCAGCCTTGAACACACTTAGCGGTCCAACGTCTGCAGCCCTCTGCGGTAAAAAATTCCACAGATTTGTTACCCGTTAAAGTTAAACAAGAATGTATAAATGATCTATATCATAAATCTATGAAACCTAAATAAACATAATGAATTTCACAGGTTTTACAGTATACTCAGAACGCAAAATGAAAACCCAACAAATATTACAGAGGCAAGTAAGGTCGGCAACTAAATACATAGTGGCCAGAATTGTCCAGCCATCCATGCTGGCAGGATTCTCTGGACCCTCGGCAGTAAACGGAGAGTTGGCTGAGCGCCAAATTCTCCACCCTTGCTTGTAGCGGCAGTGGGGTGTGAACGGCTGAAGCATTGCGGCCAGTATATTTTGAATACTACCTGCTGTGAGAAGTGAATCATTAACTCTATTCCATCACCTGATGCTCACTACCATAAGTGAATCTCTGTCATTGGATCCAAACAAAGAAGTTATTCAGAACGAAAGGCAGGATATAAATGTCCTCGAACAATAATTAAGACTCCATTTCCAGCACAGAAGAAGTATTATTGACTTGAACTCAGTACACAATTCAATCTTTGTTTTGCTCATCCAATTCTGTCAAATTCTTTTGCGTTTTCTGTACAGGTGACAAGTTAAATTATTAGAAGTTGGGTTTTCTTACCTTGAAGATAATATTCTGTTTCATTCGTCTTTTAAACATGATGGTGAGAAGGAACACACACTAATATCGAAAATAATGACAACAGGAATTTTTAGTCTGCAATTGTTTTTATGTTTTGCCTCTCAAAGCCCAATTACCAGGAAAAAGTGCAAATATCGAGATTTGGGTACAACTTGCAGCCATAAGAACTTGAACCTGATTTCCATTACTTTGAATAAATTTAAAAGTATGTCACATGCTTTATGCCATAGCATCTGTCCACGATGGATCCTACCCCCACCCTGGTGGCATGACATCATTTTAAAGTTGACGCCCTGATCTCTATGGAGCTGGTCTTGCCAGCTCTATCAGGCCCCGCCCAGCCAGAGTGATGGCATAAGTCCCGGACCCCCATTTTTTCTCTGCACTAAGTGCCAGAAAGTCTGGCCTGAAACTTGGCTATGTTTCTGGAGAGAAAGTTTAAAGTTTTAAAATTTATTTATCAGTGTCACAAGTAGGCTTACATTAACACTGCAATGAAGTTACTGTGAAAGCCCCCAAGTCACCACACTCCGGCGCCTGTTCGGGTACACTGAGGGAGAATTTAGTATGGCCGGCACCTGTTCAGGTCAATGCACCTAACCAGCATGTCTTACAGAATGTGGGAGGAAACTGGAGCACCCAGAGGAAACCCACACAGACACAGGGAGAACATGGAAACACCACACAGACAGTGACCCAAGCTGGGAATCGAACCCGGATCCCTGGCACTGTGAGGCAGCAGTGCTAACCACTGTGCTACTGTGCCGCCCCACTGTGCTACCATGCCGCTGTGAAGGCAACATGTTTGCAGGATATACTGCAGTAACTCACTGAGGTTACTTCACTAGCATCTCACTGAATGGCAACCTACGCTACTGAGAAAGCCAAGAATGACAATATTATGGCACCACCATTATCTTCAGATTACTCCTCCAAGTCACACTGGAGTGGGATGCTGTTTTGGAGAGTTGGTGCAGACTCGATGGGCCGGATGGCCTCTTTCTGCACTGTAACGATTCTGTTCTACATCAAGGTGTTCGCTGCAGTAGAGTTTGCTGATTTGCTGCGTCAGATAAATAAACAAGTGACCAATTCAAATTGAATAGCATTGTTAATTTTTAAAGACAACCATACTGCAGAGAATATCTGTCCTCTTACTCAATGCACACTGCTTCTGTCTTGTTAATGGTCTAATAAAACCCTCGGTTCCAGGAATGACGGTAAATCTTTTGGTCCTTGCGCATAACTCATTGACATTGGAATGTTACTCTGCAGTTGTTCTAAAGCAGCAGTAGGTGGCTTCGTAAATAGCTACATAAGTCACAGACATTGGATTGGCATTTCAGCTTCAAGAGCAGAATTAATTTGTCTTCCGTTGAAATCATAGAAACCCTACAGTACAGAAAGAGGCCATTTGGCCCATCGAGTCTGCACCACAATCCCACCCAGGCCCTACCCCCATATCCCTACATATTTTACCCGCTAATCCCTCTAATCTATGCATCCCAGGACACTAAGGGGCAATTTTTTAGCATGGCCAATCAACCTAACGCGCACATCTTTGGACTGTGGGAGGAAACCGGAGCACCCGAAAGAAACCCACGCAGACACAAGGAGAACGTGCAAACTCCGCACAGACAGTGACCCAAGCCGGGAATCGAACCCAGGTCCCTGGAGCTGTGAAGCAGCAGTGCTAACCACTGTGCTACCGTGCCGCCCAAAGTTTATATATTAGTCACAAGTAAGGCTTACATTAACACCGCAATTAAGTGACTGTGAAATTCCCCTAGTCTCCACAGACCAGCACCTGTTCAGGGGAGAACGTGCAAACTCCGGTCAGTGACCCAAGCCGGGAATCGAACCCAGGCCCTTGGCGCTGTGAGGCAGCAATGCTAACCACTGTGCCACCATGCCGCCCCTAATGATCCACGTGATTGCGACATGTGCAGCATCTTTGCTAAGTTGAGTTATTTGATGGTCCAAGTCATCAATGATTTGAAGTTTTATTTTCAGAGGCTAGTGTGATACCTGATTTGCCACCTTCATGAATGTTGCCTAGTGCCCATTTCCTTGTTGCAGCTTTCTCTTCCAAGCAGGAAGCACTTTCATTGCAGTTTGTGTGCGCAAATGGCAGGTCAACTTATCAGGCAAGAAAATATGTACCATGTGGGATTAGAACCATAGAAACCCTACAGTGCAGAAGGAAGCCATTCAGCCCCTTGAGTCTGCATTGAACCACCTTTTAATCTTACCCAGGCCCCAATCCCCCTTACCCACATATCTTGAAACATTAAGGGGCAACTTAGCATGACCAATCCACCTAGCCTGCACATCTTTGGACTGTGGGAGGAAACCGGGGCACCCGGAGGAAACCCACGCAGAGAGAACGTGCAAACTCCACACAGTAACCCAAGGCCAGAATTGAACCCGGGTCTCTGGCACTGTGAGGCAGCAGTGCTAACCACTGTGCCACCATGCTGCAGTATTTTAATTTTCAATTCAGCTCATGAAGGTGAATTCCACTGTATTTAAGTCTGTCCAGGTAAATCTTACCTTTGCAAAAATATACTTTTTTCATGGAATATCTGAGAGAGCATTGCAAACATTCCAAAATGGCTATCACGCAAAGTGCGACAATATTCAGGTTCTTTACAAACAAAACAAAGAACAAAGAACAGTACAGCACAGGAAACAGGCCCTTCGGCCCTCCAAGCCTGTGCCGCTCCTTTGTCCAACTAGACCAATCGTTTGTATCCCTCCATTCCCAGGCTGCTCATGTGACTATCCAGGTAAGTCTTAAACGATGTCAGTGTGCCTGCCTCCACCACCCTACTTGGCAGCGCATTCCAGGCCCTTACATACAGCAATTTACACTCTGAGGCGCTCCAATACAGTCACAGAAACATTATAGTAATGTCTGGGTGAATCCTGCTTAAATGTTCATTGTTGTAGGGCTAATTTCCTATTTTAAAATCCAGTCTGGCTGCTGAGATCACTAAGAGCAAGTGATCGTATGTCTCATTATAGTGAAGGTATCCTGTACTTCAAAGATTTCTATAAGATAAATATCAAGTTCAACATGGCTGAATGAACCAGTCGTTATTTTCCTGTCTGCCATTTTCTGCATGCTTCCATGTTTAAAAAAAATACAATTCCGGGTGTTCATTTAAGGAATAATAGCTTGAATTTTGTGGAGCCCACTGGAGTGGGCAAGATGGCACGCGGGCACAGAGAATTGTACGTTAGGCTCTGTATCAGACTCTTATTGATAGGAAAACTATTAGCGATTAAGTCAATGGCAGGTAGGTAACAAGACCGGAAACTCACCCATTAGCAGAGGGAACTCATTGATATGCTTAATTGCCAATTTGCATATAATTTAAAAGCAATTTGATGTGATTTAATGCTGCTTCCTCAATTTACTGAAATTCAAATCTTTTTCTCATGCCTTCAGTAACCCGTCCAGTGAAAGGTGATGATTTATGTGCGGCTTCCTTGATTCACTGTGAGGGTCCTTTGGACTTCAAAGGCACTGGGCGAGATTCTTCAGCCTTCCAGCAGCGTGTCTCCCAGCAGTGGAACGCCAGGCGCTGTTCGCTGGTGGCAGGATTCTCTGGTCCCACTGCTGTCAATGGGATTTTCCATTGACCCCACACTGCTGGGAAATCCACGGGCAGGGGTGCGCAGCTGGCGGGACCAGAGAATCCCGCTGGTGTGAACGGTTGGAGAATTCCGACCACTGAGTCACAGGATACCGGATTGATTTGAGAGACATTTCTCTGTGTCAAAATGAAGGGCAGAATTTTCCCAAAATTTGTCGAAGGGTGCAATCTTACCGGCTGTTCACACCCCGCTGCTGCTGCAAGGGAGGATGGCAAATTTGGCGCTCAGCAAAGTCTCCGTTCACTGCAGTGGAACTGGAAAATCCCACTGGTGTGAACGACTGGAAGATTTTGCACTCAGTGTCAGGCTCTGACTGAAAATGGGCACTTTCTGCATGGCAGTGCCATCATGCCTCTACCAAATATTACGGGCGGCATGGTGGCACAGTGGTTAGCATTGCTGCCTCACAGCGTCAAGGACCCGGGTTCGATTCCTGGCTTGGGTCACTGTATGGAGTTTGCACGTTCTCCCCTGAACAGGTGCTGGTCTGTGGAGACTTGGGGAATTTCACAGTCACTTAATTGCGGTGTTAATGTAAGCCTTACTTGTGACTAATAAATAAACTTTACTTTTACTTTATAATAATGGATATGGCGTCCAGTTGCAGGACATTAATCAAATGCACTATTTGGACTCACCATTGTTGCTATTCATCCATTCATGCAAGTGGTGAATATTTCCCACCATGCTGCTGACCTGAGCCTTGTGGATGGTAGAGAGACTTTAAAGGCTGAGGAAGTGAGCCACCTGTTGTGAAATGCCCAGCCTGTGTTGGCTTCAGCGTGGTCAGTTAGAACATAAGAACATAAGAAATAGGAGCAGGAGTAGGCCATCTAGCCCCTCGAGCCTGCCCCGCCATTCAATAAGATCATGGCTGATATGACGTGGATCAGTACCACTTAACCGCCTGATCCCCATAACCCTTAATTCCCTTACCGATCAGGAATCCATCCATCCGCGCTTTAAACATATTCAGTGAGGTAGCCTCCACCACCTCAGTGGGCAGAGAATTCCAGAGATTCACCACCCTCTGGGAGAAGAAGTTCCTCCTCAACTCTGTCTTAAACCGACCCCCCTTTATTTTGAGGCTGTGTCCTCTAGTTTTAACTTCCTTACTAAGTGGAAAGAATCTCTCCGCCTCCACCCTATCCAGCCCCCGCATTATCTTATAAGTCTCCATAAGATCCCCCCTCATCCTTCTAAACTCCAACGAGTACAAACCCAATCTCCTCAGCCTCTCCTCATAATCCAAACCCCTCATCTCCGGTATCAACCTGGTGAACCTTCTCTGCACTCCCTCCAATGCCAATATATCCTTCCTCATATAAGGGGACCAATACTGCACACAGTATTCCAGCTGCAGCCTCACCAATGCCCTGTACAGGTGCATCAAGACATCCCTGCTTTTATATTCTAACCCCCTCGCGATATAGGCCAACATCCCATTTGCCTTCTTGATCACCTGTTGTACCTGCAGACTGGGCTTTTGTGTCTCATTGTCAGTGCAATAAACTGAATTAGACTTTGAGAAGTGGCAGATTTACCCTTGTCATGTCCAGTATAGTCTGAACTTCAAACCAATCGTTAAATTTTAAAACTCACCACAAGGGGTAGCAAATTTAAAACAGAGTTGAGGAGAAACTACTTCCCCCAAAGGGTTGTGAATCTGTGGAATTCGCTACCCCACAGTACGGTGGATGCTGGGACAGTAAGTAAATTTAAGGAGAAGCTAGACAGATTTTTCATTGGTAATGGGTTGAAGGGTTATGGGGAGAAGGCAGGAAAGTAGGGATGAGGAGCATATCAGCCATGATCGAATGGCGGAGCGGACAAGGGGAATTTCACAGTAATTTCATTGCAATGTTAATGTAAGCCTACCTGTGACTAATAAAGTAAACTTTAAAAACTTTAACTCAACAGGCCAAATGGCCTAATTCTGCTCCTGTATCTTTTACGAACAAAAGGCAGAATTCTCCTGTCCCACCTGCCATGAGAATCGTAGCGGGTGGGGGAGGGACCATGCAAATGTCCATTCACCTTGGGTGAGATTTTCCGGTCTTGGGGCAAGCGCAACCGGGAAATCCCCCCCCACAGGGTTGTAAAACGATGGCTGCTCAAGGATCACCCGACTCCTTTAGTGGATTAAATCCCCTCCCCGTCTCAGTAGGGAGCAAAAAGAACCTTCCAGGCTGATGTTGACTCAATGCCCCTTCTCGAAACTAATTCAAAAGGGTATTATCAATTGAATGGATCATCCAAATACCAAGGTGTTGTCTGTCTTAAACTGTCAAGGTGTAAAGTTTGCTCCAGCTGTAGCAGCTCCATCAATCCCAGCGATGCCAGGAAGGTGTCCATGCCAGCTCCCGAGACAGCAGCTGAAGAGAGAAGCCCAAAGCCTGGGATTCCCCAGAGCAGGTAAGTCCAGGGTCTTGGGCCAGGAGGATTTGGGAGTGTTAGGGAGAGGAGAAGTGGGGGGATTCGGCGGGGAGGGTAGAGGTTGGTTTTAAGAGAGAGAGTGGGTATGAAGAAAAGGGCGGTCCATTCTAAAGTGGGCCGCCCCGCAATAGGCAAAGTGCAGCCCCTGAAGAGCAACACCCCCGTTCCTTCTCACGCTTTAACCATTTGTAGTTGAAAATCGGGTTTCCCGCTTGCACCTTGCTGCACATGCCATCCGTATTATGTCGTGGGCAATGTACTATTGGCATCAATAGACTTGATAACAAGTCTCATTATGGCAGACAGGCTGCCAATTTCCACATGCGCTCGCCCCTTGTATTATGGGGGCAAACTCAGGAAATGGGTGGGAAGATGCTTGGTTGGCTGCCCATATTTTTTTATAGGCGTCACTGGCTGGTCAGCATTTATTGCCCATCCCTAGTTGCCCGAGGGCATTTGAGAGTAAACCACGATGCTGTGGCTCTGGAGTCACATGTTGACTAGACCGGGTAAGGACAGCAGATATCCTTCCCTAAAGGACATTAGTGAACCAGATGGGTTTTTCCGACAATCGACAATGGTTTCATGGTCATCAGTAGATTCTTAATTCCAGATTTTTTTTATTGAATTCAAATTCCACCATCAGTCGTGGCGGGATTCGAACCCGGGTCCCCAGAACATTAACCGAGTTTCTGGATTAATAGTCTAGCAATAATACCACTAGGCCATCAATTCCCGTCATTTTACCCAACCTCCCACGGGGAACACGCCTGCCAGGGGCACGTAAAATAAAGCTCATTGTGCTCTACACATCCATGGCAAATATTCAATAATAAATAACCTTTATTTTAAAATTCAGAGAGGGCTTGCTGCTGGAATGATTTAATTTGGACAATCACTCTGTGGGTAAAGAATACACACCCTTTACATACAAACATATTCATCATGGGCAGTAAAAAAGAACACATAAATTCTGCCTGTGACAAAGTCTATTCAGCCCTTTTGTTCACAATTGCCTTTTCCGCTATGCCTCTTCCATCACATGTTAAGTTCGAACGTGATCAAGGATAGGAATGTTGATGGATTTGAGTTTGTTACCTTGTTTTCCACCATCATTTTGGCTAGATATGTTAAGTCCAGAGAGCTTCGCTCTAGCAACTAGAGTATAATCCATTCAGTTTCGCGAGAGAAATTAGATACTCATTAAAACTATCACTGTCCAACCGTCTAAAAATCCATCTTGTGCATTTGGTGGTTAGCACTGATGCCTCATGCCTCACAGTGCCAGGAGCCCTGGTTCAATTCTAGCCTTGGGTTACTGTCTGTGTGGAGTTGGTATGTTCTCCCCATGTCTGCGTGGGTTTCCCCCTACAGTCAAAAGATATGCAAGTTAGGTGGATTGGTCATGGTAAATTGCCCCTTAGTGTCTCAAGATGTGTAGGTTAGATGGATTAATCATGGTAAATGTGTGCAGTTGCGGGAATAGGGCGGGGATAGTGTCTGGGTAAGATACTCTGTCAGATTAGTACTCTGGGTAAGATTACTCTGTCAGGGCGGCACGGTAGCACAGTGGTTAGCACTGCTGCTTCACAGCTCCAGGGATCTGGGTTCGATTCCCGGCTTGGGTCACTGTCTATGTGGAGTTTGCACATTCTCTTCGTGTCTGCGTGGGTTTCCTCCGGGTGCTCCGGTTTCCTCCCACAGTCCAAAGATGTGCGGGTTAGGTTGATTGGCCATGCTAAAATTGCCCCTTAGTGTCCTGGGATGTGTAGATTAAAGGGATTAGCGGGTAAAATGTGTAGGGATATGGGGGTAGGGCCTGGGTGGGATTGTGATCGGTGCAGACTTGATGGGCCAAATGGCCTCTTTCTGTACTGTAGGGTTTCTATGATTTCTATGATTTCTTCAGAGAGTCAGTGCAGGTTCGATGGGCCGAATGGCCTCCTTCTGCACTGTAGGGATTCTGTGAACATGCTGATGAAATACATTCTCCTTCAGGAGGGCATCTGTGAATCTCATTCAAGGATTTTCCTGGGAGATTCTAATAACCTTACAGCTACAACAATGCAATGATGCACAATTTGTAAGTTTTGCATCTGGTTTCCAGATCATTGAATAATCCATATAAGCAAAATGTTTCTCTCTCCACAGAAGCTGTCTGATCTGCCGAACATTTCGAGCGTTTGCTGCACAGACATTAAAAAATAAAAATTTACTTAATTAAATTAAAAACTTTTCTTTAGTGTGTTAATAAATCACTTCAAAATTCCATGAATATTTCTCAAAGAAAACTTTAACTTATTAGTCACTGGCATATGTAAGTGTAACAATTATTGATTTGAGAAAACATTGATTTCAAATGGTGCACTTGTACCTCACCATGAACCCCAGCTGTGGGATCATAAAGGCCACAAATATATTGTACAGATTTCAAGGATGTTGAAGCAGCCTGAAGAAAAACAAGATATTTATTGGTACATTCAATAATTACGCACATACGCACACACACAGTTATGAATATGGTGCGCGCCAACAATAAGTTTCTGGAATATATCATGGAAATCAATTCTGAGAGTTTAACTCACGCAACAATTACGCTAAAAATACACAGGATGGATTTTTAGAATTACTGCGCTGCATAAGGGAGCTTAATGATGTAATTGTGCATTTGGAAAAAAAAACAGGATACAAGTGTCACAATGTTGACATTTCCTTTTCCTCTAGTTGACAGTGCTGCTTGCTCTTTGTCTCAAGTGGGTTTATAATTGCTCCTGTTTAGCATTACATTACCCCGAGGGAGATCGGAAGCATAACAATTTATGCAGTATTTAACATTCTAGATGGTAAAGAGTGTTAAAATCTAAATTGCTAATGCTCATTTACTTGGTGGGAATATGAAATGTGCAGTGCTACTTTTCACAATATTTACATATTTCATTGAATTCTAATGCTAAGTTAAAGTCTCAACTATAATGGAATTTGCAGTTCTACTGGTGACAAAACTTTCAACATTTGAGTCATTAATGTGTAAAACTTCGAGGGCAACTTTTGCCATCTGCACTTGCACACTTAAACATGAAAATTGGGAAGTTGTGATCAGTGCGCTCTTCCACAGTATGCACTGTTGTAATTTTTGCAGATGGAATCACCATAGAATCAGTGATTTCAAGTGAATGTCAATATTTTATCCACAATTCTCACTGCAAAACCCATTAAAAATGTTAAGCCTTGTTTAATGAGGCGTAATTGAGTTTTTGGACAGCATATTAAATCATGATTACTTCTGAACAATCTCTCTGGCCCTGAAAAACTAATTTTCTAAATGTTCAATGTATTTCCTTCAACTTAATGATTTAAAAAATCATGGACAGTAAATTTTTTAAAAGGATTTTTCAGATGATATTTCAGCTTTTACCTTAATCCCAATCCTCAGTTTTTTTTCTCTAAACTTTCTTTTAAATTTCTGGTTTTCTGTCTGGGAGAATTCTACAAATTCATTGGCTGCTCAGCTATGCTTAATTACATCAGGATGGCAAGTGCTACTTCTGCAAGGAGAGCTGGGCATGGACATAACCACGGAAGAGGGACAGGGAACAGTGTCGAACTGCTTACTGCCTGGACCGGTTAATGTCCACCTTGCAGACTAATGAGGATGTCCTCCGATCTGCCCGCCCCTCTCCACACCAGGTAACCAGAGATCAGGAGCATGAGATTGAAGTGCAACCAGAAACAGAGGAACAGCCCCGAAGATATCGAAACAGGGACGGCAACTTCACCTGCAAACTGCATAAACATGAAAGACTGACTCCTCAAAGTCATAGCAATTACAGGAAGCCTGGGAGTCTGTGAACTAACTTAATCTAGAGTTGAACACGACTGCTGGATGTAATACCCTCCATTTTGATTTGGTTTGATTATTGTCACATGAATTGGGATACAACGGAAAGTATTGTTTCTTGTGCGCTATACAGACAAAACATACCTTTCATAGAGTACATAGAGGAGAAGGAAAGGAGAGTGTGCAGAATATAGTGTTACAGTCATTGCTAGGATGCAGAGAAAGATCAGCTTAATATAAGGTAGGTCCATTCAAAAGCCTGATGGCAACAGGCAGCATACCAAACCCTTGATGGAACTCCCTCATAGAGAGACTTTCATCGGGGGCCCCCCCGTCTCTACTGGATGGCAGGACAGAATGCCATTCTGTGGATGGCCAACGGGGGCAAGGAAACGTAGGACATGCAGTAGCAGTCTGTACAGGAAACCTCTGTGTGCAGAGGCATGAAGGGAAATTCTGGAGATGGCTCAAACTGTGGGACTGAGGTTCCTGAGGGTGATTTAAGGACCTGGAGCCAATGAGAAATTCTGTCCATTCAAGGGTCAGTTCAAATGGGACAGCTGTTCATGTTTGGTGTGCCTCCACACTTTGCATGCAGCGGCGGCCAAGCAGCGCGTTTTTATTTGCCATTTTAACTCAGCATCTTGCTCTCATGCCCACATGTCCATCCTTGGCCTGCTGCGATGGTCCAGGGAGGCTGGAGAAGTAGCAACTCACCTCCCGATTCGGCATGTTACCGCTCTCAGGATTCAACTTTGATCTCAATAATTTTAGACTGCGGCCTTTCTCCTCCATCTCAATCCCTTCTTTTACATCCCGTACAGTTTTTGTCTCAATGTAACAACCCTCCCTTTTCCCCCTCCCCCCTCTAGGCCATCTGTCTCTTGTTCTTAAGTTTCTTTCACCTTTGTTGCAATCTCTCCAAGTTCTCACTGTTCCAGCTATTCCACCTCTCTTTTTTTTAATACTTTTCCAATTCAATCAAATCAAGTCCAATTCAGCGTCTCAACAAGTTGAGACATTTCCAATCCAAACTGACAAGACAGGGCCTCCACTCCTGTCTTGGGCCTGATCTGCATGAGCCAAGCTGATTGGAGTAGGTGCAGACTCACCTCCTCCAAGGCTTGATCTCATTTGCATCTTAGCCAAAAGGCCGAGATGCCGCTTTTAAAAATTGCTTCAAATAAAGCTTAAATGTAACCCAATGACCTCAACCAAGTGCAGCCTGTCCATACTACACTTGATCTTAGCCAAAAGGCCTCTCTTATACAGGATGATATTCAACACTTTCCCCCTCTCTTTTAGTTCTGACAACGAGTCAAACAGACTCGAAACATTGATTCTGTTTTCTCTCCCTACAGATGCTGCCAGGCTTGCTGGGCTTTTCCAGCTTCCTCTGTTATTACACCACGTTTTTAAGGCTCTGGATGGCTTTGGCTATGAGCTGAACATTTATCGAAAGTCACCCTTTGTGCTCTTTCGAAAAAAACCAATGAAGCAAATAAGCAAATGATCAGTCCCTTAACAAAACAAAATGAAAAAAAAAATGCTTAACAAATTGAAATAATATTTTGGGGAGGAACGATGCACTCTCATCCCGTGTGATGTCCAAAGGGCTCGAGTGTACCCAGCAGACACCGCGTGCTCCTGCCCCAAGGACACCCAGGCACACAGATGCAACCACCAAAGAGAGGTAGACGGACTCCCCCCTCCCCCCCCCCCCACCACCTAGAGGAAGATGATGGAGGGTGCAACATTTGGGATGGAAGCACCGGTGAGCTGAAACTAGTGATGGCAGTAGAGAGCAAACATGAACATTCTGCCTGCAGGGCAGGTTTGACCTGAGCTGTGGAAGCGAGCAATCTAGCTGGACATCATGGGACATGCCGCAAGAAAGTGCTTATTCCCTAAGAGGCATTCAATTGTATAATAATCATTCTGCTAATGATTGGCAAAAAAGCTTGCACAATGCGAAACTCCTTGCGATTGACATAAGGGAATGATTTTGTGTAAAAGAATACAGGGACCACAGCTGTCAAGAATAATAAGTGACCCCTGCACTTTGGGGAATTCTGCATTCTGGAAAAACTGCACTGCCCTCTAGTGCTGCTGCTGACAGTTGGTCTTGGGGCAATTTATTAATTGTTTTTTTGCCCTGTCAATTCATGGTTCAGTTGCCTGCTTTGTACATAAATCTACAGTTGGGACAAGAAAAATAAATAACTTGCTTTTATGTGGTTCTTTAGATATGCAAATCCAGTAAAATGCTTTTGAAGTGTAGTTATTGGAAGAAAGGCAAACCATGACAACCAAGTTGTGCATAGCAAATGTGACATACACACACACCCACACACACGGACACACACACGCACGGATACATACACATGGACACACACACACATGGACACACACTCAAAAGCGCACATACACACACACCCAAAAATGTGATTAATGACCAGGCAATCACTTTTAGGCCGGAATTTTGCCGGCACGCCTACCAAAGGCTCGTAAGATCGTGCTCGAGACCAACAGAGAATGCCGTTCTGCCAGCCTCTGGCATTCCAGCCTTAGTGTTCTTAGTGGAGGAAAGAATATTGGGCAGGACATGCGATAACTCATTTCTCCTCTTAACATCATGTAGTGAAATCCATCTGGAGGCAGCAATGACTTCAGTTTAATGAATTTTACCTGAAAGACAACATCGTCAACAGAATTCCCTCAGTAAATATTTGCTAGATATTCAAATCCTGGACTGAGGTGACACTACTCAGTCTAAGTGACATTTTGAACATTGGATACATTCCACGTGCCTGCCTGAAATGAGTCATAGATTGTTCAGGTTTGAGATAACCATCGCAGGTGCCAGCATCACTGTGCCCATGGAACAGCAAGGCTGTAGGTCAGCTTACAGCAATTTGGCACTTCTCAGCCTATGAAATTGGGCGTGGGGAGAAGAGTTAGAAGAGCAAGTTGAAATGCCCAACATCTACCCATTGTTCCTCCTCTTACACAAAACACAAGTTGAGTAGATTTTTCCCTTGTGAGACTCACCATGTGATATCAAATATACTTGAAAAATAGCATTGCAAAAATGTGAGAGGAGGAAGAAAATGTAAAAGACTGGATGTCTACCACAATAGGCTCCTTGGCACTCATTTTTCTCAGCATTGCATGTGCCGTTTTGATATTAAGTTATCCACTTTAGTGGCAAAAACAGGAGGGCAGTTATCTGAATGGCTATAAATTGAGAGGGTGGAATGTGCAATGAACCTAGGTATCCTCATACACCAGTCACTGAAGGTAAGGTGCAGCAGGTGGTAAAGAAGGCAAATGGTGTGTTGGCCTTCATAGTAAAAGGATTCGAGTACAGGAGCAGGGATCTCTTGCTGCAGTTCTACAAGGCCTTGGTGAGACCACACCTGGAATATTGTGTGCAGCTTTGGTCTCCTTATCTGAGAAAGGATGTTCTTGCTATCGAGCGAGTGCAGCAAAGGTTTACCAGACTGATTCCTGGGATGACAGGACTGATGTATAAGGAGAGATTGAGTTGGTTAGGGTTGTATTTGCTGGAGTTCAGAAGAATGAGCGGGATCCCAAAGAAACCTATAAAATTTAAGAGGACTAAACAGGGTAGATGCAGGAAGATTTCCTCAAAGGCGGGGGAGGCCAGAACCAGGGATCACAATCTAAAGATAAGGGGTAAACCACTTAGGACTGAGATGGGTTAAGGACCAGATCAGAAACTCCATGGTATTTTATGAAGTTGGCTTCGCCCCTCGCTTTTACATTTGATTTTGGTATTAAGGTGAACATAAGGTGTTTCATTCCAGGTATAATTCAAGTGACCCACTAGGAAGCTTTTATCAAACAAAGTTTATTTAAGAATACAATTAGAATATAACAAAAAGAATTAGCATAACTTTTACCAATTAAAAGTCCAAAGATGTGCGGGTTAGGTCGATTGGCCATGCTAAAAATTGCCCCTTAGTGTCCTGTGATGTGTAGGTTAGAGGGATTAGCAGGTAAATATGTAGGGATATGGGGGTAGGCCTGGGTGGGATTGTGGTCGGTGTAGATTCAATGGGCTGAATGGCCTCTTTCTGCACTGTAGGGTTTGTATGATGTATGTATGATTGTATGATAAAACACCTAAACATGACAAAGTATAATTCCGAACAGCTAGCTATCTCTATTGTTCCAATTTAGCAGTATCCCCCATCAACATAAATCCCTTTGACAAAGGGTCATCTGGACTCGAAACGTCAGCTCTTTTCTCTCTTTACAGATGCTGCCCAACCTGCTGAGATTTTCCAGCATTTTCTCTTTTGGTTTCAGATTCCAGCATCCGCAGTAATTTGCTTTTAACATCCCTTCTTCAGAGCCAGTTAGCACGGAAACCAAAGATGCTTACATGGGTACTAGATTTCTAGCCTTTTGACACTTCTGGAGAGTGATCCAGACAGACATCGGCCTTCTAATTCTCATGCAGCAATTTCCAGAGAATGCTCCACCACAGAGGGTAGAATCTCAGTGAAAAAGGTGTATTTCTTAGCAGATTCCAGTCTCCACATCAGACAGAGCAAGAGATACAGAGAAAATAACCTCTCTTTAAAGATCCCAAAAAGCAGACTGCCTTGAGTTCTCTGTAAAAGCCTAACCCCACTCCGTCATATGACCTTACCTGTCAATCAACCTACTCTGCAATATCCCAGGGGAAGACAGAAAACAACAGAACAGGATTAAAACAAACACTGCATCAATTATGTTTCAGTAACAATACAGTAATTCTGGATCCAGACGAAATGGCTCTGATACAATGCAAGTGTCTAGTAAACACATTGTGCATGGAAACATAACTAAAATACATTTCCTAAAGGCACAGAATCATCACAGATGAGGAGAAATTTCTTTACCCAGAGGGTGATGAACCTTTGGAATTTGATACCACAGAAAGCAGTTGAGGCTGGAGTTTTCCAGCCATTCACGGAATTCCCATAGGCAGCGGTGGGACCAGAGAATTCCGCCACTAGCAAAAAATGGCCACCTCCCACTGGCGGGAAACACACAGCTGGGAGGCCGGAGAATCTCACCTCTGATGTTTCTAAGAAGGAGTTAGATAAAACTATTTAAGCTAAAGGGATCAAAGGATATGTGAAAGGATATGGGGGAAAGTGGGATCCGGTTGTTGAGCTGGATGATCAGCCATGACCATAATGAATGGCTGAGCAGACTCAAAGGGCTGAATGGCCTACCTTTGCTCCTATTTTCTGTCTTTCTATGTTTATTGACTGAGGGCCTTGACATCGCTTCAGGTGCAAAATTCCATGCTCTCCCGGGAAGGTCTGTCAGTAGAATCCACACAGGAATTTTCCAGAAATGGTCATTTTGCAGTATCAGCCATCTTTTGGTCAGTGTTTTTACTTATTTCTTTAAAAAAAACACAGGTCTTCCATAAAATGTTCAATATGCTCATAGAATCTCATAGGGATCTCATAGAAACATATAAAATCTTGATGGGCTGGATAGACAAGATGCAGGAAGAATGTTCCCAATGTTGGGGAAGTCCAGAATGAGGGGTCACAGTCTAAGAATGAGGGATAATTCATTCAAGACTGAGGTGAGGAAGAACGTCTTCACTCAGAGATTTGTGAACCTGTGGAATTCTCTACCACAGAAAGCTGTTGGGGCCAGCTTGTTAGATATGTTCAAGAGGGAGTTGGATGTGGCCCTTGTGGCTAAAGGGATCAAGGGGTATGGAGAGAAAGTGGGAGTGGGATACTGAAAGTGCATGATCAGCCATGATCATATTGAATGATGGTGCAGACTAAATGGTCTACTCCTGCACCTATTTTCTATATTTCTAGGTCATTGAGGAAGCTGTAGCACATATTCAATACTCACAAGACTCACCCCTGTAATTAACTTCTTGTTGACCCTTTGTTATTCTATTGTTTATATGCAAGGCAACTTGGTCACATGATCATTTCACTGAAACAGGATGCTTTGCTAGAAATCAAATCATGAGAAAACTAGTTCTCACCCCAACATAAAATATATATTTTTCCCCCGAAACACATGGGCCACTGCACTTGCAAGTTACCATGGCGTTTCAATATTAGTCACCATGTTGGGAGCAAGGAAAAGTAGTTAAGCCTGTCTCCTGCTTGTTAGCCGTTGTGCCAACATTTCCTGCAAGAGCAAGGGAACTACTTCCAGTGAATGTGGTGCAACGTGTTTGTGTAATGTAGCAATCATGACTGAATAGCTGGCAGTGTGTGCAAATGTGTGATTATGAGGTACGCAGCATGTGTGCGGGTGAGGGAATGTTAGGCATGTGTCATAATTGATAACAATAATTGGTAGGAGAGGGATGGAGTTTTGACACATTGAGCAGTGTTTGAAGCTAATAGTGCATTTGGTGGGATATGTTACCTGAAGATAAATGCACTGACTTTGACCACTTGTGTGAGGTCATTGAACTTTTTAATGCATCAGGTCCTCAGAGTTAGACTGCTGGCAGTGTACATTGTGTCTATCTGGCTCCATTGCCTTTGCAAAATTTGTCTGAAACACCAGGCCACCTGGCTCTTTGTGAAAAATTTAACATCTCTCTCCGTTGCCACCTCCTACACCGAGGTCTCCAGTGCAGCTCTGAAATTCTCTGTCATGTTATGGCATTCATAAAATCCATACTGTGCATAAGGAGTCCATTCAGCCCATAAAGTCTGCACTGCCTCTCTGACAGAATATCTTACCCAGGCCCTCTCCCCCGCCCTAGCCTCCTAGCCCCACACATTTCCCATGGCTAATCCACCTAACCTACGCATCTTGAGACATTAAGGGGCAATCCTACCATGGCCAAGCCACCTAACCTGCACATCTTTGGACTGTGGGAAGAAAGCAGAGCACCTGGGAGAAACCCATGCAGACATGGGGAGAATGTGCAAACTCCACACAGACAGTCACCCGAGGCCGGAATCAAACCCATGTCCCTGACGCGGTGAGGCAGCAGTGTGCCAGGCAACAAAGGTCTTCTGACTGAAAAAGTCAGAGCAAAAGTTGTTGTGATACAACTTAACAACAGGGAAATAAAATATCAACAGCAAAAAAGAAAGGCTTCATATAAGAAAGCCATCAACAACTATAATATCTAAAGAGGAAGGAGGATAGCCATTAGCAGTTTTTTCCCCTTGTTTCTGTGGCCATGACTCATCTTTCATTCCCTCACCCTGCAGTATAAATATCTCCCCCTTTTCTATGCCTTTTAGCCTTGACAAAGGGTCATCTGGACTCAAAATGTCAGCTTTTATCTCTCCTTACAGATGCTGCCAGACCTGCTGAGATTTTCCAGCATTTTCTCATTTGGTAGTATCTAAAGTTTATTTATTAGTGTCACAAGTAGGCTTACATTAACGCTGCAATTAAGTTACTGTTAAAATCCCCTAGTCGCCACACGTTGGCACCTATCCTGGTACACTGAGGGAGAATTTAGCATGGCCAATGCACCTAACCAGCACATCTTTCAGTCTGTGGGAGGAAACTGGAGCACCCAGAGGAAACCCAAGCAGACACGGGGAAAACATGCGGACTCCACACAGACAATGACCCAAGCCGAGAATCGAACCCGGGTCCCAACCGCTGTGAGGCAGTAGTGCTAACCATTGTGCCACGGTGCCACCCTTCAATACTCTTACTTTTAAATACTCTTAACTCTCTTGAATACCCTTAAACACTTGAAGATTCAAAGCAAAGTATAACACCTCTGGTGCTTATTTTGTCTGGAGGATTTATTAATTTGGTGATCTTTCCTGTATATTGATGAGAAATTGCTTGGACATCGAAACTTATGTTGCTTTATGTGGTGTAACCATTTTTAAAGGCTGCACATTCTATTGCCATCATGTTTCCGAAATTTGTTTCAGAATTCAAATGGATTATCAGTTGTAGAACAACGCAAGTTTGTAACGCTCCAAAATTGTGTCCTAGCTTCTAATTTTACCTGTAGCCCTTCAGTCTGGGTGATGAAGCTCCACAGAGATTAACACTGCAGGGCTAACATCAATTCAACTAAACCAAGGAAAGCAATTGAATTAAAACTACATTACCCCTTTTGGGTAGTCTACATGGGATGAATTTTAAATTAAGCTAAAGATTTCTACATCTGCTTCGCATAGTCTAGATGAGGTGTACCGAGCTTGCAACAAATTTAATTTTAATGCCACCCTTCACATTCCCCAGATTTCAACCAAAAGTCATCAGGGTCTAGGTACTTCGACGTGCTTTTACTGGCATGGCAAGAACAGCTAAAATGAATATGGCATTTCAAGGTGAAAACATTCATTTTGAGTGGTTCATCATTATTACAACAAGTCAATGAAAGTAAAAGTTGCGGCTTTTTTCACATCAATGTTTTTAATGGAACTCTGGTGCATCTGAATCCCCTCCAACCGCATTAATACAAAACAGAACCCGTATTTCTCCTCGGCATAATTTAAAGAGTTTCTGAAGCTGAAAATAGCAATTCAAGTGATTGATGATTCACATATAAATAAAAACTCCATTGTGTAAATTGCTTTATTTCGAACACCAAAGTTTCACAGTCCTAGGACACAAAAAACATGTCAGACAAAAGACTCTCTGTTGATCCACAACCTCATCATCCCGCCGTTCTATATTTTCCATTCATTGTGCATCCTCTATTATTACTGGACTATTAATCCAAAGACTTGGACTCATGGTTAGCACTGCTGCTTCACAGTGCTAGAGACCCGGGTTCAATTCCCGGCTCGGGTCACTGTCTGTGTGGAGTTTGCACATTCTCCTCGTGTCTGCGTGGGTTTCCACAGTCCAAAGATGTGCGAGTTAAGTGTATTGGCCATGCTAAATTGCCTCTTAGTGTCAGAGGGACTAGCTAGGGTGAATGCATGAGGTAATGGGACAGGGCCTGGGTGGGTTTGTGGTCGGTGAAGACTTGATGGGCCGAATGGCCTCCTTCTGCGCTGTAGGACTCTGTGTGATTCTCTAATGATGAAGAGACATGTGTTCAAATAACACCATGATAACCGAGGAATTCAAATTCATAGAAACATAGAGAATAGAAACAGGAGTAGGCCATTCAAGCCTGCTCCGCCATTCATTTTGATCATGGCTGATCATCAAAATCAATACCCTGATCCCACCTTCCCTCTATATCCCTTGATCCCTTTAACCCAAAGAGCTATATTTAATTTCTTTTCAAAATTACACAATGGGGGTGAGTCTCCCAGCCCGCCGCGCTGCCTTTGTAGCACAGTGGGCTGGGAGACTCTAGTGAAGGCCGTTTCTCGGACACCCTCTGCGCCTCTCCGGCAGCCGGGTTTCCAGCACTGTCAGCTCCGCGCTGGGAATTGGTGAGGAGCTGCATAATTTATTTAAGTGAGAATTTTAATGTATTTTAATATTATTAGCGGGCCTGGTTCTGAAATCTCCAGGACCGCTAGCCCCCCTGCCAGGAATGGTTAATTCCAGCGGAATTTAGTACAGCTCCCCACTTGCGGGGAGCTGATGGCCTCAATCTGCTGGAGTGAAGGGAGCACAATCGAGGCCCCCCCAGAGGGTTGGGCATTGGCACTTTGCCCTGTCCCCCCAAGGGGCAAACTGCCAATGTCCACCGGGCATAAGGCAGTGCCAAGGGCGTGGGGCCTAGGGGACAGGGTCTGATTGGGGGGGCAGGGCCTTCGTGGGGTGATCGGTGGGGTTGAGGGGGGTCCCACTGCTACTCTGTATTTGGTCTGAGTGACAAAGGAGGGAGGCCAGAGATTGGGACTGGTCACCGGGTGAGGGAAAATCAGCCTGATGAGTGGGGTCGGGGCTGCCGGGGGAGGTCAAGATTGCTGGTGGGGGGCCTGGGGGGATCGGGAGGGGGGGTGATCGGGAGTTCAGGGCTATGGAGTTGAGGGGCGGGGACATCGAGGCAGGCTGGGGGACTGCTGGCCCGTACATGTTTGGGGGGGCCAGTGATCAGGCCATGGGGTGGGGGGGGGGGGGGGACGTGGGGCTGGCCAGCAATCGGGTGGCCAGCAGTGCAGGGCCACTGTGCATGTGCCGATCTTGGCGCTGACAGATCAGCGCATGCGCAGTGGCCCACTCTGCACTGTGCTGCTGGCTGCTCCAGCAGAAATAGGCCCCACTCACTGAATTTCAGCACGATTCATGCTGAGGCTCTCTGCAGTGTACAGAGTATGGGAGATTCATTTCAAAACTCCCACTGAAAAAAACCATCGTGATTTACTCCAGTTTTTCCATGAATTCGACATTTAGAATTTCTTGGGAAAATGTGTTGGCCTCAATTACTTTCTGTGTTTAAAGTTCAAATTTAAATTTATTAGTGCAACAAGTAGGCTTACATTAAAACTGCAATGAAGTTACTGTGAAAATCCCCTAGTCGCCACACTCCGGTGCCTGTCCGGCTACACTGAGGGAGAATTTAGCATGGTCATTGCACCTAACCAGCACGTCTTTTGGACTGTGGGAGGAAACCGGAGCACCCAGAGGAAGCCAAGCAGACAGGGGGAGAACGTGCAAACTCCACACAGACAATGACCCAAGCCGGGAATCAAACCCGTGGTAGTGAATTCCATAGATTCAGCACTCGCTGGGTGAAGAAATGTCTCCTCTCCACAGTTCTAAAAGGTTTTACCCCTTATCCTCAAACTATGACTCCTGGTTTGGACTCGCCCACCTTCAGGAACATTCTTTCTGAATCTATTCTGTCAGACCCTGTCAGAATCTTATAAGTTTCCATGATCCCCTCTCTCTCTTCTAAACTCCAGTGAATAATGAATACAATCCTAATAAAAGTTAACATTAGTAATGACCACAAAACTACTGGGTTGCTGTAAAAACCCTGCTGGCTCACTTCCTTTTGGGAAGTCCTTACCCAATCTGGCCTAAATATAAATTCAGAGCCACAGCAATGCTCTTGGTTCCTATTCTGACATAGTCCATCTTTATGACAAAGGGCACAATTTTCACTCCTGAGTCAGAAGCACAGAGGCAGAAAAATTCCTGACTCAGCATACCTCACTCCCTGGAGAAAGTGCCCTGAACATTCAGATTTTCATTTTGATGGGGGTCAGTGTGGCAGCTGTTAATGATCCATGAGCTCCCTGACTCTGGAAAGAGTTTGGAGGTTGTCGGGTGCCAAGGTGAGCTGCTTAAAAGACCGACCTCAATGCTCCCGGACTTTGTGACTTTGTTAAACCAAAAGCAGCCCTTTTAGGCCTAATGTTTCACATCCCTCTTACGGTCCACATGCTCACCATGCCCCCATCTATGACACTCATGCCACCTCATGCCCCCCACCCACCATGGTCCCAATATCCTCATGCCATCCTATTCTCCTCCACCCACACCCATGGCCCATTCTAGACTTTATGCCAACTCGTGAACCAATGCTCGTCAGCACACTATACTTTGTCTTGACAGCCTCCATGGATACTCATCCAGTATCCATTCTGGACTGTCCTCTGGAGCTATTGTGAGATATAATAAATATACCTAAGTGTCTATTGCAAAATGGTTGTTTAAAAATAGCTCTCATGGATTAAAAACCCATTTAATATGTTTAAAATCCTTCAATTACTTAATCCTTAATGAAAACATTAAAGATTCAAGTACTTAATCCCTTATGAAACACAGATTTATATTAATCAAATACTTGGATTTGTCAACTGTGAGTTTACAAGCCCCAAACTATGACAATAATAGATTGTGAAATCAGACATCCATCACTAATCCTACAATGATAACCCTCTGATTTATGTCTACAGATAGTCTCTGAAATTGCAAGCATCTTCAACAACTTAAGGAGCTTGGGGATTTAAATGGCTTGGCAGCTTGACAATTCTACTGAGTCCCTTTGTATGTATATTCATGTTTACTTCTAACAATCTGAAAAGATAGACAATCTCTCCCAAAGGGCACATGATGGTGGCACAGTGGTTAGCACTGCTGCCTCACAGTGCCAGGGACCCGGGTTCGATTCCCGGCTTACGTCGCTGTCGGTGCAGAGTCTGCACGTTCTCCCCATGTCTGCATGGGTTTCCTCTGGGTGCTCTGGTTTCCCCCCACAGTCCGAAAGATGGGCTGGTTAGGTGCATTGGTCATGGTAAATTCTCCCTCAGTGTACCCAAACAGGTGCCAGAGTGTGGCGACTAGGGGATTTTCACTAACTTCATTGCAGTGTTAATGTAAGCCTACTTGTGACACTAATAAACAAATAAACTTTAAACCTTTCCCAGAGTGAAATGAACCTCTCCTAAAGAGTAATTCAACTGTATCAAAGGGGAATGTAAAGCTCTCCAAAAGCGTACTCTACCTCTCCATATAACTCGAGCAGCTTTAGACCTTTTGCTCATATGTGTAAGGTCTGTTAGAATGTAACCAATGGTAACATTGGATCGGTTGTGTGACCAAGCTGTAAGGGTCAGCTGACCTAGTAAACTATGTAACCAATGACAAAATTATGTGATAGTCAGCTGACCAGCTGTCTCAGTATAAATAAGAATCTTTTGGGAACTGAGGGGAGCTTGGAATGGCCCAAGGTGAGGCCTCAAGTATTGGAATAGTGAAGATTCTTTCTTCAACTTTTTTTCTTTGATTTATCTGTTGGAGTAAGTTTTGTTTCATTTTATTGCCTATAACTGAAGAATACCTTCTGCTGGATGAATAAGGTCCATAGGTCTTGTTTGGGACATCCCACAAATGAAAATTGGATCTGTTTGAAGGAAGTTGTAGTTTACAGATACAGTTGCTTTTAGATGTGAAAAATACATCATCAGGTGGTGTGGCATTACCACCATGCTAAATAGAATAGATTCGGGGTAGACCCAGCAGCTCAAAACTACGTGTTCATGAGACACTCTGATTTGTTAGCAACTGCAGAATTGTATTCAACCACGATCCGTAACCTCATGGTCCAGTAAGCCGGGGAGTGGGGGTGGGGAGGTGGGGGCGGGGGGGAGGGGCGGGGGTGGTGATGGTGCTGGGCAGCAACCCCAGTTCAATAAGGAGTGTAGAAGAGCATGATACTCATGCCAGCTCACTCAGGGCAGCTAAAAATGAGGCAAAGATCTTGTGAAGCTGCAACACAGAACGACATACATGCTAAACAGTGATAGTACCAAGTAGAATTTGTGCTACTCAAGTATCAGGAAATGACCATCTGCAATAACCACGCTCTTGACATATAATGGAATTACCATCACTGAATTTTGCATGGTCAACATCCCAGGAGACAAGACTTAACAGGGACTTAACTGGACCAGTCATATAAATGCTGCAAGAGCAAATCAGAGATATTCTGCCACAAACAAGTCCCCTCACCACTCCTAAACCTTTCCCAGTATCTGCAAGGCACAAGTCAGCACTGCAGCTCAAATACTCAAATGCTTTACACCATCCAGGACAAAGCAACCTGCTTCAGTGGCATCCAGTCCACCATCTTAAACCTTCATTCGTTCCACCACTGGTGCACTGTGGCTGCAGCTGTACTATCTACTAGATGCACTGCAGCAACTTGCCAAGGTTTCTTTGACAGCACCTTCCAAATCCACAGCCTCTACCACATAGAAAGACAAGGCAATAGATGCATAGGAATACCACCATCTGCAAATTTCACTCCAAGCTACACACCATCCTGACTTGTAAGTATGTTGTCATTCTTCATTCTCACTTGGTTAAAGTCCTGGAACTCACTCTGGAACAGTGCAACAACAGTATCTTCATCATACAGACTACAGCAGTGCAAAAGGGTGGCTCATCAACATTTTAAAGGCAATTAAACCAAAAGAGATAGGAACAGGAGTCCAGTAAGAGTCCATTCAGCCTTTCATGCCTGTTCCACCATTTAATATCAAATAACATTGGGAATGGGCAATAAACGTTGACCTTGCTAGCAATGCTCACATCTCCTGAATGAATAAAAAAAACTGTCTACATCACTTGTCAATCCTTTCTGATAAACTGTTGTCTTCCTGACCTATATTGAAGTCCACTTCTCATTATTTGTTGAACCTATGGGCGGCATGGTGGCACAGTGGTTAGCATTGCTGCCTCACAGCACCAGAGACACGGGTTCAATTCCAGCCTCGGATAACTGTCTGTGCAGAGTTTGCATGTTCTCCTCGTGCCTGTGTGGGTTTCCTCTGGGTGCTCCAGTTTCCTCCCACACTCCAAAGATTGCTACCGTGCTACCGTGCCAGGGCGGCACGGTAGCACAGTGGTTAGCACTGCTGCTTCACAGCTCCAGGGTCCTGGGTTCAATTCCCGGCTCGGGTCACTGTCTGTGTGGAGTTTGCACATTCTCCTTGTGTCTGCGTGGGTTTCCTCCGGGTGCTCCAGTTTCCTCCCACAGTCCAAAGATGTGCGGGTTAGGTTGATTGGCCAGGTTAAAAATTGCCCCTTAGAGTCCTGAGATGCGTAGGTTACAGGGATTAGTGGGTAAAATATGTGGGGGTAGGGCCTGGGTGGGATTGTGGTCGGTGTAGACTCGATGGACCGAATGGCCTCCTTCTGCACTGTAGGGTTTCTATGATTTCTTTCTATGATTTACGGGTTAAGTTGATTGACTAAATTGCCCCTTTGTATCGGGGCATTAGCAGAGTAAATATGTTACAGGGATAGGGCCTGGGTGGGATTGTTGTCAGTGCCGACTTGATGGGCTGAATGGCCTCCTTCAGCATTGTAGGGGTTCTATGATTCTTCGGGTTACCAGCAAATTCTTGGCCTCCCATTCCCAAGTTCAAATCATCTCTCCATAGAGAACAAAAGTGGGTACAGTTCAGGCCTATGATTCACAAAAGTACCAACAAAGCAATTGGTTTTATGTCTGACAACCCAACTTGCTGTTCTTGCATTTTCTTTGACACCATAAGATAGATATTAACCTCATAGGTAGCATTTGATTCAGATGCGTTAGTCGGATCCCGTACAATTTTATTCCCCATTAAGTGCAAGAGAGGTAAAATCAGGTAGGCTGTAAAGCTCCAAACCTTATGAACTCATTCTGTTTCCAATATGCAGGTTACATTTGAAAAATAATGAACTCATAACCCTGAGCATTTTGAATGGCCTCTTGGGACGCTCTCAAATACCATTTGAAAATCCAGACACCCTCATTTTAGTGCATTTCTTTTATTTATCTCATCAATTAGGGCTTTGTTTTTATTCATCGTGGGACATGGGGATCACTGGCTGGCCGGCATTTATTACCCACCCCTAGTTGCCCTTGTTCAGAAGGCAGTTGAAAATCAACCACATTGCTGTGGCTCTGGAATCACATGTAGGCCAGACCAGGTAAGGACGTCAGATTTCCTTCCTTAAAGGACATTAATGAACCAGATGGGTTTTTGTTGACAATCAACGAAGGTTTCATGATCATCAGTAGATTCTTAATTCCAGATATTTTTTATGAAATTCAAATTCCACCATCTGCCGTGGCGGGATTTGAACCCGGATCCCCAGAACATGAGCTGAGTTTCTGGATTAATAGTTTGGCAATAATACCACTAGGCCATTGTCTCCACTGTATTTATAAAATAACACTTCATTTTGTTAAACGTGACTTGCCTTTAATAAATGTGTTAAATGGATCAGTTCTAAATGTTGGCTAATTTTACCTCAAATTATGAATTTTAGGAATTTTCCCTCAACTGATGTTAAATGAACAGCTCTGTGGTCACTCAGTGTGTCATGCTCTCCAGAGATGAGGAGGAACTTCATCTCTCAGAGGGTAGTGAATCTGTGGAATTCTTTACCACAGAGGGCTGTAGAGGCTGAGGGGTGAATTTTCCTGCTCTGCCCACCACGGGAACCGTGGCGGGCAAGGGGCGGGCCATGGAAATGTCCATTGACCTTGGGTGGGATTTTCCGGTTTCAGGGTGAGCGTGGCTGGAAAATCCCATCCTGGATCGTTAAGGCTGAGATAGACAAATTTTGGATCAGTAAGGGAATCAAAGGGGTATGGAGGGGAATAAGGCAGGAAAGTGGAGCTGAGGATTATCAGATCAGTCATGATCTCATTAAATGGCAGAGCAGACTTGATGGACCAAATGGCCTTCTTCTGTTCCAATGTTTTATGGTCTTACGGTCCAGTCCTATGGCACATCTAAGGAAAATCAAATGAACAGTGGCCAAAGACCAAAGCATCTTCTCTGTCACTTATTTCAACATCCTGGGATGAATGTCAGTAGGTCATGGTAATTTAATAATTTTGCATTTCTTTCAGAAGAATTTCCTCTATTGCAGTTAGCTCAAACCATATTCTCCCCAATGAACCAATTTCTCACTCTCATACAATTTAATCTCATATGTAGCAACAGATGAGGCATTCTGCAAAACCTATATCCTCCACAATCAGTCCTACCCTCTAGTATTTTTCATATATGCCATTTATATTCATATAAAAGGACTACCGTTACCTTTATATTATCTGCAAGTCTTGTTTAACCCTTCCAATCTCCCTTCCACCACCATACAACACTCTCTATGTTCCTCCTGATGATCTTCAGTGTTGTTGAACTTAGCTATATTATATGCATTAGTTTCAAGCTTGTTCAGCATTGATGTCTGTATTTATCCACAGATTCAAGTATTTATATACTCCCACAAACCACTATGAGTAATGATGCATGCTCACAGACTTTGTCAGGAACACAAAGGGTGGGGTTTTCCAGCCATGCTCGCCCCAAGACTGGAAAATCCTACTGAGGTCAACGGATCTTTGAATGGTCCGTGTCCCGCCTGCTATGATTCTTGTGGCAGGCAGAATGGTAAGATTCCAGACAAAGGGTATTTATTAATAAGGAAAAGCTGGATAGGAGCCAGCAGCACCCCCCTTCACACTCCCCTCCTCCCCTGTGTTGCCCTGGAACAGCCCTCCGGCTGCCCCATTTCTCCAGTCCTTACATGTCTTCCTCATGCCTTCTCAATGTCTTCTGCCTGAGAGAGGACTCCACCCCACTGGGGCAATTACCCACTCTCAGTCCCAACTGGTCCCCCAAGCCAAGCGACCATCTTCTGCTACGTTGCCCTTAAAGGGACTATTATCACACTGTGATAAAATTATTGTGGTATCTGCACTCCTGATAAGGTCTTCATTTACAATTGCAACATCCAAGCCACAAGGTATAAAAACCATTAAAAAAAACAGATGTGCTACTTTTCTGAGGTTCTCTCGTGTCAAATATTGAAATATCAGTGGGTCCAAATATTTGTAGCACTAATATGGATTAAATCCAACACATTGAAAGTTTATTTATTAGTCACAACTATGCTTACATTAACACTGCAATGAAGTTACTGTGAAACTCCACACGGCACCTGTTCGGGAACACTGAGGGAGAATTTAGCATGGCCAATACACCTAACCAGCACATCTTTGGAATGTGGGAGGAAACCACTGCGCCTGGAGAAAACCCACGCAGACACAGGGAGAATGTACAAACTCCGCAAAGATAGTGACCAAGCTGGGAATCGAACCTGGGTCCCTGGCGCTGTGAGGCAGTAGTGCTAACCACTTGGTCACCGTGCCGCCCCATCTAACTTTTGCTGAATATTCTCTTCAGAATATTTCACTTCTGCTCACCCCACCTCTATGTTGAAGTGATGCCTTAACCATACTTAATTGGAAGCAGATACTTCCAATCTCTCCTTGGCAGATTTTCTTTTCTCGGCATACCACAGTCAACGTGGCAAAGTACTGCCAATTTTGGAAGTCTGAAATAAAAGCAGGAAATTCTCAATGGCTCTGGCAGCATCTGCTGGCAGAGTTAGTGTTTCAGGTCTGTGACCTTTCATCAGAATGTGTTGTTAGTTATTTTTACCAGAACACAACCCATTCTCCTCCCTTCGTACAGATCCACCTTTAATGCCTATTTCACAAAGTGGTGGTGGGGGGGGGGGGGGTGGTGGACTTTCAACCTCTGCCCAAGATGGCCAAGAAGCTGGCAGAATGGCCGTACTGCCTGTCCAAAGCTAATATTAGGAGGTAGGTACCTTTCTCAGACACCAAAGCATTCAGATCACTTGGGTGAGCTGATGAGCTCTTCATTGCAAGGCAGCTTGTCACCACCAGGGGGTCAAGCCAATTGATGGTTAAGAGTGAGGGGGCAACTTAGCAAGTTGAATTAATAACTTTTATTTTACATATCTCATCTTAAGGGCAGCACGGTGGCACAGTGGTTAGCACTGCTGCCTCACAGTGCCAGGGACCCTGGTTCAATCCGGCATCAGGTCACTGTCTGTGTGGAGTTTGCACGTTCTCCCCATGTCTTCGTGGGTTTCCTCCGGATGCTCCAGTTTCCTCCCACAGTCCAAAGATGTGCAGGTTAGGTTGACTGGCCATGCTAAATTGACCCTGGTGTCAGGGGATTAGCAGGGTACATATGTGGGTATGGGAATAGGGCCTGGGTGGGATTGTGGTCGGTGCAGGCTCGATGGGCCGAACAGCCTCCTTCTGCACTGTAGGGATTCTATGATTCTCATCTCTTACGAGATACAGGAGTCTTTTAAGATTCAAATGCTACTTGTATTCAACAACAAGCATTTATATCATGTTCTAGTGGAGTAAAATGTCCCAAAGAACATCACTGGCGTATTATCAACTCGACCCCAAACCACATAAGGTGATATTAGGGAGGTTGGCCAGAAAAGTGGTCGAAGAGGGAGGCTTTAAGGAGTATCTTATAGAGAAAAACAAGGTAGGGAGGCAGGGGTTCAGGGAGGGAATTCTTGAGCTGGGAGATTAGGTAACTGAAAGCACGGTCAGCAATAAGGTAGCGATTGCAAACAGGAATGAGCAATAGGCGAGAATTGGAGGAGTGCAGATAGATATCTCAGAGGGTTTTGGGGCTGGAGGAGATCACAGACCTGGAAGGACCAAGGTCATGAAGGGATCTGAAAAGGCATCCAGAATTGAAATGTGCTGGCAGTATTTCAAATGAGTAGAAAAATTTGAGCAACTGCGACATTATTGTATTACTTTGCGTTACCGTGTCTTTCCATGAGAATGGGGTGTTATGAGAAAAATAGCCAAAGAATAACAAAAGATTATATGATTTATGGTCATTACCGAATGCAGTGCATGCAAGAAAGGATATTAAAGTAATACACCATATCAGCTTGTATAAACACACATAGCATAAACCGCAATAAATCCACATTATTTTCAAATGTTCATTTCTCTGAGAAATCCCATCAGGGAGACCAACATTTCTTTTAGTTTTTCAGTAATGGAGCCAGATTATTAGCAGCACAGAAGTAAAAACTCTCATTTGCATTAACTGTCCTAATTTAATTTCACTGGCTGTAATTTAGAGAATACTGTTATTTATTTGCGAGCGTCTACATCCTCTAATGGTAATGATATTTGATGATGCCAAGATGAAGAGAAAGGACAAAGGGGAAATTACTCATCCGCCAAATATTATCCATCAGCAAATGAATGATTTTCTTCAGCTGTCTGGGGAAAAGTTTATATTGAAGTAGACTTTAGTGCAGGGGCTCAAGCGATTTTGTTTCTCATTTCTCGCCGTCTCTAAAGAAACGGAGATTTTATACACTCTTAGGGGATTTGGGCTTAACAGGACTCGTAAGATTTGTTTATGTTTTACAAAGATCCCCCCAAACATCACCTTTAATTAGCTTTGCATGGAACGGAGGGGGAGGAGAGAATAGGGATCCCAATCAAATCAAGTAACTTATAAAAGAATACTTAACTGTGCTCAGTAGGATACAATTCATAATTGAATACTAACCAAAAATCAAGTAGTTTGGAAAAATCAGGTTTGATTAAGTTTATTTATTAGTGTGATAAGTAGGCTTTCGTTAACACTGCAATGAAGTTACTGTGAGAATCCCCTAGTCGCCACACTCCGGCACTTCTTCAGGTACACTGACGGAGTTATTTAGCATGGCCAATGCACCTAACCAGCACGTCTTTCAGACTGTGGGAAGAAACTGCAGCACCCGGGGGAAACCCACACAGGCACGGGGAGAACGTGCAGACTCCACATAGACAGTGACCCAAGCCGGGAATTGAACCCTGATCCCTGGCGCTGTGAGGCAGCAAGCGCTAACCACTGTGCTACCATGCCGCCCAAGTAGTAGCTCTTAAATTTGATTCCATCTAACATTTCCAACATATACCAACTGTGGGCATTGTCATGTTAATCTGCATTTTTATTCATTTCAACCTCATGATGCACCACAGCTCAAAACATGTGTCAAGTAATCCAGGATAGCTGCTGTTTTTCAATATTTGTGTTCATTCCTGTGAATTACTCTGTACATGAAGACCCAGGCAGATTGCAATTCTACGCCAAAAGTTTTGAAGTTTGATTTCTGCATCAGCAATTAGTTCATTCCATATCCAAACTAATGGAGCAGATAACAGAAAATGGCTCTCACGTGTGGTCTTCCCATAACTTTACCATGGCAACAAATGGTCAAAGAGAAACCATCTCAGATACCTGGAAGAATTGGAATTATTAACCGCACCAAGGGTTTTTTTTGGACATATAAAATTAACAATCCGTTAAGTTTGTGTGAAGAGCAATGGACGCTTACAGCAGAAAAATAGGTCATTTATGTCTGTGTTGGCAATCCAAAATTACTCTTACTGTCCTGATCTCTCCCCACAGTGCTGTTTTTTCAGCTCTTTCAAAAATTTCCCTGAACACAGAAAGTTATTTTCCCCTCAATCGTTCTCTATGGCAAAGCATCCCAAAGCTCCAATAACGCTAGACAGAGATTTTTTTTCTAATCACTTTCCTCAGCCCAGTGAGGAATTTAAATTGATAATTCCTCATTAATGGATTCCCTCGTCAGTGCAATCAGACTTTCCCATAGATCATGTCAAAACTCTGCACTTTAAACAAGGGATCTGATGATGAAACCACTTTCAAATCTGTTTATTCTTTAAGAACTGATCATTTTTCTACACTTATGCCTCATATTCACACTTCACCCATTGTTATTGGCCATACAAATTCTACACTTACTCCATCACAGCTGCAGTCAAAGGATATCAAGTAATAGAGTTGTATCAATTCTTCTTCTTCGGACTCCAAAAAGCTTTTGACAAGGTACCACACAAGAGGCCTCTTTACAAGATTGGAGTCTTATGTAGGAGTGGTGATCCATCGCACTGGATTAAGAGCAGGCTGAACCCCCATTGGCAGTAAGTTGGGGTAGAGAAATTTGGATCTGCTAATTGGAGACAAGTGACCAATGGTGCCCCACAGGATAAGTGTTAAGATCATTGCCATTTACTTTTCTTCACTTACAATCAAGATGTAGATATAGGGTAAGTTTACAGATGATACTAAGATATGTGTGAGAGTCAGGACTACATAACATGCTGACCAGACCCAGACGCACCCCTTGAGGCCCAATCCGACCCACTGCGACATCACCCCCTACTCCCAGAGACCTGACCCAACCTCCCCACTTCTCGAGGCACAATCAAATGTACCACCACCCTACCCCCAGTAGTCACCACCCCCCCCCCCCCCCGCCCCTTCCCCCCTTCCCCTGCTCCTTGAGGCCCAACTTGATTTCCCTAATAAGAACATAAGAAATAGGAGCAGGAGTAGGCCATCTAGCCCCTCGAGCCTGCCCCGCCATTCAATAAGATCATGGCTGATCTGACGTGGATCAGTACCACTTACCCGCCTGATCCCCATAACCCTTAATTCCCTTACCGCTCAGGAATCCATCCATCCGCGCTTTAAACATATTCAGCGAGGTAGCCTCCACCACCTCAGTGGGCAGAGAATTCCAGAGATTCACCACCCTCTGGGAGAAGAAGTTCCTCCTCAACTCTGTCTTAAACCGACCCCCCTTTATTTTGAGGCTGTGTCCTCTAGTTTTAACTTCCTTACTAAGTGGAAAGAATCTCTCCGCCTCCACCCTATCCAGCCCCCGCATTATCTTATAAGTCTCCATAAGATCCCCCCTCATCCTTCTAAACTCCAACGAGTACAAACCCAATCTCCTCAGCCTCTCCTCATAATCCAAACCCCTCATCTCTGGTATCAACCTGGTGAACCTTCTCTGCACTCCCTCCAATGCCAATATATCCTTCCTCATATAAGGGGACCAATACTGCACACAGTATTCCAGCTGCGGCCTCACCAATGCCCTGTACAGGTGCATCAAGACATCCCTGCTTTTATATTCTATCCCCCTCGCAATATAGGCCAACATCCCATTTGCCTTCTTGATCACCTGTTGTACCTGCAGACTGGGCTTTTGCGTCTCATGCACAAGGACCCCCAGGTCCCTTTGCACGGTAGCATGTTTTAATTTGTTTCCATTGAGATAGTAATCCCATTTGTTATTATTTCCTCCAAAGTGTATAACCTCGCATTTATCAACGTTATACTCCATTTGCCATATCCTCGCCCACTCACTCAGCCTGTCCAAATCTCTCTGCAGATCTTCTCCGTCCTCCACACGATTCACTTTTCCACTTATCTTTGTGTCGTCTGCAAACTTCGTTACCCTACACTCCGTCCCCTCCTCCAGATCATCTATATAAATGGTAAACAGTTGCGGCCCGAGTACCGATCCCTGCGGCACGCCACTAGTTACCTTCCTCCAACCGGAAAAACACCCATTTATTCCGACTCTTTGCTTCCTGTCGGATAGCCAGTCCCCAATCCACTTTAACACACTACCCCCAACTCCGTGTGCCCTAATCTTCTTCAGCAGCCTTTTATGGGGCACCTTATCAAACGCCTTTTGGAAATCCAAAAACACCGCATCCACCGGTTCTCCTCCATCAACCGCCCTCGTCACATCTTCATAAAAATCCAACATGTTCGTCAAGCACGACTTTCCCCTCATGAATCCATGCTGCGTCTGATTGATCGAACCATTTCTATCCAGATGCCCTGCTATCTCCTCTTTAATAATGGATTCCAGCATTTTCCCTACTACAGACGTTAAGCTGACCGGCCTATAGTTACCCGCCTTTTGTCTCCTTCCTTTTTTAAACAGCAGCGTAACATTAGCCGTTTTCCAATCAACCGGCACTACCCCAGAATGCAACGAGTTTTGATAAATAATCACTAACGCATCCACTATTACCTCTGACATTTCTTTCAATACCCTGGGATGCATTCCATCCGGACCCGGGGACTTGTCCACCTTCAGTCCCATTAGTCTACCCAGCACTGCCTCTCTGGTAACATTAATCGTATTAAGTATTTCTCCTGCTGCCAACCCTCTATCGTTAATATTTGGCAAACTATTTGTGTCCTCCACCGTGAAGACCGACACAAAAAACGTATTTAAAGACTCAGCCATATCCTCATTTCCCACTATTAACTCCCCCCTCTCGTCCTCCAAGGGTCCAACATTCACTCTAGCCACTCTATTCCTTTTTATATATTTATAAAAACTTTTACTATCATTTTTTATATTAATTGCTAGCCTAGCTTCATAGTCTATCCTTCCTTTCTTTATCGCTTTTTTAGTCTCTCTTTGTTGTTTCTTAAATTTTTCCCAATCACTTGTTTCTCCACTATTTTTGGCCACTCTGTACGCAGCTGTTTTTATTTTAATACTCTCCTTTATTTCCTTCGTTATCCACGGCTGGTTCTCCCTTTTCTTACAATCCTTGTTTTTTGCTGGAATATACTTTTGCTGAGAACTGAAAAGGATCTCCTTAAAAATCCTCCACTGTTCCTCAGCTATCCTACCTGCCAGCCTGCTCTCCCAGTCTACCTTAGCCAATTCATCCCTCATCCTATCATATTTCCCTCTGTTCAAACAGAGGACACTGGTTTGAGACCAAACTTTCTCCTCTTCCATCTGAATCAGAAATTCGACCATATTGTGGTCACTAGACCCAAGAGGGTCCTTCACAATAAGATCCTTAATTCTACCTACCTCGTTACACAATACCAGATCCAAAATAGCTCGTTCCCTCGTCGGTTCCGTAACATGCTGTTCAAGGAAACTATCCCGACAGCATCCTAAGAACTCTTCCTCCATTCCACCCTTACCGACTTGAGTCTGCCAGTCAATGTGCATGTTGAAGTCCCCCATGATTATTGCCGTTCCGTTTTTACACGCATCCCTTATCTGCTTGTTTACAGCCCTCCCTACCTCAACATTATTATTTGGGGGCCTATATACCACACCTACTAGTGTCTTTCTCCCTCTACTATTCCTCATCTCTACCCATAATGATTCCACGTTTTGTTCCTCAGAGCCTATGTCATCCCTCAGTACTACCCTGATATTATCTCTTATTAATAGCACGACCCCACCACCTTTTCCTTCCTGTCTATTCTTCCTAAACGCCTGATACCCCTGGATATTCATCTCCCAGTCCTGGTCACCTTTCAGCCACGTTTCTGTAATGGCCACTAGATCGTACCCACTTGTGCTGATTTGCACCATCAACTCATTCACCTTGTTCCGAATGCTTCGTGCATTCAGGCAAAGTGTCCTTATTCCAGCTTTTATCGGAACCCGCTAATCATAAGGAAGAACTCTGTTATCCGGCATGTTCCACAAATGGGAAGTGCCAATTACTAAATATACTAGTTGGCTGCAATGCGAGGTGACCTCCACATTTTCATCCAGTGAGAAAGCTCCAGGACGATCATGCAGTGTTGAGGTCTCAAGAGTTGTGGAGCGAGCCAATTGAGTGAGTAGTGCCGAGGGGAGACGGTGCTACAGAGCAGTGGGAAGCTAAGACCAGAGCAAGGAAAGACTGCCGATGACAAATACTGGTGAGTTTGACATCTCCAATCAAAAAACAGATCCAGTGTCGGATAACACAGAAACTTTACCGTTATACAGTTAGCACTGTACCCGAAAGAGAGGTGAAGGAGAGGACCTGAGTAACTGAAATAATGAACTTTATTTAAAATAACAAGTGAATTAAAACTGGAATGTTTTTATTCTTCGCAATTTTGTTTCTTTATTAGCTCTTTGAAGAGCAATGGTTTTCTCCCAAGCATTTAACAGTTTCACTTGCATAAGCTTAGAAATGTATCAGCTGCCTTGAATAAGTGGAATTCTATGGGCCTGATTTTACCAAAACTTAGCGCCCGTTTTCAAGCGCGAAATCATGGTAAAGTTGGGCGTCGGGCCTATACTGCGATCTGCACCCGATTCCGAGCAGATCGCGGCTTTACCAACACCCGATTCGGGCGCACGTCCGGCCCGCGCCCGAATCGGGCGGCCCGACGATTTAAATGCATTAGCATGCATTTAAATCGACTTAATGAACCGCGCGCCCAACCCTACCGTCAAATCCCACTTCACCACTGCGCAGCCCAATCCGGATCCGCAGAATAAAAGTCTGAAGCAGATTTCTATTCTGCAGGGGAATCTCCGAAGCCCATCCTCCCCGACCATCCTTTGCGGACCCCCCCACTAACCACCCCGGCAGACCACCCCCCTCCCCCGGGATCGGACACCCCTGGGAGGCAGGCACCCCTCGGCAGAGCACACCCCCAACCTACCTCGATCGCTGGTCTTCCTCCACCATCCTTCCGACCTGCAGTCCTTCGAGAGCCTGCAGCACCTTCCTGGCCTTCCGCTGGCATCCGCCGGAGGAGGGGGGCGGGCTCAGATGAATCTCTGGTTGGAGGGGGGAGGATGGACTTGGGAAAATCTTGCAAACTGCAAATAATGTAGCATCGTCTTTGTGCTGCCTAATTATCTATGAGAAAGGTAATTAAACTACAGTGTCCGAGTGAGCAAGTAGTGACCTGTACAATACATTTGTGATCTGTAACTGGATTGTTGATGCTCAAATGTTCAGAGTCATGTGGTGAACTTGGCAGAATTGTCCCCGTGGTGGAACTTGGTTGGAAATAAGATTCAAGGAGATTACTAAATCTTGTTTTCATCTGAACATTGCACAGAATTAGAGGAATTCCCTTTGGAAGATAATGTCAAAATTATAATCACAGGAACTAAAAACCTGACAGTCAAAAATTTGGGAAAATATTTCAAAATATATATCCCCCATCCATATTTTGAAATATTTTAAGACCTGAGTAGAATTGAAATAATGAACCTTATTCAGAATAACAAGTGAATTAAAACTGGAATGTTTTTATTCTTCACAATTTTGTTTCTTTATTAGTTCTTTGACGAGCAATGCTTTTCTCCCAAGCATTCAACAGTTTCACTTGCATAAGCTTAGAAATGTATTAGCTGCCTTGAATAAGTTGAATTCTGTATGTTTGGATGTTTGAACCATTGTGTTGTCAGTTTCTGTTTACATTCAGCGATATCAATCACCTTCAAACATAAAACACACAGTATGATAACCAATGCAATTCATTTCCTCTACAAGTCATTTAATACTTGCATTAACCTCAGTTTCATTTCAGATTTAAGCACCAAAAGCCACTTTTGGCTCTAAAATCTATATTTGTTCACTGGCTTCGGGGGCCAATCAAGAAATTTGTAACTCGGAACAGAGTCAGAAGTGGCACGATGGCACGGTGGTTAGCACTGCTGCCTCATAGTGTCAGGGACCCAGGTTCGATTCCTGGTTTGGGTCACTGTCTGTGTGGAGTTTGCACATTCTCCCCGTGTCTGCGGGGGTTTCCTCCGGGTGCACTGGTTTCCTCCCACATTCTGAAAGACGTGCTGGTTAGGTGCATTGACCTGAACAGGTGCTGGAGTGTGGCAACTGGGGGAATTTCACAGTAACTTCATTGCAGTGTTAATGTAAGCTTTACTTGTGACTAATAAATAAACTTTAACTTTAAGAAGCAGAAGAAATTTGGAGCCAAACTCCTTTCCAAAGCACAGCTATGATGTGAAGATGCCGGTGTTGGACTGTGGTGGGCACAGTAAGAAGTCTCACAACACCAGGTGAAAGTCCAGCAGGGTTATTTGGAATCAAAAGCTTTCAGAGCACTGCTCCTTCATCAGGGGAGTGGAAACAGCTAATGATGGACGGGTGTAAAATATCAGATTTTTGTGATGACTCAGGATAAACCTGAGGTAATGACAGTCTGGCTTCTCCTGAATTTCAGGACAGAGGTCACAAATAATCAGTTCTTTATAAACACAAATATAAAGTTAAATGCTGGGGTCTTGAGTATGCAGGGAAAGACCAATCAGCCACAGGGAATTACTTGACCAAACAGTAAAAATATTTGATTCAACCAAGTCTTCTCACTTTGACCATTTGACCACAGAAGGAGTTTGGTTTCAATTGGATTACAGGGGCTAGAATCATAGAGTCCCTACAGTGTAGAAGGAGGCCATTCAGCCCATTGAGCCTGCACTGACAACACTCCCACCCAGGCACCATCTCTGTAACCCCACATATTTACCCTACTAATCCTCCCGACACTAAGGAGCAAGTTAACATGGCCAATCAACCTAACGCACACTTTTTGGACTGTGGGAGGAAACCGGAGCACATGGAGGAAACCCATGCAGACACAGGGAGAATGTGCAAACTCCACACAAAGAGTCACCCAAGCTGGGATCGAACCTGGGTCCCTGGCACTGTGAAGCAGCTGTGCTAACCACTCTGCCACCGTGATGTTATCAAATCATACTTAACTCACACGGGATTAATATACACACAGCTGTAGAGAGCTGTGTTATGACATAAGAGACTGAATCGGACTATTCGCAAACTTGGCATCATCATATATGATCTTGAGGTCAGCTTCTGAGTGCACATCCATGCCCTCACCAAGACTGTCTTTTTTCACCTCCATCAAATTGCTGGACTCCAATCCTGTACATCTCACCTGTTGCTGAAATCTTCTTCATGGCTTCATGATCTTAGACTTGACAATTCTACCCATTACTTGCTGGCTTCCAATATTCCGCTCTCTGCAAACTTCAGGTCACCCAAATCTCTACTGTGCATGTCCTTACTCAACAAGTCCTGTTCACCTATCATTCCTGTGCTCGCTGACCCGACATTGGTTATTGATTAAGCAATGTCTTGATGTTTAAATTCTCATCCTTGTTTCCAAATCCACCCATTGCCTTGCCCCTTGCCCCTCCCCAGCAGAGTAACCTCCTCCAGACCCACAACCCTTCATGTCTGTGCTCCTCCAATTCTGGTCCCTTGAGTAAACCCCGATTTTATTTGCTCCAGTATTGGTCGCTGTATCCTAAGTTGCCTGGGTCTTAACCTCTGGAATTCCATATCAAAACACTTAGGCCGGTATTTTACGTCGGACTGACGTTACGACAGGTTCACACAGACGTGAACCTGTCACGGGGACCGCCTCGGGCACGTAATGGTGAATATAACCCCAGAGGAAGAGGAAGATGGCTCCTGGAACTGCCCCTTGTCACAAATTGGCCCCCCGCCCTTGTCAACATGGTAGTGCCAACCTGGCAGTGCCAACCTGTGCCAAGGGGCAGTGTTTGGGGCAGGCCTCAATGGGAGCCTCATTGGGGAGTGGGGTTCATTTATCTGTGGCAGTGGGGGGAGCAGACGTGGGAGCTGGGGATGGCGGCAATATCTATTTGTGGGTTCGAGGTGGTAAGTGCTGGCTCAGGTTGGTGTTGGATGAGGTGGGTCGAGAGCCCCTGAAACCACTCGGCCCACCCAGTCTGTACCAACAACAATCCCACCAAGGCCCTATCCTCCCGATCAAGAAGCTATTTAGAGGGTCTGCCTTAAAAATATTCAAAGCTTTTTCCAATGCCTTTTGAGGAAGAGTTCCAAACATTCATGACCCTCTGAAAGAAAATGTCTCCTTATATCTGTGTTAAATGAGCAATCCCTTATTTTAAAACTGTGACACCCAGTTCTAGATTCTCCCACAAGAGGAAACATTTCCCACATCCATTCTGTCAAGACTCTCCAGGGTCTTAAAGGTTTCAACCAAGGCACCTTTTACTCTTCTAAACTCCAGTGGACAAAGCCTAATCTCTCCAACTTGTCCTCATAAAGCAACCCGCCCATTCCTGGTATCAGTCCAGTAAACCTTTGCTGAAATGCTTCTAACACATTTACATCTTTCCTTAAATAAAGAGACCGATACAGAAACTGTTGGAAAAACCCAGAACTGGTTGGGTTAGTTTAAAAACTGGACAGGTGAGAACTATGAGGTCATAGAATCATACAGTGCAGAAGCAGGCCATTCAGCCCATTGGATCTGCACCAACTCTCTGACAGAGCATCTTACTCAGGCTCTATCCCCATAACATCACATATTTATCCCGCTAATGCTCCTACACATCTTGGTACACAAAGGGGCAATTTAGCATTGGCAGTCAACCTAACCTGCACATCTTTTTGATAGTACAAAAAGTGGTCATGTCAGGTGGTGGCACAGGGTTAGCACTGCTGCTTCACAGCGCAAGGGCCAGGTTTGATTCCTGGCTTGGGTCACCGTCTGTGCGGAGTCTGCATGTTTTCCCTGTGTCTGCGTGGGCTTCCTCTGGGTGCTCCGGTTCCCTCCCACAGTCCGAAAGACGTGCTGGTTAGGTGCATTGGCCATGCTAAATTCTCCCTCAGTGTACCCGAACAGGCACCAGAGTGTGGCGACTAGGGGATTTTCACAGTAACTTCATTGCAGTGTTAATGTAAACCTGCTTGTGACACGAATAAATAAACTTTAAAGCACTCCTTCCAAAAACATTACTGCATGTACACCTTTGAAAGGCAGCTGGAGTTGTGACTGAGGGGTGTGGAAGCTCTTGGCTGGCAGTGGCCATCAGAGGGCGCTGTGACGGTGCCCCGCAGCCGCTGCCCCGCAGTGTCTCACCCGTTTATGTGTCCGGCTTGCCGACACTCCCGCCGCACAATCCCCTCCGGGTGTCTCTCCGCAGCCCCGGACAAAGGTTCCGGCAGGGCAGTTGGTCGGTCGGTCGACATGGCGTTGACAGAGTCGGGGGCGAACGCTCTGCAAAACGCCATGAAGTTGGCGAGGGCGGCGATCCAGCTGGACACGGAGAGCCGGCAGAAGGTAAAACTGGATGGCGGGGATAGTCAGCGTCTCCGTCTCCCATCCCTGAAACCGGGCACATCGACTGTCAGTCAGTCAGAGCCGGTCCGGCTCACCCAGAGCCCGGGGCGGCTGGGCTCCCAGGCCCCGGAGCAGCAACAGCGGCAGAGTGGGCGGATCAGCCCGGGGGAGCACAACCTGACCCTGACCCTAAACCTAACCTGACCCAGGGAGTGCGGGTCAAGGCTCTCCATCCTTTTATATCAGGTTGAAAGGATTATAAAATGACTTTTCCGACCTGGGGAACATCCCAAACCCTCCCCAATGACCATCCATGGGAAATATCATCAGTGTTGGCCAACGGGTTCGATTCCTGGCTTGGGTCACTGTCTGTCACTCATCAGTGTTGGAAAACCAGATAGATCTGAAGGGGACAATGGTTTTGACTATGTACTGTCAAACTTGGGTCACTGTCTGTGCGGAATCTGCACATTCACCTCGTGTCTGCGTGGGTTTCCTCCGCGTGCTCTGGTTTCCTCCCACAGTCCGAAAGACGTGCTGGTTAGGTGCGTTGGCCATGCTAAATTCTCCCTCAATGTACCCGAACAGGCACTGGAGTGTGGCGGCTAGGGGACTTTCACAGCAACTTCACTGCAAAGTTAATGTAAGCCTACTTGTGACACTAATAAATAAACTTAAACTTAAAATAAAAATATTGGGATACAATTATTACCCCTCTCCCGCTTGTATTCAAAATTGAAGGATAAGATAAGAAGGATGTGGAAGCGCTGGAAAGAGTGCAGAGGAGATTTACCAGGATGCTGCCTGGTTTGGAGGGTAGGTCTTATGAGGAAAGGTTGAGGGAGCTAGGGCTGTTCTCTCTGGAGCGGAGGAGGCTGAGGGGAGACTTAATAGAGGTTTATAAAATGATGAAGGGGATAGATAGAGTGAACGTTCAAAGACTATTTCCTCGGGTGGATGGAGCTATTACAAGGGGGCATAACTATAGGGTTCGTGGTGGGAGATACAGGAAGGATATCAGAGGTAGGTTCTTTACGCAGAGAGTGGTTGGGGTGTGGAATGGACTGCCTGCAGTGATAGTGGAGTCAGACATTTTAGGAACATTTAAGCGGTTATTGGATAGGCACATGGAGCACACCAGGATGATAGGGAGTGGGATAGCTTGATCTTGGTTTCAGATAAAGCTCGGCACAACATCGTGGGCCGAAGGGCCTGTTCTGTGCTGTACTGTTCTATGTTCTATGTTCTAAAATTGGCCTTTAAAACCTTTCAGGTCTAAACCACTACAGTTGAATTTTTTTCATAATTAACATTTCAATAAATCAATTCAGGATGTAATTAATTTAGTAATGTCACAAGTAGACTTACATTAATACCACATTTAAGTTACAGTGAAATTCCACTAGTTGCCACGCTCTGGCACCTGTTCGGGTACATTGAGGGAGAATTTAGCATGGCCAGTGCACCTAACCAGCATGTCTTTCAGACTGTGGGAGGAAACCGGAGCACCCGGAGGAAACCCACGCAGACATGGGGAGAATGTGCAAAATTCCACACAGACAGTGACCCAAGCCGGGAATTGAACCCAGGGCCCTGGCTCTGGAAAGCAGCAGTGCTAACCACTGTGCCACTCTTTTAAAAAGTGAAATAGCATTGAAAATATGAGCTTTACTCCAGTCACTGGTCTCTATATTCCTTCACTGCTATAATCTTCGCTCACTACTCTAGATATCTATATTGCATGGTGTTTACAAAGCACAACAAAGGGGAGTTGGCTGAGTTCTAATCTTGGTGCTCAGGAGACGGGGAACTTGACTGTGAGCTTCCTGGTCTGTATCCTTTAGTGTGTTGGATCATCAGGCAGATCTGAAGGGGACAATGGTTTTGACTATTTACTGTCAAACTGGTCTCTTTCCCTGGAAGGTGCATTGCACCTGGAGGGTGTATCTGTCAGGAAGTAAGAACTGAATATGCTGTTAAATATTCAGCAGCTCTGGCTACATCTATTGGCAGAAAGTAGCAGAGCGAGCAGTTCAGACCCAGGACCATTGGAAATGAAGGGGCCTCTTTTTAGGTCAAACCGAATAAACAAACTCAAATTAAGTCAGGACAAAGTAAAAGGGGCAGCTCCCCAAAAGGAGGGGGAACAGCCCGAATAAAATCAAAGTTCAAAGGAAACTTAAAAAACATTAAATTAAAATGTGATTATCGGGGTCAATAACACACCCCAACCCCTGCGGTGCCCAACGGGCACGGAAGTTGTCAACCGCGCCCATGCTCCCTCTCCAGGGACACCTGGCCACGAACGTAGCCGCGGTAGAGGGGCAGATAGTCAGGATGGACGGCCCCCTCGATCGCCCGCTGCCTGGACCTATAAATGGCGCGTTTCGCCAGGCCCAGGAGCAGGTTCACGAGGAGGTCGCCATCCCGACCCTCCCCTCTCCCACACCAGGTGTCCGTAGATCAGGAGCGTGGGACTGAAGTGCAAACAAAACATCAATAAAAGGTTCTTTAGGAAAACAAAAAGGGAGTGCAGCCTAAGACACAAAACATAGACATGGTCCACGGTCTCCACAAGGCCACAGAAGGGGCAGTCTTCAGAGCCTGTGAACCAGTGAATTGTACAGTTGTGCGCAACTGCTGCATGCATCACCCTCCATCCCAGGTCCCCGACGTAATTGGGGGACCTCTAGCGGGGACCTCCGCCGCCCGGCGGCAACAAGGCCCGCCAAGGTGTATTCGGGAGGAAATGAAGGGGTGGCACGGTGGTTAGCGTTGTTGCCTCACAGTGCCGGGGACTTGGGTTTGATTCTGGCCTTGGGTTTCTACCTGTGTGGAGTTTGCATGTTGCCCCCATGTCTTCGTGGGTTTCCTCCAGGCCCTCCAGCTTCTTCTCTCAGTCCAAAGATGTGCAGGTTAGGTGGATGAGCCATAGTAAATGTGCAAGGTTACGGGGGTTGTGGGAGTGGAGTGGGGTGGCTGGGTAGGATGCTCTTTCAAAGAGTTGGTGCAGACTCAATGGGCTGAACGACTTCCTTCTGCGCTGTAGAGATTCTATTGTTCTATGGAAATGTTAACTCTCTTTCTATCTCCACATGTGCTACCAGACCTGCTGAGTACGCTAACCTAACAAATATTTACCTGAAACATATAACATTGATAGAATATTATAAAGTATTATTGACAATTTTATTTATCCAAAAACTGTATCTTCTGTATTTTCACTTCCAAAATACTGTATTAAAACAATTGCTTGCATCTGCTCAAAATAATTCCGGATGACCTGTGTTTCTGAACAATAGATTTCCGGACTGTGGAGTTTAAAAAAAACTCATTCATGGGACTTGGGCGTCACTGACTGGCCAGCATTTAATGGGTTTATTTGGTAGTAAATACCATAAGCTTTCGGAGCACTGCTCCTTCGTCAGATGGAGTGGATATCCACTCCATCTGACGAAGGAGCAGTGCTCCGAAAGCTTATGGTATTTGCTACCAAATAAACCTGTTGGACTTTAACCTGGTGTTGTGAGACTTCTTACTGTGCTTACCCCAGTCCAACGCCGGCATCTCCACATCAGCATTTAATGCCCATTCTTAATTGCCTTTGTTCAGAGAGCAGTTCAGAGTCAACCACATTGCTGTGGCTCTGGAGTCCCATGTAGACCAGACCCAGTAAGGACGGCAGATTTCCTTCCCTAAATGACATTAGTGAATCAGATGGGTTTTTCCAACATTCAACAATGGTTTCATGGTCATCAGTAGATTCTTAATTCCAGATTTTTTAAAAATTGAATTAAAATTCCACCATCTGCCATGGCGGGATTCAAACCCAGGTCCCCTGAACATTAGCTGAATTTCTGGATTAACAGTCTAGCGATAATACACTAGGCCATCACCTCCCCAAATTACAGGATTTTCAGCTGTCTACTGTATTTGTGTTCAGCTGCAGCATAAGGAGCCAAGAATAACTGGACCAGTATAGACAGATGTAATTCACACCCAATGGTACATTTATACATTCTGTTATTTTTATATTTCTAGAAATTGCTGTGCCCACATTCATAACAGAAACTGTCTGTGTAAAACTGTCACTCTGTAATTATAGAGAATGCTGGAAACACTCGGCAATTTCTCGACAGATGCTAACATTTTAAATATAAACTTTTCAAAGGTTCTACATCTGAAATATTGATCTACCTAATGACCGACCTGCCTAGTGACCCCAGAATGTTTTCCTTTTGTTTCAAATTTGCAACATATGCAGCGTCCTGTTTTGTGCTCTGCGGTGCTCAAAATCCTTTGATCAGTAGTGGCACTGCACGCTTCTTCGGAAGGACGTTATGGGTGCAGTGGCCTTCAGGGTGGGATGGAGTGGGGGAAGGGGGTGAGGGGTGGAACATGGGGAATGGGTGCAGGGAGACTGCCGGTGGGCCGAGAAGGGATTGCATGAAAGAGGAGAAGCATGGGGTCACGTGGGAGGTGGGGAGGGTGGCGCATGGGGGTTGGAGTCGCCTGACGGTATTTATAGCCTATCAATGGGTACTTTTCATTCCAAATGTGGACCAAGGATGTTAGACTGGAAAAAGTTGATCGGAAGATCTGTGCAGTTGCAAGAGTTTTAATGTCCATGTTCCTAAGTGCCCAAATGTCACAGCAAAAGATAAAGTATCAAGTTTGAGTTTTGCCAGAAGCAGGGAGCAGCAGTTGACAAATGATTTGTTTTTTTAATATAATGATAAGTGCAATGTTCCGAGTTAGTCCACTGGTAAGTAATTCAGGTAAATGTAATGGCCCAAGAAGCATCTGAGACAAAAAAAAGCCTTAGCAGCAGGGAACCTCAGGCAAGAGATTTAGAATCTTTCAACGCAATTTATCATAAACAAAGGGCATCCCCATCAGCACCCCTGCCTCTTTACACGACCTGAGTTTCAGGGATATTTGTTTGGCAGTTTGAAAAGTTTAGCAAACCTTTGAGGTTTGAATTCATAGAATAGAATCCATAGAATCCCTACAGTGCAGAAGGAGGCCATTTGGCCCAAGGAGGATGCACCGACCACAATCCCACCCAGGCTCTATTTCTGTAACCCCACATACTTACCCTGCTATTCTCCCTGACACTAAGGGGCAATTGAGCATGGCCAATCAACCTAACCCACACATCTTTGGACTGTGGGAGGAAACCGCAGCACCCGGAGGAAACCCACGCAGACACAGGGAGAAGGTGCAAACTCCCCACAGACAGTGACCGGAGGCGAGAATCGAAACTGGGTCCCTGGTGCTGTGAAACAGCAGTGCTAACCACTGTGCCACCGTGCCGCCCTTCAAATAGAGCAATTGTACCGTTTGTACCAATCAGACCAATTTAGTCCTTAAAATATATTTATAATTTATAAGAGAGCTGGGTTTGTTTATCAACGTAATTACCTAGTATCATTGTAAATGTGACTGGGGTACCAAAGTATTTAAAAGTGTGGAGATGTGGCTTAAAAGCTGAGTACCAGTAATATTAATACATGTCCCGCTTAGGTTTTGGAATTGCCAAGTGAGGAACTGAGTGCAGTTATGAAAGAATATTTAGTGTTCAGGTCATCACCAAAATAGACTTAGTGCGCTGAATAGCCAGTTACTGTGCCAATTTCTGATAGATCTGTTTGAAGTGTAGCTTAGAAGAGAATAGGAACTTTGGGTGGCTAAGAGGAGGAGACCCTGGTTATTGTTGTCATCTGTAAGCTGAAGAAGCAGGATTCTTCATTGACCAAATGGGCTCCTATCATTTCAACTTTACTTGTGTTTTCCTGAATTTGAAAGTGAATTTTTATTATCTGTCTGACCCCATGGTCAAAGCTGCATTTAAAATGTTGCAATGTTTAAAACTTGTACAAAGCTATTAAAATGTCAACATCTTCAAGCTTTGAGGATGCTCTGGGACAACAGAAAGTAGAAAATATCTCCAATCTGTGCAGCATAATAAATTATTCAATTAAAATATTGAATAACTTGACTGTGCTCTGTAGTGGTTGTCAATATTATAGCTTTCCTACGCATATTTTGCAATCCCTGCTACTTGGCTATAAATCTTTCTTGTTAGTCTTCTAAATAAAATAGTGACTGTGATCGCACAAGAGTTCCAGATAAGTTTGTTTGTACAAGGAATCTCATCGTCCGGACAGCGTTTATGGGTGGGATTTTATGGCATCACTTGTACTGAACCCGTAAAATCCCACCCGAGGTCAACGGACTTTTCCATGTTCCGACCCTCTCCCACTCCGATTCCTGTGGTGGGCGGGGCGGTAAGATTCCGGCCAATGTGGTTCCGTATTGTCTGCGACCAAAGTTTTTTTTCTGTGTGAGGTGTGTTTGTTTTCTTACCCTCAGAACTTTTTCTCAATTTAAATGTTTCCAGCAGCACTCTTTGTGAATTTAAAATTAAACAAGTTTATTTATTATCACACTCTTCTCCTGGAGGTTATAACACAACATCTCTCACACTCTCAAAGATTAGAAGCATATGAAGAGAAAAAAGTACAATTACAAGTTATAATGATTTCGGTCTCTTTTGTAGCAGGCCTGTGGTTTCTTAGATGAATTAATGCTTTGGCTGGTCTTGTAAAGCAGTGGATTCTCAATAAGCTGCTTCACGTAGTTGAATTGCCAGGAGGTCAGCTCTTAGGTGAACTTGAAGATGGAACAGGTTGGGTGGAGATTTCTTCACCCACTTTCAAGTAATAGACCTTTGCTGCAGCTGGTTTGATGGTTTCAGATGGTCTCTCATATGGAACCTTTAAGATGTTTCTCTGATCCAGACAGCATCTGTTGTGATTTTTAAAAGCAGGTACAAACATAGCTGCCTTAACCACGTGAGCTATACAAGCCTAAAGACCTTTCCTAAATATGGTAGTGCGTTGGGCCGATATACAGTCTGTGTTGTGGCCTTTCATATTTTGAGTGTTTTGAGACAGCTACGGTCTTTGTCTTTGAGATGAGAAACCATCGCTGTATAAGCAAAGATTGATGAGATTTATATTTGTCTAACACCCATTGAGTTTCAACATCTTCATTGTCCATGAGGGGGGCAGGAAGATGAAGCAGCTGCCATCATATTCTTGTTTGTTTACAGTTCATCCTAAACAAAGGTCTTGTGAGTTTTACAAGGGACTACGGTTGTTTATATTTTAACGAGATATTTGCTTGAGTTTCAGTTCTTATCTGATTTATTATCAACGTCACATGATGTGTTGTGGGCCATCTTAAAAAGTGTTGACTCTGGATCATCCAGACTCAAAACGTTGGCTCTATTCTCTTCACAGATGCTGTCAGACCTGAGATTTTCCAGCATTTTCTGTTTTCGTTGTGTTAAAAACTGATGTGTCCATTTTTTAAAATGCAGCTTTAATTTTCTAAATATCTTTACATCTGTACTTGCGTTACATTATCGTCAGCAAGTAAGTCACTTAGAAAATAAGAAATAATTTATCTGTTCTTTTCTGACTACATTATAACAGTGGACCTGATTCCTAGCACATTTAAATCCTATTGCAGGCTGACCACTTTTCTGCTTAGAGTCATAGGCCAAAACTGTACCACCTCGCCAGCCCTAATTCCGGGGCAGACGAGGTTCCCAGGACGGAAATCTCTGTTGGCCTCGGGTGGGATTTTGCGATCTTGCCTGAGCCGGGCCATAAAATCCCGCCCATAGAGTCATCCTGCCACAGAGGGAGACCATTTGGCCCATTGACTCCCAGGCTGGCTCGTTTTAGAACAATCCAGTCAGTACCATTCCCTCGCTTCATCCCTGTAGCTCTGCAGCTTTATTTCCCTGAACTGCCCATCCAATTTCCTTTTGAAATCAATCATCATCGTCACTCCCTCCATCCTCATAGGCTATTACCACACACTGTGTTAAAGGAAAAATTAATTCTTCTCACATTGCTGCTGCATTTCTTGCCCAGATAAACTTTAAATCTGTGTCCTCTAATCCTTCTACTATAAACTATGGGGAATAGCTTTTCTTTGTCTACCTTATCCAATGCTGTGATAATCTTGTATACTTCAATCAAAACTCTGCTCAGTCTCTCTTGCTCTAAGGAGAACCTAACCCTGTAGCTAAAATCCCTCATCCCTGGCATCATTTCTGGTAAATCTCCTCTGCGTCCTCCCACTATTTAAAATAATTGCCTTATTTAAGCTTTCACGCCTGTTTGTCCATGCCATGTTTGTACTTGTGTCCCTGTACAAATTATTTTTAACAGGCTGATTTACAGAAAAGTGTGAAGAACATTCTGTCAAATGTTCCTTTAAAAAGATACTTCCAGCATCTGTTACCCATGCAATGTTCTTTTAAAAAACACAAAGGAACTTGTTGTGAACACAATGTAATGTATTGCTGAGGAAAGAGATCTTTTTTCGGAGCTTTGTGTATTGCATTCATCAGGACAATCGCAAAAATCCAGTTAACTATCAATCACCATCAAGTGGGGTGTTCTCCATGGCAATCCTTCTACCAGCCAATCAGCAACCCCTTCTTATACAGTATGAATTTGTTGCTCCCCTTGGATGTGTATTCTTACGATTATCCTGATGGGTGCAAGACAAAAAGCTTCAACAAAATGTATCTTTTCAGCAATACTCAGGTTATGTAATGTACCTAGAATTGCTAAGGGCATTTGATAAAATTCCATGAAATGCTGTTACTACAATTCGCAATATAGGGACTCAGAGTAAACGTTGCGGATGGATAAGGCATTAGCTGAATGGTCTAAAATGATGACTTTCTAAAAGGGATGTTATTTGGGGGTAGAGGAGGGAATACTGAGTGTGGTTCCCAAGGCTTGACCATGATTCAAACTTAGCAAAGTGACTTGGATTCAGATGCTCAGTGGGATTTTTTGAGGATACCAAATTAGCTGGAATTGGAGGTGATGACATAAAATCACTGAATAAGTTAAATAAAGTGAGTAAGTGGGCAGAGCAGTGCGAAACATAAACTAAATGCTTGTAGACGTGTTCATCAAAATTAAATCCATCCTATGTTTCATGACAAAAAACCCGGTAACCAACCACAGTTGTGCCTTTTCACTGCGATTCAGTCTTGTGCCGTTGGACATAGCAATTCGGTATGGTTTCGCCTTCTGAGAGAAATGTTCTTGTTCACACGTTGGACAATATAAATCCAGTAGCAGAATGTTATATGATATACTGCTCCTGACCTTCGACTTACTGTGAGCAACATGGCGGCACGGTGGCAGAGTGGTTAGCACTGCTGCCTCACAGCGCGAGGGACCCAGGTTCAATTCCCGTCTTGGGTGACTGTCTGTGTAGTGTTTGCACATTGCCCCTTAGTGTCAGTGGGATTAGGAGGGTGGATAAGTGAGGTTATGGGGATAGGGCCTGGGTGGGACTGTGGTCTGTGCAGACTTAATGGGCCAAGTGGCTCCTTCTGCACTATCGGGCTTTATAATAAAAAAATGCCCCTTAGTGTCCCAAGATTTGTAGCTTGGATGGATTAGCCATGGTAGATGTGAGGGATTGTGGAGATAGGGTGGAGGGCCTGGATAAAATACTCTGCCAAGAGCAGGTGTCGACTGGATGGGCCAAATGTCACAGAAGACAGAGGGTGGTAGTGGAAGGGTCTTTTTCCGGCTGGATGCCTGTGACTAGTGGTGTTCCGCAGGGCTCTGTATTGGGACCTCTGCTGTTTGTGATTTATATAAACGATCTGGAAGAAGGTGTAACTGGGGTGATCAGTAAGTTTGCGGATGACACAAAAATAGCTGGACTTGCAGATAGTGAGGAACATTGTCAGAGGCTACAGAAGGATATAGATAGGCTGGAAATTTGGGCAAAGAAATGGCAGATGGAGTTCAATCCAGATAAATGCGAAGTGATGCATTTTGGTAGAACTAACGTACGGGGGAGCTGTACGATAAATGGCAGAACCATAAAGGGTGTAGATACGCAGAGGGACCTGAGTGTGCAAGTCCACAGATTCTTGAAGGTGACATCACAGGTGGAGAAGGTAGTGAATAAGGCATATGGCATGCTTGCCTTTATAGGGCGGGGCATAGAGTATAAAAGTTGGGGTCTGATGTTGCGGTTGTATAGAACGTTGGTTCGGCTGCATTTGGAATACTGCGTCCAGTTCTGGTCGCCACACTACCGAAAGGACGTGGAGGCTTTAGAGAGAGTACAGAGGAGGTTTACCAGGATGTTGCCTGGTATGGAAGGGCTTAGTTATGAGGCGAGATTGGGTAAACTGGGGTTGTTCTCACTGGAAAGACGGAGGATGAGGGGTGACCTAATAGAGGTGTATAAAATTATGAAAGGCATAGATAGGGTGAACGGTGGGAAGCTTTTTCCCAGGTCGGTGGTGACGTTCACGAGAGGTCATAGGTTCAAGGTGAGGGGGGGGGAGGTTTAACACGGATATCAGAAGGACGTATTTTACACAGAGGGTGGTGGGGGCCTGGAATGCGCTGCCGGGCATGGTGGTGGAGGCGGACACACTGAGAACGTTTAAGACTTAGTTAGATAGCCGCATGAACGGAGTGGGAATGGAGGGATACAAAAGAATGGTCTAGTTTGGACCAGGGAGCAGCGTGGGCTTGGAGGGCCGAAGGGCCTGTTCCTGTGCTGTATTGTTCTTTGTTCTTTGTTCTTTTGCGATCTAGGGATTCTATGAACACTTATAGGAGATCTGTGATATATGCCCACCAAAAAAAAAAGATACTTGTTGAACGAGAGTATTTGAGAGAGTCTGCTGAGTTATTCTCTACTCAGTTTAGTGTGACTGAGCCATTTGGTGCCTGATAGAAATCAGCACAGTGTTGGCTCAAGGCTAATTTGGAATAGCTTCTCTTGCTATGTAATTAGACTGAAGATACAAGACTAAAATCATGCATTTCTGACTCCTTATCTTTTGTTATTAACAGGAAGCTTATTGCGAGTACCTGAAGAGCATTAACTTTATTTCACAAGCTTTAATAGAAGATGCCCAAACGAAAGGTAAAGGTGTTTGTTGGGTTCGCAAATTGTACATTTTCTTTACAATTTTAGTTGACCAGTTAAGGTCAGCATCAAGTTTGTTGTTCTATGTAAATGCAAAACGCACAAATAGAACAAATGCCAAGGAGTTTAAATTTAATAATTTGTTGCAGATGAAATGGAGCTAGTAACACCTGAAGTGCAGAAGATGCTGAAGTTGGCCGATCAGTGCTTAGAAAGAATCAAAACCACAGCTGCTAAACTCGGTGGGTTGTATATTTTATATTTCATAGCTGATAATTTATCTTTAAGGAACAAGATAACCTCATCGCCACAATGTCTCAAACAACAACAAATAGAACATAGAACATTACAGCGCAGTACAGGCCCTTCGGCCCTCGATGTTGCACCGACCAGTGAAACCCATCTAAAGCCCCTCAAATCTACACTATTCCAATATCATCCATATGTTTATCCAATAACCATTTGAATGCTCTTAATGTTGACGAGTCCACTACTGCTGCAGGCAGGGCATTCCACGCCCTTACTACTCTCTGAGTGAAGAACCTACCTCTAACATCTGTCCTATATCTCTCACCCCTCAATTTAAAGCTATGTCCCCTCGTGTTAACCATCACCATCCGAGGAAAAAGGCTCTCACTATCCACCCTATCTAATCCACTGATCATCTTGTATGCCTCTATTAAGTCACCCCTTAACCTTCTTCTCTCTAACGAAAACAACCTCAAGTCCCTCAGCCTTTCCTCATACGATCTTCCCACCATACCAGGCAACATCCTGGTAAATCTCCTCTGCACCCTTTCCAATGCTTCCACATCTTTCCTATAATGCAGCGACCAGAACTGTACGCAATACTCCAAGTGTGGCCGCACCAGAGTTTTGTGCAGTTGCAGCATGACCTCCTGGCTCCGAAACTCAATCCCTCTACCAATAAAAGCTAACACACCGTACGCCTTCTTAACAACCCTATCAACCTGGGTGCCAACTTTCAGGGATCTATGCACATGGACACCCCAATCCCTCGGTTCATCCACACTACCAAGTATCTTACCATTAGCCCAGTACTCTGTATTCCAGTTACTCCTTCCAAAGTTGCATCTACTTGCTTCAAAATTGCATCTACATAGTGATTGCCACACAGAAAAACACCCCAAGACACTTCAGAGTGCAACAAAAATATAAATGGCAAGACAAAAAAACGAGTTAGCAAGAGGCGTGATCAAAAGCATGATTGAAGAGGTGGGTTTGAAGGAGGCTGGTAATGGAGATACAAGCAGTGGGGAGACGGGATGCTTTACAGAAGGAATTGTGGAGTGTGAAGCCAAGATGCCAGTGATAGGATGAAGGGGAATCTACAGGAGGAATAGAGTGTTTGGAGGAAGGGTTTATAGGGCAGAAGGAAGTTATGGAGATAGGCAGTGGTAAGACCATTTTAATGGATTTAAACACAGGGTTGAGTATTTAAAATTTTGAGTGATTGAGGAGTAGAATTCAGTGTTGCTCAGTGACGATAGAGGTGATGGGTGAATGTGGGATAGAATAGTGTGGCAGTGGAATGATTTGAAGGTTACAGAAGGTGGAGGATGAGAGGCCAGCCAGGGCAGTATTGGAATACTCGAGTCTGGAAGTGACAAAGGCATGGGTGAGAGTTTCAGTGATGGAGGGGCTGAGGCAGATTTTACCAGGGAGGTGGAAGTAGGTAGTCCTTGTGACAGAGAGACATTAATGGAGTTGTTCTGCAATGCTGTTAATGTATTGTAGAAATGCATAAATAACAGGAAAATCATTGTGCCAAAAACAAACTCTACTTTGGCTTCTGTTAAACCTGGTTTAATTATTATTGCGAACAAGACAATAGCTACTAATTGATTGTTCTTCCCTCGCAAATCTTCCAGACACAGGGCCACCACTAAAAATTGTAAAGATTATTTATTTAGTAGTGTGAAGGAAAATTTTATCATTTTTAAATAACAAACATTGAAAAGGACTGATTTTGAGACTACACTCAATTCCATTTTTTAATTGGTTTCAATAAATTGGATACATTTTTCAGTCTGAATGCAAAAGAAAAGCTTGAAAAAGATGATACTCTGGGTTTTCCCCTCATACTTTTATGTTGTGTTCATAGTTAAAGGGTTCCATGAGCAGAGCAAATTTCTTGTAAACCCAAAATCCCTCATCTTTATATATTCCAGGAATGGAATAACCTGACCACATGATTACTAAATACCCTTACACGCAGTATATCACAACAGAGAACATGAGAGATACCCACAACTTCCTCCTTTCTATCCAAAAGCCAGTAAATAGCACAGCACCAGGCCAAACAAAGCTAAAACTAATAAGACTGATTTGTTTACAAACAAGGTTATGAACATAGAAACATAGAAAAACTACAGCACAAACAGGCCCTTCGGCCCACAAGTTGTGCCGAACACATCCCCACCTTCTAGACCTACCTATAACCCTCCATCCTATTAAGCTCCATGTACTCATCCAGGAGTCTCTTAAAAGACCCTATTGAGTTCACCTCCACCACCCCTGAATTTGTATCAGCCAATGTATTTTAAATACAGCAAGCAACCAAAAAATATAATACTAGATCTACACACTATATGAATTGTTTAAAAACAAAGGAAATGAAATATTTCCTGTTGTTTTCCTGTAGCCTGCGGCAGTCTCTGAAGGAAGTTATGTAAATGATGTCTCCATGGATTGCTGTTAACTGTAGGTCATGCAAAGCAGTTAGCTGAAAACCTTGGAATGGACTTCTTCTTTGATGTCAAGGCAGGCTCTTTATAACACATTTGCACATGATCAGAATCAAATCAAAGCAAATCGCGTCCAGTCTATTTATGCATGTCAACATTTTTAAACAGCGTATATAATCTGAGCTTCCATTGGAACAAACTTTCTTGATAAGTCAGCCGTGCAGGATATAAAGAAAGGCACATTTATATGGCAGTTTTCACTGGACCAGTGGGCATCGCAAAGTGCATTATTGCCAATGAAATGTTTGCAAAATGTAATCACTGCTGTAGGAAATGTGGCAACCAATTTACCCACAGCAAGCCCTCTCAAACAGCAACGTGACAATGACCAGATAATCCACGTGATCTTGCTTGAGAAATAAATAGTTGCCGGGAATAATGCCCCTGCTCAAAATGATACCATGGGATCTTTTGCATCCACCTGAGAGGGCAGACAAGGCCTCGGTTTAACTTTTCATCCAAGGCTACCTCTGGCAATGCAACACTCCCTCAGTACGAGAGAACATCAGCCTTGATTTTTATGCTCAAGTCGCGAACCTTATGACTCGTTTTTCCGCAAGCTTACAGATCTGTCAGCACTTGGATCCTTTCCTGTGTCTGATAGGGGTAAACCGGATTCAGCGTATATAATATTCCATTATTCAAAGGCCCAATAGTTTGATTAGTAGCAAGAACCACATTTTTTGCATCCAGATTTATCTATATGTGAAATATTCTCTGGAACGAATGAACTATGGTCTCCATTTTGAATTTTGGGCTAAACAATATAGACTGCAATTTTTTTCAAAATTGTGTTTTTTAAAAAAAGCAAATATGTTTCCATGCTTAGTACAGCATCTAAATTCTGCCTTCATCGCAGAAGACACATCTTAAATGCTACAATGTGATTGATATCTTTTTTTTGTACTTTGCCGAAACAAAACTTTTCCTTCGATTGCACAATACACAAAGGGCTGGATTTTCCCATCCCGTCCGCCATGGGATTTGTAGCGGGCCGGACACAGACTATGCAAAGATCTGTTGACCTCGGGTGGGAATTTCCAGCATTGGGGCGAGTGCGGCTGGAAAATCCCACCCAAATTGTCAGATATGTTAATATTTCAAAAGTTTCTTAATGTTGCACTGATTTCTGTATGACTATTGTGTGTGAAAAGAGTAAATTTATGCCGTATGTAAAATTAAAAATAATTTAATTTACTAAGTGTCAGAAGTCAGTGTCAGTTTAATTAAATAGTCTTTCCTTAATTTTGTACACAATGGAAAATACATCCTCCAGGGAGCTGTTGAAATTAGTCATAGCTGTTTGTTATATGTCTCATAGGTAAAATGGAAAATAAGCCAGCAGCAAGCCAAGAAACCAAGCCTTCACGTGCACCAACTCATCGGAGAGTCGCCTCTGATGGGGGAGGCACTAGTTCATCATTTTTGCCTCCTGAAGTCTTCAGAAAAATGCAGAGTCCAGAAACGCTACTAAGCAAAAGGTTAGAACCAGTGAGGAGAGATTCCAAACTCTTAGCAGGATTTTCACAACCAAAGCAGATCAGTGCCTGAGTCTCTGAGGGATGTCAAATGGGAGATGACTCCATGCACTGCTCTTAGCTACCTCACCTGCAAACCCCCACTGTATGTGGTCCCTGCTGGCAGAGCAAGATCTTAAAATCACCCCATGGTGATTGGAAGTACAAGATGTTATTTGCACATGGGATAATTTTGCTTCAGAATCACTTTCAAGTGTATCACCATTAAATTCCACGCTTAATCTAATTTCTGCCACTGAAATAGTCCTTCATCTTGTACGATTCAGAAGAAGGGGGGTAATCAGTGGCTGTTGCTGCTGTGCCTTCCAATCCTGGTGGGTGTAAAACATATTAGTTTTGAACTGAGTAACTGACCATGGTACAACCATCAGGGAACTCCCGCATATTCCCAAACCCTGTTCACAGTCTGGTGCTCCCTTGGTGCAGCCCAGCTAGGCTCAGTTGAAAATTCTACAGTTACTAAGGGCATGTTACTGTGTTAACAAGGAATTCAGCCTTTGGATTCATTGCGAGATTCCTCAATCTACTCAGCTCCATGGGACTATTGTTTGCCAGCTCCAAGTTTGAATAGCATAAATGTTTGAGCTTACTAGTTTCTGAGGTTTAGTAAAGTGGTAGGATCGTTCAAGATTTCCAGATGCTTTTCGATTTCCTCCAAAGTCTTAATTTTGGATTTGAAATTTTTTTTGTATAGAATATGATGAGCCTTCCACTCATTTCTAATTGCAGTATATGCTTGTTTAAAAGTCGATCTCATGTAGCCAGGGACCCAGGTTCGATTCCCAGCTTGGGTCACTGTCTGTGCAGAGTCTGCATGTTCTCCCCGTGTCTCCGTGGGTTTCCTCTGGATGCTCCGGTTTCCTCCCACAGTCTGAAAGACGTGCTGGTTAGGTGCATTGGCCATGCTAAATTCTCCCTCAGTGTACCTGAACAGGTGCCGGAGTATGGCGACAAGGGAATTTTCAGAGTAACTTCATTGCCGTGCTAATGTAAGTCTACTTGTGACACTAATAAATAAACTTAAACCTAAAACTTAAAAGTTGACCCCATGAGTTTAGAACCACAGCATAATTTCTACGATCACATCAAAAAGCCCAATTCATTATTAACAAAAAATGTTACACTTACCATATTTCCTCCAGTTCCTGCTTGTCAATTAAGGCATGAAGAATGTAGATTGGTTTTGATTTTTAAGGGGAGGAGTTGACAGGTTGAACAGAAAATAAACAGAATTCAGGGACCAATTTCCAGAGCAATTTTTAAATAAATGAAGGCCAGGCCTTGCCACTCAGGCCTTTTCTAGTGTTGCTAACACTCAGTGAATAGCCAGGAGTCTCCTTGAATCAGCGTCAATCTCCCGGTGGCCTAAGAAAGCATTCCGGGAGATTTTAAAACACTATCATAAACAAGCCAGTCACTTTGTTCGTACTTCTGAGCCATAGTTGGATCTAGCACAGCACCGTCCAACCAAATTCAAACCTTAAATCAGAACTAAAAAAGTCACGAGGACTCTGAATGGCTGGGAATTTTGGAAGGTGTTGGGTGGGGGGGGGGGGGGGGGGGGGGGGGGATGGGGGGGTTGAATTATGATGAGGGATGATGCCCTGCTCCAGTCTGCTGAGTCACATTTTGCACCATCATTCATTCTCAGGTAAGAAATACTTCTAAATTGAAAAGAAAATATCAGCCCCACAAAAGGGAACGGATTTCATCTTTTAATGGACAGTAGAATGTTTAAGTCTAATTAACTTCAGTGTTTATTATCAGTAATCAGCAAGTGTAGAGAGAAGTCTGTGCTGTGTTCCCTCCTCAACTTTTACAGTAGAGATCAATCGGGGCTGTGTGTAATCAGTGAGTGGACTTTCCTGAGTGCAGCACTGAGGGAAAGAGACAGTGAATTGAAGGTGGTTTGTTCCTGCTTATCTACATATACATACACGCATAAGGAATGAGCAGAGAAGTTACTGATGGCACATCTGTAATCACCACCAGACATATCTAGATGATGATGGTTTCTAGCAGGATCTTGACCAGCCCAGGCGCGGATCCAGAGTCCCACATGGGAGTGGTGTCCTTGGTTCCCTCCAAGGCAGCTCCATTGCCCCCACTCCTGCCCAGCAGCACTGACCAACAGGCTACTGAAGAGAAGAGAGAAAGCCAGATCTGTGATACTGGGTGTCAGCTTATCCCTTTTGGGTGGAAGCCAAGACTGGTCCCTGCACTGTTTCCATGGCTGGGAGCCTCCATCCCAACGTTGCCGAGGTGCAACTGATGATCCCAGGGAGGAGAGTCAGGCAGGAAGCCATGTCTGGAACCGTTCTGCTTCAGCTCAAAGTGGCACTGAATCACTAGGCGATTAAAGTAAATAGGGCAAAATCTCATGTCTGCAATGATCAGCGAAAAAACTTTTTTCAGTTCTTGCTTTAGAGTAATCCCAATTTTACTTGGAAACCCTTCAGTGATGTCACTTCTCCTGGAATGTGACCAGCCAGAGTTGGCAACCTTGCGAATGCTAACTCCTTGCAATTCCCCAACACCAAACGCCTAGGTCAAGGATTGAGAGCCCTCACTGTTACGTTTCCAATGGTACGGCCCTTTCCTTTCCTTGTCCTGGCCCCCAAGCACCTTTGAAACTGCTGATGGTGGGCTGTAGGAGTTGGGAGGAAGCACCTTAATAAAAGCTGAGAGAGAGACAATGAAAAGCTAGTTGTTGGTTCTTTTGAGAACCATGTTAGTTGTGCCGGGCAGGTATGTTTTAGTTGGAAGCAAGCCCGTTCAAAATATTACCCATATAAAAGCTGGCATTTATAATAACCTTTTGCCTAAAACAATTGGTGTGACTGCATCCTAAGCAGGGCATGCAGAAAACATCGCTGATGACTGGAATTTAGTGGTCTATTGTAACAGCATGGTAGAAAGATAGAACTATAAGAGACAAAGAAACTGAAATGTTTGTGCGTGTTTGTGGGTGTGCCCCAGGGATCTGTTCTGGGACCCTTGCTGTTTGTCATTTTCATAAATGACCTGGATGAGGAAGTGGAGGGATGGGTTGGTAAGTTTGCTGATGACACGAAGGTTGGTGGGGTTGTGGATAGTCTGGAGGGATGTCAGAAGTTACAGAGGGACATAGATAGGATGCAAGACTGGGCGGAGAAGTGGCAGATGGACTTCAACCCAGATAAATGCGTAGTGGTCCATTTTGGCAGGTCGAATGGGATGAAGGGGTACAATATAAAGGGAAAGACTCTTAGTACGGTAGAGGATCAGAAGGACCTTGGGGTCCGGATCCATAGGACTCTAAAATCGGCCCCGCAGGTGGAAGAGGTGGTTAAGAAGGCATATGGTGTGCTGGCCTTTATCAATCGAGGGATTGAGTTTAGGAGTCCGGGGATAATGATGCAGCTATATAAGACCCTTGTCAGACCCCACTTGGAGTACTGTGCTCAGTTCTGGTCGCGTCACTACAGGAAGGATGTGGAAAAGATTGAAAGGGTGCAGAGGAGAATTACAAGGATGTTGCCTGGATTGAGTGGCATGCTTTATGAGGATAGGCTGAGGAAGTTCGGTCTTTTCTCCTTGGAGAGACGTAGGATGATAGGAGACCTAATAGAGGTATATAAGATGTTGAGAGGCATAGATCAGGTGGACTCTCAGAGGCTTTTTCCCAGGGTGGAAATGGCTGCTACGAGAGGACACAGGTTTAAGGTGCTGGGGGGTTGGTACAGGGGAGATGTTAGGGGGAAGTTTTTCACACAGAGGGTGGTGGGCGAGTGGAATTGGCTGCCATCAATAGGGTCTTTTAAGAGACTCCTGGATGAATACATGGGACTTAATAGGATGGAGGGTTATAGGTAGGCCTAAAAGGTAGGGATATGTTCGGCACAACTTGTGGGGCCGTAGGGCCTGTTTTGTGCTGTAGTTTTCTATGTTTCTATGTATAGTGATATCCTACTGCACAAACATGTTAGGAATATCAAAACTACTGCGCATGAAGTGAAACCTTACGCATAATAGACTTGGAGAAACAAAAATGGTTAGGATCAAAGTGAGCACCATACTAGTACAGAATGCATCACAAATATTTGAGGCTTTCAAATATAGTGAAAGAAAATCTGGAAGTTTTCCCGTCTATGGTTGCCACTCCTGTTCCTTATGCATACAGTTATTTTATCCAACTTTTAATCATATAGAGCAGCAAAAACAATTCAAGTTTGCATAATGGTATGCATGCCAACTGTGCTTTAGACTTGACAAAATCATGATTTTAAAGAAATCGGTTTCATTTTTGTGTTCCCAAATATTCCATGGAAATGCTGAAAGCTTCACTAAAGCCATGTAGCTGACAGTAAACCTTGTGGCCGATTCTGAATTGCTGATAGATGCTAATATAGTTGTGAGCAGGTGAACAACTCTCCACACCTGGAGCTTAATTGTTTGAGAAATCTGACTCTGTATAAATATCATGGGGGCGATCTTCCTAAAAAAAAACTGAGTGTCCAACGGGTACGTTTTCCCACTTGTTTTTTGAGCATACCTGAATGAATGTCTGGCAATCTGTGTATGACAGAGTGCCTCAGAGAGATTCCACACCGCTAAGTGGGGAGCAGGGGGGTGCCTCATCCTGTCCAAGAGGTCATCATCAGCGCGCTGACCAGGCCACTGCGCATGCGCCAATCCCTCAGTAGGGAGATTGGCGCATGTGCACTGGCCACCCCCCCGCCATTCGCTGACCTCCCGATCGCCGGCTTCCTGATCGCTTCCCTGACCCCCACCACCCCACCGATCGTCGGCCCCAATTGCCCCCACTGATCGCTGTGTAGAGTGGCAGCAGCGTGAGGCTGATTATGCCATAAAAAATGGCCCAGGACAGTCATGATCGGCTGGATGCGATTCCAGTTTTAGCCCTCCCGCTGACGTTTCCCAGCCCACTGTGCTACTCGAGCAGCGCAGTGGGCCAGGAAAATCGCGCCTGGTATATTTCATGTTAATTGTATCTACCTTGTTTCAAACAGATTTCCCCCCACGAAATCAAATAAAGATTTTTTTTTAAATTAAGATATTAAATGCGTACCTTATATTTTAAATGCACTAAATTTCCTGCTTTGTTTTCAGTTACAGAAAAGATATTCTTTTATAACAATAGCAGAAGGGGTTTACAAGTAATTCTCCCCTTCTAAGAATTCAAAAAGTATATATATATAAAAAATGTAACATCTGAGATACCTGAAGTTATAATCCAATATCTGACAACTTTGCAAAGTTACCTCATTGTTTTGCGAATTTGTGACAACTAAAACAAGTTTTATATCTGCCAATTTAGAGAACTTACTCCATTGGAAGAAGCATCGAGGCAGAACCAGAAACTAAAGGCTGCTTATGAGGCACGGATGGCACGACTGCATCCTAAGCAAGGCATGCAGAAAACATCGCTGGTGAGTGGAATTCTGTCATCTATTCTAACAGCATGATAGAAAGATAGAGCTATGAGAAACAAAGAAACTGAAATGTTTGTCACAATCTGTGCGTGTACAGTGATATCCTATTGCACAAAACATGTAAGGAATATCAAAACTACTGCATATAAAGTGAAATCTTATGCATAATAGATTTGGAGAAACAAAAATGGTTAGAGTCAGGGTAAATACTCATACTATTACAGAATGCATCACAAATAATTGAGGCTTTCAAATATAATGAAAACAAATTGATTTTTTAAATTTGATTTATTATTGTCACATGTATTAGGATACAGGGAAAAGTATTGTTTCTTGCGTGCTATACAGACAGCATACCGTTCATAGAGAAGGAAAGGGGAGAGTGCAGAATGTAGTGTTACAGTCATAGCTAGGGTGTAGAGAAAGATCAGCTTAATGCGAGGTAGGTCCATCCTGATGGCAGCAGGGAAGAAGCTGTTCTTGAGTCGGTTGGTACATGACCTCAGATTTTTATATCTTTTTCCCGACGGAAGAAGGTGGAAGAGAGTATGTCTGGGGTGCGTGGAGTCCTTAATTATGCTGGCTGCTTTTCCGAGGCAGTGGGAAGTGTAGACAGAGTCAATGGATGGGAGGCTGGTTTGCGTGATGGATTGGGCTACATTCATGACCTTTTGTAGTTTATTGCGGTCTTGGACAGAGCAGGAGACATACCAAGCTGTGATACAACCAGAAAGAATGCTTTCTATCATGTATCTGTAAAAGTTGGTGAGAGTCGTAGCTGACATGCCAAATTTCCTTTGTCTTCTGAGAATCTGGGAGTTTTTCCATAAATGGGTGCCACTCCTGTTGCTTATACATACAGTTATTTTATCCAACTCTCAATCATGTAGAGCAGCAAAAACAATTCACGTTTGCATAATATTTAGCAATTGAATACATGAAAAGGTTTTAGAGTCGCTGTTTATTCAGCTGTACCTGGAGTGTAGGATTTTCATTTTGGCATGGATGCTGAACTTGACACCGTAGAGTTACAGAAATGTCCCTGTTAATTATCAAGCAAGGAAGAAGATTTTCAAGGGAAGATCACATCCCTCAGAGACACTTTGGTAATTTTACCCAAAGGATCATCCTGTTCTGAAGGATAAAGATTATTTTTAAATTTCGTGAAAACCCAGAAGTTAAGTAATTTCATTATGAAGCTGTCAAACAAAGCTTTGGAACTATGCAAAGCAGAGCTTTTGTGTGCTGTTTTGAATAGTCACCTTAGCCCAAATGGATTTATGTCAATACAGATCTGATAAATGTTTATCTCTTGTGTACTGAGCTAGACTGTGTCTGGGACTAAACTCAAAAATGTCTGAGCTGTGGGATGAATATCATTCTTGTGTCTTTGTAACAAATGACATGTTACAATGGCATATTACAATGACATGTTTTGTCATTCTAATTAGCCTATGATGTTCCCATAAATGCACTGCAAGGCCCATATCAATTCTCACAAAAGTATGGAGTGCCAGCTTTTTGTTACAAATATGCACTGGAATTGACTGCTTTAATCATCAGTTGTAGTTCTGTTTTGGATAGTGAAGGGAAATATTAATGCACCTGTGTGAAAAATGTGTCCATTTGCAAAACAACAAATTTAAAAGAGGCTGAGAAATATCACCACATTAATTATTAGCTGCAAAGCAACAAAAGCATTCCTGGAAATTGATCATATAGACATCTTCAAAGCCTTTGACAGAGTACAACATTGTGCGGTTCGAAATTAGGTTCTCTCATTGTGTTACATCTATTGTTGGTGATAGTTCATTAGGCAACTGTCGGTAAAATTGCCAAGCCTTCCAAAACTTTCAGGAATACTTTGAAACCTTTGGAAATCTTCCACACAATTCATTGCAAATAGTGACTCATTTCATGGTTGTTGTACTGACATTTGATTCATGGGTTCTCTCTGTAACTTCACTTTAAATGCACCCTTCTTGAACAGGGGCTACAAAATTCTGCCATTTGTAACCTCAAAGATTGAATCAGTGTAGCAGTTGCACACTTTTGCGATTCCATTAATGTTGCAAATAGTTTTGTAACCTGGGCTTAAAATTTAGAATCTATGTGGAGTTGCCTTGCGTCAATTAGGATAGAAAGGCGGATTCTATTAAATTCCAATCTTTTTTTAAATTAAAAAGTAACAAATTAATGTTCACTATGAACCCATAAGACCAGAGTAGCTCATAAACATGAGGAAGGATTTCAGTCTGTTGTGATTGTGCTGACTCATTGCCCCAGCAGTCCCAAACTAGTCGCTCTGGGATTTTACCTCAACTACTTCATGTGCAGAGTAATCCGAACTCCAAAAATCCTGTTCTACTGAGTCCACGTTGTCCACCCATATCTTACTCATCGATATCTGATCTTGAAATATTTATTTCTAAAAAGACTAGAGTCAACAGTACTTGTTTCTCATGCAGTTATTCTACTCCTATTGCCTCCGGCTGGAAATCCAGCTGCCTGAGAATCGCGGAAGCCGTGGCACTCAGCAGGGAGCCCGTGAAACGGCCTCCGCTCAAGTCCTCCGGCCCACTGCGCTACAACAGCAGCACAGCAGAATGGGAGAATCGCCCCATACAAAATTTAATAACTTCATTACAGAGAGTAAAATTCTTTACAAACTATAAACAATTGGTCATGATGCACTCTTGAGATGCTTCAATACATTTTGTATAGAGTTCAGATTAAGCACACAGTCCAAGGTGTTTTACGCAGTTACCAGCCCCTTGGTGTACATTGGCCTTTCCCCATTGCACCTTTGCGGCGGCCGTCCCAAGCTTGAGTGCGTCCCTCAGCACGTAGGCCTGGACCTTGGATTGTGCCAGTCTGCAGCACTTGGTTGAGGACAATTCTTTGCACTGGAAAATCAACAGGTTTCGGGCAGAACATGGAACGTTTTACTGTGTTTATATTTCCCATAACTTCCTGATTCCCCAGCGTTGCATTTAATCCCTCCAGGAGTTCCCATGTAAGAGTTTACCCAGCAATTGTCCAGAGGTGCTTATTTCCTCTCTGAAGGGACACCATGCACAAATCTCTGAAAAGGGAGGAACAAAGCGCCAGTGCCACCCTCATCCTGATGGCTACCTTTGTGTGCAGCTGCATCAAGCTGTGCGTAGATCCTTGAAACAAACAACAAGTGTCACTATGCACTGATGTTCTACCTGTCACTGGTGTTGCAAAGGATCAGTCTGGCCACATGGAATGCTCCAAGTAGTTGGACTGTGCCGCATCACCTGTCCCTCGTGGAAACATTTGTTCAGAAAAACACCTTTGACTACAAGGTGATCAAGCATGGAATGTTCTCGAGTCCGAGGTAAAATGGTGGATTGTGTCGGATAGTTCCCTGAGCAGGCTGTCAGAATCATTTGGTAGAACGCCTCATCACTAGAACTTTCAAACAAGCACCAACACCTAGCTTGGCTGGTGGTGAGAAGGGCACTCACCGTCAGATCCTTTATGCACGCACGAGGTATCTGCGCCACTGTACACTGCCCTCAAAGTGGCTGTGGGGAGGGTGGGGAGAAGGGCGGGGACAAGAGACGGTTGCATACCTCCTTGTGGAATGTGCCTTTGCAAAGAAGGTCTGGAGAGAGATGAAATGATATTTACTGAGGTTCACCCCGAGCAGCTCTGTGACGCAGGGCTCTGTGCTGTATGGGCTATTCCCAGGGACGCACACTGAGACAAACACCAATTGCTGCTGGAGGGTCATCAACTTGGTGAAAGACGCTCTATGTTCTGCCCGAAACCTGTTGATTTTCCAGTGCAAAGAATTGTCCTCAACCAAGTGCTGCAGACTGGCACAATCCAAGGTCCAGGACTACGTGCTGAGGGATGCACTCAAGCTTGGGACAGCCACTGCCAAGGTGCAATGGGGAAAGGCCACTGTGTAAGGCCTTTCAGCCAATGTACACCAAGGGGCTGGTAACTGCATAAAACACCTTGGACTGTGTGCTTAATCTGAACTCTATACAAATGTATTGAAGCATCTCGAGAGTGCATCATGACCAATTGTATATAGTTTGTAAAGAATTTTACTCTCTGTAATGAAGTTATTGAATTTTGTATGGGGCGATTCTCCCATTCCGCTGTGCTGCTGTTGTAGCGCAGTGGGCCGGAGGACTCGAGCGGAGGCCATTTCACGGGCTCCCTGCTGAGTGCCAGGCCCTCCGCAATTCTTCGGCAGCCGGACTTCCAGCGCCATCAGCTCCACACCAGAAATCACCACAGAGCTGAAGAAATTATGCAAATAGTAATTTAAATATACTTTAAATATCATTAGTAGGCCCGGGACTGAAATCTCCGGGTCCACCAGCCTGACCTAGTATAGCTCCCCACTTGCGAGGAAGTGGCAGGCCGACCCCGCTGGAGTGAAGGAGAGCCATTGAGGCTCCCCAGACGGTTGAACGCCGCAGGGGTACTCCCTGGGCATGCCACCATCGAAGTGCCAGCCTGGGCCCCTGGCACTGCCCAAGGGGCAAAGTGCCAATGTCTGGAGGCACCTTGGCACGACCCACCAAGCATCAAGCAATGCCAAAGGGGTGGGGCCTGATGGGGCAGAGCCTCTGTGGGGGGCCATAAGTGGGAGTGGGGGGTCCTGCTGCCACTCTGCATTTGAGCTGAGTGGGGGATAGGGAGATTGGGCCTGCAGGGTGAGGGGGGGTGGAGAGAGACATCGAGGCGGGCTGCAGGGGTGGGGGGATTGAGTCTGGGCCCGGGCATGTTCGGGGGGCCAGCGACTGGGCTGTAGGGGGGTGGGATGGCCAGCGATGTAGGGATCACGGGGCTGTCCAATGATCAGGAGACCGGCAGTGCAGGGCCACTGCGCATGCGCCGATCTCAGCACTGACAGATTGGCACATGCGCAGTGGCCCACTCAGCACTGTGCTGCCGGCCTCTCCAGTGGGACTAGGCCCCACCCTCTGATTTTCAATGTGACTTATGCTCTGCAGAACATAGAGTATGGGAGATTCATTTTGAAACTCCCGCTGAAAAAACCAGCGTGATTTACTCCAGTTTTTACACAAATTCGACACTTAGAATTTTTTGTGGAGAATCGCCCCCGTAATGTTCTCATTACTGAAATGAAGCATCTCAGTGCATCTTGACCTCTGGAGAAAATGTAAATATAATTGCGTTTTAGATTATAATTTGAAATGTTCTGTAATGTATCTTTCAGATATATGAATAAAGTATATTTTTGCAAAAAACAATTGTGCAGGGCTGGGAACCATCCAACAGAAGCAATTAAAATCACTAACTTCGAATGCTAGTTTTACCCTGATATGTATCCTGGAAGAGTTAGAAGGAAAAAAATCTTGTCTATTCCAGAGTAACGATTTAAACACCCAGACCCAGCCTCGCATGGGATGCCCCGCACCCACACAACTCCCTTCAGTCCATTATCTCTCACTAAATTAAGAACTAAAATGTGACCTTATACTTCGTTAGTATCATTTTGAACATTGTAACTTGGACTTGTTTTGCTTTATAGTCATCATATTTTTAAATTTCAATGCAAAAGTAATTAGACTGTCTTTAAAAGAAAAAGTGATTTGAAGCATTTGTTTTCATCAGTTTCTGTGAAGTGTTGGTATACAATCTAAAGGGACATGGATTAACTAACCATTCACAACAAGAGAAATTAAAAATGATTTCAAACTTTTACATCCTTGCGGTGTTAGTGTGTTACAGTCTGCAGTTTTTTAGCATGGGGGTCATTTTCAAAATTAAAAATCACATTTATTTTGTATGTTTTATTAGCCATCTGTTTGCCTATTGAATGAATTGACAGACAATTTTGGTTAATAAGATAATTATTTAAAGCAATGCTGTCGGATCATTAGTACATTTTAAGTGATCTATTAGCACCTAATTAGAGCGAGGCCCCATTCACACTCAACCAGTTAAAAAATCCAAGTGGCTTTTTTTTTTAAAGATTAGAGAACCATGCTCTGCTGTTTGTTGACTAAGCGGGATCTCATTACATTGAAGCAATTCCCAGTTAGTGTTTAGTACCTTCATCATCAAACTTGCTTCAACCTGACAGAGAATTTTTAGCTTGGTTTAATATGTGGTGGCTGCTTCTGTGATTGTTGGGAGAGGCTGAAAACATTTTTCCAGGTACAGTAAGGTCAGCAGTACAGTGGATGATTGTTAAATCTATTTTTTTGCTATCAATGATTGGAACGGTAGTTTTTCAGCTTGCTAATTTATATCACTACGTTTTGGTATATTGTTTGAGATTTAAAGTCTTGCCTCAAGGTATATTCTTATTGGATGTCAGGTTAAAGAGAAAAATTAAGCATTAACTTATTACAATGGTGTCGGTGCTCATTAATTTTGTACCTTTTGGTCGTGAATAGTTTGAGCTGGACTACAATAGAATGGAAGGTTAAGTCATCCGACACTTGAAAGTGATCAATTTAAAATCAGCAATGGGAAAAATGTAGGGGGACATTGGCTGATTTCTGGGCGAGTATTGGTGAGGGAGGAGAAAGGAAAAGCTGAGAACATGTGTAAACAATTTAAAAACTGTCAAGGATTGGAATTGTACAATGGGGTTGTTATATTTAATAATTTTTTACAGTTGCATTATATAAAGTAAGCATTCCTTATGCACCACAAGACTAAACCACTCGTTGCTACTAAAGTAAAGTTTCCTTTTCAGGTGCTTTGATGTTGCTCATCGAGCCATCCTTCTGTCCTGCTGCATATAAAGATGCTGAGAGTCATTGCAGGGTCATTGCATCAAGATATGGGCATCACTAGTTAGGCTAGCATTTATCACTGATCCTTAGTTTCCCTTGCAAAGGTGGCAGTGAGCAGTTGTCTTAAACCACTACAGCCTATGTGATGAAGGTACTCACCCGCAGTGCAGTTAGATAGGAAGTTATAACAGTCATTCCACTTCATTAGCTGAGCAATGTTTAAGGGTGCTCTTAGGTTGTGAAAGGCACTATATAATTGCACATTCTTTATTTGTTTCTACATATCCTCTTGACTTTGTTGCAGTGCCTTGTACGCAACTTTCCTGCCTTGTCAGCTGAAAGAATCCTTGCTGCATTGTCACCCTGTAGAAGATAACATTTAGGATATGAGATTGTGCCTTTTGTATCTTTGCCCAGTTTCAGCCTCTTCAGTGCATAGTTTTGAAATGATAAGAGTTATTCTTTCCCCCCTTATCCCTTCAATAAATAACTGAACATTTCCAATGTATTTCAGTCTAATGGACAGTAATTTTCAAAAGTAATACTGGTAGGTGAGAGTTAAAAATAACAAATGACCTTTACAAAATCCAAAAAGGTACACTGAATCAATTTGCCTCTTTCAAAGTGCTTACACTTCCTGTTGTGCTAACTTTACAGGTGGATTCACATCATTCTGAACCCCAAAGCTTAAATTTAATAAGCGGTAGAAAAATAAATTGCGATACTTTTTTAATGAATTTGAGCAGTCGCTTGAAAAAATTGTGTCCCGTAATTTGTTTCTGGATGAAACATGAAAATAAGTGTCGAAAAGCAGAACTTTGCAAACCAAGTAGGATAAAAGCACAGCCACTTCATGGCGTCCCCATAGATTTGTTACATTTCACTTCTGATTTTGTTAAAATAGTAATCTCTTGAACATTTCGAAACGAAACGAAACTTTCTTGTCGAAACTTGTTTTTATTTTCAGACATTGTCTCTTCAGCGGCAGATGATGGAGAACTTGATCATTGCACAGGCAAGACAGGCAGCAGTATCCTTTCATTATGGTGACATTCTTTACAGAAAACAATTACTGAAGGAATTTTGGGTCGGTCTGGTTTTATTTTGATCCTTTCTGTGGAAAATTGGTACCTCTCAATGCTGACTGTGCATCAGCAAGTTCAGTTTTAGAATTTTGTGTTCATTATAAATGTAGTAACACTTATATTCCCAGGCATAGGTTAATTCATGGCATAATCCTATGTCCTGCTGAAACCAGGACAGGAAAAGATCCCTGCAATTGAACTAAAAGTACTGTCAAATAAAGTACTTTGTACATTAGGTTAGTATGATATTGATGTAATTACTTGAGTCAAGCATTACCAAAATGCTAGCAATAATTTCACCTTAAAGAATCTGTGGAATTCAAGTATCTTAGTCCAGTAAAATTGTATCCTCGTGTTTTGCTTTCAACATTCATTCATTGTACAATAAAGAGGGGTAATCCTTTCGTGGTCCAACACTTAGCTAACTACCCATAACTTGAGTATCTTCAGTAATGGCTTGTGATTCCACTCACCATTACCTCTGAAATCTCTCAAGGATCTATCATTGGCCCCTCCTATTCTTCACCAACATGCTGTCTGTTGGCATTGGAAAGGTCATAACCATTATCTTCAGCCTCCCCCACCACACGCTCCATCGCCTCCATTGCTGCTGTCACACGTCAACATTAACTATCCACAACCTCGGTGCTCTATATGACCCTAAACTGAACTCCAGACTCCATTTTCTCTCTATTACAAAGACTGTCAGCCGCACCACATCTTGCCCCATGCCTTTGTCACATCCAGACTCGACTATTTCAGTCCCATTTTGGCTGGCCTCCTAGCGTTTAATAAATTTAGGCTCACTAAAAACTCTGCCTTTGTCATAACCCATGGCAAGTTCTGCTTGCCCACCACCCTTATGTTCATGGATTTAGCATTTTCCCTTGGTATCCAACTCCTTCAAAGTTCTTATCCTCATGTTCAAATCACTACAGGGCCTTTCTCTAGTCTCACTTTGCATCCTGCTTCCAGTGCTAATATTCACACCATGTTGGCAAGGTTGTTCACTTCATCCGATTCTTTTTTTAAAGTAGAAGTCACACAGGTGTGTGATCCAAACACTTCTAATGCTTTGTAAAGAGTCCCTTTATTGAGTACTGCAATGTGCAAATAGTAATTTTATCTTGGTTCTGGGCAGTTGACCCTGCTTTGGAAAGGGTCAAACAGTTGATTTAGAGCCTGTGATAAGAAACCTGATCAGATGTGTAAACTTATCCACTCCTTTCTCAACACTCCTGCCTTTCAAAAAATCCTAGCAGTAATGTTTACAGTCTTAACCTCTGGGAGGTTAGGTTATTTGTTTATGTGTTCGAGGAAAAGAGATAATAGTGCATTTTAAAATGATGTTTATTCCTGTTCTTTCTGCAAAGCCTTAAATATTCTGGGAACCCAATAGTTGTTAAGTTATAGACAGTGAACAAATATCCATAACAATGTACTGTACAGCTGCAAAGAAAGATGGAAGAACGGAGACACAGACTTCAAGAAGAAGCCAACAGGTGATAAAGCCCTACATTTGCAAGATCTGAGTGATTTTTCCGCCACATCGCATATTTGTTCAATCAACATCCACACTCCTTGTTCTGTCATTTTTAAGAACTTTTTTTTGTTTGGAAAATTGGTTTTAAATGTTATCAAAGATCTATTGGAAAGGGATCAAAAATGGAGATTGGAACACCAATTATAACACTTGGCATACAGCAGTTGTCTATCGGAATCCTTGTTTGCGGCTCAGTAGATTTTTACTTTTGGGCCTGATTTGAATGCTGCAGGTCAGATGTATAGAAAGTAGGAGCAGGAGTAGGCCATTCAGCCCTTCGAGCCTGCTCTTCCATTCACCATGATCATGGCTGATCCTCGATCTCAATGTCATATTCCCACTTTCTCCCTTGATGCTATTAAAGTCCAAAACATTATCTATCTCTTTCTTGAAAACATTCAGTGACTTAGCCTTCACAAGCTTCAGTGGCAGAGAATTCCACAGGTTCACTACCCATCGAATGAAGAATTGTTTCTTCATCCCAGTCCTAAATGGCCTATCCTGAGACTGTGTCCCCTGATTTTAGATTTCCCAACCAGGGAAAACAGCCTTCCTGTGTCTAATCTGTCCAGCCCTGATATAAATTTGTAGGCTTCAATCAGATCTTCTCTCATCCTTCTAAACTTGAGTGAATACAGGCCCAGTCAAACCAATCTCTCTTCATAGGACAACTCCAGCATCAACCTGGTAAACCTCTGCTTCACTCCCTCTATGGCAAGTATTGCTGGTGCCAGTACAGAGCGAGACTGCGGATAGTTGGGAACCTGTCTCGGGGGCAGGGAATTCATATGGTGTTCGTGGAAGTGGAAATGAATAGGGTTGGGAAGCATTTTCCGATCAGGGCCAGTGTGATCTCCTGGACTCGTTTCGATCGCCTCAGGGGGTCGGAGAGGAATTTCCCAGATTTTTTTTTCCCCATATTGGCCCTGGGGTTTTCACTCTGGGTTTTCGCCTCTCCCTGGAGATCACATGGTCTGGAATGGGGGGGTAGGGGTGAGTTAATAGGTTGTGCATCATAGCTGTGAGGGACAGCTCGGTGGATAGGATATTAGTATGTAGATAGGCTGGAAAATTGGGCGGGGATCCTGGATTCAGGATTCAATCCTGGACCGGGGAGCGGCGCGGGCTTGGAGGGCCGAAGGGCCTGTTCCTGTGCTGTATTGTTCTTTGTTCTATATCTTTTGTTAGGTAGGGAGACCAAACTGCATGCAATACTCCAGGTGTTGTCTCACCAAGACCCTTTACAACTGAATTAATACATCTTTACTTCTGAACTCAAATCCTCTTGCAATGAAGGCCAACATACCATTTGCCTTCTTAATTGCTTGCAAGGCCTGCCTCTCTGCTTCCATTGACTGGTGTGCAAATCATTCAGATTCATTTGTACATCCACACTTCCAAATATATCACTTTTTAAATAATACTCTTCCTTTCTGTTTTTCACACCAAAGTGTATAACTTCATATTTAGCCACGTTGTACTGCCTCTTCCATGTGCTTTCCCATACACTCAACTTGTCTAAATCGCCTTGAAGCATCCTTGCAACCTCCTCACAACTCTAAATTCCCACCCAGTTTGGTGTTGTCAGCAAACAAAATGTTACATTTGGTTTCTTCATCCACGTCATTTATTTATAGATATATATATATATATATATATATATATATATATATATATCATAAACAGCTGGGGCCCAAGCCCAAGGTACCCCACTAGTCACTCACTGCCTGCCACTTGGAAAAAGATCCATTCATTTCCACTTTCAGTTCCGTCTGTCAACCAATTCTCTATCCATGCCAGTACATTACCCCCTATTCCACGTGCCTTCATTTTGTTCACCAACCTCTTATGAGGGACCTTATCAAAAGCCTTTGAAGGTTCAAATATACCACATCCACTGATTCTCCCTTATCAATTCTAATTGCATCCTCAAGAAAACATCCAATAGATTTGTTAAGCCTGATTTGTCTTTCATAAACCCACGCTGGTTTTGTCCAATCCCATTAATGCTTTCCAAACGTTCTGTTATCATGGCCAGAATTTTATCCCCCTCCCGCCATGGGAATCGGAGCGGACGAGGGGCAGTCACTGGGAAGTTCCGTTGACTTTGGGCGGGATTTTATAGTTTCAGGACGAGCGAGGTTGTAAAATTCCGTCCCTTGTCTTTTATAATAGACTCTAGCACCTTCCCCATTACTGATGTCAGGCTAACTGGTCTGTAATTCTCCCTTTTTATCCTCCATCCCTTTTTAAATAGTGGGGTTACATTTGCCACCCTCCAACCCGTAGGAACTGCTCCAGAGACTGTAGAATTTCGGAAGATGACCACCAATGCATCTAATATTTCCAGGGCTACTTACTTTCATACTCTGGATGTAGGTTATCAGACTCTGGTGATCTCTTTGACCTTTAACCCCAGTAATTTCCCCAGCATCATTTTCTTCCTAATATTGATTTCCTTCAATTCCACCCTCTCACTAGACCCTTGGTTCCCTATCGTTTCTGGGAGGATTTTGTGCCCCCTTTTGTGGAGACAGAACCAAAGTATGTGTTCAATTCTTCTGCCATTTCTTTGTTCCCCATTATAATTTCCTCAGCTTCTGACTGTAGGGGACCTGCATTTGTCTTTACTAAGCTTTTTCTCTTCACAGATTTATAGCCGCTTTTATGGTCAGTTTCTGTGTTCCCTGCAATTTTACTCTTATACTCTATTTTCCCTCTCTTGATCAAATTGTTTGTCCCCTTTAGCTGAATTCTAAAATGCCAATCCTCAGGCTTGCTGCTTTTTCTGGAAATTTGAAATGTTTTCTCTTTGGATTTAGTATTATCCCTAATTTATTTAGTTAACCATGATTGAGCCACCTTTCCTCTTTTCAGGAAACAGACAGGAATGAATAATTGTTGTAGTTGTTCATGCACACGTTCTTTAAATACGAACAATTGCCTATCCACCATCAACCTTCTTTGGTAAGATTTCCCAGTCTTGCCAATTCACCCTTCATACCTTATAGTTCCATTAATTTTGATTCCGGATCTTAGTTTTGGATTTGACTACTTCACCCTGAGTCTTATTGAAAAATGCCAACATATTATGGTCACACTTCCCTAAAGGACCCTGCACTACAGGATTGTTAATTAATTCTTTCTCATTGCACAATACCCAGTCGAGAAGAGCCTGTTCTCTGGTTCGTTCCTCAATGTCTAAAAAACTGTCATGTACAGTTTCAGGAACTCCTCCACTACACCAGTGCCATGCATGGCTGTTTCACTGGAAATTGGCAGCTGGCCAACTGCCGGGAAGTGAAGATTGGAGGGCCCAGAAGCTGCCTTCTGGGATTGAGAAAATGCATCCAGCAGTAACCCAAGGAGGGTGAGGCTCTTGCAGCTGAGGATGGAGACTCTCATGCAGAAGAACCCAGACTTCCCTAATGGGGTCCTTGCTCTTCGAGGTCCCACTAAGGAATTTCCTTTCATAATTTTTCTTAGAGGGTCGTGTTGGCTTCCCAATATGGCATTCCCCTTCAGAAATAGGTTAAAATTCCATCATGGTTCCATGTACATCACATGGGGGTGGAACAAGGAACCATTGGAGATCATTGAAAAGTGTGATTGTTTGAGATAAGCTTTTAATGCATTACAGATGTTAAACTTGCTGCTTTCTCAGAAGCCCTCCCCGTGCCCCCAACGCGCTTGGTGTAAGTTAGGGCTTGGGCAAACAGAGTTTTCAATGAATTCAAGTTTATGGAAGCTAATGGGTTTCACTGTTGGACAGCAACTTCCCACAGCGCACATGCAGAGTTAAATGCAAAGATCAGGAAGTTGCTCAGTTACCCTGCTCCTCTACAAGCTTCACTATACCAGTACCTTGCAGAGGAACTTTGCATTGAAATACATGGAATGCACAAAGTTGTGCTTTCATGATGGTTGCATGCTAAAATCATGAAATAATGTTAGAGTTTGTTCATTCAGCGTAAGTAAATATTTAAAGGTGTGATAAGCCTTAGTTATTGGCAGTCAACCTTTCCAACACTAAATACTAACTTTTAAAAATGTATTCCTTCAAATTTTAATTGTTGTGAATTCATAAGTATAATCTTTTTCTTTTTGTCTTTTTTACCTTTATCCCCTAATCATGATTTACTTTCCCTCTTTTTATTTCACTTTCTATACATGATTTGGCGTTGAATTAATTATTTCCTGATTCAGATTGTTTAATGTAAGCCGAGAGATATTGCTTCTAATGAATTTGATTCCTTTTCAAGGAGGTTTTCAAACAGTGCCACACTGACCCCTGAAGAGGAGGAACAGAGAAATGTATACACAAGCATTTTAGAGTTTGAGCAAGACCATGTAAGTACCAAAAGAAAAACACCTAATTCTATTCAGATGTACAAAATAAGGGTTTCATATTTCTATAATAGTGGTTGCGATTCTCTCATCCCCCTTAATTTTTTCTAGTGTGGATTACACTTGCACCCCACCGCCCCCCCCCCCCCCCCCCCCCAACCTTTGGGGAGCTAGCAGCCCGACCCAGCTGGAGTGAAAGTGGGGCAATCGGGGGCCCTCCCTCAGGAGGTCAGGCAGCAGGGGGGATGGTGCCCCCTGGCAGTGCAGGCCTGTGCCCCCTAACTGCCCAAGGGGCAAAGTGCCAATGCGTTGTGGGAAGTTGCTGTCCAATTTATTTTAACAATAGTCCTGCTGCCACTCTGCAGTCGGGATCAGGGGGGGAAGGAGGGAGGACGGGAAGGAAGGGAGGACAGCAATCGGGGCGGGGTGGGGGGGGGTCAGCCAGTAGGGGGGGAGGGACATGATCAGCCTGCTTGGTGGGGGGAACTGTGGGGGGGGCGGGGTTACTATCTGGGGGTGGGGAATTGGGGGAGGCTGGAGATTGAGGCAGGCTAGGAGGACGGGGGTCGTTGCTGGGCCCGGGAATGGTCAGGGGGTCAGCAATCGGGCCATGGGGGGGAATGGAGAACCATTGTCGCGAGGGTCATGGGGCTGGCCAGCGAACGAAGTAAGAAGTCTCACAACACCAGGTTAAAGTCCAACAGGTTTATTTGGTAGCAAATACCATAAGCTTTCGGAGCACTGCTCCTTCGTCAGATGGAGTGGATATCTGCTCTCAAACAGTGCACAGACTGGATCAGCGAACGAACTGGCCAGGGCTTGGGAGGCTGGCAGTGCAGGGCCACTGCGCATGCGCCGGTCTCGGTGCTGACAGATCGGCGCATGCGCAGTGGCCCACTCAGCGCGCTGACCCGCGCTGATTTCAACCTCCCCAGGGGGAGTAGGCCTCGCTCCCTAAAATTTAACGATATTCATGCTGGTGGCCTCTGCAGTGCACAGAGTGTGGGAGATTCTTCTCTGATCTCCCACTGAAAAAACAGCGTGAATTACTTCAGTTTTCAACACTTAGAATTTTTGGGGGGGAATTCCGCCTAGTGTTCCTTTGACCAGTCGAACAGAATATATTGTTTTCAAGAAGCCAGAGTAGTTCTGGCTGTCCAAAGTCCCTTCTCAAGACAACATTATATGTTTTACAACTTCGGAAATCGCTGCAGAAGCATTGAAGCAATATTTTATATATAATCACAATATATAAGATGTGCAGGCGCAGTGGATTTTTTAAAAAAGCAAACCTTGTGCTTGATTTGAATCAAGGTATGGGCAGTTCAGCAGACAACAGTTTGATTCTTTTGTCGTAAAGATAGTTGTACCTCAACTGCATATCAACAGCAATTGTACTTTTAATAACCTATTCCATAACCAATGACAATTGCATTTTGAATCTTTTGATTTGTAGGAGTGGCCTAAACAGTGGAAAATGAAATTAAGATCGCAACCGAATGACCATGTGCTGGTGGCTGGCCTATTATCTCAAATACTGAGGTATAGATTTGTTTTTTTTTGGGGTGATGCGGTACCCTTTAAGATGTAGGAACTGTTACAGCTTTATAGCTAGTCATTTCTTTCTGCAATTAATGATAGAAGATAAAGACAGTTTATAACTTATCATAAATGGTCTATAGCTGCAAGACTACTGCCAGGAGCTGGAAGAATAGATCGTTTGGAGGATTTGATAAATTATAAGTCTTCAGTGTTGGTGATCATGCTTGATCTTCACTTTTGCAGCCTTCCAAACTCTAAATGTGATTTCACACCTTCAGTCTTCAAGTTGGTTGGTCATGCCTTATGTCAATTCTAGCTTCTATTTTGTTTTTGAATAGTTCTGTTCTCAGGCAGACCACTAGATGGAGCACCATATAAACTCTGTATGATCCTCTGAAAGTGTCCTTAAAAATTCTTTTGTTGCATGGAGAATTTGCAGCAGTGTTTCACAATTTTTTTTCACAGTGCACAAATTTTAAGCCAGCATACAGCAAAAATATTATATGAGGTAAGAAATAGAAGCAGGAATAGGCCATTCAGCTCTTTAAGCACACTCCGCCATTCAATGAGATAACAGCTGATCTACCTCAACACCATTTTCCCGCTCTGTCCCTATATCCCTTGATGTTTTTAATATGTAGAAATCCATCGATGTCCGTCTTGAACATACTCAACGACTGAGCCTCCACGGCCCTCTGGCAGCATCCTTGGAGAAAGAATAAAGAGTCAAGCATCTTCAACCTTGATGAAGGTCACTGACATGAAACATTAAGTCTGCCTCTCTCTGTACGGATGCTGCCAGACTACCAATGTATTTCCAGAATGTTTTATTCTTATTTCAGATTCTCAGCACCTGCTGTCTTTTGCTTTTGTGTTCATTTTCTCTTTCTTTTTATTTGGTTGTTGGAGGTCAATTATCTCAGCTCCAGGACATCACTGCAGGAGTTCCTCAGGGTTGTGTCCTAGGTTCAACCACCTTCAGCTGCTTCATCGATAATCTTCCTTCCATCATAAGGTCAGAAGTGGGGATGTTCGCTGACAACTGCACAATGTTCAGCACCATTTGTGACTCCTCAGATATCCCTTAACCTAAGTTGCCAGTTCACTTTAACTAATTATGCTTTCATGCCCTCTTAATTGCCCCTATTTAAATGTAAAATAATAGATTGGGATTCTCTCATTTTGAGACCAAGCGTGGCAGTGGCAGCCGACTCTGGTGGCCGGCCTGAATGAGAGGATCCTGTGCCAAATTCTGTGGTTGGAACCTCATTAATTATACACAAGTACATTCCCCCTCCAACTCTCCTGGGGGATCAGCAGCTGATTCATCTGCTCACCCTCAGCTGACAGATTCAAAGGAACCGGTGCCATATTTAAATATCAGTCCAATACACTTGTCTCACCCTCTCCAGCCCACACTCAGCTGACATACTGCACTAGACTGTGCAGTATGTCAGCAGCCCAGAGGGAAAATACTAGCAGCCTCAAGAAAAAGTCTGTTCCTCGTTTGAACCACCTTCCACCACCCCCTTCTCCCCCCCACCAACAAGCCCATCACCTGTGAGGCGTCCGTGCCTCACTTGAACCTCGATCCACCACCTCTGGAGTCTTCATGCATCCCCTTCCAGTAAAATGTGTGGTGTCCCTTTGACCCCCTTATTTGTAAGCTTTTCATGCAGCCTTGTCAGGATCTAGCTCCACTCAACGCCCCCCCCCCCCCTCCCCCCCCTGTCTTCTCTGCCTGCCTCCCGATTGTCCCCTTGGCTTTGTCAAGGCACCGCCCTATCCCCCCTCACCTTGCATGCAAACACCCCATCTCCTCCCCCAGTCGAAGTTCAGACTTTTGTTGCGATGGCTGCATGTATCTCACTGCACACTGCTGTCCAGATAGACACTGGTGTGTGCACCAGGGGCAAGGACACCACTGTACTTTCCAACCCCAAGCACAATACTGATCCGAGACAGTGACAGAGGAGGATACAGCGGTCCAGCAGCACGGTGCTGTCCATGAAGACCAGCTCAGCATGGAGATGAGGGCAGGGACTGGTCTGCCCTGGCAGAGTGGTGAACAGTGTATTAGGAGCAGTGCAGCACTACAGCTGAAAACTTTGTTGCACTCAACCCAAAGTCTCTTGGCAACTGCCTTATGCAAGTCACTCTTTGACAATTGGGTTTGATGCCAACGTGATTTGCTGCTGGCGCGATCCAAGATCAAACAGTCTGATCGATCACCCGCGGTCAACTATGTTGATGAGCATTCATGAGATGCAAATGACATTCATGCCACCTGCCAGCAGGAAGACCGACTTGCCCTTAACCCACCTTTGGGAGAATTGCAATGTAATTTTACGCCAGCAAATTTCTGATGTTTTGGCTCTCGCCAAATTCTCTGCACCCGCCTGCTGTGGGCAGGTTGGGAAGATTCTGCCCTTAGTTTGGGAAACACTTCTCTCTCTCTCAAACTGAATGTGAAATCCAATCATGCTATGATCTGGCAAAGTTTTCATCAGGTAAATTAAAGATGTCTTGGATTTTTTTTTCTTTTCATCCCCATACACTTTCCTTTTACCTTTTCTTCTTCACCACCCACATACGTGTTGGAGTGCTTTAAGATGTGGTATGATGCTCAAAGATCTGAGTACAGCAGCAACTGGGAACCATGTAAAAGCAGAACAATTCAATATTCTTTCTCCCTGGTTAGGTAAAATTGTAACCCTGTGCGAACTAATGCTTTCAGCCACAAGCGAGAAACCTAAAATGGCATCACCTGAAAAGAGCAGAGTATTTTTGCCATAATGTTTTTCAAAATATATTTTCTTCTAGTCTGTACAGAGATTGTGTATTTCTGAAAACAAAGAGACATGTTGAATCTTTTCATCTTTCACTCAGTAGGGCACTTCACAAGAATACCAATATAAGGGGAAACAATAGTTTGATTTTGTATGAGAAGAGAGTACTGATTAGTTGGCAAGTGGACTCTGGGAAAAGTGTTGTCATGGAGATGCACCAGTTGATAAGTTACTGACAGTAACCTGCCAAGTATTATTTGAAATCTAAACCAAGCAGCTTGACCCTTATTGTTCAAGGCTCTACCCTAAGGAATGAGTCAGCGAATGGCACTCACTTATTTCCTTTAGCTGAAACAGGCACAAAGTGTGTATGCGTTCTTTCTGTCTGCAAAGAGCAAGGTCCTATGTATTAATGTATAGCTTCCAGTACACGCAAATTAATTGAATTGATTTATTATTGTCACATGTATTGGGATACAGTGAAAAGTCTTGTTTCTTGCAAGCTGTTACAGACAAAATATACCATTCATAAAGTACGTAGGGGAGAAGGAAAGAATAAGGTGCAGAATATAGTGTGCAGTTATAGATAGGGTGAAGAGAACAATCAGCTTAATGTGTGATCGGACCATTCAACAGCTAATAGCAGCAGGGAAGAAGCTGTTCTTGAGTCATGAGAAATGCGCCATACCCTGAGCCCAACTAACAATCTTAGATTGGTTGTCCACTTGCTTGGAGTCGAATGGTCAGGGGGATAGGGGTAGTTGGGTGATTGGAGGAGTATTTAGAGGGTGGGAGTAGTCAGTGGGTGGGGAGGGTGGTGGTTCAGAAAGATTGTCAGGGATTGAGGATGGTAGTTGAGTTGACAGAGTGTCAAGCAGGTTTGGGGTGGCAGTTAGGGGGCCGCAGTCAGTGGTAGTTGGGATATCCGGACAGAAGTGGGCAGAGCGTCCGATGGGGAGCTGGGGTGGTGCGTCACTGGTATAACTACCCAGGAGTTAAAACTGGTTTTAATCCTACTAACTTTTCCTGCTAAATGAATTGGAAGCATCCAAAATCTCTGATTTTAAATTCAAGTTTCAGACGGTTCCCGATGCAGGATAATTGATTATCGGAAGTTCCCATGCAATTTCAGTGGAGTCCTTGCCTTGGGACTTCCGAGGATCCTCCAGTGCATCTTTGGGGTACTTCTGGAATGCAACCATCCAATACTGGAAGATGTGACTTTGGTGAATAGATCAAACGGCAGTCCCATTTTCTGCAGTATTATAGATTTTTTAACTATCATGTTGAATGGAATAGAATAACTTTTCTGCAATATTTTAGACACCTCTGAATGTATATAATTATGCTTCGGTCCAAAATATTTTTGTTTCAAATGTTTTCTCCCCTGCCTTTGAATCTTGCCGTGGTGCTGGCACTCTGATATTTCACCCAAGTGGTCACCTTTGACATGTGAGCAAAGGTGGGAACTGTCAGCAAACTGTTCAATCATATATGCTATCAGAGGCAAGCCCGATCCTGTCTTCAACTCTCACAAATTCATACATGTTTCCTCCTAAGAGTCAGAAATAAGATGCCAAATGAAAACTCTCTTGGCTAGCCTAGTGGCATCATGACTTATTAACAAATTTAATATGAACTAGGGTTTGAGTCCTGAAGTATATCTTAGCACCACACTAGGCATCAGCAGTGGTCGGGTATAACAAATTTACTTTTTAAACTTTTTTGGAAGCAATATTGCAAAACCGGATAACAAGTGTGTGTTACATAATTTGCTGAACGCAGACTGCAAAACAAAAACCCTAAATGCTTCACTAGAAAAGAGCGGACCGAGGGATTTATTGCCTCACACTACCGGCTTTTTTATAGTTTTCTACAAACATTTGAATAGTGTTTTTTTTTTCATGGGATGTGGGTGTCACTGGCAAGGCCAGCATTTGTTGCCCTACCCGAGTTGCCCTTGAACTGAACGGCTTGCTAGGCCATTTCAGAGGGCAGTGCAGGCCTGGAGTCACATGTAGGCCAGACTGGGTAACATGGCAGATTTCCTTCCCTAAAGGACATTAGTGAACCAGGTAGGTTTTTTTTATGACAATCAATGATAGTTTTATGGTCAGCATTACAGAGTAGTTTTCAGAAGCAGATTGTATTGTTTAAATTGACATTTGACCAGCTACCATGGGTGGGATTTGAACCCATGTCCCTAGAGCATTAGCCCTAGCCTCTGGATTACCAGTCCTGTGACATTACCATATTGCTACCATCTTCCCCCTAAGTGTGGCCTACCCTAGTGTAATTCTGTGTAATTATTTGCTGCTTTGCTTCAAATGGTAGTCATTAACTTGTAATTTTATTGAGGGATTGCCAACAATATGCCCTGCCCAGAGGCTGACTTTAACTTGTTAACACTGCGTGGTGTCACTCAACCTTTAAGTGTGGAACTACCTCCAATTTGCTGGAAGGCAATGCTTACCACAAGTATGTTTAATTATCCTCAGTGCAGAAAGATTATTTATCAGTTGTTTGAAAACTGCGTCACTCATACCATTTAGAAGAATGCTGTTACATTTGATGAAAACACTGATTTCTTTTGAAGTCTCAGGATGACTCACTTTCGCCCATCTGTTCACTTGTGACTGTTTATATGGGAAAGTTCTCTGATTCAGAATCATTCACGCAATCTCATTTTGATATTTCAGAATATCAGTATAACGATGCCAACAAATTCACTGCTTCTGGACTCTCCCTTGGGTTATTTCAACTAACTTACAACTCAGAAATCTGATCAATTTTCAGACATATTGGGGAATTGTGCACTCACTGTACAACTATTGTACCTCAATGATTTTTGAAAATGTTTTATTGTATCAGTAATCACTGAAAATAGATTTTGGAAGTTAAGTAAATGGATGACTGAAAATTAATTTCTCTATCCGGTACGAATGGAATTCATATAATGTCAACTGTGATTTAATTTGAATGTTTTATCAGTGTTTTTCACGTACATGTTCAATGGAAGATTTTTGTTTATAATGTAATTCTGTATAATAACCTGCAGGGTTCAGGATTTTGTAATTATACAGTGAAGTTCTAAGCTTAGGTCAGCTATATATTTCTCTCCTCATCAGTTATGAACTAATCTTGTTTTTCATCAATCGTTTCTCTAGCTGTTCAGAATATCCAATCGCCCAACTACTGAAGAAACTGCAGTGTAGGATCTACAGCAAGCTCTATCCTATTGTGAATAAACAATTTTCAGACCTGGCTAGTGTCAGTGAACTGGATGGAGGCGCTGCATTGTACACATCCCTCCCCCTATGTGCACTGAGGACAGATGTGACATCTTCACTCAACAAGGGAAGCAGATTAAAGTCTTCCAAAAGTGCATGTTGCTTGGGATCTATTCAAGATTACAACAAAATAACTACTGGTGGATTACGACACAGTTCCTCTGTTAGCTCAGTGGCATTCGCTGAATATCAAAATGCAAATTTGAAAATTAGTGAGCCGAGTGGACCGGCAGAAAATGTTACAGATCAAATCATCTCAACAACTGTTATGCCAGATCTGATGGCTGAGAAAGACAGCCCTTTTGAAGATTTGGAGCACTATATGATGAAGTTTGCACAACAACCAGGAAACATTACGGATAACCTGAAGCAGGTGACAAATGCTGATCACCTTCACCAAATGGAAGACATTCCATTGCAAAATCACCTGAAGAATATTGTAACAGATGTACATAACTCAATAGGTAATGTACTCATTCCCTCTACAACTTTAACTGGATATAGCTGTTCTGTAGTTCCAATGCACGGAGAAGAGATCTGCTGGTCAGAATGGAGAAAATTATTGTGAATTTTGCTAAAGGGCAATACTAGTGTTAAGAGCATCAGCTGATTCTAAATGCCACATCCCAGAAGGAAAACTTGGAATCCCTGCCCTTAACTGTATTTGTTAATTTGGTATATTGTGAGGGAAGATGTGAACACCAGGGAAGGATGTCCCAGACGTTTTTGTGATAATTTTAAGCAAAATAAATGTTTATTACAAATTAAAACACACAATAAAATCAACTGAGATACACTTAGCTACATTAATGGCTATGCACATTCTCTTTCAATTTACCCAGTTGCAAACCCCTCTATTTTCCTAACCTTGGAGCTAAACCTCCAAAAACAATATCCCATAGTTCCACCAACTCGACCAACCTGACTTTCTGCAATTTCCATTTTAAAATAGTCTGTTGTTCTTCAATCATACAACCACCAGAACACATTCCCAATTACTGGTTTCCTTATTTTCCATTTTAACACCATTTCCTGACACTAGCATAAATTTTGTATCATCAGTAGTGTAATGCATCACAGAATCATTGCAGCAGAGAAGGAGGCCATTTGGCCCATTGTGTCTGCACTAGCTCTCCAAATAAGCAATTTGATAACCGAAGTGCCATCTTCCCACCTTCTCCCAATAACCTTGCACATTCTTCCTTTTCAAATAACAGTCTAAATCTCTTTTGAATGCTTCAATCAAACCTGCTTCCACCTCGCTGTTCAGCCATGGGCATTGCAAGCCTTAACCACTCGCTGCATGAATCAGCCTTTCCTCATCTTGCTTTTGCTTCTTTTACCTATTACTTTAAATCTGAACTCATTCTTGATCCTTCCACGAGTGGGAACAGTTTCTCCCTATTTATTGATTCCAGACCCCTCATGATTTTGAACACCTTTATCAAATTTCCTCTTAGCCTTTCTTTCTCCAAGAAAACAGCCATAAGCTTTCCAGTCTCTCTTCATAACTGAAGTTCCTCATCCCTGGAACCATTCACGTGAATCAAAGTTTCATAATCTACAATTTAGTTGGAATATACAACACCCAAATTCTTGATTATTAACTGCCCCTGGCTGAAAGCAGCTAGGGTGGGTCACAGTTAAAATTAGACCAGTTACTATTCTTTTTGATCTTGCTGCCTTGCTGCTTACGATCACGAGGGGTCACGGGCTCAAGGTGAGAGGGGCGAAGTATAACTCTGATATTAGAGGGATGTTTTTTACACAGAGGGTGGTGGGGGCCTAGAATGCGCTGCCAAGTAGGGTGGTGGAGGCAGACACGCTGACATCATTTAAGACTTACCTGGATAGTCACATGAGCAGCCTGGGAATGGAGGGATACAAACGATTGGTCTAGTTGGACCAAGGAGCGGCACAGGCTTGGAGGGCTGAAGGGCCTGTTTCCTGTGCTGTGCTGTACTGTTCTTTGTTCTTTGTTCCTTGTTTTTATCACATCCTGATTTTAGACCGACTGCTCCCACTCCCCACTGTGTATGGAGCTTTCCAGTGCACCGTGCCTTAGCCACCTGCGCTCTCTCTCCCCCCCCCCCCCCCCCCCCCCCCCCCCCGACTTACTGTTGGGGACCATTCTTATGGGTTCAAACTCCACTCAAGCTGACAGCACATCATGTTGAAGATGCTTCCTTTACAATAAGTTAGAAAACTGAGGCCTCATTCCCCCCAAAGCATAAAATGTCCTATGGCATTATTCAAAAAAAAGCAGGAAACGTCTATTATTCTACACTCAATTAAACCTTATCTGGTCATTTACCTCATTTCCAGTTGTTAGACCTTGCTGTATGAAAGTTGCCTGCTGAGTTTATTTACATTGAAACAGTGGCTTCCCTTCGAATGTACTTTTTTATAGCTGTGAAGCACTTTATGCTATCCTGAAGTTGTGAAAGGTGCATATTTAAAGGTAATTTAGTTATTTTATTTTCCAATTCCTTCTCTCCTTTTCTCTCTCTTTGTTCTTTCCTTTTTTTCCATTAATTTCTCTTTTCTATTTTGGATTTTTAATGATTAATGCACCCCCTGACCTCTACATCTAGTTTCGTTGCCACCCTGTTCTGCTTTATTATTCACAACTTTAACCTTCAAAAATGAATTAGTCACTGCGTCATGCTCCTCTGTTATTACTTTTATCCCCCAGGTGACAACCAAGGTAGGTGCAAATTCAGTCGCAGTTCCCTGTACATTTTTCTGGGGATCAAATTGGTTCATGTTTTACAGGCCCACAGTATTAAAGGTAGTAGACATTTTTTTTTGTCATTTAAATGGATGCAAGTTTGCTGCAAATAAGGTGAAGAAGATAGGACTTTTCATTCAGTGATTCGGATTTTTCTGATGTTATGGGGACATGCGTAGGTATTGAAAACCTAGTAAGAATGGGGCAATGTGAGAATATTAAACTTTTTTAGACAAACCCAATGTAAATTTATTCATCGCCATTTTTTTTCCCCTTTGTCCAATTACAGCCCCCTCAAAACCCCTCCAGAGTGTAAATCTTGCCCCTATTTTTTTTTGCTTTTAGCTCTGATGATGGGTCATCCTAACTTGAAACGTTGGCTCTATTCTCTCTCCACTGATGCTGTCAGACCTACTGAGATTTTCCAGCATTTTCTGTTTCTGTTGTAAATTTATTCTAACCTTTGTGCTGCAAGTTGTGTGTTACATTAAAACAGGTTAGAATGGAAATGTGTATTTCTTTATCGTAAAAGTAAATGTTTTCTTCTAATGACAAGAAACATGGTTTAAGGAGGAAGGTTTTTGATGTGAAGGTGTGAATAAAAGCTTGGTTTGATGATGATGTCGGTCTGTCAGGTACAAGGTAGAGGGGTCTGAGGAAATACTCGAATGACATAAATGGGAAACAAAACCAGCCACTAGGTGTCAGTGTGTTTTTAACTATAAGGATTGAAATAAAATTCTGACAATTATATTTCACAAGATAGATCTGAACAACAAAGGTCATTCCGACCGTCACTGCAACCCATTCATCCAAAAAGACTCCGCAGATAATCCTCTCCTACATCATCATCCAGTTGTTTCTCAAATTATTCCAGGATTTTCACGTGCACATTACAATTCTCACTGATTACTTTGATGTGATGAATTTCCTGATATGAGTGGAAAAGTAATCTTTTATTTTGGTTGAATCTGTTTTCCTTTGTGCTACTTGCAAGTTTGGCTTTAAGTAATTTTCTCGATTTACTTTTTCTGCACTGTTTACCATCTTAGTACCCCTCCAAATTCATCTGTCAGTTGCCTTCTTTCTAGGCTGTCATTCCCAAATTTCTGCAGTCTTTTCCCATAGCTTAGTCCTCTGATCTAGGGATCAGCTTCCTAACTCCTCTTTGAACTATGCCAAGGGATTAAAGATGTGATTTAGTTAGCAGCAGTAGGCATGGTAAGCAAGGTGGTCAGGAGCATTGTATGCATCTTGATTATTATTTCACACAGATTGTACCGTGCTACCTTGACAATACAGTTCGGCATTCTTTTTGCTCCAAGGTTAGACATATTGTGCATGGAGTCAAATAAAAAAATTTCTTTCAGCTAAATCCTTAGCTACTTTAGCAACAATGGGTATTTATGCGATCTGTTTTATTCTTCCAATTGCATTGCATTACACTGGCCCATGTTAATATTCCATATTTAATAACTCATGTATTGCAACACAAGTTTCTGCATCCAAGTTGCTCATGTAAAGAAAAAATGGAAATTGTACCTTTCACAAAAGTTCTAAAACATTTCTCAACCAATTTGTGCACAATGTGAAAGTGCAGGATGGGACAAAAATAGAAAATGCTGGAAAATGGGATTTGGTTTAATGTCTCATTGAAAACAATATTTCGCATAGCGAGGCACTACCTCAGTACCGGATTGGATTTTTCAGTACCTGCTCTTGTTTTTGAACCCATAATGTGCTGATATTGCAATTGCAATTTTCTTGGATAAAAAATACTGGGCCATGTGACCTGGCAATCCTTGACCCGGAAACAATACCAACAGGAAGAACATTGAAACAGAAGCTGTGTGGATGGCAGATAGAAAAGAAATCTGAACCTCCCAAGGAGAGCGACAAGCAGAGGAGCTGAAGGGTGAAGTCAGTTAGTGCACAGATGTAGGCACAGACAGAGGAATACAGAGAATTCTTGTGAGGAGAAGAAGCAGATCATTCAGAAAGAGTTCAGTTTTTCTGTTTGGCAGGAAAGGAGACAGGAGCTCTCTGGAGCAATGTGCGAGCTGGCTAAAAAGGTCTAAACCTGGAAAGCTGCATGAGTAGCTCAGAGCTAATGAGCTGGGTGTTTTCCTAGAAGTGGCCAAATTGTGAACTGGGTATTATTGTTTGGTTGTTTGAAAAGGAACTGTGGAATGCTACACTATCAGGACTTTAATGACCCAAGTGTGCCTTGCTGATGGTTATATGGTACTCGTGAAACTCGGAGGTGAAAACTGTCATTCCCAAGTTGTTGGATAGGACTCTTTACCTGCCTTTTATGAATAAAGAACATGAATTTGTGGAATGTTGTGGCTATGTAGTGCCACATGTCCACAGGAGTGATGCGAATGCTTGTGGCTTTATAAGACGTGCCTTTGTTGTATCGACTATTTAAAGTAAAATGCATCTTTTTACTTGAAGTATTATTTGCCTGTTAATTCACATTAATTTGCATTGGTTCTGATTTGTGTTAAAGTAAGTTACAAAACTTAAAATTTGTTTGGTAACATTTTCATTTGAGAGTCATTCAGTAAATTTTGATTTAGAGTTCCTCCCACGTAGCAATGGTATGAATATGCAACTTAGAATGCAAGAAATTGCATATAAACTTGATGTTGTCTTTTCAGGTTGGATGAATGCCATTTTTATTTAACTTTCTTGTCTGCCATTTTACTTTCTACAGACAGGTTACTGGCCTTGTGTGTTCTGGCTTTTGAACCTCTCAACACTGCTACTGGAAAAGATCAATGTTTGGCCAGCATTGAGGAGGCTTTGTTCCGGCCTATCTGGATGTTCCTTTTGGCTCTCTTTAGGTATTATATTACATGTAAATCTTAAATGAATGGAAATTTGAATGTTTAATTTTGGAGGAAAAATATTTCTTTGAAAGCAGAAGAAAGCAAATTTTAATTTGTAGTTTTAAAGTTGAGCTGAATATGGTTAGAAAAATTGTTTTCTTGTAAAATACTGTGTACTGTAATGTCTGTTGCAATAGTTCAAGAATGTTTGTGACTTTTTTCAACAAAGAAACATAATATGCTATTATCAAAAGGGATAACAGAAAATGTAGGATTTCATTGTCTCAACTCTTGAGTTTAAAATCTATGCGTTTCTGTTTTGCTTCATTACTGGTGATCATGCATCAACTGCCTCAGTGACACACTTTGGAATCTGTTCCCTAAATCTACCCACATCATTGTCCTCTTTTGGCATCTATTTAATCTCACCCAGGCTTTGGTCACCCTGCCTAATTTTTGCGTTGTGCTTGTTTTTCCTGCATCTCTATGAAGCACCTTTGGAACATTTTTCTACACTTAGGCACTATCTCTAAATGCAAAATGATGATGAGGAAGAAAAGAAGGAATATATATATGACAAGATTCTTTAGCAATGAACCATGACAATTATACTTCCCACAGCAAGGATGGAATTTAACACCCTCCCTGCAAGTCAAGTTTGGAGGGGATGTTTAACTGGACGGGAGGGTGATAGGTGGCGATCCCATCACCTTCCCTCCTCTTTCCCAATTAAGTCTGGGTTAGAAGAGACTCATGAATGACCTTCTCACCCTGTCAGTAATTATTGCTCACTCAAAGGCCTCATCCAGCCGTTATTAGTATTCAACTATCAGCAGGCATGGCGGTTAGAGTCATAGAGGTTTACAGCGTGGAAACATGCCCTTCGGCCCAATCTTTCCTTGTCGCCCCTTTTTTAAAATCACTAAGCGAGTCCCAATTTCCCGCGTTTGGCCCATATTCCTCTATACCCATCTTACCAATGTCAGACTTCTTGCCACACAAGGAGTCTGAAAAGCAAACCCCAATTCAGAGGTCAGCAACCTATGGCATGCGTGCCAAAGGTGGCATTTGAAGTGATTTTGTCTGGCACTCACACTGTCAGTTAATGGCATGAGAAGTTCTGAAGAGAAAAATGTCATTTAGTTATCCTGTGAAGGTATGTTAATTGATAAAACTATAGAATTTAAATTGTAAATACTTGTGTTTTTCTCATCAATGGGACATTTTAAAGTCCCAATTTGCTGTTTACATCTGTCTTACATAATGTGGACTGTGCACTGTGTTCGATGTTGTGTGCCGTCTACTGATTTTTTTCACTAAGTTGAGGGGTACCTTGACAGTAACTTCATTGCAGTGTTAATGTAAGCTACTTATGACACTAATAAATAAATAAACATTTGACAAGTTGTCACTTCCTAAGAAAACAAAGTTAAATGTCCATTTACTTTAGCCTTCTTGGACAGACACATATTTGGATTTATTCAAAAGGTGGATCATGTTGCCTGTTCTTCCTGTTGTGAACGTGTTGTTAGTTGCACGTCAAGGATTCAACAACATTTTCAAACGAAACATAAGAATACCTTGACGTGGGCAAGAATGAATCATTCAAAAAGGTAGTAGCAGGATATGCAAAGCAAAGCAATATTTTTAAACACCTAGCTGTGAGCAGAACTCAAGCCCCGGAAGGCAATTACAAAATTGTCTTGTGTAATTTTGTGATATTGAGCAAATTGTTGGAGCTATGGGCTGACAAATCCCCGGATCCTGATGAACTTTATCCCAGGGTCTTAAAAGAAGTGGCTAGTGAGACCGTTGATGCATTAGTTTTACTTTTCCAAAATTCCCCCAATTCAGGAAAGGTGCCATTGGATTGGAAAATAACAAATATAACTTCAAGGTCATCATTAGACTTTTAATTCCAGATTGTTTTCTGATTGAATTAAAATTTGCTGTGGTAGGATTTGAACTCACATCTCTGAATCTTGTTCTGGGTCTCTGGATTACTAGTCCAGTGACAATGCCACTATACCAGTGCCTCCCCCTGTGAGTGGTGTGCCATAGGGATTGTGCTGGGGTCTCACCTTTTTACACTTTATATAAATGACTTGAATTAAGGGACCAAAGTTGCTAAATTTGCTGATGATACAAAGATAGATATGAAAGTAAGTTGTGAAGAGAACATAAGGAAGCTACAATGGGACATGGATTGGTTAAGTTAGTGGGCAAAGTTCTGATAAATTGAATATAATGCAGGCAAATGTGAAATTGTCAATTCAATAATGTCAGATGTTACAAATTTCAACACCAACTCCATCACGGATTTCACAGAGGCAGAATAAGGAAATAGGTTGGCAATTTAAATATTTGATTAAAACCATTTTGTAGAATTCACAGTGGGTAGCCATGTTTTAGAAAGCCCGGAAACTAAAGGGATGTAAGGACAGTTTTGGGGAGATTAAGTGCCTTTACATAATTTTTATCTTCTCCCGCCCCCCGCCACCTCCCCACCCCGCAACTGATCAAGGTTATGGACAAGACCTGTCTGCTCCTGTGACCTGCTCAAGAATCCTCCCCACTTGACGAGAAGCTAAGCATATCCATCGTGCTGACTTCTGTGCAGAGACCCTGTCAAACCAAGAAGTCACACGCTGTGAAGTTAAAACTCAACAGCATGCGGGAAAACCTGGACTTCAGGATTTCCTGTTAACACCCAGATCATTGTGCAAGCATGAGAGCAGATTCCAAATGCATTGACTTCCTTCCTAGAGTAATGTGAGAAACAAAGGAGCCTCAGCAGTCACAATGTAGTAAAATGTGTATAACATTCACTCTTTTTTCTTTTAGAAAAGTGAATGTACAGAGGGAAATAGCTCTCGAAAAGAGCATGAAATTGTACAAGATCGTTGGCCCAGCAGATATTGGTGTTGCAGCTAAGCTTTTCCCCAAGGAATCTGCTTCTTCAAGTGATTCCTACCCTTATGAAGTGGCAGTGCAAGAGTTAAGGTTAATAACCAAAGAATATTGTCCACAAAAAAAGCTTGAATGTATTGGTAAGCATTTAATATATTTACTGAAGTTCATGGAATCATCTTTGTTTATTGGATAGCTAGCTTCCAGGCAGTTGGATTAGATTGATCGTGTGTTCAATTTATATTAGCTATAATTTCACTTTGATCCTTTGAAATTACAAATTGCCTGTTTATAAAATGTTAACTCAAAATAAAGTGGAGCAGATGCTTGAAATTTCAAATATAAGCACACAAGGTTTGGAAACACTGAGCAGATAAGGCAGTGTCTGTGGAGAAAACCAGTTAACATTTCACCCTTCATACGAACGTGAAGACCTTACAGATGAATCAGCTAAAATAAAGGAGAATGGGGAAAGGCACGTGCACAACAGGAAAAAAAAAACCTGCAGAGTGCTTAAGTGGCAAACCAGAAATGGTTCAATGATACAAGTGAAATAAATAATGGAGTATGTAATAAGATAAATGAGAGAAATAAAATACTTGTGCAGTATGTGATGTACAAGTCAACAAAGAGGAGAGAGATAGACAACTGAAATGGAATCATGATAAACAAGCTTGGGTGATCTGGTGTTAATTGTAATTGGGAGTTTAATTCAAGTGATGGGCATTAATGGACATTCATTTGTGTCCATATCTAGGAGCAGGCTGAAACTGGTTGCTAGGTTGGACATGCAGAATATGTAATGTAAATAGAAGCTTATAAACGCATGAAGACTATGCTACAGTTCTATCCTTCACCACCTGGCTATGGTTGGTTCCTCTTTCAACTTTTCCCATGTTACATAGAGTCACCACAATGCCGGATTATCAAAATCATTTTTGGATTTGGCAGGTGATTTTATAGCCGAAGGTTCTTCCTGCCGCTAACCTTCCCTATTTGTCTGGGCCAGGATCCGATACAGACGGGCTTGCCTGCACCACTGGTTAGGTTCTTCCATAGGCAGCAGGTCCTGGAGAGGGACTTGAACCCACACAGAGGCAGGAAAGCTACCCACTGAACTGCTCCAGCTTTCCCTTCACCGCTGGGCTATCTGAATTCTAAATACTGGGAGTCAGGTAGAAGGAGAAAAATTGACACGCACAAATTTGAAAGCATGGTGTTCTCCTCTCATTGATTGTTCTCTTCACTGACGCTGCTTAACCTGCTGAGTGTTCTCAATATTTCTGTTTCAATTGTAAACTGTCATAAATCTGATCAAATGTGTAAGTTCCTGACTGCTTGTTCTTTTAGCCTTGCATGTAATATCTTAATTTTTTTTCACATCATGTTGCCACCTGTATGAATCCAAGATGGTGAAAACTCCATCTAAATTTTGAAGTTTATTTGTTAGTGTCACAAGTAGGCTTACACTAACACTGCAATGAAGTTACTGTGAAAATCCCCAGTTGCCACACTCTGGCATCTGTTCAGGTGCACTGAGGGAGAATGACCAATGCATCTAACCAGCACGTCTTTCCGAAGGTGGGAGGAAACCGGAGCACCCGGAGGAAACCCACGCAGACACTGGGAGAATGTGCAGATTTCACACAGACAGTGACCCAAGCCGGAATCGAGCCCTGGTCCCTGGCACTGTGAGGCAGCAGTGCTAACCACTGTGCCCACCGTGCTGTGCTACAAAATGGCAGTTGGTGATCAAGACAATCCAATGACAATTTTTTTTCTCCTCTCCCTCAGCAACAATTCTTGCGGCACTGCCTCACTGCTGTCACAGTTGTTCCATGAAGGCGAAACCTTGCCCTAAATAAAACCATCATCCAGTTTTTTAGAACACCAGACACTAATAGAATAGAAACAAACTTGCCACAAGGCATAACATTGATTTTCAAATTTCAGTATTTTTTATATCATTGCCTGAGGCATAGATAGGAGCATATTTTTCTCTGTGCTGTTGACCGCGACTAAGGTAAACTATCCATCATCCTTCTCGATCTGTCCACGGCCTTTAACATGTATGGTCACCCCATCCTCCTCCAACGCCTCTCCACCTTCATCAACTGGCTGGTTCCATTCTCATCCATCCGGTTGTAGCCAGAGAATCAACTGCAATGCCTTCTCTTCCTGCCCTTGCAGTATTAATTCGGGTGTCCCGATGGAATCTATCCCTTCCTATTTCTCATCCATATGCTGTCCTTTGGCAACATCATCCAAAAATATGGCATCAGTTTCCACATGTGTGCCGATGACACCTTATTTCTACCTCAACACCACCTTTCTCAGTATGTTCACTGTCTCCAAAGTGTCAGGCTGATTGACCGACACCCAGAGCTCACTGAATAGAAATTTACTTCCATAAATTGGGAAGACAAAAATAGGAATTGGGCTGAATTTTAGTGTGAACTTCAGGCTAGACATTTGGTCCCGAGTCCCCACTTGCCGGCAGTATGTCTGGCTTGGTGATTTTACTGCAGGTAGCTTCCTTTTCGGCCACCTTTAGGCCTGTCGCCCAGTTAAAGGTGCTGAGAGGGCTGCTGATGTTGCTGCCTTACTCAGAGAGCTGACATTCTGAAACCTCATCGGCCCAACAGGAGAGGTAGGTACTGCTGAGCGAGGTCGAAGAGGCCTCAAAATGGAAACACGCTTGGACAGCTGTGTAAAAATTAAAATTTAGGTGAATGAAGGCAGTAGACCCTATGGGACAGAGGGAAAACCTCTCCAGGAGAACACAGGGGCCACAGAGGGCTACCTCCTGCTCCAATGAAACACTGGGCTGCTGCAGGGTAGCTATTTTCATGACATTGGTGGTCTTCCTGGTGCCGGGAGGCTGTTTCTCTGTCAGCAAAATGCCTACAGTCCCTTAAAATGGCCCGGAATTGAGGCTTTAATTATGCAAACCGGCAGTCTGTCCCCATGGAGCAGGCAGCCAATCTGTCTTACGGCCCAGCTTATCCCCATTACTGGGAAACCTCTCTGGGGTGGAACAGTGACCGTTAGATGAACTGATTACATCCACCACATCACTAAGATTGCTTGTTTCCGCTTCTGTAACATAGGAGCAAAATTAGGCCACTCAGCCCATCGAGTCTGCTCCGCCATTCAATCATGGCTGATAGTTTTCTCATCCCCATTCTCCCTGATCCCCTTATTAATCAGGAACCTATTTATCTCTGTCTTAATGACACTCAATGACCTGGCCTCCACAGCCTTCAGCGACAAAGAGTTCCACAGATTCACCACTTTCACCAAATTCCTCTTCTTCTCTTTTTTAAAGGATCATCCCTTTACCCTAAGGTTGTGCCTGTCTCTGCCCCTGCCTCAACTTATCTGCGCCTGAATCCCACCCCTATGACTTTGTTACCTATGGACTTGACTATTGCAGCTGACCCCATGATAACCTCCCACCTTCTCTATTTTCTGTAGACTTGACATCATCCAAAGCTCTATTGCCTGTGTCCTAACTTGTATCATCTCCCATTTATCCATCATTCCTGTGCTCACTGACTATTGGCTCCGATTGAGCAATATCTTAATTTTCAAACACTTATTCTTGTTTCCACATCTCTCCTTGGCCTTGCTGCTCACTGTATATGTAATCTCCTCCAGACTCTCAAACATCAATTTCTGCCCTCCACTCTGGTCTGGTGAAAAATCCACAATTTACTCATTGTTATCACTGATAGCAGTGTCTTCAGCTACCAAAGCCCTGGAATTCCCTCCCTGAATCTCTCCGCCTTTTCCTCCTTTAAGGTGTCCTTTATAACCTGCCTCTAATCTTTTGTTTATCTTCCCTAACATTTGCTTACATGGTTCGGCGTCAAGCTTTGTTTGATAAAACTCCTGTGAAGCCAATTGGGACATTTTACTATGTTAAAAACGCCATGCAAGTTGTTGTTGCCAATTGCCCCCTATCGAGTACAAACTTTATGTATGATTTGAACGTAACAGTTTATAATACTATTGTCTCGTATTGCTGCAGTACGAACGCTGCGTCTTATCTGTGAGTGTGCTGAACATTACTGCAATTCTAAGGAGGCTGGTACCCTGCATGTTGCTTCTGCAATGTAAGTATTGTGTTTGCAGGTTTGTGGACTTTAATAAAGCAGCACATTGCCTAGTAATCTACTAATAATTTATTTTTAGATAATCTTCCAAATATGGTTTATCTGCTGGGTTTTGCACAATTGGCTGTTGGTTAACTTGACTGGTGTTGTACATTTTATTTTGACGAAAATTCTGGTTCTCCAGCTCTGATCCCACTCTTGTTTTCTTTTGTGCTTCAGTTTCCTCGAACCTGTAAAGGTCCATGGATTCCCCTGTACAATAGTTATTGTTCGTGCCTTTCCTCCTCATCTCTTTTCTCAGCATTCCAGTGACTGCAGCCAGCTTAATGACCACTAGCGTTGATCGGAACTTGTCACACCAACCTTTTTCACCAAATTCTCTGGAAGGTTCTAAATTTCCTTTGCAAACTTTTAAAACAATCCCCATCTTAACGAAACACTTAACACCCCAACCTTACTTCTCCACACTCCCAACCCATCCTTCAACATTTTATGCCTCCTTACCTATTCGGAGCAACATCCCAACTTAGTCCCTTTGACTGTTAGACGTGGAATTTCATGCTAAAATCACTGCAGAAACTAATGCCTAGGTTTGTTTTGTAATGATACAAATTACATAATTTACATTCCACATGCAAAAGTTTACACATATTACAGAAGAAAAATCTACAATTGTTTGGAAATACCGCACCATGGTGGTGGTTGATAGTAAATATTCATCATGGAGTGCGGTTACAAGTGGTGTACCTCAGGGATCTGTTTTGGGGCCACTGCTGTTTGTAATATTTATTAATGATCTGGATGAGGGTATAGTTGGGTGGATTAGCAAATTTGCTGATGACACCAAAGTCGGTGGTGTGGTAGACAGTGAGGAAGGGTGTCGTAGTTTGCAGGAAGACTTAGACAGGTTGCAAAGTTGGGCCGAGAGGTGGCGGATGGAGTTTAATGCGGAGAAGTGTGAGGTAATTCACTTTGGTAGGAATAACAGATGTGTTGAGTATAGGGCTAACGGGAGGACTTTGAATAGTGTGGAGGAGCAGAGGGATCTAGGTGTATGTGTGCATAGATCCCTGAAAGTTGGGAATCAAGTAGATAAGGTTGTTAAGAAGGCATATGGTGTCTTGGCGTTTATTGGTAGGGGGATTGAATTTAGGAGTCGTAGCGTTATGTTGCAACTGTACACAACTCTGGTGCGGCCGCACTTGGAGTACTGTGTGCAGTTCTGGTCCCCACATTACAGGAAGGATGTGGAGGCTTTGGAGAGGGTGCAGAGGAGGTTTACCAGGATGTTGCCTGGTATGGAGGGGAGATCCTATGAGGAGAGGCTGAGGGATTTGGGATTGTTTTCGCTGGAAAGGCGGCGGCTAAGAGGGGATCTTATTGAAACATATAAGATGATTAGAGGTTTAGATAGGGTGGATAGTGATAGCCTTTTTCCTCTGATGGAGAAATCCAGCACGAGGGGGCATGGCTTTAAATTGAGGGGGGGTAGTTATAGAACCGATGTCAGGGGTAGGTTCTTTACCCAGAGGGTGGTGAGGGATTGGAATGCCCTGCCAGCATCAGTTGTAAATGCGCCTAGTTTGGGGGCGTTTAAGAGATCCGTAGATAGGTTCATGGACGAAAAGAAATTGGTTTAGGTTGGAGGGTCACAGTTTTTTTTTTTAACTGGTCGGTGCAACATCGTGGGCCGAAGGGCCTGTTCTGCGCTGTAATGTTCTATGTTCTATGTTCTATTATCTATATTACAAACTTTTGACATTGTTCTGACAACTTTTTCCATTGTAAGTACAGACGCTGGAATTTATAATCAACATGTTAAGAATAATGACAGTGTCTGATTTCAAATCCTAATTATACTTTATCCTGCACCCTTGCTTCATCTGAAGATTAAAGTTAGTCTTTTGTAATTGTAATTTGTTTCTTTTTGGGAGATTAGCGTGAAAGGTATTAAAAATCATGTGCCTTTCGGCAATTGTTTCAATTAGAAATACCTGTACCCATAAGACCATAAGACCATAAGACATAGGAGCGGAAGTAAGGCCATTCGGCCCATCGAGTCCACTCCACCATTCAATCATGGTTGATTTCAACTCCATTTACCCGCTCTCTCCCCATAGCCCTTAATTCCTCGAGAAATCAAGAATTTATCAATTTCTGTCTTGAAGACGCTCAACGTCTCGGCCTCCACAGCCCTCTGTGGCAATGAATTCCACAGACCCACCACTCTCTGGCTGAAGAAATTTCTCCTCATCTCTGTTCTAAAGTGACTCCCTTTTATTCTAAGGCTGTGCCCCCGCGTCCTAGTCTCCCCTGTTAATGGAAACAACTTCCCTACGTCCATCCTATCTAAGCCGTTCATTATCTTGTAAGTTTCTATCAGATCTCCCCTCAACCTCCTAAACTCCAATGAATATAATCCCACGATCCTCAGACGTTCATCGTATGTCAGGCCTACCATTCCTGGGATCATCCGTGTGAATCTCCGCTGGACCCGCTCCAGTGCCAGTATGTCCTTCCTGAGGTGTGGGGCCCAAAATTGCTCACAGTACTCCAAATGGGGCCTAACCAGTGCTTTATAAAGCCTCAGAAGTACATCCCTGCTTTTGTATTCCAAGCCTCTTGAGATAAATGACAACATTACATTTGCTTTCTTAATTACGGACTCAACCTGCAAGTTTACCTTTAGAGAATCCTGGACTAGGACTCCCAAGTCCCTTTGCACTTTAGCATTATGAATTTTGTCACCGTTTAGAAAATAGTCCATGCCTCTATTCTTTTTTCCAAAGTGTACGACCTCGCACTTGCCCACGTTGAATTTCATCAGCCACTTCTTGGACCACTCTCCTAAACTGTCTAAATCTTTCTGCAGCCTCCCCACCTCCTCAATACTACCTGCCCCTCCACCTATCTTTGTATCATCGGCAAACTTGGCCAGAATGCTCCCAGTCCCGTCATCTAGATCGTTAATATATAAAGAGAACAGCTGTGGCCCCAACACTGAACCCTGCGGGACACCACTTGTCACCGGTTGCCATTCTGAGAAAGAACCTTTTATCCCAATTTTATAATGAAAACTATCAATGTAAGCTTGTCTGCACTGTTATTACATCCTGGGGCAGCACGGTGTCACAGTATTAGCACTGCTGCCTCACAGTGCCAGGGACCCAGGTACGATGCCCGGCTTGGTCACTGTCTATGTGGAGTTGCATGTTCTCCCTGTGTGTGCATTGGTTTTCTCCGGGTGCTCTGGTTTCCTCCCACAGTCCAAAAATGTGCAGGTTAGGTGAATTGACCATGCTCAATTCTCCCTCGGTGTACCCGAACAGGTGCTGGAGTGTGGCAACTAGGGGATTCTCACAGTAACTTCATTGCAGTGTTAACGTAAGCCCACTTGTGACTAATAAATAAACTTTAACTTTCCTTTGAGCAATATGGAGCTGCAATGAAATAGAGTACACTGTTTAGCAACAGAAAGCACTCGCCATCGTCCTGCCATTAGTTCAACGGGTAAGATAAAGGAAAGTATGCTCTTAAACTGAGAATTGTATTCGGCATTACTCTCAGCAATTCTATATGGAGGGAAGTTCTTTTAAATGGCTTATCCATCTGCTACATGTTCCTCTATATTTGGGTTATTATGTAGAATTTTATAGCACTGACACAGATCATTCTGCTCAACAGGTCTATATTGATGTTTGTGTTCCATACAAACCTCCTCCTACTTTAGTTTATTGCATCCTATCCGCATAGCTTTCTATTCTTGTCCCTTTATGTGAAAAGTACCTTTGGTATCTCCATCAAATCTGTTTAAGTTTCTTTATTAGTGTCACAAGTAGGCTTACATTCACACTGCAATGAAGTTACTGTGAGGATCCCCTAGTCGCCACACTCCAACGCCTGTTCGGGTACACTGAGGAAGAATTTAGCATGGCCAATGCACCTAACCAGACTGTGGGAGGAAATCGGAGCACCCGAAGGAAACGCATGTAGACACGGGGAGAACATGCAACTCTGCACAGTGACCCAAACCGGGAATCGAACCTGGGTCCCTGGCGCTGTGATGCAGCAGTGCTAACCACTGTGCCACCATGCCACCCCATACCTATGATCACCAATTGCTCTCTATATGTGAGGTTGAGAATTTATAGAAAACCATATAGAATTTTTTTATTTAAGCAGCTGTAACTATATCCTGTTGAGTCCCAATGGTGTGATGTGCAATACAGTGTGCTTGCCAAACTGTAATTATTTACCATTGCAATAAAACATACTTAGCTATAATTTCTCCCTGAAAATTAGTAAAGAGTACTTCTCACTTTGCTACCGGCAGTGTGCCAATATGCTCATTATTATTTACATAATGGCTGTGCTGCCACTTGTTTGGTGTAGGGCAGAATAACAACATGGGCCTCTTTCAACATGTATCATACACTCAAAATTCCCCCATTAGAGTTTCTGTCAGAACTCTTAGAGATGAAATATTTGGTAAGATTACATTTTCTTTTACATACAATTGAGTTTATTTCCTGGGCCACACACAGGTATTTTAAAGATTGGTTGAAGAATTTGTGTTTGATTGCTCATAAAGTTAGCATTCTTTCTGTAAGTGTAATGTCAACTATTTCAGGTAATTGCTGGTTAACACATATATTCCTTTCAGATCATGTGGCGTTCTAAATGTAAGCAAACATTTTTATTCCAAATCTGACAAATGTTAAGAAATAAAATGTTGGAATAATAATGTGACTGTATTTAGAATTCATTTTTTTCTTAGTGTCTTTCATCCTTCTCCCCTTTTTGTTGCTGCTTGACTACTTTCCCTGAAGGCATTTGTTTATTGCTGGGGTACAGCTGTAGGCCACCTTGTATGTCTTGCCCTGTTTAAGCTATGATGATGAGTGTTGACAGATCTTTCAGCTGTAAGAGTTCTGACAGCAGAGTTCTCTCCTGTCCCTGTCTGATATCAGTGCATGGCCCATTTCCAACGGGTTGCTGGATAGCAATCTGAATCGGCAACCCTGGGTATTTCTTTTTGCTCTCTTCCCAAGCAGGGACAATGGGGCCAACTATAATACCCTAACTGAGCTCATTACACTGTTAATGAAATGTTATCATGGTGGAAGTGGCCTAGAACCTAATTCTGATATGTCTGTTAAAGGTAATTAAAGCCCAGAAAATATATCGGCTGTTTCAATTAATACTATCCTTTTTTTTCCCTTTTCGCACACATTCCCAGTTTCCATTCCCCAGCCAGTAGAGCCCACAGCTCTCACCATCCTCCCCACACCATTCACAGTCTTTTACCTGTATAATCAGCACCTAGAAGATACAGAACAAAGAAGAGAGAAAGTCACAGCACAGGAACAGGCCCTTCAGCCCGCTAAGCCTGCACCGACCATGCTGCCCATCTGAACTGAAGCCCCCAACCCTTCCGGGGACCATATCCCTCCATTCCCATCCTATTCATGCATTTGTCCAGACGCCCCTTAAAAGTCACGACCGTATCCGCTTCCACTACCTTCCCCGGCAGTGAGTTCCAGGCAACCACCACCCTCTGTGTAAAAAAAAAACTTGCCTTGTACATCTCCTTTAAACCTTGCCCCCCCACACCTTAAACCAAACCCCTAGCAATTTACTCTTCCACCCTGGGGAAAAAAGTGTGGGGATTTTGTGTTGGACAGGAATACATTTCACAGAAAAGTGAAACTTTTGAAAGATTTGAAATTACCCCATTTCTGGCTGAATTTGTATAGTTGGCTTTCAACCAGAGGTCAGTTTTTATTGTGGTTACCAGCTCCAAACAGATTGTGCCACTCCTCCCCCCCCCCCCCCCCCCCCCCCCGCAATGGTAGAATAAACAGCTGAATAAACTATTGGCAAGTCACTTTTTAAAGAAAAACAATATGGACAAATTAGAATTGGTTATAACGAGAGGCAGTAAAATTGAAGTAAGAGAATCAAAGAGGGAAGGAGGAAGGGAATACTGAATGAACAGTAAAATGTACATTAAGTTGTGTTTTGTAGAATAACGCTGTTTACAATATTGAAGCTCTTGTGGGACTCTATTACTATCTTTAATGCCTGGGAGCTGAAAATATTGTTGAAAACAAATGGTCAGCCAAAGAAGCTTAGGATTTTCCTAAAAATAAAGTTTAGTAGTTCATAAATATATTTTAAATATAAAATAATAGGAATAAGATAAAGGATACAACTCTAAAGGGGATGCAGTAGAAGAGGGACCTTGATGTGCGTATACCTAAATCATTGAAGGTGCAGGACAGGTTGAGTGAACAGTTAATAAAGCGTACTGTATCCTGGGTTTTATTAATAGAGTCACAGAGTACAAGAACAAGGAGTTATGTTGAATTGTTCTAAGTCACTAGTTCAGCCTCTGCTAGAATATTGAGTCCAGTTCTGGGTGCCAGACTATTTTGGAAGAGGGTGAAGAATAGGTTCGCAATGGTTCCAGGGATAAGGGGCTTCAATAATGAAGCTAGACTGGGGAAGTTGGGATTGCTTTCCTTGGAGAAAAGAAGGCCAAGAGGAGATTTGACAGAAATATTCAAAATCATGGTTATGGACTAAAGTAAGTAGAAGAAATCGTTTCCACTCGTGAAAGGCTCGAGAATGAGAGGGCACAGATTTAAAGTTAGTAGAAGAAGCAAAAGTGATTCGAGGAGGAACTTTTTTGCACAGCACATTGTTAAGGTTTGAAATTCACAGTCTGATAGTGTAGTGGAGGCAGGTTCAATTGAAGCATTCAGAAAGGGATTGGACAGTTTATCTGAAAAGGAAGAATGTACAGGGTTACGCGAGAATGGTACAAGGTAAGTTGCTCATTCGGAGGGCCAGTGCAGACACGATGGGCCAAATGGCCGTCTCACGTGCTGTAACAATTCTAAGATTATGTAAATGCATTTTTGGTAAATCAGTAACATTTAAGATTTTCTTAAGTTACCATAATCGAAAAAGAGCAGTTGATGAGTTTTTAATTTGATCATATAATGCACTTAATTTTTTTCAGTTCTTGCTAATGGCTCCAGAAAGCATTCAGGCATTAATGTGCAGCTAGGCTTATTTTAAACTAAGAATGCTAAAAGAACTGTGCTCAAGAATAATCTGTATTAAATTTCTGATTTCCAAAGATCTGGTATTAAGTTGAACTAAAGGATTCAACTTTGAACTGTCTGATCTCTAATTAAACACCAATTATTGCATCAGGTAAAAGCACGGTCATTTAGACAAATATTTGGATTACACAATGCAAACCACAACTTACCTAAGAAATGTTGGCATAGAGTCTTGCTCTCCGGGCAGAATGTTTACACCAGGCTCAGTGTTTTTTGTGGAATCCCCAGGATTGCTCTGTACTATTGCAATGTAATACTAAACTCAATTAGAGACAAGTAGAGCTAATTACATTTGAGAATGTTGAGGGAGACTTAAGAGCTTATTTTAAAATTGTGAACGTTTTTTTACATAAAGGGTTATTATAACATGGAATGCATTAGCATGTCATTCTTGAAATAGGTACTTATAACATTGTCTAAAATTAAATTGGATATGTATTTCAAAAGGAAAAATATTAAATGGAAGAGCAGAATAAATCCAGCCAGAGTTAGCACAAGTATGATATCCATGTATGCTGTATTTTATGGGATTTCCACATTCACTGTAGGTTGTTAGTTATGAGTGGATAAGTTAACCCCCTGGCAGGCTGAAGATTCACTGCTGAGTCTATCGTTGCACAGCCTCAGAGTAAAGGGATGTCCCTTTAGAACCGAGATGGGGAGGAATTTCTTCAGCCAAAGGATGGTGAATCTATGGAATTCATTGCCACAGAAGGCTGGGGAGGCCAGGTCATTGAGTGTCTTTAAAACAGAGATGAATAGGTTCTTGATTGGTATGGGGATCAAAGGTTACGGGGATAAGGCGGGAGAATGGGGCTCAGAAACTTATCAGCTATGATTGAATGGCGGAGCAGACTCAATTGGCCAAATGGCCTAATTATGCTCCCATATCTTATGATATTATGATCTTAACGTTTTGGTTTGAGTAACTTATACTGACGTGAAGACACAAAGGGAAGGAATCCTCATCTTCAGAACCTGGCCAATAACCAATGGAGCAGATCATACCCCCCGCCCCCCTCATTGTTATGGAATCCAGATGGTTATTATTCCATTGAAATCAGAAGTTTTGACAATGGGCTAGTGATCCACTCCACCAGATAATCTATCCCAAAGGCTCCAAATATCTGCTGTCGGCTGATAGTTTTTGAGTGAAATCCATTAGCAAGACCCACGTTAGAACATGATGCCACGCCTAGCTGCCTCCTTCATTCTGTATATGGTGCTTACTCAGTTGTTACCTCTTAATATGAGAGCTGATGGAAGTGCCCACTTCCTCATAACATTAACTTTATAAAGTATTCAAGAGTGTCAACAAACTTCCTTTGCTCATGTCAAAATCTGGCTATTCACCAGGGTGGAATTATCTTCCAGCTATGGTCAAAACCCAAAGGATGTGAGGCTGACTGACTTGGAAGGTTCTTGCATAACTTAACTTTAATGCACTTCTGACTCTGGAATTACACTACTACTTGCATGTAAAACTTCATCTCACCAAAACATAAGTAGCAGTATTATTACAGTTTAACTTGAAGATGTTTAATTGTTCACAGTTTTAAATTGTAATATATTGTTCAATATTATGATCACTAATATCTAACGGGTGCCTTCACTGAGGCCATTAATCCTGCCTCATTTTACATTATCGGATCTTTTAATCCCAACTCTTGAAATTTGGGACCAATTAATATCATTTATACCATTAATATTTCTGTACTGCCAATATTGAACTTACTTCAGGTGTGAGAGTTTTAGTAACCGAAACTGGCATCCCAAACACAATTTCAGTATAGAGATTAGTGATCAAGAATGAGACAAATTGCTAGCCTATTTAAATTAATGGATGTTTTTATTTTCAGAATGAGTTATGTGAAATTATATTTTAATATTAAAATAAGTGAGAATCTATAAACAAAACACCCCATCTACCAAGTCAAGCTATTGTTTCTGATCATTATTACTTTTTTAAAGAAGGCACATGGTTTGTTCAATTTAAGGGACCTAAAATCTGTCCCTATTAAATGCCAGTGGTGCCACAGATTGACCGGGCTGGCTAAAGACTCGGCAGGCATGAGTGAACAGGTTGGATTTTTGTGTCAGTTCAATCAATCCATGGTTATTTTTCTACTGATAACAATTACTTAATTCCATATTTCTTAAAAATCCAACTCAGTTTCTCAGAGTGGCATATTGGGATTCAAACTCTCTTTGGGCTGAAAGCTAGTGGCGTTTGCTACCAAATAAACCTGTTGGACTTTAACCTGGTGTTGTTAGACTCCTTACTGTGTTTACACGTCCAGTAACATAACCATTACAGGAGACAAAGGCATTAGACCTTGCAGCTGTAATGATGGTAAAACCACCAGGATTTGCAAATGACAGCAACTTCTGGTGCCTGCCATGAAGAGTCAAATGTGAAAATTCAAAAGTTACCTGCCCTGTTAAAACCACCAGTGGTGAAGTTACCACTGAGATCAACGTAATAACATAAACAGGGGCTAAATACCCATTTATTAAGAACTAAAATCACCAATGTGTTGTTGTACCTTGTCAGAGGAGACGCAAGGAGCCAGTTTGCCATTTGTGAATATTTAATTAAGACTGGATTCTGCTGGAAAGAGATTTTACGTCACAAAATTTAAAGCACATGGCGGGGAGATCCAAATATGCAATGTTTTTTCAGAATTCTATGGCTTCCAAACTTTTTTCATGTATCGGAACTGCTTAAAGAGGAAACCTGTTATAGAGAGAATGCCTTTTCCACTCATAGTCCCAATGTTCTATGCTTTGAGATCTGACACCAGGAACAACAAGGAGAAGTCATGCCTGTCATGCCGATCAGAAGGAATGTTTACCCACCCCAGCAAGAGTATCTTCCTCAAAGGAGTTGTATGTGGATGCTATGCTTCAATGGTCAAGCACATGGTTAGAAACAGGATATGTAAAATCAACTTGTACAAGTATAAAATGCATTGTAGGCCATTATGTATCAAGGAGAGGCTGAGTCCCAGGACATTGTGTGGGAAGGACTGAGCCACAACAGGAATTAAGAAGCAACTCAGAATAACGTTGCGCTGTCACTTCCAACTTCCCCAACATTGGATTCAACGTGTACCCAAAAAATGTGTTGGGGAATCCCTCTCGGACGTTCCCAAATAAGCATTTGAATGGCAACTACCCAGAAGTGTTGACTTCCCCTGGGCAATTACACTGCATTGGGAACCATCTGAAAATGTGATTTGAATCTTTATGTTTGGATGAACCCACCAGGGCGCGTGCACTCACACAGGCCCCAACCCAACCCTTATCCACTGTTCATTTCCTGTGGGTTATCTATGGGAGCATGCTGTATGCACTTTTATTGTTGAGGGTCCTACAAACACTATGGTTCAAACATACAAGGTCTTCATTGACCTTGCAATGCTTTGAGATATCTCGTGGTCATGAAAGGCACTATATAAATGTGAATCTATCTCTCTTTCTTCAACTCTAAGACTGCTGCCAAATACATTTTTACTTCCATAAATCTATGACTCTGGATGGGATTGCTGAACTTATCAGGCGGAATTTTCCTGTGGTGGGCAGGACATGGACCGTGCTAAGGCCCATGGACCTTGGGCGGATTTCCCAGTCTTGGGGTGAGCACAGCCAGAAAATCCCGCCCAGCATTTCTGGCCACAACCATCCTGTGGTCTTTGAGTATTTAAGTTGTAAACAGAGGTCCTTGCAAAACTTTTTATAATGTTTCATTTGGAGAGAAGGGAACTATCATCAGCAACAGAAACTTTTCTGCGATGTTAGACCACTCATATTAGTTCAAATATAAATGGGATGCTAACTCTACAGAAATTGATTATTACTAGTACTTAACCATTGAGCTTCATGCCTAGCTTCTGATAAGCTCACTGTAAGCAAAGGTTTGGAGAAATGAATATAATTTATCCTAATTAATGTCTGTGACTGATGGAGAAATGCCTCCAATTCTGCATCAGCATATCAATTCTTTATTGGCGATATAGATATTGACAAGGTTGCATGGAAGAGCCTGGACAGTAGTTTTGTTTGTGGATTAAGGTCTGTAGGGATCAGGGTAGAATTTTGAACAAGTTTAAGTGCATATTATGAGTTCCCTTCTTTAATACCATACTTGCTGAAAGTAAATTTTGAGAAGTGACTGACACGTCGAGTTATTTTCCGTTTACTATCTCAAACCTTTTTTTCAAATCCAGATGAGATCAAATGTAAACTTCAAATTAATGTTTGTGTTGTGTTTTGTCTCCTCCCAGTGTTGATTCACGCTGGAATATAGCTTCTTAAATGCAAAGACCCTCTTGCGCCAACCCTTTATTGGCACTACAGTCATTCATCATATATTTAGATAATCAATGAGGGCGGCAGTGCTAACCACTGCGCCAGGGACCCGGGTTCGATTCCCGGCTTGGGTCACTGTCTGGATGGAGCTTGCACATTCTCCTTGTGTCTGCGTGGGTTTCCTCCGGGTGCTTCGGTTTCCCCCCACCGTCCAAAAATGCACGGATTAGGTTGATTGGTCATGCTAAATTGCTCCTTAGTATTATGGGGATTAGCAGGGTAAATATGTAGAGTTACGCAGATAGGGTCTGGGTGGGATTATTGTCAGTATAGGCTTGATGGGCCAAATGGCCTCCTTCTGCACTGTAGGTATTCTATTCTACGAATGCCAGAAGATTGTTTGATCTTGAATCAGTTAGCCCTGATTATGTCCTCGCCCAATGTCTGTGCACATTTTTCTGTTAAGTTGCTGTTTAGTGATCATTTGTAAGAAAGTAATCTAATTTTTCACCTTTAGCCCTAAGAATAGTTATAGTTATTGCCTTAGTTATTGTTATTGGCTTCACGTAGCACAGAAATCAGTCGACAAATAGCTAGCAGGAAAACTTGCTGAAACTGGGAATTTTAAGCAAGAGTACGTGGGAAAGATCATCCTGTTCTTACACGGAACACGTACATTCCAAACTAAGTAGCCCTAGATGTTTTCAGTAATCATTTAGTGAGATGTATAAATTGATTTCTCACTGTATAAAACTTAATTTGGTCTTGCTTCAGGCTACAAACAAACCTCTGCTTGCATGATACAATGAAAGTGGGAGTATGCGTGAGTAACTAGCTAACCACAACTTAAAATAGAAATGTAAAACCTTCACCCTCTGTCACGCATAGCTATTGTTGTCATTGTTTCTCAATGTTTGCTTATCAGGCATCTGTGCTTGTATGTCTAAGTACTTTGGCTGCTGCAATAATTGTAGTTCGCAGTTATTAGATTACTTGGCATAGTTCTCCTGCAGCAAGGGGATCCTATCTAACCTTAAGCAGTCTTTGAGCATGCTTCCATAAATTCTCAGGGAATCTGTGAAAGTCGAAAGGCAGGATAGATCATCATAGAAATCATCATCGAAATCATAGAAACCCTACAGTACAGAAAGAGGCCATTCGGCCCATCGAGTCTGCACCGACCACAATCCCACCCAGGCCCTACCCCCATATCCCTACATATTCTACTCGCTAATCCCTCTAATCTACGCATCCCAGGACACTAAGAGTCAATTTTAACATGGCCAATCAATCTAACCCACACATCTTTGGACTGTGGGAGGAAACCGGAGCACCCGGAGGAAACCCACGCAGACACGAGGAGAATGTGCAAACTCCACACAGACAGTGACCCAAGCCGGGAATCGAACCCAGGTCCCTGGAGCTGTGAAGCAGCAGTGCTAACCACTGTGCTACCGTGCCGCCCCGAATTAGACATCATTCTTTTCATTCTTTGGTTTCGGTTACTGTGTCATTTTGACAAATCCAGGGTACCTTCTACGCATTTCCTCTCTATTGTTTGTTTACTTTTGTTGGGTGACGTTATTTGTGTTCTCTCCATTCGAGGAGTTCTGCAAAAGGTTTTGGATGAAGGAAACCATATTGATTCCAATAACCAATACTTGCTGAGGAAAACCTGATCTCCTGACAGCATATGAATGTCTGTCTTTATTTGGTTGAGCTTCAAACATCATGCCTGCTTTATCTGATGAGCAGTCAAATTTAACAAAAAAAATTAAGTATGAAACTGGTGGCTTGATATTTTAATGGGGCAGAGCATTAATTGAAAAATCTGGACTTTCAGCTGTAGATATGTTGGAATACAGAAGCCATACATTCAAAAGCTGCTGTGTCCAAAGTACTGGCCAAGTAAACACACAACCTAGAAAACAAGCAAAAGCTCGACATTAATTTCAGAAAAAACTGCCAATTAAAAAAACGGTCTGAATATAGTAAACGGAAAGTATGGTGGAACGCAGCACTATTGTTATTTAACCTGTACTTATCTTCAACCTTCCTTCCCATAACTTACAGAAAAGTACGTTAGGGCGGGACTTTACAGCCTCGCTCGAGCGAGACTGAAAATTCCCACCTGAGGTCAACGGAGATTTCCATTGTCGGCCCCTCGCCCGCTCCGATTCTATGGTGGGCAAGATGGTAGAGTTTCGGCCAAAAAGTCAAATACAGTTATTAAAAGTATAAGATTTACTTGCATGTCGCTCCTATATTTTCCCTCTCCATCCCCTTGAAATATTCAGCTTCATTTTTACATACTTTCACCGTTTGGAGTCCACAATAGGAGCATTGATCAATTTCCTTCCTTCCTTTCATACCAAATCTCCCATCCTATGAAACCCAATCTTACTAGGTTGGCATGTTGTTATGAAGAAATAATTAATATTTAACAAATGAATGTATAAATAATGGACAAAAATGAAAATGTAATTGTGCTATTAAATTTTGATGTTTTCTTTAAAAAAAACACCCTGAGTGTTTCCACTTGACCCCAACTACTTATGAAGCTCTCCTCAATGCATTCATTACTTCCATATTTGTTCTGTCCCAACCTCTGACTTATCCAATCTCAACTAAATGCATTTTATCCCACTCACCCAATCTCCACCCAGATATGGCTTTTGCTTTCATTCGTCACCGCTGTGTGGTATTTTCAAGTAACTTGGGGGAGAAAGTAAAATTTTGTGCATTTGCATTTTCTGAGTTGAGGGAGGAGGGGGAAGCAGAATGTTCATGTCCTATGGGGATTGTGACCCCTTACATTTACGCTAAAAGGTTTTCTACATTTCATTTGAATGAAGGAACTTTGCTTCTTATCCCACCAACCCACCCCATTTATAGTCATTCATGAAGTAAGGCTTCACTCAGTAATGCATTGTGAATAGAACATGCGGTAAAGAATAAATGTAATTTTGTTCCCCACCAAGTAATAGCTTGCTTGTGACCATGACAGTGGCCTTGCTCTCTATCACCCTACCCTCACCCACCTTTACCAATCCTATTAACCAATCCAACAGTTTTGAGAGTGGGGAGGGGTTTCAGTCAGATAGTAGTGCAATTATACACACTTTTCACACTGGTACACTTGTCTCAACTACTCTACCAAATGAAAATTTAGGCACTAAAACAATATTCTCAATTTCTGTCAGGATCAACAATGCTAAAAATAATTAAAGTCAAAAACATAGCAACTAAAATCAAGTTTAAAAAACATCTTTGTTTAAGGACTGTATCCATACTCCCTCGAGCCAAGAATAAAGGGAAAGATTACCAAAGAGGTTGGCAGAATTAATGTTTTTTTTGTTGGTAGACTTTGCGTACACAGGTATCAAGAGATACAATAAGGTGGAAATTGGAGAGTGTACCCAAATATTTGATAGTAAAAACACTAAACGAGAACAGCCTGATACCAACAGTCTTTAAAAGAGCTTTTGAAGCAGTGAGGTGGGGTATATGTGATATTCTTACAGATTGTGCAAGCTCAAGTTTGTATTATATTAGTTTGGGTTCCTCGGTTATTTCTTTGTATACCGATCGTGTGACAACAAATTCACAGAAGAGCTTTACCCTGTTGTATTCTGAGGCAAGCTGTATCTGACTAAGAACTGGTAACTTAGCATAGAGTGTTGAGATAAACCTATCATTATATAAGGACTATTTACAAGTAATAGTGTCATTCGAACAACTACCGCCTCCCCAAATGATTGGATCAGTCATGAGAAGGGCAACAACTTGATGGACACAGCAAGGGATTGAATTAAAAATCTTTCTGGTTTCTGTTATCTCTTAATAAACTGGTCTTCAAATTTGGGAAACCTGAGAATTTTTTTTAAACTTCTATGATGAAAAGCAAAACAATAACCTTAGAGGTGGTTTAATTTCATAATTGTGTTGATAAATCATAATGCACAGCAAATTGTGACACCGATTGTCACTTGCAAATGATTTGATTCAGACAAAAATAGTTCAATTCATCTCGTATCCCCCAAAATATCATACTACTGAATACCTTCCTAGAGCCAGAATGTATTTCAACAGCAGGAGAATAGCTGCTCTTGATAGAATCTCAACATTACTTATACATAAAAATTAATGTGTGTGGGGATGTGGAGGAGAGGGTATGGGTGTAAGAGAATATCTTTGATCACTGTTGGGTTCTTCTGCTGGGTTCCTCCTAAATAAGATTTTAAATATTGTGGGGAAGGGCTCATTTAAAAGGCATGCAAGCGAGTTAACACAAATTCATTATGTTTAATATTTGTGAAAATTCTTCTAGTGCCTTGTTTCATGTCAATTATTTATTCTGCTTGTTTTGTGACCTGTTGCAGTGGTGCTGATGATTTGCTGCCAATTTTGTCTTACGTGGTGCTGAAGAGTAACTTAACGCAGCTCGTTTCAGAGTGTGCAGCTTTGGAAGAATTTATTCATGAAGGGTAAGACTGCCATTAAGCAACTGCAGTAATTTTAAAAAGGCAGTATGATTTTTTAAAATATTTAACTCTAAATGTTGTTTCTAACTGACCCGAAGTTTCTAACTGACCCGAAGTTTCTAACTAACCCAAAGTCTGTAAGTGTGAAGAGAATTTTGCAATTCTTCTCTAATTCAAAAGCATTGAGGCTAATTATAGCATCCCTATATTTGGCCTGACTGAGAGCAGCAAATAGAGTCAGGGTCAAACCTGGAACTTCACTGGTCTATATAGCTCAGCAGTGCCAAATCTTTCCTTTTTGGCACAATTCAAAAATAAAGCCTATGAAGTTTAGGAACCTGCTTTAAATTCCAGTACTGCTGACTTGTGCACACACAGCAAATGCCAGACAATAGTGCTGCTGCTTTTTAAAAATATTTCCATGTACAGAGGAAATAGACCTGTTCGGTGTACGAGGCAAGTTTATTTTTACACAGAGGGTGGTGGGTGCCTGGAACGCGCTGCCGGGACAGGTAGTGGAAGCAGATACGATCGTGACTTTTAAGGGGCATTTGGACAAATACATGAATAGGATGGGAATAGAGGGATATGGTCCCCGGAAGGATAGGAGGTTTTCGTTCAGTCGGGCAGCATGGTCGGTGTGGGCTTGGAGGGCCGAAGGGCTTGTTCCTGTGCTGTAATTTTCTTTGTTCTTTGTTTTTTAATGTTTTCCCTTGCCTGCTGTGGTGTATATTTTAAAAGGTTCAGTGTAAAATGGAATATGGTGTCACCTAACGTTAGGCAGAAATTATGAACATTTTGGAATGTTTGTTTATTAGTGTCACAAGTATGCTTACATTAACACTGCAATGAAGTTACTTTGAAAATCCCCTAGTTGCTACACTCCAGCGCCTGTTCAGGTACACTGAGGGAGAATTTAGCATGGTCAATGCACCTAACCAGCACGTCTTTCCGACTGTGGATGGAAATTGGAGGAAACCCACTCAGACACGGGGAGAAGTGCAGACTCCGCACCGACTGTGACCCAAGCCGGGAATCAATCCCAAGTCCCTGGCGCTGTGAGGCAGCAGTGCTAACCATTGTGCCACTGTGCCACCTGAATTTGCAAGATAGATTTTTTTTAAGTGCAAATTTAGAAACAAACCAATGTCAGGTAGTTATCAGGAGAGAAATTAATGCTCAAAAGAAGTTAGACATTGCAGGCCCATTTAACCAATAATGCATTTGTTGTTCAAAGTGAGATATATTCCTAAAATAGGCATTTTTTTAACCAAATTGAGAGGGCTTCATTTCAAATGAATGAGATTTCACAAATACAAACTTAATTGTATACTCATTCGGTCTTTAATCTTACTCAGGAAGAGAGCATTAACTGGGATTCACATGTGCTTCTATTTTGAGAAGCAGACTGAAACTGTGGTTGTTGATTTTGCAGGTGCATGTTAGTAATGTGCGTCTCTAAATAAAAGTTTGTGTGTGTAAATATTCAGCTCCTTTTATATGTTTCACTGCCTGCTGATCTGGAATAGAATGCTGGTCCTCTTCCGTGAACTTTCACAACACTTTGGTTTGATAACCTAGAACATAGAACATAGAACAGTACAGCACAGAACAGGCCCTTCGGCCCACGATGTTGTGCCGAGCTTTATCTGAAACCAAGATCAAGCTATCCCACTCCCTATCATCCTGGTGTGCTCCATGTGCCTATCCAATAACCGCTTAAATGTTCCTAAAGTGTCTGACTCCACTATCACTACAGGCAGTCCATTCCACACCCCAACCACTCTCTGCGTAAAGAACCTACCTCTGATATCCTTCCTGTATCTCCCACCACGAACCCTATAGTTATGCCCCCTTGTAATAGCTCCATCCACCCGAGGAAATAGTCTTTGAACGTTCACTCTATCTATCCCCTTCATCATTTTATAAACCTCTATTAAGTCTCCCCTCAGCCTCCTCCGCTCCAGAGAGAACAGCCCTAGCTCCCGCAACCTTTCCTCATAAGACCTACCCTCCAAACCAGGCAGCATCCTGGTAAATCTCCTCTGCACTCTTTCCAGCGCTTCCACATCCTTCCTATAGTGAGGTGACCAGAACTGCACACAATACTCCAAATGTGGTCTCACCAAGGTCCTGTACAGTTGCAGCATAACCCCACGGCTCTTAAACTCCAACCCCCTGTTAATAAAAGCTAACACACTATAGGCCTTCTTCACAGCTCTATCCACTTGAGTGGCAACCTTTAGAGATCTGTGGATATGAACCCCAAGATCTCTCTGTTCCTCCACAGTCTTCAGAACCCTACCTTTGACCCTGTAATCCACATTTAAATTAGTCCTACCAAAATGAATCACCTCACATTTATCAGGGTTAAACTCCATTTGCCATTTTTCAGCCCAGCTTTGCATCCTATCTATGTCTCTTTGCAGCCTACAACAGCCCTCCACCTCATCCACTACTCCACCAATCTTGGTGTCATCAGCAAATTTACTGATCCACCCTTCAGCCCCCTCCTCTAAGTCATTAATAAAAATCACAAAGAGCAGAGGACCAAGCACTGATCCCTGCGGCACTCCGCTAGCAACCTGCCTCCAATCCGAAAATTTTCCATCGACCACCACCCTCTGTCTTCGATCAGACAGCCAGTTACCTATCCAATCGGCCAACTTTCCTTCTATCCCACACCTCCTCACTTTCATCATAAGCTGACCATGGGGGACCTTATCAAACGCCTTACTAAAATCCATGTATATGACATCAACTGCCCTACCTTCATCAACACACTTAGTTACCTCCTCAAAAAATTCTATCAAATTTGTGAGGCACGACTTGCCCTTCACGAATCCATGCTGACTATCCCGGATTAATCCGCATCTTTCTAAATGGTCGTAAATCCCATCTCTAACCTGAAACAAAATGACTCAGTACCTTTCCATTTCCAGCAAAACCCGTCCATTTTTTAGATTGAGATCATTTTTAAGGATCTAAAATGAACTGCAGTTGTAATGGTTGATATTTGTTTCGATTTTTCAGATCACGCAATTAGTGGTGAATTAGCCAGCTCAATTGAAACTGGTTTGGCAGCACAAGTGAGAATCCAGCAATAATCTGTCTGGTGTTGACTGCTGCTGTGATCTGCTCCAGCTCCTCTCCTGTTTAATCTGTTGTGTGCCTTGGAGCGGAGTGCCTTTTAAAAAATATTTGAACTTTTCTTTATGGTCAGAATTTTACACTGCTTGGCCGGAGGCATATCCGACCTGGAAGCAAGTGACATTGCGTGAGAAGACATTGGGTTCACATCCCAAAGTCACCGCGCACTCTCAATATTGCAGTCAGCAGGCGCGCGAATCAGATCTGTGCCCACTGACAATCAAGAAGCTAATTTGAAGAATTTAACCTCCAATTGATCTGGATTTTATGTTGCCCATGTGATATTCAGGTCAGTGCCCAGGAAACAGGGGCAGGCAGCCAAACCATTTGTGCTGTTCTCTCATCCAAGAGTGGGATAATAGAGGGCAGGAGCAAAGGCAGGCTGAGTTGGTAGGAGTTATGACAGTTTGCTGTGGGCTTCGACTCGGGTATTGTGAAAATTTTCACTCCATCCTTTTGAGGTTTGTGTGTACAATTTGGACTTTTCAGGACGTTTCAGTCTTGCAACATCTCTCTGAGATTTCCAACCTCTCCACACCCACAGCGCACACAATTTCCATCTCTGCACATGGAGCTTGAGTATTCAGTAAGGAGCACTTCCTCTGAGGGGGAAGACAGGGCCTATAGAGGGAGGAAGCCAGGAGGCCGCAGGCACCACCTCAGAGAACAGGCGAAGGCACAGGGCGGTCAGGAGTGGCAAGCAGATAATACCAGTATGCAGCTGCCAGGGTGTACAGGCAGCAATCCAACCTCGACAGAGGTTCAATGCCACAGGAGGCTCCGGCTTTCAAGGGAAGCCATCACATCCATTTGCCATATGGTTGAGTTGGAGATGGTCTCCGGTTATGTGGGTAGACACCCAATGCACATGGCTGTCGGGGTCACTGTACCCTTAGCCCTCCAGATCTTTCCAAGGGTCAGTGGGTGACTTTTGCGGAGTCTCCCAGTCAGCTGTGCGTAGCTGCATCAGGCTGGTGACACGTTCTGTTCAGGCGGTTTAGCACATCCATTTCAAGATAAACCTAGCCAGCTTTGTAGCAATTGCAGGGTTCTCCCGCAACCAGGGTGCGATTGACTGCACCAATGTGGTCAACAAGGTGCCAGCCAGGCACCTTTGTCAATAGGAAGGGGTATGACTCCATTAATGTTCAAATCGCTGATGACCACAGGACCCAGATTGTACAGGTTTGTCTGAGGTACCCTGGCAGCTTCCACGATGCCTACATTCTGAGACAGGCTGTTCACATCTCCTGCTCGCCTTGAGGGATGGTTGTTGAGTAACAAGGGGTACACCTTGGAAAGGTGGCTGAAGACACCACTCAGGCATGTGAGGACAGAGGTGGAGGAAAGGTACAATTATTGCCATGCCTCCACAAGGGCAGTGGTAGAGAGGACAGTTCGTCTGCTAACAAATTTTCGATGCCTAGACCAGTCGGGGCATGCTGCAGTATCCACCAGAGTAAGAGTCACTCATCATCATTGTCTGCTGTACTCTGCATAATCTTGCTCTTTCGCTGGGAGGGAGCCACTGGACCAGGAAGACACTGAGGCAAATGCACCTGGAGGAATCCAATGATATGGATCTTGGGCAGGCACATGGTGAGGACAAAGAGGTAGAAATGAGGAACATTCAGGGAGATGGGGACACCAGGGAGGCCTTGATTCAGCGTTCCTTCAGCCAGGTTGCCAATGCTTGCCTTCCATCTGAGACCAAGGAAACCGCTTCCTTCGCAAACATTTCACAGAGAACCATGCCATGAACCCAATGTTACATCACTGCCTCAGTAATAAACCATCGAATATATGGGACACTCTGGACTAGTGAGCAAAATAATCATTTATCTTTATGGCCTTTAAGTGAAACAAAATGAAAATCCAACTTTAACTGATTAATACACGTTATATTTAAAACAAAAGTCACCTGTGCAAACCTATTGCTATGCTCACTGTGCCTTACGCTGACCTTTACAGGTGCTAAGTCTTGTCCCCCTATCCCCTGCTCTCGTTCTGACAGCAGCATTTGAGGCAGATTGCTGACTTGTGGTGTCCTGTTGGTGGAGATGACCTTGGTGGTAATCCTCTGGCTGGTGAGGCCTGAGCAGGCTCTACCCGAGAGGGTCCATTCAGCGACATGGATGGGCAATCTTCAGTCGCCGTGGACTCAGAATCGCACTGTGACTGGCAGAGGAGCTGCAGTCCTCATCCGGGAACCCACAGAGAGCATAGGCAGCTCGTCCACCATCGTGAGGTACATCTGGACCTCCCTGCTCGTATTGATGGATGGACACACATCTGAGACTGGGTGCCGCATCCATCTCCCACACTGACAGGGTCCTCCTGAGGTCATTGCCTGTGTGAGGGCTTCAGGTCCGAATGAAACCTCAGGACCCTGATTGTGTTCCTTTAGTCGTCACTCTCTCAATGATCAGGCTGTGCACTCGTAGCTAATGGTAAACATGGCATTCAGGCTCTGCATGGACTCCTCCATGACAGGGACCATGGCACGCGGACCCTCGGGGATCTCTTCCAGATTTCCTCGTGCATCCCGCTGGACATCCAGCATTTGCCAACTGAGTAACGACTCAAGAGGCTCATCGTCTCCCTCGGACACAGCATGGTCTTGGTCTCCAGCAGTCCTCCGACTGCTGGGGCCCTGGGCACACTCTGCTTCCAGCACACGAGCATGATGTGCCCACTGTTTCTCAAAAGTCCTTATGAGGGAGATGAGGCAAGCTGACATTCTCTTTACTCTCAACCTCTCCAGATTCTGTCCACTGGGTTCTTACCTTCCTCAGAGACACCAGAAACTCTGTGACCTGAGGACCTACCTCCTCACTCGCATTCGAATTCCAGGTTCCTAGCTGATGGCTGGTGAGGATTGCCACCACCAATGATAGATGTCACTACCCCACCACCAATGATAGATCTCTCAGCATTGTTGTGGCTGCGTATCTCCTGTAGGTGCAAAGCTCCATTCAGGGCTAAACTCTCCTCTAGCACCATTCCAAACAGTCCCTCACCCCCTTCCCCCCCTTGACCTCAGCGAACCATTTGGACATTCCCAATCCCTTTGCACACCTGACCCTTTGATAGACCCAGAGCTTCAGATTTTCTCTCCAGCCCTAACACACATGGATAGAGACATGTTCGAAGACTCCCTTATTCCTATATCTGCGAGTGCAAGAAAGGATAGACAACCTTCCTCAGTCCTCCACGCTGAACAACACAAGCTCTGAACTCACCGTTGCAGAGCACAGAAAATTATTGAACCTTTTCTGGCACATTATCCACATGCGTCAGAACATGTGCCTGCCACCACTGCCCAAGCCGTCCTGGTGAAGTAGTGTGGCTTCCTTCTACCATTCCGCGGCATCAGGAAGTCCCTCCTGGCAGTCACCACCTCCTCAAGAGTGCCTACACAGTCATCTGAGAATTGGAGGGACTTGCTGCCCATCTGAAGTGCTCTCCCGCCTGGAATGTCTGCTGAGGCCTGCTGCTGCCATGGTGACGACCTCCCTCTACCACTTCAGATGTCTTCAACGATCTCTGGAAGCCGCCTTATACTTCCTGCTAGGTTGCCATTGGGCCCCAGCACGTTTAGTGACTAACTAGCATGCTATCATTTATTTTCATGGATCTCAGGTAGAACCAGGAAACGCATCCACCACGCATGCACGTCACGTGTAAAATACTTCGATCAAGAATCAAGTTTGAGCTGATTAATGTTAGTAAATATAGGATTGTAAATTCAGAAAGGAAATCATGCCTAAACTATGAAATGGTTCCTTTTATGAGCTGAACTGTGAGACTTTACCTTGTTTAGCCAAAATCTGATGTTGCTTGTTTTCTATGTATAGACAATGGGTGGGATTTTATAGCCTTGCTCGGGCAAGACTGGAAATTCCTGCCCGAGGTCAATGGAGATTTCCGTTGTCAGACCCTCATACCCTCAGAGGTTGTCGCGTTCCGGCCTATCTACTGTAATAAGAAACAGAAAACTCTGGAAGTACTCGGCAGGTCAGGCAACATCTACGCAGAAAGAAACACAGTTAATGTTTCAGTGGGATGACCTTTTGTCAGCCTGATAGTGGAAGAAACCCACATCGCATTTAGAAAGTACTTGGATATGCACATTTAGTGACATAAGCTAAAGGAGCATGGGCCAAGAATTGAAAAGGGGAATTAGGCATTATAGCTCATTTTCAACTAGCGCAGACACGATGGGCCAAATATCTTCCAACTGTGGTGTATATTTCCACACTGAACTATTGAGAATTCATTACGGAAAGGTTTTTGCATTCTCAAATTGAATAGTGCAGCGTTGCATGTTGAGTTCCAGCATAATGTGCTTCTGGATCAAAATACTCCTGACAATTTATTTTTGCAAATAAATATTACATTTCTCTGGATCTATTTTGAAACTTGTGTCTGTTTTTAAAGACAGTAAGAAGTTTAACAACACCAGGTTAAAGTCCAACAGGTTTATTTGGTAGCAAAAGCCACACAAGCTTTCGAGGCTCTGAGCCCCTTCTTCAGGTGAGTGGGAATTCTGTTCACAAACAGAACTTATAAGACACAGACTCAATTTACATGAATAATGGTTGGAATGCGAATACTTACAACTAATCCAGTCTTTAAGAAACAAAACAATGGGAGTGGAGAGAGCATCAAGACAGGCTAAAAAGATGTGTATTGTCTCCAGACAAGACAGCCAGTGAAACTCTGCAGGTCCACGCAACTGTGGGAGTTACAAATAGTGTGACATAAATTCTGATTCTAGGATCGCATGATAAAGACTCAGGAGGAAAAAAGCAGAAATATTTATGTGAAATAGTGTGACATAAACCCAATATCCCGGTTGAGGCCGTCCTTGTGTGTGCGGAACCTGGCTATCAGTTTCTGCTCAGCGACTCTGCGCTGTCGTGTGTCGCGAAGGCCGCCTTGGAGAACGCTTACCCGAATATCAGAGGCCGAATGCCCGTGACCGCTGAAGTGCTCCCCAACAGGAAGAGAACAGTCTTGCCTGGTGATTGTCGAGCGGTGTTCATTCATCCGTTGTCGCAGCGTCTGCATAGTTTCCCCAATGTACCATGCCTCGGGACATCCTTTCTTGCAGCGTATCAGGTAGACAACGTTGGCCGAGTTGCAAGAGTATGTACCGTGTACCTGGTGGATGGTGTTCTCACGTGAGATGATGGCATCTGTGTCGATGATCCGGCACGTCTTGCAGAGGTTGCTGTGGCAGGGTTGTGTGGTGTCTTGGTCACTGTTCTCTTGAAGGCTGGGTAGTTTGCTGCGGACAATGGTCTGTTTGAGGTTGTGCGGTTGTTTGAAGGCAAGAAGTGGGGGTGTGGGGATGGCCTTGGTTTTTAAAGATCCAGTGATCTCTGAATATTAATGGGGTTTTTTTCCAAAACTACGTTTTAATTTTTCCAAAAGGTCTTCGAACAATATTTGTGACTTATCACTTTTGAATGTAAATATGCTTTAAAGAAAATTGAGGCAGGGAATCAATTGTCTAGCTAATTTGAACTGTGTACTTGGGGCCCAGCTGAGAAGTGTTAATCTCCTTGATGGATTTATGTGTTATGACACATGAAAATGTTATTTTAAGGGAAAGGAAGCACAACTGTCAGGGAAACTTAAAATCAGTCGCTCTGGAGTTTGAGTTTGAAACTGGCAAAGATCAAAGGCAACAATATTCCATTGAGGACTGAAAGGTGACAGCTGAATTGAAAACAAGCAGTCATCCGTCAGATTTGCAGCAAATATAAACCTCCAGCGCATCATTGACACGCTGGCATTTATGCTTCAAAGTATCCCAAACTGAGACCTGAAAGAATGGAAATGCCATTCAGAGAAGAGTAGGAAATTATTTATAATAATCTGGTGTTCTGCAAAGGGCACAGTGTTTGTAATCCATGTTTGTATATTGGGGGGTTTCTGCTACATTTGCTTCACAAATCATCGCAGTCTGATCGTTGAATCTGAACATAGATTGATCCATGGGTGGGGTGAACGGGAACCATCGAGGCCGCCCAAAGGTCGGTGGTAAGGGGGTGCCCCCTGGGCAGTGCCAGCATGGCCCCGTGACACTACTCAAAGGGCAAAGTGGTAATGCCCAGAGGGCACCTTGGCACTGTCCACTGGGCATCGGGCAGTGCCAAGAGAGCAGGGCCTATATGGGGTGGGACTTCTGGAGGGGAGATCGGTTGGGGTGGGGGCCCCACTGCCACTCTGCAGAGGGATCAGTGATGGAGGGAAGGAGGCCAGCGATCGGGGCTGGGCATCGGGGTGGGGGGGGGGGGGGGGGCGGGGAGGGTGCCAAGGCAGGCCTGGGGGGCCAATGATTGGGCCGTGGGGGGATCGGTGGGACATTGATGCCGGGTTGCTGTGCTGGCCAGCGATTGGAAGCCCAGCAATGCAGTGCCAGTGACAATGCGCCAATCTCGGCACTGACAGATCAGCGCATGCGCAGTGGCCCGCTCAGCGCTGTACTGCCGGCCTCTCCAGTGGGAATAGGCCTCACCCACAGCACTTTTGTGTGAATCATGCTAGCGCACTCTGCAATGCACAGTGTGGGAGATTCATTTTGAAACTCCCACTGAAAGATTTACTCCAGTTTTTGCACGAATTCGACTCTTAGATTTGTTTTGGGAGAATCGCCCGTCTATGTATTTCAATGTTTTGAAATGCTGTATTAACTCTATGCTCAATCTTTTCTCCAATGTGCAAGAAAGTCTACTTTGTATCACTTTCATCGTTACTTCAGTGCAGTTGAAGCATCATTGTCCCTTGTATCTAAATTCTTCCCAAGAACATGGGCCTTGAGTTGTAAACAGGACGCAGCTCCAGACTAATAGCATCCCCTCAAGTTCAGAATCAGATGTTCATTTCTGTGGCCCCTACAGTCACAGCCTCAATCCTTTCAAAAGCCAATCCGGAAAACACTTGTTTCACAACAGTGCCTCAGCCAGAGCAAACAAAGGTGCAGAGCAACAATTCTGATCATATTCATTTAATCCAATCAGTTCCACTGCATAATAAATATGGTCAGTTTTTATTGAATATTTTATTTTAATTTTGATCATTAAGCTTGGATATTTGAGAACTAATTACCCAATTCCTAATAACCGAAAAAGCAATTTGGTTTGGGCAAGACTTTAACTATAAGGCATGATAGGAGTCTCGAATAACCAATAAAAATAAATTTTATTCTTAAAGGAAAAAGTATACTTAACGAAACAGACTGTTACAGCTTCAGTCGGATGATCAGGGCACTGACATATTAATTTCCTTATGTTCCTTTGTTGACATCAATTCTTTCAAATTATGCCTCAGGAGCATTCAGTGTGTGACTAACTAGCAAGATATCGCTCAGCTCCACTTTTAACCCCTGAATTACTCTTACTTCATCTTGAATCAAGTATGTTGTAACTTTGCAATCCGCCAACTTTATTGTTGGATTGTTTTAATTAGAGTTGGGTGGCACAGTGATTAGGACCCAGATTCAATTCCGGCCTCGGGTCACTGTCTGTATGGAGTTTGCACATTCTCCCCGTGCCTGCGTGGGTTTCCTCCGGGTGCTCCGGTTTCCTCCCACAGTCCAAAGATGTATGGGTTAGGTTGATTGCCCATGATAAATTGCCCCCAGTGTCAGGGGGATTCGCAGGGTAAATATGTAGGGTTATGGGGATAGGGTCTGGGTGGGATTGTGGTCAGTGCGGACTCAATAGGCCGAATGGCCTCCTTCTGCACTGTAGGGATTCTATGACCTGTGAGCATTGTCCATCTGAAGGATCAGTGTATCTTTCCAGATCTGACTTTGCACAATTGTCTATTGTTCGGTCTCATCTTCACGTGGTCAAAGTCAGAGCGATGCTGAATCCAAACAGAGGGGGAAATCTTCCAGTTCCACCCGCAGCAGGAAGTTTGGCGGGTGGAGGAAATGAATTGACGTGAGGCCAATTAAATCAGTTTCCCGACATCGGGAAGAACTGTCGGAATTCTGTTTTTGGGACATTAAAAGTGGATCGAAACTTCTCGACAAACACAGTCAGGAGGCCTTTTGCTTGCATCAGCTTGTCATCCATGCTCATTAAAAAGCCACCTTGCCAGAAATAGGCCTCCATTCCAAATTAATTTGCCTGTCAGTGAGAAATGAGAATGTTCACATTCACAACTACACAAAAGTAGGGTGCACCTGGCGGGCGAAGTATACCTCTTCCATGATTAACAGTGAGTTGCCTTTGTACTCTTTGGTGAGTGTCTAAATGGCAGCCCAATGGCCGAGACTGGGTGGTGGCAGTGCAATTTACATGGAGGATGACCAGTGAAGGGAGGAAGGGTTAGCGGGGAAGAGTGGAGTGGTGACCAGGCAAAAGTGGAAACGACCAGGTGCCCTTTAAATATGGCGCCCAGGCCCAGAGATAATGGCAGGGACAGCGACTTCCTGCCCACCTCCCGCCGCAATATTTGCCTTGCTCTGCATGGGTGCCCAAGTAATGAGCTGACCAGTGCAGGATCCTGTGTGGTCAGCAATCCCAACCCCCAACAGAAAACACTCTGACTTCCATTCCTGCCACTGGACTTGGGCTCCAGAATGGAAGATTCTGCCCACAATATCTGAATCGATGCTCATCCAACGCAGAAACTTACAGCAACAAACTGGTACTTTTTAACTTGCAAACATTTGAATATAACCCAACCTTAATACCTACTTAATTGCTAATTCTTCAATTGTAACTTAATCAAGATATAATACTTGTTCAAGAATTGTTACTGGTTGGCTGAAAACTACACTGTAGTTCTTACTGAGAGTTTATAAACTACAGAGCACACAAAGTGGCTTCTTTAGCTCAGTGTCAGTACATAATAGCGACTTGATCTTGCTGGCTTAGTACAGTGAATATAGTATGAAAATAGTTTATAAATGGTCGAGTCACACTAAAATTCTGTTACTCCGGCCTACTTACAATATGTTACAGTCCTCTTCCTAGATTATTTTGCTTTAAATATCATGACTCAGGGTCACATTTCTGCATTTCTTTCTGACCCAGATTTTTGCTTAAAAAATCATACTGGCTGATTATCTCCCCTTTTTATATCCCCAGTGTTGTCTTAAAAAAAAGCTTAACACAGACCAGCCCTGCCAAATGTCCAAGAATTGGGACTTCCCCAACGTAGTGAGTGTGGTTGCTTATTGATTACTTATTGCTTATTATTTACAAAATTTGGAGAAACAGATCAAAGTCTTACTCATAAGAACATAAGAAATAGGAGCAGGAGTAGGCCATCTGGCCCTTCGAGCCTGCCCCGCCATTCAACAAGATCATAGCTGATCTGAAGCGAATCAGTTCCACTTACCCGCCTGCTCCCCATATCCCCTAATTCCCTTATCGATCAGAAAACTATCTACCCGTGATTTAAACATATTCAACGAGGAAGCCTCCACCACTTCAATGGGCAGAGAATTCCAGAGATTCACTACCCTCTGAGAGAAGAAGTTCCCCCTCAACTCTGTTCTGAACCGGCCCCCCCTTATTTTGAGGCTGTGCCCTCTAGTTCTGGTTTCCCTTCTAAGTGGAAAGAATCTCTCCACCTCTACCCTATCCAGCCCCTTCATTATCTTTACTCATTTGCATTTACTTTTTTTTAAAATATAAAACTCCTTGAATGTGCTTTCTGTTCAATGCAACTCTTAAACATAACCTTCCAAAAGCTTTCTATGTAAAAATGGGCAAAGAATTTCCAGCATATTAGGCGCAAATGCTTAACGTAATGCTACTGTGTCAGTAATGTTTTTAAACAAAAATCTGGCTCAGGATGAGAATGCAGAAATGTGGCCCTGGGTCATTTTATTTAAGTTGCATTTATTTCTGAAGCTACATTGTATATACCATTGGACAGTCTAAATTTCTTGACCCTGATGGAATTTTGCAGATAACTGATAAATGAGAATTATTACATTATTAATGCTACAATAATCACATACTTTTACAGCCACAGACTTTACAACTGAAATATTGGATCAATGTTTTTTAAATGCAATGTGCAGCAGTGAAAATGATTGTGTGGCCCAGGGTCATCTAACGCAAATGTGTTGTGGGAAACAGCAAGTATTCATTAAGTAGAGTTGATAAAAACTTGAATTCTGTCCGAAGAAATTATCTGAGCAGAGTTCCCATAAAATGCATTGCCCTGTAGAGCAGGCTACCCTTTACAGTTCCAGAAGGGTTGATTTTTATCTCTAATAATGGAATGAATATTTTACAAAATGGTGATGATTTTACGTTTACTCCCACTCCAATGGATTTGATTGGTGCTTTATTGCAATTGAAATTTGCGTTCATAGTGTATTTTGGTGCAAATAACATTCCGACATCATGGAAAACAAAAAAGTGCACACCGTGTCAGGAGGGGAGAAGTTATATAAACTGAATAATCATTAATCAAAGAAGTGGAAAGATTATGGAAAGGAATTCCATATAATCTAAGAAATAGATTTCATGGATCCAGGTGGCTGAAGGCTCTGTCTCCAATGGAGGGTGGTGCACAAAAATTCAGAGGTGGGAGAATAGAATACCGAGGCAGATTATATAGGGAGAGACTGGAAAGATGCAATGCAGCAAGGCTATGAAGGAATTTAAAGATGAGTTAGATAGACTTTAAACTGAATTTTGTCACTGACAGAACTGGTGTGTTCCTTTTAATTGCCCATGATCAGAATGTGTACACATAACGTGTTTCTTACACTCAGAATGATTGTCCTAATTTAAATAATCCCAGCAGCAAACTCTTTGAGAGTTTGTAAAACTAAAGAATTTTTTTTATTATCACGCACTTATCACTTGCCCCAGAGATTTAAAATGTGATATCTCACTCACTTGACTCGCACATTGTCACACATGCAAAGATTAGGTTCAGATGAACAGTAAAACAGTACAATTACAAATATGATTAGGTGCATTGGCCATGCTAAATTCTCCCTCAGTGCACCTGAACAGACGCCGGAGTGTGGCGACTAGAGTATTTTCACAGTAACTTCATTGCAGTGTCAATGTAATGCACTTGTGACTAATAAATAAACTTTAACTTTATTTTTTAATTGTCCCAGTCTCTTCCATGGCAGGTCTGTAATTTCTTAGATGAGTTGATGCTTAAATTGAAGTGAACAACTCGTAAAGCAGAGGATTCTAAGTAAGCTGAGAGGCTTCTTAACGTATCCCAAGGACACTGTTGGGGTGAAATTTGTGCTCTTTTTTCACTGCACTATTAGTGCCAGGGCAGCACTGAGATGTAACCAGCACCACGGTGCTAACCTGTACTGAGGAGCTAAAATAGCTCCAAGAAATGGCCCATGAAATACTAAACAAAAGTTATCTTGAGGTAATTATAGGAGGCGATGACCTAGTGATATTATCGCTAGACTATTAACCCAGAAACTTAGCTAATGTTCTGGGGACCTGGGTTCAAATCCTGCCATGGCAGATGGTGGAATTTGAAATTAATAAAAATATCTGGAATTAAGAATCTACTGATGACCATGAAACCATTGTCAATTGTCAGAAACAAACATCTGGTTCAGTAATGTCCTTTAGGGACGGAAATCTGCTGTCCTTTCCTGGTCTGGTCTACATGTGTCTCCAGAGCCACAGCATGTGGTTGACATTCAACTGCTCTTGGGCAACTAGGGATGGGCAATAAATGCTGGCCAGTTAGCGATACCCATGTCCCATGAATAAATAAAATAAATTTCTCCTAAGGAGGTAGATTAGTAACTATTACCCTTTTTTTTTCTAACAACAATATGATAAACAAAGAAAATGTGTTGAAATTTTCAATATTTAATTGCTATAATTTCTGTTTCTTCCCTAATTATATAGACTTTGGGCAGCAGAATCATTTTTTTGTTGGCACATCACACCATATCTAAACTAAAATAACTAAAATAAAATTAAGCCTTCAGGCTACTTAACCACTGAACCACATAATTTTCTCAATCACTGTTGTCTCTCACGGAATTTGGTCCTTCCACTCCCTTCTATACTGGTGCATGTGCCAAACAACTATGAAGAAAATGAGCAAAACAAAATTGCAATTAAAAATAAAAATCAATTGACAGCACTTGGCAAAAAGTAAAATAAGACCTTGGATCTTGAACTAATTATTTCATAAGATCACGCAATATTAAAGTTTCCAGTGTTTACAAGCCACGTTTGTCATGATGTTGGTTAGAAGGTCCCTGACTGTCAACTGTTAGCACATCTGCAGTGCATTCACCTTTCAAAAGGGAGAAATGTTGATTCTTCTGGACATGCCACTTGTTCCAAGAGGTCATGTTTATCCTTTTGGTTGTGTTTGTTTTAGTATGGATTTAATTTTTTCTTAATGGTTTTCCTTGTTTTTAAATTCACCATTTTGTGTTCTATTTGAGACATGGTTGAATACATATTATACACGTGTGGAACCAAAGTTCGAACAGATTGGGCAATTAACATGGGAGTCATTCATAATTTCCCTTTCCTCTTTAACTGTTCTATTCTGAATGTGCATGAATTCATTTGTTTTACTTTATGACGACAACTGGCCGATCCCAATTTCTCGCATATTGTTATGCCTTTGTTGCAAGCACTCTGCTTAGCAGGGGCCTTGAGTAATTACGCTCTACCAAAGTGCAAAACCGCTGTGCAGTCAAATCCTTTTGCTGGGAACTTATTTGTAGATAATTGAAAATCATTATAAATACACAAGGCGTCCCTCGGAAGAAAATTTAGACATTTAGCTAGGAATAATCCAATATGATTAATCCAAAATATAGATTTTTACAGGTCTTAACTTTTCTTTTAGTTTAAAGGCGACCTCCAGAATATGATGTAAAGATTTTTAAAAAGAAAGATTGAACTTTGATTTTAAAAGGATTACTCACCACTTTGCTGCAATGTGCTAGGATATAGAGTTGGGCCAGTGATTTTTCCAACCAGTGAATTTTGTACCTTGTTGGATGAAAGAGAGAGAGAGAGAGAGTGAAAAAAGATGCTACATGTGGGGAAAACACTCAGAAAATTCCCAGGTGTCCGACATAAAGCTGTTGCCTGCCTTTCAGGCATTTAGTATGTATTTTTGTGAGTTGACTTGTTTTTTATCGTGTTTTATTTCATGTGGTAATCTGTCTAATTTGTAATCTCCAACTAAACACTTCTGCAAGATTTATTTTATTCTTGTCAGACAAGTAATTCAAAAAATGGTTTTGTTCCTTTGTTTAACATTTTTATTTTCTTTTTGTATAATTCTCTTTCCCTTTTCATTCTGAAAATATAAATGCAGCATCATTTGTTTAAACAAAGGCTGAGAAGCCTTTCTAATATTCTCAGCAATAACAGCAGCAGCAGTTGGCATCTATGTATCTTATTTAACAAAGAAAAGTTATCGAATGGCAAACATAGAGGCATAAAGAAAAGCTGATGGTAATGTTAGGATAGTGAGCAAAGAATTGGCCACAAAGTTGTGATTTAAGGAAGATAGGCAGCTGGCATGTCAGGGTTGACGAGATGTATGCAGAACTCACCAGAGTATTAAGGACAGAGTGTGCAATGGGAGTTAAGAGCTTGAGAAGTTTACAGAGATAGTGGGGAGGTGTGAGGTCAGGGAAGAATTTAAATACTGAATGTGAGCAAACGAAAGGCCAATGTAACTCAATAAAGCTCAGTAGCTCTGGGCAAGTGGACGTAGTGCAAAATAGGATATCGGCAGCAAAGACTTAGATGAGCTGAACATTAAGGCGGGGGAGCAATAGAACAGTGTGCTTACTGTGTAGAAGTGACAGAAGCATGTTAAATGTGCTGAGGTGGCTCGGAAGTGGGTCCTGTTGCAGAGGTGAATCATTGTGGTTGACAGGATTGAAATTGGAAGTCCAATTCCGTTGAATAGGAGCTAAAGCTAATGAGGGAGGATATACTGCAGGAAACACAGAATGAGGCTGGGGGCAGGACACAACAAGGATTTTAAAGGAGAGAGCAGAGAGGTGGAACGTGATGAGATACGGTGAAGAAACCGGGGAAAGATCAAAGTGTAACTTGATAATAATAATGGTCCCTCCATCACCATGTTTTCAGGTACAGTCAGGTGAAAAGACTTCAGGAAGGCTAAAGTATCACTGCCGAAAGGTAGTCAGCACAGTCTACTCTGATCGAGTTAGATAAAGAACAACAAGGAAAGGCTCAAGTGGAACATTAATGCCAGCATGGGCTGGTTGTGGCTGAATGGCCTGTTTTCAATTTGTTTGTCCTTGAGATGTAGGCGACATTGGCAAAGGGAACATTTATTGCCCATCCCAAATTGATTGCCTTGAGAAGATAGTGGTGAGCATCCTTCTTGAACTGCTGCACCTGGTGTAGTTACGGAAGGAGTTCTAGGGTTTTGACCCAGCAACCAAAAAGGAACGGCGATATAATTCCAACTCAGGATGGTGCGTTGTTTGGAGGGGAATCTGCAGATGGTGAGGTTCCCATGTGCCTGCTGCCTACCAAGTGGTAAAGGGCACAGGTTTGGAAGGTGCTGCCGAAGGAGCTTGGGCAAGTTGCTGTAATAAGATTATAGGTGGCAAATGCTTGTTCACTAGTTAATGGGCATTCTGGGGGGAGATGCAGAGCTAAACAGTGATCGGTGATCTCTCTGAGTGCAAAGGGATAGTAGTGTGGGGTATGAAGACATCAAGAAGATTGTAGATTTTAACCCTCAGCAGGTAAAGTGGACTGGTAGTTCAGCGAAAGAGGGGATGCTTTATATATTGAATGAAAATTAAGCTGTTGAAGATGTTCAGAAATATAATATAAATATATATATTATATATATAACTCCTGAGCCTGCGGAGTATGGTAACATTTGTACTGCTTGGTGCTTCATTCATTCTTTCCTCATGGGCGGTGGAAACTTGAGGTACAGGTGTAATATTTTCATTGTTTTAACTAATTAACGTTGAGGAGTATATGGTCGAAATTTATGAGCAATTGCACACTTTTTAAAAATCATTTTCTCACTTTTACACTCAAATAATGGTGTTGGTACATGGTGAGTGGCACAGTGGTTAGCTGCTTCACAGCGCCAGGGACCTGAGTTCGATTACTGGCTTTGGTCACTGTCTGTGCCGTGTCTGTGTGGGTTTCCTCCAGGTGCTCCAGTTTCCTCTCACAGTCTGAAAAACGTGCTGGTTAAGTACGTTGGCCATGCTAAATTCTCACTCAGTGTACCCGAACAGCCACCGGAGTGTGGCGACGAGGGGATTTTCACAGTAACTTCATTGCAGCGTTAATGTAAGAATACTTGTGACACTAATAAATAAACTTAAACTTAAAAAAAACAGTGACAGCTGAATGGGGAATCCTAAAATACTGATTTAGCTTCACGCAGGAGCCAGGTTACTCAAAGTCTACTTCACCATATGAGAACCAAAATCATGACATGATTTAAATAGCTGGCCAAATCAATTAGAACAAATTAATAACCAACAAAATAAATGATTATGTTTTACAACATGATTGTCTATTAATGATCATAAATGTTTGTGCAACTTCATCAAGTCTGTGTTTGTGTAAAATATATTTGGTAGAAGAAAATTGATCCCATTGTCTGATGCTGAAGATAATTAATCTTGATGAATGTCTTACTTGTATTTGAGGTTAAACCGCAATGTACCTTACCAAAAAGAAACATTATTCTGCCGTATAATAAAAATTAATGCTGGCCTGATTACCTTCCCTGAACTTTTTCCAGAAAAAAATCTGCAGCTAAATACCGGGTTGTGTTCAGCATCTGAAAAAGCATTCTGTAAAGTTTCTCGTAAGGACTTTTCATTGTTGCTTTCCGATGAAATGCTCCTATGCTCGCTTGTAATTTCCTAAAATTTAACAGTCACCACATAATGTAGGTCACAGTTTGCCCCGAGGAGCTGTCTGCCACTTGAGTCCATATCCTACAGCGACTGGGTTCTTGAAACACAGCCAGTATTTTAATCGCTGTCAGTTTTGGGAGGAAAAACATAGCTTCTGCAGACTGATGAAGATAGATCTTTTCATAGTGTTCCCTGGTTCCAACTGAGCTTCCTATTTAATTACAGCTGAAGTAAAAGCTCACTATACCATACATTTCTCAAAGCAAATAGAATGTTGTTGTTTATATTAACAATTGAGTATCCAGGTTTTTCTCATCTTTGTAGTTCACTTGAGTGCATACTGTGACCTCTCATGGACTGCATACTAAGTTTAAATCAATAATCCCATTAAGTTTGAATATATCTCAAACTGTGATTACCAATATATTCCGGTGTTCTTATTTAGCATCTAATGATTTGTTTTAAATATCTTTAAGCTCACGAACTTCAAACCAGTAAGTCAGAAATATAAGTGCGTATTGAACTTAGTTGCTTTCAATGCAAAGGTCACTCTCAGGGATCAGTTAAAGTCCACAGTTGTGGTTTGGAAACTCCTGTATTTTAATCACTCATTTATCTTTGCTCCATTGACTTATTTTAAAATCTTTTAAATTATCTTTTTTAATATCCCTCTGTACTGTCGAAACTGTAATATTCAGTCACTGGGAAAATGGCATGCACACTTGGGTGTGTCATTTTCTTTCTCGTCCTGTTGCAACAACTGAACAATGAAAACTTGAAAGGATCTTGGTTTAAAGCAAACCTGGCCTTCTCCCTGGAAAATTCTACTGATTTCATGCAGCTTTCAACTATATGATCATAAAGAATAACTAATGCCAATTTTTCTTTCTTTAGGTATTTGATTGGTGAAGAAGGCTACTGTCTGACGTCTATGCAGAGTGCTCTGACATACGTGGAATCTTTATCCAAAGGATGAATCCTATAGTTTACATTCACTATGCATCTTCAAGAATTCTTTCTTGTTACAACTTAGTAATGGTTTATTTTTATATTTAATCCACTGGATTCAAGGCACAGTTTGTTCATGAATATATAAAATAAGTTAAAGCATTACATTATTTGGGTCAATCGTTTTGGCGTTGCACACAATAATCTCACTAAAAAAGAATGTTTTGTCTATGAGATTGTTGGAACTAAATACTCTTATTATGAAAGCAAACTGCTACGGATGCAGAAAAGCAAACAGAAAATGCTGGAAATTCTGAGCGGTCTGTCAGCAGGAGAGAGAATAGAGCCAATGTTTTGAGTCTGGATGGCGCTTCGTCAGAGCACGATATTTTGATTGCTTGAGGGTAATAATGTAAAACTGCACAGAGGGGAAGGAAGAAAACTCAATATTGTGTATTAATGTTGGAGAACAATGTTGGAGAATACTGCTGCACACTGGTGGGCAGTCGTGTTAGAGAAGACCAAACCCCCATTCTGCACCAGTGCAGCCATTGAATTCTCTGTGGTATTGGTTTTGTTCTTTGGTTAGATATTGTAATGTATTTAAACTATTTGTTTAGAAGGTGTTTTTTTAAATAGTATATTAAGTCCTAAGTTAGCAGATTGGTTTATTTTCTATGTTGTCGTAGTTATTTAAAATGGGAAGATGTAACACTCTTAATAGGAACTGTGTATCAGAATTCTAACACTCTGCCTTCTGATGCTGCTTTGCCAAACCTTGAGTGCACGCATGCCTAAGAAAAAGGAAGACATTTACCAAGATCATAAAGATTTCTGATGTTGTTCCTATGAATAATGCCTACCTTATGTTCTCAATGACTTCTAAATATTTTTTATGTCTTTCTGTTGCACTTTATTTTATATATTTGTATAAACATTTCAAGAAGTAATTGTCAAAAATCAACCTGATGCATGTGTCCAATGTCATGTCTAAAATGGGTGCATGGTGGCACAGTGGTTAGCACTGCTGCCTCACAGTACCAGGGACCCAAGTTCAATTCCCAGCTTGGGTCACTATCTGTGCGGAGTCTGTACATTCTCTCTGCGTGTACGTGGGTTTCCTCCGGGTGCTCCGGTTTCCTCCCACAGTCCGAAAGACGTGCTGGTTCGGTGCATTGGCCATGCTAAATTCTCCCTCAGTGTGCGCGAACAGGCGCCGGAGTGTGGCGACTAGAGGATTTGCACAGTAACTTAATTGCAGTGTTAATGTAAGCCTACTTGTGACACTAATAAATAAACTTAAACTTAAAACTTTAAATTCTTAGAAACCCTACAGCACAGAAAGAGGCCATTCGGCCCATCGGGTCTGCACCGACCACAATCCCACCCAGGCCCTACCCCCATATCCTTACATATTTACCCACTAATCCCTCTAACCTACGCATCCCAGGACATTAAGGGCAATTTTTTAGCATGGCCAATCAACCTAACCCGCACATCTTTGGACTGTGGGAGGAAACCGGAGCACCCGGAGGAAACCCACGCAGACACGCAGAGAATGTGCAAACTCCACACAGACAGTGACCCAAGCCGTGAATCGAACCCAGGTCCCTGGAGCTGTGAAGCAGCAGTGCTAACCACTGTACTACCGTGCCTAGACGCGCCAAGAGTTAAGCAGCCCCCACTTAGAACCCAGAACCTGCTAAAGAGGCTTTGCTGTGAATCCTCTAGAAGTTGTTAGGCGGTTGTCAGCTATGATATCACACATGTTTGTGCTGTGGTGATGCTATTGATTTGCCTTATTTAAATAGCATAATGGATTGCTTGGAGCACCAGTCAATCACTGACCATTTTCCCAAAAGACTTTCAGGGGAATCAAAATAAAATAAGTCTTTTAGCCTTTGAAAAGGAGAAAGGAAGAGTTTCACATAATTCTTTATTAGATCCATAAAGGTAAGGCAGCCTGCTTTTTTTTCATTAAAACCAAGCAGTGTTTGGGTAAATACAGGAGTAACTACTTTTAACAATGCCCCTGACACCTCATCATCATCGCGCATCCAGATTCAGCAATATTTACCCAAACAACATTTTTTTGCTGATTGGACTGTGTAAAAGTTTAAAGTTTATTTATTAGTCACAAGTAGGCTAACATTAGCACTGTAATGAAGTCACTGTGGAAAAGGCTCCTTGTAATTGATTTTGGTATGTTGGATATGATGTATGTTTTATGACTATTTGTTACTAGGGATCGTAAAGACCAGAGAAAAATCAGTCTTGAATCAAAATTTTCTTTGCTTTGAATCACTAAGTACATCATCGAACCTGAAACAGAGGTAGATTATTTGGATTCCATAACATGCAAGTTGGTTTTACTATGAAATTGAAATAATATATTTTCCAAACTGTGTCAGCTTTCTGTGAAAGAAGAACGCAGTTGCAAAAGTTACCTGCTAATTTAAGTTTTGCAAACCGGCCTTTAAGCCTGGCTATCTATTAAATTGTCCGCTAATAATAGGTGACTAAAGCACATTACTGCGGATGCTGGATTCTGAAACAAAAACAGAAAATCTCAGCAGGTCTGACAGCATCTGTGGAGAGAGCATTAGAGCTAATGTTTTGAGTCTGGGTGACCATTCATCAGCTCTGACAAAGGGTCATCCAGACTCATTCTCTCTCCAATAATACATGACATCTCAGTAGCAGGAGTGGAGAGATTACATAAAATTGCATAGAATGTACAGCACAGGGAGAAGCCATTTGGCCCAACCAGTCTGTGCTTGCATTTATGTTCTGTACAAGTCACCTTCCATTCGTTCATCTTCTCCTCCCACACATCTTTCCTGATGGACGTAATTGTGCAGTTCTGGCACTATTCTGTCAGTCTTTTCTGCACATTTGCCAGCATGTTTACATCCTTTTTATAGTATGAAGTCCAGACCAGTGCGGCCTGACCAGGACGCTGTACAAGTTTGACATAACTTTGCTACTTTTAAACCCCTAGAAATAAATCTCAGTGCCTTTTATCATTTTTCATTGCTTTGCTGACCTGAGATTTTGCTTGTAATTATTTGTTAGCCTTGTATCTGTTTGCTCTTCTACTCAATTCAGTTTCTTATTTTCTAAGGTGCGGGTGATGTTTTCATTCTCTCCTCCCCTCCCCTGACCCATCCCTCCAAAATGCATACCTCACATTTACCTAAAGTCCATTTGCCATTCAACTGACCAGTCTGTAAGCCTTCTAATGTCATCTTGTGTTATGTTGCAATCTCCCTCAGTGTTAGCAATATCCCTCAGTTTGGAAGAGAAAAAATTGACATGATTTCTCTGAAATTGAAATGCTTCGACAGGAATCCGTAACAAATTAGCTTGTGCAAAATGTAGTGAAGTTCGTGAAAGCAAGTTGAAAAGAGAACATCATCTTAACTTTCCTTTAACCTCTTTGAACATATTTTTCAAAAAAATCTCAGTGGAAGGAATACTTTCCATTTATTGTCATTTGTGCAAGATTGCAACTTGTAACTCAAGATCCTCAGTTGTCAATTAGAAGGACTGTTTAAGCACTGAGTTGCGGTTTGTTGTGATCTTCAGTCAAATGTGGACTAATTTATAAATATATCGTGCACATTTCAAATATTAGAAATGGCATTTTAATGATTTACTGATAAAGTTGCAAGGAAACAAAGCAATAGAATGTGAATACATAAAGAATTTACCATGAAAAGTTCTAGACATTATGGCCACTTTAAGGAATCTGTTGATGTGCTGCCAATAATTTGATAAATGACTATTGTCCTGATATAGCTCTAAGAATGAATTTTAAAAGAATTGAAATGATTAAATGATTTCATCAGGCATCAGAGACCTTTTTTGTGGTAATTTAAAAAAACATTAAACTCAACTGACATTTGGAACTGAATGCTACTGCCTGTCTTCTGAATCCCACTAGATTTAATTGTTGCTATAAAACTTTACAATTCTATAATTTATTGATTGGTACAGCGAAGTCCATCCATCTGTTATGCTCTTCCCCAGGACTGGTTCTAAATCAAGACTTGCACATAAGATTTTTGAGCCACTTAGTAAGGGAGGATAGTTGAGGTGATTTCTCATTGTCTCCTTCATAGTTTTTATCTTCAAATTACTTTCTTCTATGTGTTCTGCAACCAAAGCTAAGGAGCCTTGCCTACCTTTAAATGGGGTTTGAGCACTTTCACCCAGCAGACCCTACTGCATGTCTTCCGGTATATAGGTCTGATGCTCCAGTCTTAACTCACTGGGGCAGTCTGGGGGACCAGAGCCCAACCCTTTAGACCCTGCTGAGAATGCTACCACTGAGCCAGTGTTCACTGTGTTGGGATGTGAGTACCTTGCTGGACATCGACCAGTATTTGAAGACCATGCTTGAGTCTCAATTCAGCAGGCTGTTGAGGACTTGAACCCTTCATCCTTCTACTCTGAGATGGGAAAACTGACACCAAAACAAAGTGTCGCTGAGTAATTCACGTCAATCTTAGTTTCATAAACACAAGCATATGAATTAGGCGGAGGAGTAGGCCCCTCAAGTTGGCTCTGCAGTTTGATAGGATCAAAGCCGATCTGATTGTCGCCTCAACTCTCTGATCTAACTCCTATACTTTTGACTCCCTTTTCAATCCAGACATCTTGCAACAAGATGTCAGGAAAAGAATTTTCAGCAGAGTAACTCGGGTAAAATATTCAATGGCATTCCTCGGAAGAGCAGTCCAGCACCCTACTTCTACTCCAGTCCCACTTGAGGCATTGTTGTGCACTGAGTTATCTTTTAGTATTCTGTAGAGTGTACACAACTTTGTTTTATGAACTGGTCTTGGTTATTTGAGTTGAATTATCTCATGCATTTGCCGACATATTAATGTTTCATTTATGATTGTGCATTTTGAAACAATTATCCTTTCTGAATGCTAGGTAGAATTGAATGGGTGATGTGAGGTTGATATTTTTGAATGTATGAAACACTTGTATATATAAAATGAAGTTTCAGTAATACTAAAATCTTTTAAGCTGGGGTTATTGAGAGGGGCAGTAAGTGAGAAAAGACTGAAGTGCCTTGCGGGGATCTAGAATAAAATTGGTCTAAGTCTCATGGAGGTTGATGTTAGGTGGAAATTGTATCATGTTAGTCACTCAAGGTGGCTATGTAAGTTAGAAAGAAATTTTTATAAAAAATAGTTACATTTTAGACCCTTGTATAATATTTATATTTGGAAGGAATAAGTGTGTATAGATTGTGAAATTACTGTGAATTTTGAAGTGAAAGCCCATAATCTTTTTGATCTACATCTGATCTGATTTAACCACAAAAATGAAGCCAGAAAAGATGGTATTGATTTTCTTTCACAATTCTGCTGATGTTTCTGTATGACCTGCTAATAATGTGAAATCTGCTTGAAGATTACCTTTAACATTACTGCTTCATTTAAAGGGAAGGTCTGCATCTTTTTTGATAATCTGACGAAACTTGAAACACTATTTTTAAATGGGTCTTTGAATCAATGATGATATTGTACAAAGGTTTGAGAAAGTAAGGTGTTGGATCAATGGAACTGCATCCATTCGTTCCAAGTGCTGTCTTTTTTAGCCCACGGTTGTTAGAAAGTTTCTTTCTTTCTGCGCCGTTCATGGATCTTAACAATAATGATGAGAAAAACCTGCACACGTTCACAGGGAAGGTGTGCTGGTCGGGCTAATTTACTTTATACTGCTGGAATTCTATGGCAACACTGCCACAATTTCTGTAACTTGTTGAATGTAACCCCAATGTTATTTCAAGGACATTTAAGTTTATTTACTAACTTATGCTCACAAACAAATTAAGTTGTTGATTCTTCTGTAAAAATGCAAGAAACATTAATGTTCTGCCTGAATTATATATTTATTCAATTGTTTAAATGTAATCTTCTGAATGTATTAATAGAGAAAGTGAATGTATAGATTATTGTGATTTCATATTTTTTGCAAAGTAAAAATAAAGTTATGGTGAGGGAAAGATCCTGGCTTTGAGCTTTCTTGATCGCTGAGCTGTCACCTTAAATGCGACTCTCCATTTTTCCTCTTTGAATTTTAAGTTTCATTTCAATAATGACAAATTTGTACACTAAAACTACTTTAGAGAAATAATATTTCATAGTGTAATTCTAATCGATATTGCCTATAATCGAATCAGATTGAATATCTCTTTAAATTAGTGCTATGATTTTGAAAAATCACAACACTCCAAGATCTCATTGAACTACATTTTCTTTGTGGAATTCAATTATCTAGGAAAACCGTATACAGGTTTTGTTCCGGTTTGTATCTAACATTACTAGAATACCTGTGGAATCCAACCTGAATGGGGGCCGGTGGTGGGTGGTGCCACTCAATCAGATAGCCAAAATGTCACTTCAGTCTGCTGTCTGTCCACTATTCCAGTGTGTGATTGTTTTGACATATTAAGAGCTGCAGTGTAAACTCCTCTGTATTTAACTTGTGATTTGCTTTACGTTGCTTGGTCTCTGCTTCCAGGCATTTTTCCATAGCATGGGAAATGTGACTCGGTACAATACATTCAATGGATGAAGATGTATTCTGTGTCTGTACTACTTTGAACAGTTGCTGCCACTTCGATCACACAATTTATCCCTGCTGTTTTAGTTTAGAAATATTCTGGACGAGCTTCTTTGGGGTGAGATTTGTCTTGAGCAGCAATAAAAACAAGGTGATAACCTGCTCCACACTTGGCCTGATTTTCTTTTGCAATATATGGGCCGCTGATTCCCTCTTGCCCTTCTACGCTACTGCCTAGGTTGAATTGCACCCTCACTCTTCAATTAAAGTTTCAGTTCAATCTTTGGTCAGTTAATTTTAATCATTTTTTCAGAAGGAGGAAACATTTAGTCAAGCAATTATTTTGCTTTTAACATTTTAGCTCAAGAGCTTCTTCAGCATTTATTTTTCAAAAAATATTGTTTCATTGCCAATGCAACTCGCAAAGCCACAATGATAACAAGATGTTGTTTGTGTAATAATTTAATTACCAAAAGCCACAAGATGCTATTTTAATCCCAGAAATAATTCTAATATGATATTTGTCTCCAGGTTTTGGTGCAATTGGGGGCAATTTCAGCAAAGCTTTATCCCTGAGGTGCAGTTTTTCTGGACAAGAATGTCTGTTTTATAAATTTTTCCCTGAATTATTCTTCACAACTCACCTTCGAGAGGGTAGTCGTACTGAAATTTGTCCTGTAGCCTCCACAGGAAATTTTGTCCCACTTTAACCTATTTGATGCTTAAGTCATGTCTCATTTTCACCAGCTAATCACTGCTTCACAAGTTAACATTGCATGGCAAATCCATCACCATTTACTAACGTAAGAACTAGGAGCAGGCGTAGGCCATCTGGCCCCTCGAGCCTGCTCCACCATTCAATAAGATCGTGGCTGATCTTTTCGTGGACTCGGCTCCCCTTACCCGCCTGCTCACTATAGCCCTTAATTACTTTACTGTTCAAACATTTAACTATCCTTACCTTAAAAACATTCAATGAGGTAGCCTCAACTGCTTCACTGGGCAGGGAGTTCCACAGATTCACAACCCTTTGGGTGAAGAAGTTCCTCCTCAACTCAATCCTAAATCTGCTCCCCCTTATTTTGACGGCATGCCTCCTAGTTCTAGTTTCACCTGCCAGTGGAAACAGTGGAGACTTCATGTGCAGAAGGCAGCATGGCCAGTTTTTGCGCATCTTGATGTTTTTTTCTGGTCTTTGTGGTTTAGTAGTGTAGAACTTGATTCATTTGCACTTCTGCTTTATTAGCTCGACTTACGTTTACTTCCTGATACACAAGCATGGCAGGTTACGAAACAGATTCTGAAGAAAGCAGTCCATTTTACCCCAACCATCTAAATATCAACATGTTCCTCAAATTGCCCGAAGGCTTCAAAAGACAGCAAGAAATTATAGGTCGACTTGAAGGTTAGAAGTGTTTTTGCCATGCATTTTATGATCCACATTTACACATGCACTAAAATTTATTCCACACTTTCCTGGATTCCTCATATTGGGAGGTTAAAATCACAAATTGGGATCAGATTCCATGGATGCTTGTTGAGAAGCACTTGCCTCCATAGTTTGTAGCAGACTGAACTTGCACATCTGATCTTCTGCTGGGTCTCGGGTGACTGCAGCATCATTGCCCAGCCCGCCTCCCTACCCCATACCAGATTTTCAAGCCACTCTCAATCTCTTCAAATCTACATACAAGAAGCCTGTCATTGACTGTTGCCAAATCAAAACACATGTTAACCTGTGTGTGGTCAGCCAAGTAATCCTGGTACCATATATGTGGAAATAGGGACTCTGGAATATTTTGAGCACACCCCATACCTTGGCAGCCACTTCTCTCAAAAGGCCACCGAAGGTATTTGAGTTCAAAGCTGATGCTATGAGGACAAATTTCCACAAGATCCCCTCAGAAGTTCATGCTCAGTGCTTTTTGCTGTTGTGTCACTCTGTCCACCAACTGTAGGCTGCTAGATGGAATCCTCACACTTTCAAATCAGTTTATGAAATATATATATATTCCAAGACTCCTCTCACAAACAAATTTCACACCTGCCAGTGAATTGAAATTGAATGTAGAATTGGAAGAAATAGCACCAAAAAGAAACTTCCAAATCCTTTGTTGCGAAACCCCGATCACACTATAAGCTTTTTCAGCAAACTGTTTTCTAGTTAAAGTAAATCTAAATGTGTTCTAGGGTTACAGCTATGGATTTGAAAGCTATTAGTTACGCCATAGCTTTGATGAATCTTTTACCAAACATAGCCTTGTGCAACTTTAAACATTTATTTGTCTACTGTCAAACTAAACGCATTTCCAAAATGGTTGGAAACATTACAGTTGTCATGCTATTTTGCTCAATAATAAATACTGTCCGTCTTGTAGCTAGTGATTATTCACAGTTAATTTACGCTGAAAAAACACTTCCCTTCCCTGCTTCTGGAGTGAGATTGGCCTGGCCCAGGCTGGCGCGGGGGCTGTCTTAATGCATAACAATTTTAGACATATTCCCGTGCATGCAAGAATCTGAAATACCATTCATGCATTTGTAGTTCATGTTCAAAGAATCGTTGTGCTGCAAATTGCAATAAGGAGCAAGTACATAAAGGCTAACAGTAAAGTACAATTGAGACTATCTTAACAGTTTGATTCACCTGAGGGTCCTGGCCTAAAACCTAAAAAAAGCACTTTATTAGTGCAAGATGCTGACCCGATCTGATGGCTATGAAAGCATGTAGTGCCCCTGATAATTGCAAACATGGCAAGTGACAGGCAGGCAGACAGTGCATTGGGCTGGATTGTCAAAATGCCATCAACATTGGAGTAAACATGCCACGCTACATCATGTACAGAAGACTGAGTAATCAAAAAACATTCACATAAAACAGTTTAGCATAGACACTTCAGCCCCTTATTCCTTATTTATACCTGAATCCCAGACAGACTAATTGAGCTAGATTATGTATAAATGCAGGCAACCCTAATCATCTTCAAAACTTCAAATATTTATTTTGCCATTTGAAAAATGTAATAGGATTCAATCTAACCAATAGTCTAAAAGTGACGATAAGCCCGCGTGTAGTTTATATTGATATAACATCTGTTCTGCAGAAGTTTTATATGATTTTAAGCTTGGTAACGTGAACTGCAATTTGGCCAGCCCACTTAACCAGTTTTCTTTTTGAATTTTGAATTTGTTACTTTAAAAAATGACCAAAAGCATTAATTATAAGAAAGCGTTATCATTATTAATATGATACATGCCTACTTAGAATGAGCTAGAATCTAAAACCTGACTTATTTTTTAAACAAAATCTGGTTCAGTGGATGATATCATAGAAATCGTAGAAACCTTACAGTGCAGAAGGAGGTCATTCGGCCTATCAAGTCTGCACCGACAACAATCCCACCCAGGCCCTATCCCCGTGACTCCACATATCTACCCCGCTAATCCCTCTAACCTATGCATCCCAGGACACTAAGGGGCAATTTAGCATAGCCAATCGACCTAACCTGCACACCTTTGGACTGTGGGAGGAAACCAGAGCACCCGGAGGAAACCCACGGAGACACAGGGAGAATGTGCAAACTCCACACAGACAGTGACCCAAGCTGGGAATCGACCCAGGTCCCTGGCGCTGTGAAGCAGCAGTGCTAACCACTGTGCCGCCCAATATATATTTTTGTGTCGCCTTATTTAACATTTTATCTCACAGCCATTCCCTGGAAACCACTGTAGCTAGTGAGTTGTTCTGTTTATTTTACTTTTTAATGAGTTTGGTGGTGGAAGCACAAACAAATCATGGCCATTAGATATGTTGCCCAAGCCACAAAACCTTCTGCTTTTCTCTGTGTATCACTTGTGGGTTATAAAATGTTCCTCTGGAAGGAACTTCTGTAATATTGTATAACCTCAACTGACATTGGTCCATGCGTGACAATGAAGCTTAGCATAATGGTATTGCACGCCTTTGCAAACATGTTTCCTTTGTGGCTGTGTATAAATTATATCTTAACTCAATCTACCTGCCTTGCTTCTGTAACCCTTAAAATCCATACTGAATATAGATCTTATTAATCTCAGTTTTGACATTTTCAATTGAGCTAACTTCTACAACTTTTCGTTGAAGCGTTCAAAATTTCTATTACCCTTTGTATGAAGAAGGGCTTCCTGATATCAGCCCATAAGATCCTAGCTCTAATTTTTAAAAGAAATGTTGTTCCCAGTAATGGTTTCTTTCTATCTACCCTATCAACTGTTTCAGTCATCTGAAAACACCTTTGTTACATCCTTCCCTTACTCTTCTATACTCCGTCTAGTCTCTAAAATCAGTCCTCATAATAGAATCCTTTTAGTTCCAGTACCACAATGTTAAATTAGAACTGCAACCCTTCCAAGGCCAGTACATTTATGGGCGGCACAGTGGTTAACACTGCTGCCTCACAGCACCAGGGACCCGGGTTCAATTCCAGCCTCGGGTTACTGTCTCTGTGGAGTTTGTACATTCTCCCCATGTCTGCGTGGGTTTCCTCCAGGTGCTCCAGTTTCCTCCCACAGTCTAAAGATGTGCGGATTAGGTTGATTGGCCATGCTAAATTGACCCTGGTGTCAGGGGATTAGCAGGGTAAATATGTGGGGTTATGGGGATAGAGCTGGGTGGGATTGTGGTCGGTGCAGATTCAATGGACCAAATGGTCCCCTTCTGCACTGTAGGGATTCTATGGGGTATGGGTCAAATGTGGACAATTGGGAATAGCAAAACTTGGCGGTGTGGACAGGTTGGGCCGAAATGGCCTGTTTCCATGCTGTGAACCTCTATGACTCTATGACATCCTTCCTCATCTGTGGTACCTGGAACTGGCCACAGTGGCCAAATGGGTCAAACCAGACCTCCAACGTAACTGCCACCCTACTGTATTCCAACCTCATTGAGGCTGACATCCATTAGCCCTTTTCATTCATTCGCTGTACCTGCCTGCTAAGTTTTAGTAATTTCTGTATTTGGACCCAAGCATTCCTCTCACGTTTGCAGGTTCAAATCCTATCCCAGGACTTGATCACAAAAATCAAGGCTAACACTCCAGTGCAGCACTAATTGAGTGCTGCATTGTCAGAGATGCTATTTTTCAGATGAGATGTGAAACTGAAGCCCCTTTTGCCTGCTCAGCTCGATGTTAAATATTCCATGTCACTATTTGAAGATAGTCATGATGTGGAGATGCCGGCGTTGGACTGGGGTAAACACAGTAAGAGTAACACAGTAACCTGGTGTTGTTAAAACTCTTACTATTTGAAGAGCCATTATTTATCCAGCAATCAATATCACAAAAAATAATTATCTGACCATCATCATGTTGCAAATAGCAAACTTCCCACAAATAGTGAATTTAATCCTATATTACAACAATGACTACACTTCAAAAGTATTTAATTGGCTTTAAAGTGTTTTGAGATGCTTGGTGCTCATGAAAAACGCGCAATAAATACAAGTCTTTTTCCTTTATTCTCTCCCTTTAACTCTATCTGTCACATTTTTCCCACACACAATCGATTGATTAGAGAAAGTGAAATGAAGGATCAACCATGATCATATTGAATGGCGGAGCAGGCTCGAGGGGCCAAATGGCCCACTCCTGCTCCTATTTTCTATGTTTCTATGTCCCTTTGAACATAAGAATATATGAAATGGGAGCAGGAATAGGCCATTCAGCCCTTCAAGCCAACTTTGCCATTCAGTATGATCATGGCTAATTTTCTACTTCAACACCAGAAGGAGACCATTTGGTCCATTGAATCTGCACCGACCACAATCCCACCCAGCTCTATCCCCATAACCCCACATATTTACCCTGCTAATCCCCTGACACCAGGGTCAATTTAGCATGGCCAATCAATCTAATCCGCACATCTTTAGACTGTGGGAGGAAACTGGAGCACCTGGAGGAAACCCACGCAGGCATGGGGAGAATGTACAAACTCCACAGCACCAGGGTATGTTCAAGACTGAGAACTCTTCAAATCAGTCCTAATTGCCCTTGCCTCTTATTCTGAGCCTGTGCCCCCTGGTCTGGACCTTGCCTCCAGCCAGGGGGGAACATCCCTCCTGCATCTATCCTGTTAAGCTCTGTAAGATTTTAACATGTCTGAATGAGATCGTCTCTCATTCTGCTAAACTCCAGAGAATAAAGGCCCAATCTATTTAACCTTTCCTCATAGGACAATCCCTCCATCCCAGGAATCAGTTTGGTGAACCTTTGTTACACCCCCTCGATGGCTAGGATGTCTTTCCTTAGGTAGGGAGAACAAAACTGCACACAATAGTTAAGGTCTGGTCTCACCAAAGCTTACAGCAAGGTATCTTTACTCCTTTACCCAAATCCTATTGTAAGAAAGGGCAACATACCATTTGTCTTCTTAATTGCTTGCTGTATCTGCACGTTAGCTTTCAGTGATTCTTTAGGGAATCTATGGAAGCAAAATTCGAGGAGTCCAGATTAGGAAAGTGTTTGTAGGGATGAAATGACAATTCCTTTATAATGCAACATAAAATGGTTTCAATAAATCATAGAATCCCTGCAGTGCAGAAGGAGACCATTAAGACAGCCAATTTCAAGACATCAAATTTAATTTGATTTGATTTGATTGTCACTGTCACATGTAGGGCGGAATCTTGCTGTCCCACTCACCGGGAGAATTGGAGTGGGCGGGGACAGACCATACAAAGGTTCGTTGACCTCAGTCAGGAATTTCTGGCCTTGGGGTGAGCGTGGCCGGAAACCATTCCCCCCCCCACCCCGTATTAGTATACAATGAAAAGTATTGTTTCTTGCACGCTATATAGACAAAGCATACTGTTCATAGAGTACATGGGGAGAAGGAAAAGAGAGGGTGCAGAATGTAGTGTTACAGTCATAGCTAGGATGTAGAAAAGATTAAGTTAATAAAAGGTCGGTCCATTCAAAAGTCTGATGGCAGCAGGGAAGAAGCTGTTCTTGAGTTGGTTGGTACATGACCTCAGACTTTTGTATCTTTGTCCCAATGGAAGAAGGCCTGGTGGCACAGTAGTTAGTACTACTGCCTCACAGCACCAGGGACCTGGGTTTGATTACCGGCTTGAGTCACTGTCTGTGCGGAGTCTGCACGTTCTCCTCGTGTCTGCATGGGTTTCTTCCGGGTCCTCCGGTTCCCTCCCACAGTCCGAAAGATGTGCTGGTTAGGTGTATTGGCCATGCTAAATTCTCCCTCAGTGCCCGAACAGGCACCGGAGTTTGGCGACTAGGGGATTTTCACAGTAACTTCATTGCAGTGTTAATGTAAGCCTACTTGTGACATTAATAAATAAAACTTTTTAAAAAGGTGGAAGAGAGTATGTCCGCGGTGCGTGGGGTCCTTGATTATGTAGGCTGCTTTTCCTAGGCAGCAGGAAGCACCGGTGCTTCACAAGGCTGTGTCCTCAGCCTCTTACTACACTCCTTATACACCGATATCTGCCTGGCCAAATTCCCCTCCAACTCAGTTTTCAAGTTTGCTGATGACACCACCATAGTGGGTCCGATCTCAAACAATGATGAGACGGAGTACAGGAAAGAGATAGAGAATCTGGTGAACTGGTGCGATGACAATAATCTCTCTAATGTCAACAAAACAATGGAGATAGTCATCAGTTTCAGGAAGTTTAGTGGAGGGCATGACCCTGTCCACATCAACAGGGATGAAGTGGAAATGGTCGAGAGCTTCATGTTTCTAGGTGTCCAGATCACCAACAACTTGTCCTGGTCCGTCCATCCGAACGCTATAATTAAGAAAACCCATCAACGCCTCTACTTTCTCAGGAGGCTAAGGAAATTTGGTATGTCCTCTACAACTCTCACCAACCTTTACAGATGCACCATAGAAAGCAATCTTTCTGGTTGTATCCCAGCTTGGTATGGCTCCTGCTCTGCCCAAGACCGCAAAAAACTACAAAGGGCTGTGAACGAAGCCCAGTCCATCACGCAAACCAGCCTCCCACCCATTGGCTCTGTCTACACTTCCCCACTGCACCAGAAAAGCAGCCAGCATAATCAAGGACCCCACGCATCCCAGACATACTCTCTTCCACCTTCTTCCATCGGGAAAATGATACTAAAGTCTGAGGACACGTACCAACCGACTCAAAAACAGCTTCTTCCCTGCTGCCATCAGAATTTTGAATGGACCTATCTCGTATTAAGTTGATCTTTTTCTACAATGTAGCTATGACCGTAACACTACATTCTACACTCTCTCCTTTCCTTCTCTATGTACGGTATGCTCTGTCTATACAATGCACAAGAAACAATATTTTTCACTGTATACTAATACATGTGACAATAACAAATCAAATCAAATGTAGACGGAGTCAATGGACGGGAGGCTGGTTTGCGTGATAGACTGGGCTACGTTTGTAGTTTCTTGTGGTCTTGGTCAGAGTAGGATCATGCCAAGCTTTGATACATCAGAAAAGGATGTTTTCTATGGTGCATCTGTAAGAGGTGCTTCAGAGCAGTACCTTGTGTATCCCAAGCTGTATGTATATTTGTGCTATTTGTAAAATCAGCTGGCAGTAACCAGTGTAACTGTATGTGTGGCATGATTGGAAATAAAGGATCTGATAAAAAGGTTAACAAAGGCAATGTTTCAGTTTTCTCCCAGTCTTCAATCCTTCAGTGGTCTGAGGGTCTGGCTCCAAAACCTGCATATTTTTATCATGAATCATAGCCTGCTGAGGCATATCTCTTCTGGCATGTCAAAGCAAGTGTGCCTGTGTACACATCTGTTGTTGGGTACGGGTGTGTACCGCATGATTGAAAAAGTAGTAAATACATCTCCCTCTCGTGCCTCCTCTAATTCCCAGAAGTATCTTTGTTACTGTGCTAAATCTCAGGGGTTGCCGTTTGCCAAAACAAATCTTAAGCGAATTGGGGAAGGGGGATGGTTTGATGCATCGAATATTCGTATATCTACATTTTTGTTCAAACACCCATCAGATCCTATCCAAAAAATTTTTAATTGCGCCAACCCACAAATCCCTTCCCTAAATGAAAACCAGCTCAGTTTGCCTATATAAAAACAGAATCAAGTGATTCGCCACTGGCTTAGCCTGAAGTCTGCTAAAACTTCAGGCTAAGCCTGAAAAATCCCAATGTTTCTTTTCTGACTTTATAGTATCAACGAAATGTTACAGAAGGAGGCCCTTCAGCCCATTGTGGAGGCGATATTCCGTCCTCATCCAACACAGGTGTGAATCCCGTTATAGCCAGAAACTCTCGCGAAAGGGCCACAATGGAATTTGCACCAGGGAGATCCCAGAATGAGACCTTTCCCACCCCTTGCCGGCAATGTCAACAGGTTCAAGCCCAGCGAGAGCATAAACTTGATTACCATTTATTTAAATATATTTAAATATTCAAACCTGACTTAAAGCTGTATCTTCTGGGAACATCTTATATTCATACTTATTGATGTGATATAACATTGACGGGAATCACTACCAGTCTCCAAAAATGGAGACCAGATGTGATGACCACACCGGGGGCTTGGAGGCCAGTATAGCCCCCAGGTGGTCAGGGACATGGCAGGCACAGCCCTTTGGCACCCTTGCAGTGCCAACCAACACTGCCAGGTTCATACTGCCAGTGGCGGGGAATATAGGGGGTTAGGGCCTGTAGGTGACCACATTGGGGGCCTGGGGGTTTCTGATGCTGGCAGACTTGGGGGGTATAGATTGGTGTGCTCCTAGGAGAATAAGCCCAATTTCTCCAATGTTTCTTTGTATTGAAAATTCCAAATTCAGTTGAACCTGCCCCCTCCACACTCTCAGGCAATGCATTCCAGAACATAACCTCATGCTTTGTGAGAGAGTTTTTCCTTATGTCGATTAGCTTCTTTTACTTTTGACCTGTGCCCTCTCATTCCTGATCCTTTGACAAGTGAGAACAGTTTCTCCCTATCTCCTCTGTCCAGATTCCTTATGATTTTTTTGTACCTCTATCAAATCCACTTTCAGCCTTCTTTTCTCCAAGGAAAACTGTCCTAACTTGCCCAGTCTGTCTCCGGAACTGACATTCCTCATCCCAGAAACCATTCCTGTGAATCTTTTCGGCACACTTTCCAATGCCTGCCCAATCTTCCAACTAAGGCTGAACTAGCGTCCTGTACAAGTTCAACATAACAGCCAGGAATTTACACCTGTGTTACCACGAGTGCAAAAGGTGACATGGGCGCCACAAGAGCTAATAAACAAGAATCTCACTGGTGAAATCTCATTTTCAGATTTTCCTTGCCCCCCACCCCTACTCCCCCCCCCCTCCCGTCCCCCCCATTGCCAATGACATAATGAGGTACCGGTCCAGGAAGATCAGGAACCTCATTTCAATAAATTATCATATAATATCATTTTGGGCTTACCCACTGTATCCCCGCACCCCTCCCCTCCCCCACATTGGGAAATCCTCCCCACCCCCACCATCGGTGAGGTTTACAATAGGTTTTTTAAAATGGGAATATGGTGAACGGAATCTACCGGGGGCGCACAGGTCAGGACAGTCCCCAGGAGTAAGAGCAATGTGCCCGGGAAGTACCTTAGCACTGCCTCTGGCACCCTGTTACTGGCCGCTGGTGCCAGGGGGTAGTGCCAGGGGGTTGCTGGGGCAGTGATAAGGGGGAACCTATCTGGGTAGCTCCATGGGGAGTGTTCTTGTGTTCATATGGGAAGGAGGGTTGCCAATATGTGTGTGTGATTAAAGCCAGATAAGTCCCAGGAGCCTGATGGCCTGCACTCTAGGGTATTAAAGGAGGTGACGGCAGAGATAGTGGATGCATTAGTTGTGATATTCCAAAATTCCTTGGATTCCGGAAAGGTACCAGTGGATTGGAAACATGCTAATGCGATGTCCTTATTCAAAAAAGGAGAGAGGCAAAAAGTGGGAAACTATAGACCAGTCAGCTTGACCTCTGTGGTGGGAAAGTTGCTGGAGTCAATCATTAAGGAGGAGATAACTGAACACTTGGAAAAACAAAGCTCAACTCACCAATGTCGGTACGGTTTTATAAAGGGAAAGATATGCTTGACAAACTTCCTGGAGTTCTTTGAGGATATAACTGGCAAGGTGGACAGTGGGAAACCTATGGATGTGGCATACCTAGACTTCCAGAAGGCATTTGACAAGGTGCCGCATAAAAGACACAACCAAAAGGTTAGATCCCAGGGGGTTGAGGGTAGAGTATTGGCTTGGATAGAGGATTGGCTGACTGACAGACAGCAGAGGGCTGGGATAAATGGGTCCTTCTCTGGATGGCGAACTGTAACTAGTGGGATGCCGCAGAGTTCAATTCTCGGATCTCAACTACATACAATCTATATAAATGATCTGCAAACAGGGACAGAGTGCAACGTAGCAAAATTTGCGGATGATACTAAAATAAGTGGGAAGGTAGGCTGTGATCAGGAGATTTAGAGTTTACAGATGGATATTGATAGGCTAGGAGAATGGGCCAGAATCTGGCAGATGGAGTTTAATGTGGACAAGTACAAGGTTACCCATTTTGCCCGGAAAAATAAAAGGGCAAATTATTATTTAAATGGGAAACAGATTCAAAGTGCATCAGTGCAGAGGCATCTGGGTGTTCTTGTACACAAAATGCAGTAAGTGGGTATGCAGGTGTAACATGTAATAAGAAATGCAAATGGACCTCACCAAGCTAGAGTCCCAAGGAAGCAATCGGAGTCATTTCCATAGTATTAATAATGGTCACTGCACAAAACAGATCATTTAAGTTGAAATAAAAATCATACTATTTTGCAATCATAAAAAAACCTTGCTGAACCAGGCTCATTACAGCATGCACTAGACTAAAGCAAATGTGGGTGGGGGTGTTTTCCCATTCCATCCACCAGGAGAATCGTCGCGGATAGGGGGGAGTGGGGGCGGCGAACCACGCAAAGGTTCGTTAACCTTGGGATTTTCCAGTTTTGGGGCGAGTGCGGCCAGAAAATCCCACCAATTAGTTGATGATTAGTACTCCATGCCAGTTTCTCAAAGTTCTTTACTGGGCAAACACTGTTAGCAGGTTTATATGATACCCCTCTCAATTATAATTGCCTTCAGCTGAAGATAGTTTCTTTAAGGCCTTTAATATGTGAACAATAGAAAAGAATATTGGGCCCTCAATATTTCATTGATAGAAATGTGTTGATAATCTTTTATTCATCTGTTTGTTTGCTTTGACCTTTAGACGTTTTAAATAGCTTTAGCGACAGTTTTATCAACTATGTCTAAAGACTGGATGGACCTGATTCAAGCTTGCCTGATCCCTGGGCGCTGTATATTTCAATTTCTGTGCTATATACTGTCTATTCAAGCATCAGCCAGACAAGAATGGCCTTCCATGACTACTCTGATTGTGTGAAAATTAAATAGTAACTTCCTCATTCTTTCAGCAATGTCTCAATAGCTCAACTAAGTTCAAATTGTAACCAAGACACCCTTGAGTAGCATTTCTGAATCTCATCCAAAATATTTTCCCTTTGTTTCTTTACACAGGCAACAGTGAAGCTAATGCCATCAAAACCACCAAGGTTCAATCAGCACAAGAATCCAATGATTCATGATACCCTGTTCGATAAAATGATTAAGAAAATAATTGTTATGTGAAATATCTTTGGACGATTTGTGCATTTCCATTTTGGTGAATAGGGGTCCAGTTAGGTCTTGAATCGATGTAGATGGGGAAATTACTTCCTTTGAGTTGCAACCAAGTGTTCCTGCCATTCCAATTGATTATGATATGTCAAATCAACACTGAAATCTGTCAGAATTTTTCTGATATTTATTTTCAATTTTCATGGATAGTTCCTCTCTTATTTCAAAAACATTGAGAAGAAATGTATATTACATAACATAGAAAGAAATTAGTGAACACTTAAGAGAAACATTAGTTGATTAGGGACAGCCAACATGGTCTTGTAAAGTATAGTTTAAGTTTATGTATCAGTGTCACAAGTAGGTTTACATTAACACTGCAATACAAAGAACAAAGAACAGTACAGCACAGGAAACAGGCCCTTCGGCCCTCCAAGCCTGTGCCGCTCCTTGGTCCAACTAGACCAATCGTTTGTATCCCTCCATTCCCAGGCTGCTCATGTGACTATCCAGTTAAGTCTTAAACGATGTCAGCGTGCCTGCCTCCACCACCCTACTTGGCAGCGCATTCCAAGCCCCCACCACCCTCTGTGTAAAAAGCATCCCTCTAATATCTGAGTTATACTTCGCCCCTCTCACCTTGAGCCCGTGACCCCTTGTGAACGTCACTTCTGATCTGGGAAAAAGCTTCCCACCGTTCACCCTATCTATCCCCTTCATAATCTTGTACACCTCTATTAGATCTCCCCTCATTCTCCGTCTTTGCAGGGAGAACAACCCCAGTTTACCCAATGAAGTTACTGTAAAAATCCCCAAGTCACCACATTCCGGCGCCTGTTCAAGTACACTGAGGGAGAATTTAGCATGGCCAATGCACCCAACCAGCACATCTTTCGGACTGTGGGAGGAAACCGGAGCACCCACTGACACGGGGACAACGTGCAAACTCCACACAGACAGTGCCCAAGCCGGGAATCGAACCCGGGTCCCTGGCGATGTGAGGCAGCAGTGCTAACCACTGTGCGTGCTTAATTAACTTGATTGTGGGTTTTTTTCAGGAAATCACTTAAAGGTAATAAATAAATAATTATATAATTTAAAGTTACTATGATGCCTATTTAATTTTCACACAATCAGAGTAGTCACGGAAGGCCGTTCTTGTCTGGCCGATGCTTGAATAGACAGTACATATCACAGAAATCGAAATATCCAGAGCCCAGGAATCAGGCAAGAGTGTAGACATCCAGGGAATTTTGTGACTGGTGCCCATTTGGATTTTGAGAAGATTTTTTTGATAAGGTATCACATTGTGGTCTTATTTTAAGGGACATGGTAATCTTTTAAAAATTTATTCTTCCATGTTGTAGTTGGCAAGGCCAGCATTTGATCATTTGTTCCACATCCTTAATTGCCCTTGAATTAAGTGACATTTCATAGTTAAGAGGCAATCTCATTACTGTGGATCTGGAGTCACATGTAGACCAGGACATTCCCTAAAAAGACATTCGTGAATCAGATGTATTTTTAGACAATTGAGGATAGCTTCATGGTCACTATCACTAAGAGTAGCTTTATATTGCAGATTTATAATTGATAATGCTCTGAGGAAGAGTCACACAGACTCGAAACATTGGCTGGAATTCACCGGCTGTTCACACCGGCGGGATTCTCTGGTTCCGCCAGCAGCTCACATTTACCCATGGGTTTCCCACCAGCGTGGGGTGATGTCAATGGGATGTCAGTGGCCATCACCCACCAACAGGAAACACTTGGTTGGGAGGCCAAAGAATCTTGCCCATTAACTCTGTTTCTCTTTCCGCAGATGCTTCCAGACCCCCGAGTTTCCAACAGTTTCTATTTTTATTTTATTATGATGTATTACTTATTATTGATAGGAGTGTGGTGCATGGTGAGAGATGTGGTTTGGAGTAGAAAGCAAAGAATAGGGATATAACAATGTTTTTTTTTAGATTGGCAGGGCAGAGTGGGGGTGTTCACTAGATATACGTTCTGTGATCTGCTTAGTTACTAGAAATTATTCAAACATAGGCAGGAGAGCAATGATTTGGGAAAATTGCAGGGAGACCTGGACAAGTTTGCAGACTGAACAGCAAAGTGGCAGGGTAGGAATGGAATTATCCTCAAATAGATACGAAAGAAGTGGAACAGAGTCATCTAAGGGTGCAGGTACAGTCAGCCTTTAAGGTTGCAATGTAGGTGGAAAAGACCATAAAACAGCAAATAGGCTTCTAAGTTTTATACCTAAGTGTATGTGTCATGACCGCTACAGTGACCGATAACTTCCTTTAAAAAAATTAATTTCCCAACAGCCAGTGGAATTAACCAGAGGACACAATTTCTTGTTTTAAGACCCTCAGGGTAACAAATAAACTAAAATCAACATCAACTAAACATTAGTGAACAGGAAACGAATGCACCAAATGAAGTAACCAATTAATGCAATCAAAAATGGCATACAAAATGTTTTTACTTTGCACTGCACATCTGGCTGATGTGCAGCAATGAAACATTGCATCCCAAGTTAATCCCAGCTTTCCAGCAGGTTCACTTCTCCCAGCCACACCAGGTCAAATCTTTCAGTTTCCTTTGACAATCATTCCACTCAGTCTGAGTTCTCCAGAACCAACTTCTACCGTCAAAGCCCAGATCAATTACTCCTGTTGATTTTGATTTGATTTGATTTGATTTATTATTGTCACATGTATTGGGAAACAGTGAAAAGTATTGTTTCTTGCGTGCTATACAGACAAAGCATACTGTCCATAAAGAAGGAAATGAGAGAGTGCAGAATGTATTGTTACAGTCATAGCTAGGGTATTGAGAACGATAAACTTAATGCAAGGTTAAGTCCATTCAAAAGTCTGATGGCAGCAGGGAAGAAGCTGTTCTTGAGTCGGCTGGTACGTGACCTCAGACTTTTGTATCTTTTTCCCGGTGGAAAAAGGTGGAAGAGAGAATGTTCCTTGTTCCTTAAATCACCAAATGTCCTGTCAGTCCTGTCCCCTTCCTTCTGAACAGAAAATCAACTTTTACAAGAATTCTGCTTAGTTGTTAACACACAAACAATTCAGCCATAGTAATAGCTGCTTTTGCCTCTCTCCTTGTCTCTTGTGTCCACAAGGCAGCTGTCCTTTTTTCTGCATCAAGGCGTGAAAACTATCGTTTAATTGCAAAAGGTTTCAGTTTGGGGTACTTTCCTCATGACCACCAGATCACATGGGCCTGTCTCCGGACAGATGTTTAGTATAACCACCATCCTCCACTCCATAACCTTCTTTTTTGCCTTAAGTTAAAGGAGACAGTTTAAAACATAACCCTCTTATGAAGTCCAACATTCGTAACAAATTAGCATAAAAGCAAATAATTGAGGGTAAATCTTTCCAAGACGTTGATTGCAACATACCTGGAGTATTACATACATTTCTGTGCACCCAAGAATATTTAAGCCATAGGAAGATATTAGTGAAGGTTTATAAGAATTATATCAGGATTTTAAAATTCCAGCTGTTAAGAAAGACTTGCAAAATTTGGCCTTTTTATAATGGACCAAATAAAGTTAAAGCAAACAGGATTTCAAAATTCTGAAAAGTTTTGTAAAGATTAATTTATTGGTGAATTGTTAAGGAGACATGGATGAATATTAGCAGAAGAACAAAGTATGAGTTGTTGCAGTACAATGGGATCTGAGGGTCATTGCACATGAATCACGATAGTTTCCATGTACAACAATTAACTAGGAAGGCAAACAGAATGTTGACCTTTATTGCAAGGGGGATGGACAATAAATGTAGCAAAGTCTTGTAACAACTATACAGGGCATTGGTGAGACCACACCTCAAATACCACACACAGTTCTGGTCACCTTTCTTGAGGAAGGACATATTTGCATTGGAAGCAGTTCAGAGAAGTTTCACCAGGCCGATTTTGGGGATGAGGGGTTTAAAGTTTTTAATGTCACAAGTAGGTTTACATTAACACTGTAATGAAGTTACTGTGAAACTCCTCTAGTCGCCACACTAGAGCATATTTGGGTTCACTGAGGACGAATTTAGCATGGCCAATGCATCTAACCAGCACATCTTTTGGATTGTGGGAGGAAACCGGAGCACCCAGCGGAAACCCATGCAGACACGGGGAGAATGTGTAGACTCTGCACAAACAGTGACCCAAGGCCGGATTGAACCGAGGTCCCTGGCACTGTGCGGCGGCAGTGCATAACCACTGTGCCACCTATTAGGAAATGTTGAGAAGATTGGGCCTATACTCATTGGAGTTTAGACGAGTGAGATAAGATCTTATTGAAACATATAAATTGTGAGGGGGCTTGACAGGTTAGATGATGAGAGGATTTTGCCTCTTGTGGGGGAATCTAGAACAAGCTAGCACATTAATGAATGGAGGAGCAGGCATGGGTGGCTGAATGGCCTATTCCTGCTCCTATTTCTAATGCTCTTATGTTTTTAAAAACGATCTTGATTGGAAGTTAAAATGCTCTACCACAAGTAGCTCTCAAGGCAGACTCAATTCAAGTGGTATTAGATAAGTACAGTGGAACCCCGATTTTACACGCCCCGATTTAGTGTGAAATTGGGTATGATGCGATCGCGCGGTGGGCCCTTTCTTTTGCTATTTCCAGTTTAGTGATTTAGCGCGACCCGGATTTAGCGCGACCCCGATAATATTCGCGATAACATTTTATGGACCCCAACCATCGCGTTAAAACGGAGCTCCACTGTATTTGAAATTGAAACATCACAGAATCACAGAATTGTTACGGCACAGAAGGAGGCCATTGGCCAACGTGTCTCCAAAGACTCTCCAAACAAGCATCATCGCCAGAATTTTACCGCCATGCCTGCCCTGGAATCGGGGTGGGCGAGGCTTGCAGAATGGAGTTCTCCGTTGGCCTCAGGTGGGATTTTACGAGCCTCTCTCGAGCAAGGTCATAAAATACCAGCCCATGACTTTGCCATTCCCTTGCCTTTTCCCTGTACCCCCATACATTATTTCTATTCAATTAACTATCTAATGCCCTCTTGAATGCCTTTAGGCTGTGCATTCCAGACCCAAACCACTCGTTATGTGAAAGTTTTTCTCACATCACATTTGCTTCTTTAGCAAATCATTTTAAATCTGTGCCCTCTCGGTCTTGATCCTTTTACGAGGGGGGAAACAGTCAAAAGACGTGCAGGTTAGGTGCACTGGGCATGCTAAATTGCCCCTTAGTGTTCCGGAATGCAAAGAAATCATAGAAACCCTTCAGTGCAGAAGGAGGCCATTCGGCCCATCGAGTCTGCACCGACCACAATCCCACCCAGGCCCTACCCCCACATATTTACCGCTAATCCCTCTAACCTACGCAAATCAGGTCTCTAAGGGACAATTTTTAACCTGACCAATCAACCTAACCCGCACATCTTTGGACTTAGGTTAAAGGGATTAGCGGGATAATTTATGTGGGATTACGTGGATAGGGCCTGGATGGGATTGTTGTCGGTGCAGACTCGATGAGGCTTTGGAGAGGGTACAGAAAAGATTTACCAGGATTTTGCCTGGTATAGAGGGCATTAGCTATAAGGAGAGGTTTGTTCTCACTGGAACAACGGAGATTGAGGGGCAACCTGATAGAAGTCTACAAGATTATGAGAGGCATGGACAGAGTGGATAGTCAGAAGCCTTTTCCCAGGTGGAAGAGTCAATTATTAGGGGGCACAGGTTTAAGGTGTGAAGGGCAATGTTTAAAGGAGATATACGAGACAGATTTTTTACACAGAGGGTGGTGGGTGCCTGGAACTTGTTGCCGGGGGGAAGTAGTGGAAGCGGATACGCTAGTGACTTTTAAGGGGCGTCTTGACAAATACATGAATAGAATGAGAATAGAGGGATATGGTCCCCAGAAGGGTAGGGGATTTTAATTGAGTCGGGCAGCATGGTTGGTGCAGGCTTGGTGGGCCGAAGGCCGAAGGGCCTGTTCCTGTGCTGTAATTTTCTTTGTTCTTTTATTCTTGGACTCAATGGGCCAAATGGCCTCCTTCTGCACGGTAGGGTTTCGATGATTATATGATCTATAAATATGTAAATAGATATTGGGAAACAACAAGGAAATGGGATTACTGTAAATAGGTGCAACTCAAAATGTAATACCAGCATCAATGGAATGAGTTGAATGGCCTTCTATGCTGTAATTTCTATGATTCTGTATTCTGTAAACACACTCTGACAGCAACAAGTCCCTGGAATAATCTTGTCTCTAGATCAGTCCTGTTTCTTGCTTCTAATGTACATCTCACAGTTCTGCAGTATACCTGTCTGTATCACACCAGCTCTCTGACACAATAATTTACTTCTGAAGCTCACAGACACATCTGTTTCTCCTTTAACAACTTGCTGACAGATCAATTTAACGTTATCTTTTGTCCACGCTTTCTTCAACACAGAGTACCAATTCAAACAGCTGAACGTCTGTACCTAAAGACAGCGTTCCCTCATCACTACATGAATGAAGAACGTCAAAGAAAGCCTCTCACTCTGGGTTACTGATTGAAGGGGAGAAATCCTGTTCTGCCACTTGAAGCGTGATGGGATGAAATCTCTATCAGTTAGCTTGCGCTGCTGATAAATCTGTTCCAAATATTGGGCAAGAGTATTTAAATAATAAGAGATAGTGTTTGCGCTTATAGCAACAACATGCATTCACAGTAGAATGCCTGCCATCGAAAGGTGCCAGGAGCAGATCAAAGAAAATGATTTTTTTCCTCTCACTGAGGGAATGGAAGGACCACCAGGTGCTAATTAATCACTCTGGGATCAAAGACTAATTGCGTTGACAATTTTCTGAACCATCACTAGACCCAGAGCAAACTCAGCAACTGTTGCTCATGGCTGGGTCTACCTGGATGTTTTTAGCATCTTTCTTTTTATTATTTTACAAGATATGGGTATCACTGTCTAAGCCAGCATCTTTATTTCCAATCCCGAATTGAGAAGGTCATGGTGAGCTGCTTTCTTGAACTGCTGCAGTTTCTGCGGTGTAGGTATGCCCACAGTGCCTTGAGGGAGAGGGAATTCCAGGGTTTTGACCCAGCGATAGTGAAGGAATGCTGATACATCAGCAAATCAGGGTGGTGTGTGGCTTGGTGAGGAACTTGTAGGTGGTGGTGCCCTTATCCTTCTAGATGGTAGAGGTCACAGATTTGGAAAGGTGCAGTTGAAGTAGCCATGGAGAGTTGGTACATTTTTAGGATCGAATTCTTAGGATAGTCCAGAAGTTTCCCCTGAAACGCCATCAAAACTGCTGCCAAGATGTATGGGGGTGGACAGATAACAGCACTGACCAACCATTCCGCATTTTCTGGGGTAGTTTTGTATCTGAATCAAGGGCCCTGGATCCCAGGCTGCATGGCACCGAAATGCTGTTTGTCCCCTGATTCAGGCCATTAAATTTTGCATGTACGCAGAATCCGATCTCCAACAGTTAACAGCTCTGGCAGAACCCCACAATCCCCCTCCTCTCACAGGTCTGACAGCACCTCACCCCAACCCCACTCACAACTCTGGCAGCACCATGACCCCCCGCTTGTATGGACCCCATGGTAGGCTGTCCCTTAATTTCCTCCATGAGCGTTGGTCACCCATGTAGAAGAAGTGTCCCTCACTGAACTGGAGACAAGGTTATTCCGTTGCTCGTTGCTGTCAGACAGAGTTTACAGAACATACAATCATAGAAATTACAGCATAGAAGGCCATTCAACCCATTGCATTGGTGCTGTTATTACGTTTTCAGTCATAGGTATCAACACTGATCCCATTTCCTTGCTGTTGACCAATATCATATATGTTTCATTTTGCTTCACCTTACTCCATATTGTAATTTTCTAAAGTACTTAAATGGGGTAAATAGCACGTTGGTCTAGAAGTACCACCCAAAGTTGCATTGGCCTCTGCACCACACAGGTCCATCTCCCGCTGCCCACCCTCCCTACCTCCCTCGTTGAAATCTATCAGAATTTTACTGCATTCATTGCAATAAAAATCAGGTGAGTTCCATACCAAGTAACAAATGACTGCCATATTGCCAGTCGGACAGGGAAAAGGATCTTTATCCAATATTTTCTCCTTGAGAGAGCAAAAAATTCAGAGGAGATCTGATGGAGGTGTTCAAAAATTTGAGAAGTCTGAAAAACAGTTCCTATTGTTGGAAGAACTGAGAACCAGAGCACACTGATCTAGTGATTGGTAAAAGCAGGTACAATGACAAGGATAAAAATTATTTTACACGGTGAGTGGTTAGGATCTGGAATGCACTGACCATAAGGTGTATAAGCAGAAGTAGGCCATTTGGCCCATAGGATCTGCTCAATCATTTAATGTAGATTTATTTATTACTGTCACATGTAGGCTTACATTAATACTGAAATGAACTTACTGTGAAAATCCCTTAGTCGCCACACTCTGGTGCCTGTCCGGGTACACTGAGGGAAAATTTAGCATGGTCAATACATCATAACCAGCACGGCTTTCGGACTGTGGGATGAAGCCGGAGCACCAGGAGGAAACCCACCCAGACAAGGGGAGAGCGTACAGACTCCGCACAGATACCAACCCAAGTTGGGAATCTAAGCCTAGCCCCTGGAGCTGTGAAGCAGCAGTGCTAACCACTGTGCCACCGTAATGAGATTGTAACTGACTTGACATGATAATCCTCAACTCCATTTTCCCACTTCATCCCCATGCCTGAGAGTGTGATAGAATCAGATTCAACTGAGGCCTTTAAAAGAGAACAATGGTTCATTTGAGGCTGGAAAACTGGCTTCTAGTCTCTTGCCAAATTAAGGTTGCCCGCCTGCCACACTTCCCACAGTTGGAAGTTTCCGTCCTGAGTGTCTATTTCAGAATTTACAGCTGAAAAAGTTAATAATTACAGTGGGAGTAATCTGCAAGAATCTATAAAATGTGTTCATGTTGTCACTCAGGCCTGCTAATTATAATTGCATATAAAGTTTCTGAGGTTAAAACTGGATCTCGGGAATCTTATTTTATCTATGATTCATCCATGTAATAGTTAGCAGGAGAGAGTAATAAAATGTCCAGAAGAGAGAAACTCGTGCTATCAGTAAACTGTAGCATTCCACATTCTTCTTTGAACCTGACCACATTGTTACTTTGATGTTTGATTTTTAATCTGGTGAAATTTCAATCATATGTGCAAATAGAACTGTTTGCTCTTCACCAAGATTCAAGAGAATATAACACCACTGATCTCTGATTTTAAGTGCTGGGTTCACAAGTTTTTATTATATTTGGAATTCTGCATTTCATTGACACACCCTGATCTGGAGCTCATTGCAATAATCCCTTTCTTCCTGTTGTTGAGAATGAAATTGAGAACTTCATGGCAAACTTGCCGTCTCCCTACTGATCCAAATGGCATTTGAAGGGCTCCAGTGGGGTTGGTTGTTTTATGTCTGACTCCAGGTAAATTAGATCAACATCGCCTCATAGGCTTTTCGCATTATCTCTTGGCCTTTACACATGCACAACTGTCCACATAATGTGCAGCATATAACTTCTTCTCTGCTGTCATCATTTAATGGAATCATTAATTTGGCACGGTGGCACAGTGGTTAGCACTGCTGCCTCACAGCGTCAGGGACCTGGGTTCGATTTCCGGCTTGGGTCACTGTCTGTGTGGAGTTTGCATGGTCTCCCCGTGTCTGCGTGGGTGCTCCAGTTTCTGGGTGCTCCAGTTTCCTCCCACAGTTTGAAAGACATGCTGATTAGGTGCATTGACCTGAACAGGCGCCGGAATGGGGTGACTAGGAGAATTTCACAGCAACTTCATTGCAGTGTTAATGTAAGCTTTACTTGTGACTAATAAATAAACTTTAAATAATAAAATTGTGTGTCACACTCGGTGTACTCCCTCACATTTGCTGTCTAAATTCCCTACGATGGATATATCTGAATGGATGATTGGGTGTGACTGAGTAAGTCAAGGTGTGTGTTGTGATGTGCTGGTATCTGTGGATGCAATGGGATCTGGTGTAGCTTTTTCTGATACAGCTCATAGCAGTTCCTAGTTTTTGGTCCCATGATGCCTGGGGATTCTTGCTCAGGTGAGAGTAGAGGATGAATGCTTGTGGGTCCTCCTTGTGTCAACATTCTATCACTGCCGTTTCAGGCTACTGTTTTCTGCAGTTGGAGCAGAGGATGTAAAGCGATTCTATCAAGATGACATGCAGTAACATCGAGTGTTAGGATGTAACCATTACTGGGTGTGAGGATTCATATGAGGGACGCGATTACCTAGTGATATTATCACTAGGTTATTAATCCAGAAACTCAGCTAATGTTCTAGAGACCTGGGTTCGAATCCCACCATGGCAGGTGGTGGAATTTGAATGCAATAAAAAATATCTGGAATTAAGAATCTGCTGATGACCATGAAATCATTGTTGATTGTTGTGAAATCCCATCATGTTCACTAATGCCCTTTTTAGGGAAGGAAATCTGCCATCCTTACCTAGTCTGGCCTACATGTGACTCTAGAGCCACAGCAATGTGGTTGACTCTCAGCTGCTCTCCGAGGGCAACTAGAGATGAGCAATAAATGCTGGCCAGCCAGCGATGCCCATGTCCCGTGAATGAATTTTTAAAAATACATGCAGAATTTAGCTCATTAGATAGTAGGGTTCATTGAGGGTTAATGCAAGAAAGGACGTGAGTGAAGGAACATATCAAGGTAAAAGCAGTCTAATGAGCAATTATGTAAGAGGGAATTATCATAAGCGACAAAAATCATTTCTCACAGCAGAAGCTGCATTCTTCTATCTTGACTGATCATGTAAGGTCATTATACTTTTTCCATCTTTGTTTCCAGATGCATTGTGCATTGGAAGTTGCATGTACATTAGCTTACACATTCTGCCATTCTTCTCTTGCTGCTCTTCAAGTGCTGTGTTGAATTCTCTTTGGGAGAATTTCCATAGTTCTTCTCGAAGTCGCTCTTTACAGACCTTGTTTTCTGGAAAGAGGCTTGCAATTTCACACTCAAGGCCAGACTGCAATCCCAGGAGTTTTGCATGCTGCAAGTGGCCCCATAGTGTTTTGGTCATGATGCTGATCCTGGGTGGCATCTCCCATCCCATCCCATCCCATCCCACCCCATCCCATGCTGGCCAGCGAGAATGGCTCTTCTGGAACCACCCGCCACCATGTTTAGAAAACAAAATGGAGAATTCTGCCATATGGAAATGTACCTGGGGTCAGACATGCATTATCCATTGCACCTCTTGAGTGGATGCCTGACCAGACAACCTTACACTCATACCTTGAGATAGGATTTGCAATGCTATCTGCAATGCTATCTGCTGGTCATGTGATCAATTTTGCATTACATACAAATAAGAAAACACTATTCCCTGGGATCTCATTGAAATTTATACTGAAAAGGCCTGAATAGAGTGGATGCAGAGATGTTCCCATTAGTAGGAGAAACTAGGATTCAATGGCACAGCCTCATAGTGGCTGTGGAAATAAGTGGATGTATTAGTGAGAGGCAACATGGTTTTATGAAGGGAGGTCGTGTCTCATGAACTTGATCGAGTTTTTCAAGAAAGTGACGAAGATGATTGATGAGGGTAGGGCAGTGGGTGTTGTCTACATGGACTTCAGTAAGACCTTTGACAAAGTCCCTCTTGGCAGACTGGTGCAGAGGTGAAGTCACATGGGATCAGAGGTGAGCTGGCAAGGTGGATACAAAACTGGCTCAGTCAAAGAAGACAGGGTGCGTTTCTAAATGGAGGTCTGTGACAAGTGGCGTTCCTCAGGGATCAGTGCTGGGACCTTTGCTGTTTGTAATATATATAAATGATTTGGAGGAAAATGTAACTAGTTTGATTAGTAAGTTTGTGGATGACACAAAGGTTGGTGGATTTGCAGATGGCGATGAGGACCATCAGAGGATACAGCAGGACATAGATCTGTTGGAGACTTGGGCGGAGAGATGGCAGATGGAGTTTAATCCGGACAAATGTGAGGTAATGCATTTTGGAAGGTCTAATACAGATAGGAAATATACAGCAAATGGCAGAACTCTTATGAGTATTGATAGGCAAAGGGATCTGGGTGTACAGGTACACAGGTCACTGAAAGTGGCAATGCAGGTGGAGAAGGTAGTCAAGAAGGCATACGGCATGCTTGCCTTCATCGGCCGGGGCATTGAGTTTAAAAATTGGCAAGTCATGTTGCAGCTTTATAGAACCTTAGTTAGGCCGCACTTGGAATATAGTGTTCAATTCTGGTCGCCACACTACTAGAAGGATGTGGAGGCTTTGGAGAGGGTACAGAAAAGATTTACCAGGATGTTGCCTGGTATAGAGGGCATCAGCTATGAGGAAGGACTGGAGAAACTTGGTTTATTCTCACTGGAACGACGGAGGTTGAGGGGCGACCTGATAGAAGTCTACAAGATTATGAGAGACATGGACAGAGTGGATAGTCAGAAGTTTTTTCCCAGAGTGGAAGAGTCAATTACTAGGGGGCATAGGTTTAAGGTGTAAGGGGTAAGGTTTAAAGGAGATGTACGAGGCAGATTTTTTACACAGAGGTGGGTGCCTGGAACCCGTTGCCGGGGGAGGTAGTGGAAGCAGATGTGGTAGTGACTTTTAAGGGGTGTCTTGACAAATATATGAACAGGATGGGAATAGAGGGATATGGTCCCCGGAAGGGTAGGGGGTTTTAGTTCAGTCGGGCAGCATGGTCGGTGCAGGCTTGGAGGGCCGAAGGGCCTGTTCCTGTGCTGTAATTTTCTTTGTTCTTTGTTCTAAACGGAGGAGATGAAGAGGCATTTTTTCAGCCAGAGGGTGGTGAATCTGTGGAATTCATTGCCACAGAAGGCTGTGGAGAACAGTTCAGTAAGTGTATTTAAGACAGAGATAGATAGGTTCTTGATTGGTAAGGGGATCGAAGATAATGGGGAAAAGGCAGGAGAATGGGGTTGAGAAACGTAACAGCCATGATCGAATGGTGGGGCAGATTCGATGGGCCGAATGGCCTAATTCTCCCAAATCTTATGGCCTTATGGAAACTTGTGGATGTTTCAAAATAAATGTAGCTCACTTAACTATTTTAAATATTTAACTTTATTTCTATTTTTTTTTGGTGGATTTGTGCTTTGGTTTAAAACCACACAATTTCTAAAGACAAATATTAGTTCCTGTGATTACTATTCATAGAAAAATGGCATCAAGTTTGCATTAAAAAGTTATAATTAATTGAACATCATGATTTATGTACCTCGGCCCAAAATGCTACTTGAACATTACTTTAAAACTGATGTTGATGATTCTGTAAAAATACTGCCGACAGCAGTGGTTACTAAAATAGTTGGAACATTTCCTGTGCGTGTATGGAATAGCATCTGCAGCATATTAAAGTTCTTGGATGTGCCACCTACATTGCTACTAATGTTTGCTGCATATATTGCCAACCCGACATCACAGAACCTCATCCAAGTACTTACACGATGCTCGAATATATCATGGATGTGTCATGATGGGAAATGCATTCATTTATTAGAGCCACAAGCAGGCTTACATTAACACTGCAATGAAGTTACTGTGAAAATCCCCGAGTCGCCACACTCTGGTGTTTTGTGTCCTCAGACTTTTGTACCTCTCACTGACGGTGAATTTAGCATGGTCAATGCACCTAACCAGCACCAGTCTTTCGGACTGTGGGAGGAAACCGGAGCACCCGGAGGAAACCTATGCAGACACGGGGAGAATGTGCAGACTCCACACAGTGACTTAAGCCAGGAATCGAACCCGGGTCCCTGGCGCTGCGAGGTAGCAGTGCTAACCACTGTGCCACCATGCCGCCCGCACTGTGCCAGTGTTCCCCCCAGTGTACAGTAATGCTGCATGGGTTACTCAAAAGAAGATATCCATCTGTTTTGCAGGGCTCTGAGAAGGTTGTAAAATTGCCAATTCACTGCCTCAGTAACAACAAATTCATAATTTCCAACCATTCTTGTATAAATCTAGGGGAAAAGTTGTTTCATTATTTAGTCACAAGCCCACATCTGAGCTGTTTAATAGATTACTGGAAAAACCTAGTATCACACAAGCAATTATGTTCAGTTGGAATACGCTTACCTCACATACCTTACTGCTACCTCATGCTGCCTTGCTGCTACTCTGTAAGGCAATATAAGTTGCCAGCTAAAGACCTATTCGTGACGAGCCACAGCCCACGCTGGGTACTGGGGGTGGGATGAAAACAAGCCCAACGGGTTTATTTAGCTATTTCGCCATACAAAATACAATGCGTGATACCTAACAAAGGCAGTGGTATGCAATCAGTTCAGTTAGACATCAGTCATGGAGTTCTGATTGAGTGTGACACTGCCTCTAACTATAGACTTCTTGCTGTCTCTAGGTGTGTGCGCTATGGGTTTTTAAAAATTCATTCATGGGACATGGGCGTTGCTGGCTAGCCAGCATTTATTGCCCAACCCTAGTTGCTCGAGACCAGTTGAGGGTCAACTACATTGCTATGGGTCTGGAATCACATGTAGGCCAGACCAGGTAAAGATGGCAGATTTCCTCCCCTAAAAGGCCATTAGTGAACTAGATTTTTTTTTTACAATTGACGATGGTTTAGTTTATGGTCAATCAGTAGATTCATAATTCCAGTTCTTTTTTTGGTATTGAATTCAAATTCCGCCATCTGTCATGGCAGGATTCGAACCCAGGTCCTCAGAACTCTGGGTAATAATCTAGTGATACTACCACTCGGCCATTGCCTCCACGGTCAGCTCAGTTGGACATCAGTCATGAAGTTCTGGTTGAATGTGACACTGTCTCTCACTATAGACTTCTTGCTGTCCCTAGGTGTGCACACTGTGGGGTTGAACAAGCTCCTCCTTTACGCCATTTTGTCTCTGGTCTTATTTGTGCCATATTCAGTAAAACTTGTCCAATTGATTGACTACAATGATTTTAACATCCATCCATAAGTATACATGACTCTCTACAAGAAACTTTGTCTCAAAGTCACACATGACCCTCTCAAAGAGTGTTTCCTTTCTTTGCCTGAGGTACTTTGCTTCATAGTTCACACCTTTAGCTGATACAGCTAACTTAGCTCCACTTGTGCCACTGGGATCAAAACTTAAATTCAAAGCAAAAGGGGCAGAAAAGTAAAATCCAAAATCTGAATAAGCAATGAGCTAACAAAAAGCATTAGTGGCCACTAATCGCAGCAAAATGTTAGTTAGGAAAGCACTTCTGTGAGCTGTACACCTTCAGCAGTGTGTACAGGAACTGCACACCTGTAGGAGTGTGTGCAGGACCTGGACATCTCCAGGAGCATGTACAAGAGCTGTACACATATAGAAGTGTGTACAGGAGCTGCACATCTATAGAAGTGTGTACAGCAGCTGTATACCTACAGGAGTGTATGAAGGAGCTGTACACCTACAGGAGTGTGTACAGGAACTGCACACCTATAGAAGTGTGTATAAGAGCTGTACACCTACAGGAGTGTGTGTTGGGGCTGGGCACCTCAGGAGCATGTACAAAAGCTGTACATGTATAGAAGTGTGTACAGGAGCTGCCCACCTATTGAATTGTGTACAAGAGCTGTACAGCTACAGGATTGTGTACAGGAGCTGCATACCTACAGGAAAGTGTACAGGAACTGCACACCTATAGAAGTGTGTACAAGAGCAGTACACCTACAGGGGTGTGTGCAAGAGCCATACGACCACAGGAGTTTGCACAGGAGCTATACACATACAGGATTGTGTACCGGAGCTACCCACCTGCAGGAGTGTGTACACTCCGCACACACACACGCAGTGTCAGTGTAGGGGAATGGAAATTCAGTCCTTAAACAGGCAATGTCTCTAGCTCCTTAAAGAAACAACAACTTCTATTTTTATAGCACCTTTCAGAACATCACAACATGCTTTACAGTCAATTAATCACTTTGGAAGTTGTTACCACTATTGTAATATAGGAAACATGGCACACAATTAACACACAGCAAGCACTCACAAGCAGCAATTAAATAAATTATCAGCTCATTTGATTTTGATATTGATCAAATGATAAATGTTGGCCGAGGCACCAGGAGAATGCCCCTATCCTTTCCTTACTGATTCCATCACCACTCCCTTTGGCTATGTGCAATGGAACAATCTAGAACAGACCTTCCTTTTTTTTCCCCTTCCCATTTTACAAAGGGTTGTGAACGTAGCCCAACCCATCACACAAACCAGCCTCCCATCCATTGACTCTGTCTATACTTCCTGCTGCCTCGGAAAAGCAGCCAGCATAATCAAGGACCCCATGCACCCCGGACACACTTTCTTTCACCTTCTTCCATTGGGAAAAGGATACAAAAGCCTGAGATCATGTGCCAACTGATTCAAGAACAGCTTCTTCCCTGTTGCCATCAGATTTCTGAATGAATCTACCTTATATTAAGTTGATCTTTCTCTACACACAAGCTATGACTGTAACACTATATTCTGCACCCTCTCCTTTCCTTCTCCTCTATGTACTCAATGAACGGTATGCTTTATCTGTATAGCGTGCAAGAAACAATATTTTTCACTGTATCCCAATACATGCGACAGTAATAGATCAAATTAAAATTTACTTGCTCTAAACTTATTATATTTTGAACTATTCTCAATTCAGATGAAGGTCACAGAAACCTTAACTCTGCGTGGGATTCTTGCCTGCCCTGAGATCGGAAATTCCCACCCAAGGTCAATGGGCCATTAAATGGTCTGTCAAATTGTGCATCTAGCGATTCCTGTGGCAGGCGGGACTGCAAAATGTAGCCCATCAGATCTGCTGACTGTTTCCAGCATAATTTGATTTATGTTCAGATTTTCAGCATTGGTACTGTTTTGCTTTTGTTTTTACTGTGGGTGAATGCCCCTGCTCCCTTTTGAATTTCTCATTCACCTGAGGTGACAGACAGGATTTTGGTGTTAACATTTGGCGGCACGGTGGCACAGTGGTTAGCACTGTTGCCTCACAGCGTCAGGGACCCGGGTTCGATTCTCAGCTTCGGTCACTGTCTATGTGGAGTTTATACATTCTCCCCGTGTCTGCATGGCTTTCCTCTGGGCGCTCCGGTTTCCTCCCACAATCCGAAGATGTGCGGGTTAGGTGGATCGGCAATGCTGATTGCCCCTTAGTGTCAGGGGGACTAGATAGGGTAAATGCATGGGGTTATGGGGATTGGGCCTGGGTGAGATTGTGGTCGGTGCAGATTCGATGGGCTGAATGGCCTCCTTCAGCACTGTAGGATTCTATGATTCTATACCATTTCATCTAAAAGGTGGCACTTCTCAAACTGCAGAGTGGTACAGACAGAGTTTAATTCACTCAAATCAAAAAGTAAAGTTTATTTATTAGTCACAAGTAGGCTTACATTTTCACTGCAATGAAGTCACTGTGAAAATCCCCTAGTCGCCACACTCTGGCACCTGTTCGGGTACACTAAGGGAGAATTTAGCATGGCCAACACACCTTTTGGACTGTTGGAGGAAGTCCACATAGACACAGGGAGAACGTGCAGACTCCGCACTGACAGTGACCCAAGCCGGGAATCAGCTGAGTCACTGTTGTGCGGAGTGGTTCGCATTGGCTCTGTGATAACCATATGCCAATGCCCTGGCGCTGTGAGGCAGCAATGCTAACCACTGTGCCACTGTGCCACTCCTGTCTGTGGAGTAGGGCTTTTCAACTCATAGAAGACAGACCTCACTGGGCCAGACCTGTATCGTCACAATTATATTATTTCTGCCCGGAACAAGGATCCTCAGATTTTAAAATGAGAGAATAAGCATTCTTGGTAGAGTTGTTAAGTCGACTAAAATTGATTCCAGTCACATATACAAAATATAGGGACTTGGTAGAGTTTGTGTAGACAAACAACAGAACAAAAAAAATGAATTGAAGCATGATGACCGACGGGCATAATCACAGTCACAGCAACAGCAGTGGGCACAGTAGGAGATGAGAAAAAATAACTATCCAACTGGATAGGTTTTGTTCATGAGTTGTAAAACTGTATTTCTAAAATCAGAACATTTTGTCTCTCACAGAAGAAAACAAGCAAGACTTCAGGTGGCACGGTGGCGCAATGATTAGCACTGCTGTCTCGCGGTGCCAGAGACCTGGGTTCGATTCCCGGCTTGGGTCACTGTCTGTGTGGAGTTTGCACGTTCTCCCCGTGTCTGCGTGGGTTTCCGCCGGGTGCTCTGGTTTCCTCCCACAGTCTGAAAGATGTGCTAGTTAGGTGCATTGGCCACGCTAAATTCTCCCTCAGTGTACCCAAACAGGTGCCAAAGTGTGGCGACTAGGGGATTTTCACAGTAACTTCATTGCAGTGTTAATGTAAGCCTACTAGTGACACTGATAAATAAAACTCTATAAAAACTTAAGTAGGCGAGTGGGCTAATTTTTTGCTGTACTATCTGTGATTCAGTGAAGAAGGTGTCTGAAGTAAAAGGAAACGACTGCTTACATTAGAAGGAATAAAGTCCAGCTGTCAGACTGTGACTGACCTGGTTATTCAGGGACGCTGAAATAATCCGAGGATATTTGGGATCCCCAAGGGGCACAGGACTGAGGACCCAACTGAATTTATTAAGAGACTATTGATCACTGACAAGACGGTCACAACAGGAACCTATATTCATAAGGAAATCAATTGCCCAAGGGGTTTTATGGTGAATTTTTAAATTTTTCAGCAGAAGCAGTATTCTGCATTATATTCTGAAGAATATGAAGAAATCTGGTACAAAACTTGGAAACTTCCATTTACTCTGATTTAGTAACTGAATTTGCAGGTGGGGTATATTGGCCTTAGATGGACCACTTTAACCAGAATAATTCTGGGGTTTAAAGGATTAAATTATGACCACAGGTTTCATAAATTTGGATTGAGTATAGAAGATCTAAGGGTGATCAGATCTGAGTGTTTAGTATATCAGAAGGATTTGATAGGGTAGTTACAGAGAAAGTATTTCTACTGATGGGGGAAATCATGAGGACATAATCTTAACATTAGAGCTAGGCCAATCTGGAACAATCGGGAAGCACTTCTTTTAAAAATATCAGTAGAAATTAGAAACTTATTTTCATCTATTTGCACTAAACACCAAGTGTTTATTTTGTATAATGTGATGATTAAGGTATATTTAGCACTGGGTGTTAGATTTTACAGAAGATTATTTATTTAATTAACTGTCTCAGTCCCTATTTCGTCCCCCACCACTCTTCACCACTCCAGATTAGTTTCTTCCAGTGCTTTCCTTCTCAGCCCTCTGGTGCTCATTCCCACACAGACTCCAATCCACAGATACGGGATTCACATCCTCACCCATTGCAGAAGCGCTGGGTTCCAATAACAATAGAACAAGAATAGTTTATTCACTAGTCTGAGCACTTGCTGCATGCTTGCACTCTGTCTGCACTTTGAGGAGAATTCCCGTGCTCCAGTCACGTGATCTTTTTTTACAGTCATGTCATCACATCCTTACATGACCACTCAGTCTAGATCTTCCTCGTTTAACTTGTGACAACCGGTGGTATTGAGATGTAGCAGTGTGCGCAAACAGTAACTGTGTACAAACCATTTTATAACACACAGATTGAATAGGCTAATAATAAACAGCTATTTACATTGGAGGAAACGCGGGTTAAATTGTTGCAGGTGGTGCATAGCCCATCATGTCTCCTCTGCCCCCCACACTCCACCCCTTTTGTTGTGTAAAGATTAAAGACAAAGGCTATTTGTAGACTAGTTGGTTACGTAGTCCAGGAACTTTGTGTGTTTGGTTTGGTCCCATGCCCTGTGATTGTGCCAGTTGGCTGTGCTGTTATTGCTCTCAGGCTGGTGTCCTCAGTGGTGGACGACCTGGGGTGTTCTGTCAATGTACCCGGTGGGCACTGGGCTCGCAACAGCCCCTGGAGGAGCTTCCATGTCCAATTGTGTAGAGGGCCTGTGTTGTAAGCTAGATGTCTGGGGTGCTGTGGCATGTATTGGGGCTGGTTGCAATAACTGTAATAGGTGACGACAGTTTAGTACATTGTGGGTACTGTCTGAGGCTACCATGTAACTGTTTGGCTGTGGGGCATGGCTGTATACCATCCTTTCCACTGCCTTCATAGGGTGATGAAGACTGACCAGCGCCTTGTTCAAATGCACTGGATCAATGGAAGTCCTGACTGTGCCACGTTTCTTTACAGCAGCCAACATTGCTGAAACCTGTGGCCTCGTCTATGGGAGTTATGACACCCAATGCTGTCATCCGATGCTGCTCATTGACTACTTTCTGCTTCATTGCTAATGGTACTCTTCTTGGAGCACAAACTGTTGGTGATGCAGAGTAGTCTGTCGGAATTTCACCGCCTTGCCGCCTGAAGCTCGTAAGATCCCGCCTGAGGCCAACAGAGAATGCCGTTCTGTGAGCCTCGCCCACCCCAATTCCAGAGCCGGTAAAATTCCAGCAGTTGAGTCTCATGTGGTATATTACTGGTAGCTTGCCAATTACATCACAGTTGAAGAGGTCTTTGTATTCTATCATTTCTGGGGCTTGGTGCTGTAAGGCATGCACCCCTAGACCAAGTTAATTGAGCCCCAGTATGATGCCATCCCATAGACTTAGCAGTGGCCTTACATCCTGGCCAACTATATGAAACTTGAAGCTGCCCTGTGTGCAGTGGAGAGTGGCCATACCTTTAGTGAAGATTGTTTGCCTACCATAGACCATGAGGTCCATCTGGGTATTGGGGCCCAGCGCTGTATTTGGGTCTAGTTCCTGTAGCATTCAGCTGGGCAATACATTACACTTTGTTTCAGTCTTTACCTTCAGTCTTGCATTGCTGCAAATCATGTTGAGGATGATGAAGTTCTCACCATTTTCTGTGACAGTGTCGACACTCTCGCGATACAATGTTGTTGGAGGCTCAGTGGTTTCACAGCTTTGACTGAGCTCCAGTGTGTTCATCTTCCTGATATTCCTAACCTTGGAAGATTGCCTGGCTTAAATGTGGCTGGTGGCAAAGGAATGCTGCTGTGGTTTTGATCTGCAGCATTTTGTGAAATGATTCGACCTGCCACATTTATTGCAGCGGTTACCATATGCCAAACAAGCTGTTCTGCACTGAGAGCGATGGCCACTGCAGTTGAGGCAGGGTGTGCCCTATACTATGAAAGCGTCTGTTTCCTGCCTGAAGTCCTTGCTGCTGTTTTCAGTCTGTTCATTTAGCATGGAAATTCTAATGTCTGTTTGTTTTATGAAGTCTTTATCTTGCAGCATCTGCTTGTTGCATAGGTGCCTGTGGACCCCACAGACTATTCGATCTCTGACTAACTCGTCGATAAGAGTGCCAAATGTACATTTTTTCACTAAGATTTTCAAGGTTGCCATATGGGATTGTATCAATTCATCTAATCTTTGGTTTATGGGGTTAAACATGTGCCTGTCGAGTATTGTGTTCTTCACCGGAAGGCAAATGTTTTCAAATACATTTGGAATTATTTTGATGTCCTCTTTCTTCTCTTCCATTTCAAAAACAAATGATTCAAACTTCTTGACAACCTCATGGCCAGCTAAGTTTAATAAGGTGTAGGCGTGTACATTTTTTGATTTTTTTGGACAATCCGGCATTGCAGTAAATATATCAACCTTTCTCAAATTTTGAGCCAACTATCCACAATGTTTTCATTAAGCATGAGCAGGTCAATGCAGCGAAGTCCTTGTGCCAAACTGTCAACACCTGTCACCATGTAGATGTGCTGGGTTCCAATAATTGATGACCAGGGACTTAGAACAACAATATTTTATTCACTAGTCTGAGCGGCATTACATGCTTGTACTCTGCCCACTCTCTGTAGCTACTAGTAAGTTAAGTTTATGAAATGTGGCCCCTTTAAAAGCTAGTTTTGTGTTCAGTCCTTGAATATTTAAAATACAGGGTACACAGATTGTAACAATCGTAACTAGGACCAAGCATCAGGGTTGCCTTGGTAACAGGCTTTGCAGGCTTTTGCATTTTGATAGCCTTTCAGTTTAAAGAAGGCACTTAGCGATCAGGACCCTATCAAATTTGAATTTGCTGTTGTTGACAGTCTCAGACCAATCCTGATGTAGGAAAATAAATAGGTCATCACAGACATGGATAATAGGACTCAACAGCCTGCCTTCAATTGAGTTCAGTTCAGTTAGTTCAGTGGAGTGGAACTGAAAAGCTGCCACCTCTCAACGCATAGAGATGGCAAGAGCAGTTTTCTGCCAGCTTAAGATATCTCTTAAGAGAACTCTCCATCTATCTATCAAAAGGGTACCAAATCAGAAAGAGTTTACCGACAGCGACATTAACAAAAGAACTCCAAAGGATTTTCCAAAGCTACAAAACACGTTTGTATATTTTTTTGAGAGTGACTAAGTTAGTATTATTATTTTTTTGGTGATGAACGGTCCTTGTATTTATTTGAACAGCGCTGCAGTCGAACCTTACTTCAATTGATCTGCTTCTTGTTTAGTTAAAGTTCGCGTTTGGTGACTTGTTAATTATTCACTTAAAGTGAGTTTCAGATCTTTCTGTTAATGAACCTCTAAACGTTACTGAAGAACAGTTAACACCTTCCCAAACAAATTTAACAGATTATGAAGCTAGATAAAGGGGATTAACCTCTGCATCGTAACACTACTTAACTGGCCATGTGACGGGAGAACTCCCACACTCCCATCACATAGCCATTTAAATAGTTACATCATCACATGACCACTTGGTCTACACCTTAGTTATACTCTGCTCATCTGCATTGATTTAAATTGGCTCCCCATTCCTTAGCGCATCAATTTATAAATCCTCATCTTTGTTTAAACATTCCTTGATGGCCTTCAGACACAGGTCTACTGTGCTCCCACGGTCCTGTACTTCAGCCGTGATGTGATTCCACAAGATGGCAGATGGACATATAAAAGTTTTCTTTCTAATTTCCAATAGACAGTCACTTTGTAAATCCCCATTTTGTTTACTTTTCTACTCTTTTAGGCCCTCCCTGTGCAATGCCCAATTGATGAAAAAAAAAGGCCATCTGACCAGCTCTAGATCTCTGTAGGTGGTCTTGTATAAGAGTCACTGGGAAACAACAAAGCCAATCTGTAAATGGCTACATGGGATATAGGTATTTCAAAAAAAATTTGTGTCATAAATACCTGCAATAAAAATGCCATTCATAAAATAATATTAATAGCCAGGCAGTAAAATATTAATGGGGATAATATATACCATATGAATGAAATATGGCACGTCAAATTGCAAATTGTAAAATTGCATGTCACATATATACAATATTTTTGAGATTCTAATGCATCTCAGGTGGTGAGGTGCACCTTGTTTGTACACTTAATGCAATTGAAATAGTGTTTGTTCCAGCCCTACCATGTGCAGACTGAAATTGGCCTGGAGTTTCTGTGCTACAGACGCAGCTGGAATGCTTGAGGACTCGATGCCACGTGAACCCGGGCTACAAAAAACAGAATGCGTCTTACAATTTTATTGTAGTGAATGGCCTTAATTATTCTGTTAAACTGGAAAAAGTGAACAGCATGGTGCCAACATTTTGGCACCCAATCCATTGCACCACATGGCGCTCTGATATGTTTTTGGCTTTGATATTCTGTGAATTTTCAGCCTTGGCCATGCTGTTGATTTGATTTGATTTATTATTGTCACATGTACTGGGATACAATGAGAAGTACTGTTTCTTGCACGCCATACAGACAAAGCATACTATTCATTGAGTACAAGGGGAGAAGGCAAAGGAGAGGGTGCCGAATATAGTGTTGCAGTTATAGGTAGGGTGAAAAGAAAGATCAGCTTAATATATGGTGGCACAGTGGTTGGCACTGCTGCCTCACAGGGACCTGTATTCCATTCCCATCTTGGGTCACTGTCTGTGTGGAGTTTGCACATTCTCCCTGTGTCTGCATGGGTTTCCTCTGGGTGCTCTGGTTTTCTCCCACACTCCAAAGATGTCCGGGTTAGGTTGATTGGCTATCAATCCTTAGTGTCGGGGGGTTAGTATAGGGTTACGAGGATAGGGCCTGGGTGGGATTGTGGCCGGTGCAGAATCGATGGGCCGAATGGCCTTCTTCTGAAATGTAGGGATTCTATGATTCTATGATATGATAGGACCATTCAAAAGTCTGCAGACGGCAGGGAAGAAGCTGTTCTTGAATTGGTTGGTACGTGTTTTTAGACTTTTGTATCTTTTTCCCGATGGAAGAAGGTGGAAGAGAGTTTATCTGAGGTGAGTGGGGTCCTTGATTATGTTGGCTGCTTTCCTGAGGCAGTGGGAAGTATGGACGGAGTCAGCTTGTTTGCCTGGTGGACTGAGCTACGTTCAATGTGCAGGTTAAAGGTCATGGAAATAGAAGGAAAATAGAAGAGTGAGTCACTCCCAATGGCTGGCTACAGCTTCAACCTGGCCCGACCCCTGGATTGGTCATGGTGTTAAGTGAATAGGGCAGAAAATAACACCTTCTAATGCCAAAAGCAAATTTGTGTCCAAAACCCACCAATATCAGAAACACTGACTGTAGGACAGACGCAATAAACTAACAGGAATATGATGGTATGACACTTAATAGTGTTTAACTTTAGATTTACATAGGAGTGTGGGTTATCAGATTGACAATATCATACTTCATTTTTTTTTAAATTGTTCCAACCTATGCAGATGCCATTATGCAATTCCAATACATCAAATCTATTAGCAACCCTGCAGAAACTCAGGCACATACATAACAATTCCACTGGTATCAAAATCCCTTAGACAAAAAAACTAAGCATAGAAATAAAAATAGGATATTATCCCTCTCAATGCATGGCCTGCTGTGGTGCTGAATCATATAGGCCAGGAATAAATTGACATGATTGAAGGATATGAAATCCTGATTGGTCTTGATAAGATGGACATGGATAGGATGTTTTCTCTTTTGGGTGAGTCCAGGACTAAGGAACACTGTCTTGAAATTAGGATTTGCCCTTTTAGGACAGAGATGAGGAGAATTCTATTCTCTCAGAGGGTTGCATGACTTTGGAACTCTCTGCCTCATAATATTTTTAAGGCAGAGGTAGGTATGTTCTTGTTCAGCAAGGGAGTCAAAAGTTATTGGGGATAGATCAGAATGCAGAACTTGAAACACGAACAGATCAACCCATGATCGTAATGAACGGCACAGTAGCACGGTGGTTAGCACTGCTGCTTCGCAGCTCCAGGGACCTGGGTTCGAATCCCGGCTTGGGTCACTGTCTGTGTGGAGTTTGCACATTCTCCTCGTGTACTCCGGTTTCCTCCCACAGTCCAAAGATGTGTGGGTTAGGTTGATTGGCCATGCTAAAAATTGCCCTTAGTGTCCTGAGATGCGTAGGTTGGAGGGATTAGTGGGTGGATATGGGGGTAGGGCCTGGGTGGGACTGTGGTCGGTGCAGACTCGATGGGCCGAATGGCCTCTTTCTGTACTGTAGGGTTTCTATGAATGAGGGAGCAGGCTTGAGGGGCTAAATGGCTTACTTCAGCTTTATTTTGTATGTTCGTACGTTTGTAATTTAGGTTTAGTCTCCAGTCTGTGCGGTGTTAGTTGTTTTGAGTCAGGGTAGAAGGTACAGACATTGCGCCACCGGCTTTCTACACCTACTTAATACTCAGTAAGTCTTGATGGGTAATGTGTGCATGTGGATGTCAGATGAGGATTGGCTGTGATATTCTCCAAGGGCAACTCGCTCACTGGTGCATCGGTGCAAAAGATAAGGCTGAAACATTTGCAACAATCTTCAGACAAGTAGTGTTCTCGTCCCAACCATCTTCAGCTGCTTCATCAATGACCTTCCTTCCATCAAAAATCAGAAGTCGGGAATGTTCGCAGGTGACTACACAATGTTAAACATGATTTGCAACTCCTCAGACACGTAAACAGTTCACGGCCAAATGCAACAAGACCTGAACAATATCCAGGCCTGGGCTGACAAGTGGCAAGTAACATTTGTGCCGCACAAGTGTGCCAGACAATGACCATCTCCAACAAGAGAGGATCTAACCAGCGCCCCCTTTACATTCAATGACATTATCATCGCTGAATCCCCCACTATCATCATCCTGGGGCTACCACTGACCAGAAACTGAACTAGATTAGGTCAAAGGTTAGGAATCCTGCAGTGAGTAACTCACCTCCTTATTCCCCAAAACCTGTCCGCTATCTATAAGGCGCAAGTCAGGACTGTAATGGAGGGCTTGCCTGGTCGAGTACAGCTCCAACAACACTCAAGAAGCTTGATACCATCCAGGACAAAGCAGCCCGCTTGATTGCTAACCCTTTCATAGATAGTCAATCTCTCCACCACCAATAAACAGTGGCAGCAGTGTGTACCATCTACCAGATGCACTGCAGGAACTCACCAAGGTTCCTTAGGCAATACCTTCCAAACCCATAACAACTACCAGCTAGAAGGACAAGGGCTGCAGATACCTGGGAACACCACCACCTGGAGGTTCCCTTCCGAGCCACTCACTGTCCTGACTTGGAAATATATTGTTGTTCCTTTACTGTCCCTGAATCAAAATCCTGGAATTCCCTCCCTCGCAGCACTGTGTGTGTACCCATAATAAGAAGTTTAACAACACCAGGTTAAAGTCCAACAGGTTTATTTGGTAGCAAAAGCCACACAAGCTTTCGAAGCTCTAAGCCCCTTCTTCAGGTGAGTGGGAATTCTGTTCACAAACAGAGTTTATAAAGACACAGACTCAATTATAAACTCTTTGTGAACAGAATTCCCATAACCCAGGGACTGCAGCAGTTCAAGAAGGCAGCTCATCATCACCTTCTGAAGGGATGGGCAATAAATGCTGGCCTAGACAGCGACGCCCACATCCCATAAATGAATTTTTTTTAAAACACTGGCTTCAGAAAATTTTTGAAGGCAATGTCACATGAAATTGCTTGACCACAGCAGAAACAGCTGAATTCAAGAATAGCAATATTGCTGTACAGAACTCAACAATCCGTATTTGCTCAGGGAAACACATATGAAAAGAATGCCATGAACCATGCAGTGTGGTAACTGTTTTGGCAAATGTACAGGCACAAAAGGTTTACACTGTTGGGTGAGCCTGTTAGTTTGCACGCAAACATAATAGGAGAGGTTTCCTCTGCTTGAGGTTTAGGTCATATTCAGCACAAATAAATCTTTTAGTTTTCCTTTATGACTAAAAGTATCAAAAGTATTTAAAATCATTTTTAGAGGATGACTGAAGAGTTGCAGTAAACAAGCTACTGGCCAGATTATGTTAAGAAAACAGGAAATATAGGATTTATGAAAAAATCCTCCTCTGAGCACGAGAATCTTACTGCTGCAGTGTTAATAACAAACTGCAAGAGCTGTAGTTACATTTGAATTGTTCTGTGCACGCTTGCCTTTTGGAATAACAACCTGCACAGAAATGAATGATGTAGAATACACAATTCCCTCGTAATTGTCAATGAAATGAAACCTGGAATTGCTGCGATTCAGAAAACTTGCTAAAAGCAGATCAATGAATTGGGTTATAGGATCCTCCTGTATATTATTGCACATTGAGTCAGACACTTGTTGGCAAAAGAGGCCTGAAAACTAACAAAATGGTCTTATGACATGAATTTTTATACAGTAGATGAATTCCTTGGTAGGTCAAAACGAAAACCAAAATTCCAGCTGAGCAGCTCAAAGTCCTTCCATAGGCAGCACGGTGGCACAGTGGTTAGCCCTGCTGCCTCGCAGCGCCAGGGACCCGGGTTCGATTCCGGGCTTGGGTCACTGTCTGTGCGGAGACTGCACGTTTTCCCCGTGTCTGCGTGGGTTCCCTCCGAGTGCTCCGGTTTCCTCCCACAGTCCGAAAAGACGCACTGGTGAGGTGCATTGGCCATGCTAAATTCTCTCTCAGTGTACCCACACAGGTGCCGGAGTGTAGCAACTAGGGGATTTTCACAGTAACTTCATTGTAATATTAATGTAAGCCTACTTGTGACACTAATAAACTTAAACATTTTCACAGCTACAACCCCAGATGTTGACAATCTCTCCGATAAAAATGTCTCTCCTACCATCTTCCCCCCCCACCCACCCACAACTAAAAATGTGACTGCAAAATATGGCACATGGTAACCACCCAGCTACCCATGAGGACACTCTGGCTACCACAAAGTTGTCAATATGAAAACAAATGCAGGGTTAATCAGCCTGAGGCTCCTGAAGGTGCACTCTGCCACTGGAAATTTGGTGGGACGGAAATGTCATCTGCCCTGGGCTTGACCTCATTCCGAACCCCAGAGATGAGGCCACTTGTATAAGGTCAGTAACCCTGCAGCCACATGGAGTGCCTCTGGAGCCAGGTGTGGGGGTGTGTGGAGATGGTTGCCGTGACAACTTAATTGTGCCCATTTCAGCTGAGAAGCTCAACAGTAAAAATAGGGACTGCGGCCCAATACACAAGGATAGCAAACTGCACGCTTTCTACTGGCATCCCAATTTGAAAAGTCTTAGCAAACTAATTTTGAATATATCATGAGTCGCTGACATTGACAGATATTTTTTCAGTTGATGCAGTGTTTCTCTGAGGAGATATCTGAGGCTGCACAGTCAGTGCGTAAGCTTTAGGCTTTCTCATTTTGCATCTAATGAATAAACACTTTGAGATAGCTTCTGCCTCCATGTGGATTGCAAAAAACTTACAGCAAAGGATTTGCCTATCTTCTATCTGGAAATTATGTTGGCATGTTGTGTAAGGTGAGGGAGGGCGGGTGCAATGTAGATAGAACTAGCAAGTTCAATCCTGTCAGAGACATCTCTTCTGACATTAAATGAAGAAACAAAGGTGTGTATTTGTCTGCAACCCTCAGGACATTCCAAAGCATTTTACAGCCATTTTAACAGTTTTTAAAAGTGTGTGCTGCTCTTGGCAAGCATCTTGCGGTGGCAGCGTTTCACTACTTTAGAGCTGCTATATAAATGCAAGTTGTTGTTGTTGTTGAAATGCAGCCAGTTTGCACCCAGCGGGTGGAATTTTCCTGTCCCACCCGCCACAGGAATCGTAGCAGGCAGGGGGGCGGATCATGCAAAGGTCGGTTGGCCTCGGGCGGGATTTTCCAGTCTTGGGGCGAGCGCAGCTGGAAAATCCCGCCGACATACTTGATAATCTTTTTTTAGCGGTTAGTTGAGGAATAAATATCAGCCATTGAAGACACGCCCTGCATATCGATTGCTTTACTGTGTCCTCCGAAAGATAGCCCCTCTGACAGTGCAGCAGTCCCTCAGTACTGTACTGGACCCTCAGGTTAGATCTGGTGCCCACTGATGGGTGCGAGTACAGGGGTAGGCAGGCATGCAAATTCACACCACCAACTATGCCAGCTTGCCAACACCATCCTGCTCCGGGGATGCACTTTACCAGAGACAGGATTGGTGGCTACCCACCCACATGCATCAAGTTGATAGGTAGATGACCACTTAAGGCCACTTAATAGATGTCGGCTGGAACTTTTCAGTTGGCCTCTGGGCTCCCTGGGGCATTACGGACCAGGCCAGCTGTGCTGCCTCGAGATGTCCACCTGGCATCAGAGCAGGGGCCAGCACCTGCGACCTGTTTTGAGGTCTTCCTCACATGTTTGACTGCAGCTCTGACCACAGGCTATCCAGTGGAGATGTTCCATTACGATGGCCAGGCTGCTGGAGCCATTTTTTAATGTAAACGTTTAAAACTTTGGAAGCAGCAGGCCTCAAAAGTGAGGTACTTACCTGAACTGTGGGCTGCTGCCCTTTCCAAGCTGGGAGGCCTCCCATTCATCCTCCTGCTTATAGAACCTCCTCTTAATCAGAGGGCAGGTTCTCCTCAAGCCACTAATTTGGGGACAGCTGTTTCCCACACAGTGCAAAATTGGGACTCTGATGATCTGGAACCCCAAATCTTGCCAGAACTCCAAGCCTCTAGAGCAGATGTTATATGAAGCCAGGGCTGGATTTTACAGCCCCCTTGTTGCTTGTGGTTTCATTGGGGGAGGGGTGGGGTGCGTAAGTGGTGTACGTAAAATATTTAGTTTAATGCCTTCCCAACCATCCCCGGAACCCCCGTAATATGGAGACAGCCCTACTTAAAGTATAAATAAAAATTGAAAATGTTGGATCAACACAGCAGGTCTGGCAGCATCTGTGAAGAGAGAAAAACAGTGTTAATGTTTCGAGTCCGGATGACTCTGTTGGATTATATAGTTGGATAGGAGGCTGGGGCAGATGGAGCAAGATGAGGGTCAGGAATAGGTCAGACAAATGGAAATCCCGTTGGAAAGAAGAGCAGTACTACTCACAGGGAGGCACGGTGGCACAGTAGGGTGGTACAGTGGCACAATGGTTAGCACTGCTGCCTTAAAGCGCCAGGGACCCGGATTCAATTCCAACCTTGGGTGACTGTCTGTGTAGAGTTTGCACATTCTCCCCATGTCTGCATGGATTTCTTCTGGGTGCTCCAGTTTCCTCCCACAGTCCAATGGTGTGCGGGTTCGGCGGATTGGCTATGCTAAATTGTCCCTCAACATCCCAAGATGTGTAAATTATGGGGGTAAATACGTGGGGTTATAGGAAAGGGCCGGGGTAAGATGCTCTGTCAGAGGGTCGGTGCAGACTCAGTGGGCCGAATGGCCTCCTTAAGCACTGTAGAGATTCTATGATTTTTGGAAGAGAAATGGCAGTGAATTAAACACCAAAATAAAAGCACCACAAATGTGAAATAAAAACAGAAAAATCTGGAAAACCTCAGCAGGTCTGGCAGCATCTGTGGAGTGAGAAAAACAGAGTCAATGTTTCGTGTCTATATGACTCTTCTTCCAAAGTTGGTTATTTTGGGACTGGCCTTTCTTCCAGGGAGAGGACCAGTACACCCTCTCCTCACCCACTATATAATCCAGCCCCAAGTGTTTCTTTTATTCTTTCTTCCAGCCTGTTTTTAAATTCATTTGCAATTTGCACGTAACCAAAACAATACTGAAGGTCTCCATTTGATTTTTATCCCCAAGCCTCTTGAATAATGTTAACAAACCAGCAGCATAACCTCTGAGGTAAACCTTGCCTTATTAAATGTCCCAGATCAGTTCTCTTCTTTGGTTTTGTGTTTCCATGGCCCATCAATAAATACCACATGGCAAAGAGCATTCAATTATAATGTACTTATCTATTTAACCCTCAATCTTTTTCCTAATTATTTATTAATTGTTCTTAAGGTGTTGACTGATTTTTTAAAAATGAATTGGCTTCATTGGCATTCATGTGACTCTATGTGGGGAATACCTCCCAGTCTCATGTCTTGCTTGAAGCTTGTTTATGTCATACTTCTGTCTTGGAGCAGTATAGATAAATGGTTTGCATTACATTATCTGTTCATCTACCATTGAAATAATAACTTGGAGCCAGTTTCCACTTGATCATTTCTCTACTGAGAACAGTTCTTTGTGCTTCTTATAGCTTAGATCACAAAATCTAGACCAATTTTTCCAGAGTGACCATACCCTGTTTCAGAGAGGATGACCATGTCTGCACATAATAGTCTCCAGATTAGAAAATGGCAGGTGATGGAAACCTAAGATACCAGGACAAATGTACATTAATCAAAGAACAAAGAACAAAGAACAAAGAACAATACAGCACAGGAACAGGCCCTTCGGCCCTCCAAGCCCGCGCCGCTCCCCGGTCCAGGATTGAATCCTGAATCCAGGATCCCCGCCCAATTTTCCAGCCTATCTACATCCTAATATCCTATCCACCGAGCTGTCCCTCACAGCTACGATGCTTTGCTCATCACAACCTATTAACTCACCCCCACCCCCCCATTCCAGACCATGTGATCTCCAGGGAGAGGCGAAAACCCAGAGTGAAAACCCCAGGGCCAATATGGGGAAAAAAAAAATCTGGGAAATTCCTCTCCGACCCCCTGAGGCGATCGAAACGAGTCCAGGAGATCACACTGGCCCTGATCAGAAAATGCTTCCCAACCCTATTCATTTCCACTTCTGCTTTACGAACACCATCTGAATTCCTTGCCCCCGAGACAGGTTCCCAACTATCCGCAGTCTCGCTCTGTACTGGCACCAGCAAGATGATCATAGAATGAAGCCTTGAAACGAGAAACAAAGAACAATTAGCCCGCGCCGCTCCCTAGTCCAAACTAGACCACTCTTTTGTATGCCTCCATTCCCACTCCGTTCATATAGCTGTCTAGATAAGTCTTAAACGTTCCCAGTGTGTCCGCCTCCACCACCTTGCCCGGCAACACATTCCAGGCCCCCTGGAATCAGCAAGAAATCTTTGTGTAATGACTGATAGATGGCATGTGGGCAAGGAAGAGTCTATAGCTCAGAGGTAAAGCAACAGATCAATTTATTTTTAACATATTTGATATAAAAATTTACAGAGGTATTTCCTATTTGATGGTGGGTTGGTGAAGGATGGTTATTGGTGCAGAGTATGGAATACAAATTGAAAGGACACTTTGGATCTGTAAAGTGGGGAAGTTGAAATGGACATGTATGCATTGATGCAATAACTCATGAAGCTCGGCGGCATGGTGGCACAGTGGTTAGCATTGCTGTCTCACAACACCAGAGACCCGGGTTCAATTCCTGGTTTGGGTCACTGTGCGGAGTCTGCACATTCTCCCCGGGTCTGCAGATGTTTCCTTCCTTCTGACTTTCTTTAAATGTAAATAGCTTCTTCTTGATCATATCTGACAGGATTGAAGAACAGCTGACAAATATTTAACCCTTTGAGGTCAGCAGTAGCCAAATAAAATTTAATTGAATGACCAAATTTTAGTTTATTCTGAGAAGCACAAATTAAGAAAACTGCACAATAAAATTTCCAACATCAGAATTGTATTGAAAATGATTAGAGTCATATAGCCATAGAGTCATAGAGGTTTACAGCATGGAAACAGGTCCTTCGGCCCAACTTGTCCATGCTGCCCCTTTTTTTAACCTGTAAGCTAGTCCCAATTGCCCGCGTTTGGCCCATATCCCTCTATTTCCATCTTACCTATGTAACTGTCTAAACGCTTTTTAAAAGATAAAATTGTACCCGCCTTTACTACTACCTCTGGCAGCTTGTTCCAGACGCTCACCACCTTCTGCGGGAAAAAATGCCCCTCTGGACCCTTTTGTATCTCTCCCCTCTCACCTTAAACCTATGCCCTCTAGTTTTAGACTCCCCTACCTTTGATTATTGATTGAAAATGGGGAGGCGGTGGCCTTGTGGCATTATCAGTAGGCTAGTAATCCAGGAACTCAGCTAATGTTCTGGGGAGCCGAGTTCGTATCCCGCCACAGCAGATGGTGGAATTTGAATTCAATAAAAAATACCTGGGATTAAGAATCTACTGATGACCATGAAACCATTGTTGATTATCAGAAAAACCTGGTCTGGCCTGCATGTGACTCCAGACCCACAGCAATATGGTTGACTCTCAACTGCCCTCTGAAATGCTGAGCAAGCCACTCAGTTCACGGGCAACTAGGGATGTGCTATAAATGCTGGCCTGCCAGCGATGCCAATGTCTCATGAATGAATAAAAAGTTAAAAAAACATGCCTTTACTCAAGAAATAAATGATAATAGATAATGAGTAAGTATTCAAAGTTGTTTTCACTGAAACTGAGCTGGCATATTATATATATATATATATATACGCAAAATATATATAATATATATATTCCATTTATAAAATTCTTGACTCTTTATGGTTCTGTTCCAAAGCAGCTTGATCCTTAATTATTCAGTTTGTCAGCATACTGAATGTAAGCATGTCGGGCTGCTTCTGCATACAGCTTCTTGCAAGAGACTAATTTATAGAAAATAGATCTGTTTTTATAGTAGAATTCCTTTGTTCTGTGATAGGTCTAAGGGCCAAGAACAAAATGCTTATCTTTTACTAACATGTAATTGAAGAATAACATTAAGCTTCTGAGCAAGCTACCTTTGAGTTCGTCAGGGGTCAACAGCATGAACAGCCTTTCTTGTTTTGTCGAGTTTTTGTCTGAGGATACAGGTTAAGCTGCTCAATGACTGCATGAGTTTAAAGCAATTTTTTCTTCTCCATAGAATTTATTTGTCTTTTCCTCAGGGATAGCTTCAACTAATTTTTATTCTTTAAGTTTAATTCGGAAAAGATTAAGGAGATCCAGTTAGCATTCGTTGAGCTTTTTTTGTTTGTGTGAGTTTCTCTTTCATGGTAATACGCACACATGTTCGCACACACCACACGTGCACCTACACACCACACACACATGCATGCACCCACACACATGCATGCACCACGCACACATGCATGCAGCACACACACACACATGCACTACACACACATGCATATACAGACACACGCGCACCACACATATGCACCACACACACACACACCCACCACACCCGCCACACACACATGCTACATGCATACATGCACAATCGTACCCACAAGTGCACCACACATGCACACGCACTACACACATACACACACACCACATGCATCACACATACATGCACCACACACACACACACACATATATACACATGCACATGCAACACAGATATGCACCATACACACACACCACACACACACATGCTATACACATACATGCATGTACTACACATACACTCATGTATGCACATACACATACACACATGAAATGATTTGGGCTTTGTGCAATCATGTGAAACTGGTGATAGTGAATTGGCTGCCCATTTTACACTCAGTGATTTTTATTCCCACTGCAGCCAATGAAAATAAATATCAGGCGAAAAGTCAAATATCAAAGCAGCCAATTTGCTACTACTCATTTGACACTATCACATATGAAGTACGCTGTGGGTGCACTGATGATATTGTTTGAGTAAATAATCAATATTAAATGAAAAAGGCCGCTGGCAGGTGGATGTTCCCTTTTTGTTGATTATAAACTTCAAATATATTAAACACTTTCAGACTGTCGGCATTCCATGAAAAGTACACATTAGATTCAACCTTCAACCTGAAGTCAAAAAGAAATTATCATGCAATATGGACAAGATCTGAACTGTAAAAGTCATAGAGGGGAATATTCCCATCACACCTGACACGGGAATTGTAGCAGGAAGGAGTGGACCATTCAAAGATCCATTGACCTCGGGCGGGATTTTCCGGTTTTGGGGCGAGCACAGCCTGGAAATCCCACCCATAAAGTTGGGAATGCTTATCTCACATGCAGAACAAAGGGATGAGGATATTAATCTCCATTAAATCTTATCTCAATTCAGGAAAGATCTAAGCCGCTAATCTCATAGCTTTTGCTTATTCACCGTGTTATATATTTTAAAAGGGTGCAGGTTGCTTTAAGAGCTGATCACATGATTTGATGGCGGTGTCATTAGGGTGTGTGATCAGTTTTGTATTTTACAGTGCAGAGAGCAGCTCTTCAATAAAACCTGTCATGTGTTTGTTTGAATCCATGTGTGCAAACCACATTCTTTTCTTACTGTTAAAACCCACAATCACTAATGTAGTTAGTACATTACTGCCAAAGCGATAATGAAGAATGTCAACTGTCCTTCAAATTCAAACTTAGCAATAAACAAATGATAAAAAAGCGACCAAAAAGCTGAAAACACCCAACAGGTCAAGCAGCATCTGTGGAATTCGGAAGAATGAATGGAGATCTTGTAGAAACATATAAGTTTATGAAGGGAATAGATAAGCTAAAGGCAGGGAGGTTGTTTCCAGGTGAAACTAGAATTAGGGGTCATGGCCTCAAAATAAGGGGGAGCAGATTTAGGACTGAGTTGAGGAGGAACTTCTTCACCCAAAGGGTTGTGAATCTGTGGAATTCCCTGCCCAGTGAAGCAATTGAGGCTACCTCATTGAATGTTTTGAAGGCAAGGATAGATAAACTTTTGAACAGTAAAGGAATTAAGGGTTATGGTGAGCGGGCGGGTAAGCGGAGCTGAGTCCGTGAAAAGATTAGCCATATTCTTATTGAATGGCGGAGCAGGCTCATGGGGTCAGATGGCCTACTCCTGCTCCTAGTTCTTATGTTCTTATGTTCTTAAAACATCTCGGGCTTGGGCACTTCCTCAAGTCTTTTCTATGAAAAGAGTACACATTGAAGACACATTCTATTGAACCCAAGGCATATGTTAAAGTTACCCAAGTTAATATCTAGCTCGCAGCTCAACAAAACTGCAGAAAAGAAAGCATTTTAAAACTGATGGATGAGTTGTGAGACAGGTGCTCATCAAAGATTTGGGTTCGATTTTCCATTCCTATATTTTTTGTGATGATATTCATGTATTAATAATGATACTGCCTTCAATAGGCTTCGGTTTGAGCCACTAACATGATCTGACTAAATATTTGATGAAATTACATATCCTTGCTCCATTTCTGGATAACCCCAGTACTGAGATTAATGGAACATTAAAGAATTTGACAACCAGAAATCATTTATGTAAAATCATCATGAAGATACATTCTAACTTTTCTGCTTGGATGCTTCTTTACTTCAGCTGTGCCCAGTTACTTAAATTATTCAGTGAGTTAAAATATGTGAGGGTCTAACTGAAAATGTCTGTGATTTTTATCTATTTAACTAAGCCAAGAATATCACAGTTCAGCACTTAAGTTCAGGAGCAATTCTGGAAAATGGTGGAGGAAAGTAATTAAATTAGATATTTTAACCATTGTCTTGACATCCCCGATGTGTTCCTATTCTGGCTTTAAGAACTGTTTATTATGTATCCAACGAGAAAGGAAAAATTTTGCTTCTGAAAACTGCTATTCCCTGCAACAGTTGGAATGAAATGAAGGGAAAAATGAATAAAGCATTAGTCTAAAGCCTCACCCTGCACTAGGAGACATCAATAGAATCTTGAATTTTACATGCAAGTGTAATATTACAGACTCTGGAATAATGTTTCGCATTTTTACTTCAGTCGATTATTCTGTTCAATTACATTTTGTTTTTGATAGCTCTTAAGAGACGGAATCCCTTTAAAGCAACATAATGTAAACATTAATGAGTAACTTCTGAATAAGCACGATATTAATTTAGATAGCTGTTTGGCCTTGTTAAGCAGGTCGAATACAAAATGGAAAATTATGGTTAATAAAATGATATGTAATTATAAAATGAGGAATGATTCTTAACTCAAGCACATGGAAGTCTTAAAGCGCATCAAGGTAGGTAAATCCCTGGGACCTGATGAAGTGTATCCCAGGACATTGTGGGAGGCTAGGGAGGAAATTGCAGGTCCCCTAGCCGAGATATTTGAATCGTCAATAGTCACGGGTGAGGTGCCTGAAGATTGGAAAGTGACAAATGTTGTGCCTTTGTTTAAAAAGGGCTGTAGGGAAAAGCCTGGGAACTACAGGCCAGTGAGCCTCACATCTGTGGTGGGTAAATTGTTGGAAGGTATTTTGAGAGACAGAATCTACAGGCATTTAGAGACGCAACTACTGATTAGGGACAGTCAGCTCATTGCGTCTTGGAAGTGCAGCAGAGAGGGAGAGATTCGCGAGAGGAGTGCTGCGGGTAAGCGCTGTTATTTTTAACTTACTTTTTCGCGGGTTTTTTCTTTAAAAATATCTAAACCCGGAAGTGGTCGCGCAGGGAGGTCTGGGAGAGAGAGATTTTTTTTTTTTAAAAAAGTTACTCACCTCAGTGAATCGGCCTCATTGCGTCTTGGAAGTGCAGCAGAGAGGGAGAGATTCGCGAGAGGAGTGCTGCGGGTAAGCGCTGTTATTTTTAACTTACTTTTTCGCGGGTTTTTTCTTTCAAAATATCTAAACCCGGAAGTGGTCGCGCAGGGAGGTCTGGGAGAGAGAGATTTTTTTTTTAAAAAGTTACTCACCTCAGTGAATCGGCCTCATTGCGTCTTGGAAGTGCAGCAGAGAGGGAGAGATTCGCGAGAGGAGTGCTGCGGGTAAGCGCTGTTATTTTTAACTTACTTTTTCGCGGGTTTTTTCTTTAAAAATATCTAAACCCGGAAGTGGTCGCGCAGGGAGGTCTGGGAGAGAGAGATTTTTTTTTTTTTAAAAAGTTACTCACCTCAGTGAATCGGCCTCATTGCGTCTTGGAAGTGCAGCAGAGAGGGAGAGATTCGCGAGAGGAGTGCTGCGGGTAAGCGCTGTTATTTTTAACTTACTTTTTCGCGGGTTTTTTCTTTAAAAATATCTAAACCCGGAAGTGGTCGCGCAGGGAGGTCTGGGAGAGAGAGATTTTTTTAAAAAAAAGTTACTCACCTCAGTGAATCGGCCTCATTGCGTCTTGGAAGTGCAGCAGAGAGGGAGAGATTCGCGAGAGGAGTGCTGCGGGTAAGCGCTGTTATTTTTAACTTACTTTTTCGCGGGTTTTTTCTTTAAAAATATCTAAACCCGGAAGTGGTCGCGCAGGGAGGTCTGGGAGAGAGAGATTTTTTTTTTTTAAAAGTTACTCACCTCAGTGAATCGGCCTCATTGCGTCTTGGAAGTGCAGCAGAGAGGGAGAGATTCACGAGAGGAGTGCTGCGGGTAAGCGCTGTTATTTTTAACTTACTTTTTCGCGGGTTTTTTCTTTAAAAATATCTAAACCCGGAAGTGGTCGCGCAGGGAGGTCTGGGAGAGAGAGATTTTTTTTTTTCCCCAATAAATTGGAACAGAGAGGAATCCCGATACTCTACACTTGTAGAGTATCCCACCCTCCCTCCTCCTCTAACCTAAAAAAAAAGACCCAGTGAGAGCAGGGCTTTGGAGAAAACAGGAGGAGGAAAGGTAAGTTTAAAATTTTCATTCACTTTTTTTTCCCTGTGTGTTTAAAGGGGCAATTATGAGTGTGAGGCCAGTATGTTGTTCCCAATGTAGGATGTGGGAGGTCCTGGAGGCTCCTAGCCTCCCGGACGACCATATCTGTGCTGGGTGTGTTGAGCTGCGGTTCCTAAGGGACCATGTTAGGGAACTGGAATTGCAGCTCGAGGACCTTCGCCGGGTTAGGGATAGTGAGGAGGTCATTGACAGGAGCTATCGGCAGGTGGTCACACCGGGACCACGGGAGGAAGGTAACTGGGTAACAGTGAGGAAGGAGAAAACTCAGTTGATGGTGAGCACCCCGGTGGATGTGCCCCTTAATAATAAGTACTCCTGTCTGAGTACTACTGGGGTGGACAGCCCACCTGGGGGAAGCAGCGGTGGCAGTGTCTCTGGAGCTGAGCCTGGCCCAGTAGTGCAAAAGGGTAAGGAAAGGAGGGTAGTGCTAATTGGGGACTCTACGGTGAGTGGGTCAGATAGGCGTTTTTGCGGACAAAGACGGGACTCTCGGATGGTGGTTTGCCTCCCTGGTGCAGGGGTCCGGGATGTCTCTGGTCGAGTCCCAGAAATCCTGAAGGGGGAGGGAGAGGAGCCGAAGGTCGTGATGCATATAGATACTGCTGACATAGGTAGGAAGAGGGAAGGGGTCATGAAAAGAGAATATAGGGAGTTAGGGAGACAGCTGAGAAAGAGGAATGCAAAGGTAGTAATCTCGGGATTGCTGCCTGTGCCGCAGGAGAGTGAGAACAGGAATCGGTGGAGAATGAATGCGTGGCTGAGGGACTGGAGCAAGGGACAAGGATTTGGGTACTTGGATCATTGGGACGTCTTTTGGGGCAGGTGTGACCTGTTTAAAAAAGACGGGTGGCACTTGAATCCCAGGGGGACCAATATCCTGGCGGGAAGGTTGGCTAAGGCTACTGGAGAGACTTTAAACTAGAAAGGTTGGGGGGAGGGAATCGAAATGAGGGGACTGAGAGCGAGGAGGTTAGCTCGCAAATAGATAAGGAATGTAAACAGGGTAAGAGGGAGGTTAGACGAGTGATGGAGAAGGGAAGTGCTCAGGCTGAAGGTCTGAGATGTGTCTATTTTAATGCCAGGAGTGTAGTGAATAAAGTGGATGAGCTTAGAGCGTGGATTGCTGCTTCGAATTGTGATGTGGTGGCCATTACGGAGACTTGGATGTCTCAGGGACAGGACTGGGTGCTTCAGGTGCCGGGTTTTAGATGTTTCAGGAAGGACAGGGAGGGAGGCAAGAGAGGGGGGGGAGTGGCACTGTTGATCAGGGATAGTGTCACGGCTGTAGAGAAGGTGGACGCCGTGGAGGGATTGACGACGGAGTCTCTGTGGGTGGAGGTTAGGAACAGGAAGGGGTCGGTAACGTTGCTGGGTGTTTTCTATAGGCCGCCCAATAGTAACAGAGATGTTGAGGAGCAGATGGGGAAACAGATCCTGGAGAGATGTAGGAATAACAGAGTTGTCGTGATGGGAGATTTTAATTTCCCAAACATAGATTGGAATATCCCTAGGGCTAGGGGTTTGGATGGAGAGGAGTTTGTTAGGTGTGTCCAGGAGAGTTTCCTGACACAGTATGTGGATAAGCCTACTAGAGGAGAGGCTGTACTTGATCTGGTGCTGGCTAATGAACCTGGACAGGTGGAGGATCTCTCGGTGGGTGAGCATCTTGGGGATAGCGATCATAATTCTATCTCCTTCATGATAGCATTGGAAAGAGATAGGATCAGGCAGGCTAGGAAAGTGTTTCTCTGGAGTAAAGGGAAATACAGTGTCATCAGGGAGGAAATTAGACGGGTAAATTGGAAGGAGGCATTCTTGGGGAAAAGTACCGAAGGAAAGTGGAGGATTTTCAAGGAATGTTTGTCTGGAGCTCTGCATGACAACGTTCCGATGAGACAGGGGGGTGTTGGTAGGGTACGGGAACCGTGGTGCACGAAGGTTGTGATGAACCTGGTGAATAAGAAAAGAGAGGCGTACAGAAGGTTCAGAGAGCTAGGAGGTGTTAAGGATTTAGAGGAGTATACGGGATGTAGGAAGGAGCTTAAGAAGGAAATTAGGAGAGCGAGAAGGGGTCATGAGAAGGCCTTGGCGGGTAAGATTAAGGAGAACCCCAAGGCTTTCTACAAATATGTCAAGAGTAAAAGGATGAGATGTGAAGGCATAGGACCCTTAAAAGGTGAAGGGGGAAAAGTTTGTGCGGAACCGTTAGAAATGGCGGAGCTGCTTAATGAATACTTTACCTCGGTATTCACGGTGGAAAGGGATCTGGGTGGTTGTACTGCTGGTTTGCGGTGGACAGAAAGGATCGAGCATGTGGACATAAAGAAAGAGGATGTGTTGGAACTATTGAATGGCATCAAGGTTGGTAAGTCGCCGGGACCGGATGGGATGTACCCCAGGTTACTGTGGGAGGCGAGGGAGGAGATTGCGGAGCCTTTGGCGATGATCTTTGCATCGTCGATGGAGACGGGAGAGGTTCCGGAGGATTGGAGGATTGCAGATGTGGTCCCTATATTCAAGAAAGGGAACAGGGACAGCCCGGGAAATTACCGACCGGTGAGTCTAACCTCAGTGGTTGGTAAGTTGATGGAGAGGATCCTGAGAGACAGGATTTATGATCATCTAGAGAAGTTTAGTATGATCAAAAGTAGTCAGCACGGCTTTGTCAAGGGCAGGTCGTGCCTTACGAGCCTGGTTGAGTTCTTTGAAAATGTGACCAAACACATTGACGAAGGAAGAGCGGTGGATGTGGTCTATATGGACTTCAGCAAGGCGTTCGATAAGGTCCCCCATGCAAGACTTCTTGAGAAAGTGAGAGGGCATGGGATCCAAGGGGCTGTTGCCTTGTGGATCCAGAACTGGCTTGCCTGCAGAAGGCAGAGAGTGGCTGTGGAGGGGTCTTTCTCTGCATGGCGGTCAGTGACCAGTGGAGTGCCCCAGGGATCTGTTCTGGGACCCTTGCTGTTTGTCATTTTCATAAATGACCTGGATGAGGAAGTGGAGGGATGGGTTGGTAAGTTTGCTGACGACACCAAGGTAGGTGGTGTTGTGGATAGTTTGGAGGGATGTCAGAAGTTGCAGCGAGACATAGATAGAATGCAAGACTGGGCGGAGAAGTGGCAGATGGACTTCAACCCGGATAAGTGTGTGGTGATCCATTTTGGCAGATCCAATGGGATGAAGCAGCAATATAATATGAAGGGTACCATTCTTAGCAGTGTAGAGGATCAGAAGGACCTTGGGGTCCGGGTCCATAGGACTCTTAAATCGGCCTCGCAGGTGGAGGATGCGGTCAAGAAGGCGTACGGCGTACTGGCCTTCATTAATCGAGGGATTGAGTTTAGGAGTCGGGAGATAATGCTGCAGCTTTATAGGACCCTGGTTAGACCCCACTTGGAGTACTGCGCGCAGTTCTGGTCACCTCATTACAGGAAAGATGTTGAAGCCATTGAAAGGGTGCAGAGGAGATTTACAAGGATGTTGCCTGGATTGGGGGGCATGCCTTATGAGGATAGGTTGAGGGAGCTTGGTCTCTTCTCCCTGGAGAGACGAAGGATGAGAGGTGACCTGATAGAGGTTTACAAGATGTTGAGAGGTCTGGATAGGGTAGACTCTCAGAGGCTATTTCCAAGGGCTGAAATGGTTGCTACGAGAGGACACAGGTTTAAGGTGCTGGGGGGTAGGTACAGAGGAGATGTCAGGGGTAAGTTTTTCACTCAGAGGGTGGTGGGTGAGTGGAATCGGCTGACGTCGGTGGTGGTGGAGGCAAACTCGTTGGGGTCTTTTAAGAGACTTCTGGATGAGTACATGGGATTTAATGGGATTGAGGGCTATAGATAGGCCTAGAGGTGGGGATGTGATCGGCGCAACCTGTGGGCCGAAGGGCCTGTTTGTGCTGTGGCTTTCTATGTTCTATGTTCTATGTTCTATGGCTTTGTGAGTGGAAAATCATGTCTCACAAATTTGATTGAGTTTTTTGAAGGGGTAACCAAGAAGGTAGATGAGGGCAGTGCAGTTGATGTTGTCTACATGGACTTTAGCAAGGCCTTTGACAAGGTACCGCATGGTAGGTTGTTGCATAAGGTTAAATCTCACGGGATCCAGGGTGAGGTATCTAAATGGATACAAAATTGGCGTCTTGACAGAAGCCAGAGGGTGGTTGTAGAGAGTTGTTTTTCAAACTGGAGGCCTGTGACCAGCGGTGTGCCTCAGGGATCAGTGCTGGGCCCACTGTTATTTGTCATTTATATTAATGAATATAAGGGGCATGGTTAGTAAGTTTGCAGATGACACTAAGATTGGTGGCATAATGGACAGTGAAGAAAGTTATCTCCAATTGCAACGGGATCTTGAATGGCAGATGGACTTTAATTTAGACAAATGCGAGGTGATGCATTTTGTTAGATTGAACCAGGGCAGGACTTACTCAGTTAATGGTAGGGCATTGGGGAGAGTTACAGAACAAAGAGATCTAGGGGTACATGTTCATAGCTCCTTGAAATTGGAGCCACAGGTGGACAGAGAGGTGAAGAAGGTATTCGCCATGCTTGTTTCAACGGTCACAACATTGACTACAGGAGTTGGAATGTCTTGTTGAAGTTATACAAGACAAGATTGGTAAGGCCACACTTGGAATACTGTGTGCAATTCTGGTCACCCTATTATAGAAAGGATATTATTAAACTAGAAAGAGTGCAGAAAAGATTTACTAGAATGCTACCGGGATTTGATGGATTGAGTTGTAAGGAGAGGCTGGATAGACTGGGACTTTTTTCTGTGGAGCGTAGGAGGCTGAGGGGTGATCTTATAGAGGTCTGTAAAATAATGAGGGGCACAGGTCAGCTAGATAATCAATATCTTTACCCAAAGGTATGGGAGTCTAAAACTAGAGGGCATAGGTCTAAGGTGAGAGGGGAGAGATACAAAAGTGTCCGGGAGAGATACAAAAGTGTCCAGAGGGGCAATTTGTTCACACAGAGGGTGGTGAGTGTCTGGAACAAGCTGCCAGAGGTAGTAGTAGAGGCAGGTACAATTTTGTCTTTTAAAAAGCATTTAGATAGTTATATGGGTAAGATGGGTATAGAGGGATATGGGCCAAATGCGGGCAATTGGGATTAGCTTAGGGTTTTTTTAAAAAAAGGGCGGCCCGGCAAGTTGGGATGAAGGGCCTGTTTCCATGCTGTAAACCTCTATGACACTATGACTCTATGAATGTGAAATTTTATTTTTCATTATTAACATAGACCACAATGTGCATTTGTATAGCACCTTTAATATACTTAAACGTCCCAAGGTGTTTCACAGGAGTGTAATCAGACAGAAATTAACACTGAACCAAAGAAGCTGATATTAGGATGGGTGTCTAAAAGCTTGGTTAAAGAGTTAACTCTTCAGGAACATCTTAAAGGAGAGAGAGAGGTGGAGAGGCAGAAAGATTTAAGGAAGGAGTTCCAGTGATTGGAACCTAAGGTCTGGTTTAAGTTAACGACTGTCCATGATGGAGTGAAGGGAATAAGAGTGTGTCAGTCCATGCTGGAGGAACATAGAGTTCTCAGAAAATTGTATAGATGAAAGACTTAACAATCGGGATTACAAATACAGAGTGGAGGAGGTTTACAGAAACTGGATGGAGGAGGATAGAGAGATTGGATGGAGGAGGTTACAAAGACTGGAAAGTGGAGATAACAGGGATAGGATGGAGGCGATTTACAGAGATAGGATGGAGGAGTTTAGAGAGACTGAATGAAGGAAGTTATAGAGGTAGCATGGAGGAGGTTTACAGAGATAGGATGGAGGAGTTTAGAGAGACTGGATGGAGGCGATTTACAGAGATAGGATGGAGGAGGTTAGAGAGACTGAATGAAGGAAGTTATAGAAGTAGCAAGGAGGAGGTTTACAGAGATAGGATGGAGGAGGCTAGAGAGACTGGATGGAGGAGGTTTACAGAGATAGGATGGAGGAAGTAACAGAGGTAGCATGAAGGAAGTTTACAGAGATGGGATGGAGAAGATTTACAGATATAGGATGGAGGAGGTTACAAAGACTGGCTGGAGGACTTTATAGAGACTGGTGTCACAATGACAGGAAATCATGCCTGAGTGATACCTACCTACAATTTCAACTGCTAACCACAGATCTATTGAACTGTTTGAAGAAGACCTGTTTTAAAAAATACAAAAAAAAACTAATCAAAGGATGGCTGTCACTAGTCACCCTATAACCAATACTGTAAGTTAACCAATTCCCTGGAAAATTTTGAGATGAATTGCACTGCAGACATGTTGCATGTAACTTCACACCTGGGTTGTCAAGGTCTGCTTCAAACAGAGACTCTCTTGAAAGGAAGGCATCAAAATGCAAAGCAATGGACGTTGATCAGCTGTCGTTCTGTCAAGACAATGGGAACTGCTAACCAACCAGAAAGTCATAAGACATTCAAAATTCCTTGTGTTGGATGAGATAACCCCATCTGCTGTTGATTTATTTCTTGAATTATATCAAAAGTTTCAGACGTCAAAAGGTCAAAAAATGGGATTACTCAGTCTGCAATGATGACTGCAAGGCATGCTAATCAAATTCCTTTCCGGGAATATGCAGACAGGAGTTCTTAAAATTGTTTCTGGCAAGCAGAAAGTGGAGGAAGAGAAAGAAGCATGACAGTCAACTGAAACATTGCCCAAAGAAAGCAGCAAAGATATTTTTCTCTCTCTTTCACATCTTTATTATTTTTTCTTGGGTTTAGTAACTGAAAAACTCACAGACCAGGATTTTATCCCTGTGTTCACTCCACACTCAAATAACAACGTCTGCATAAAATCCCATGAATCTCACTGATGATGTCTCAGGATGTAATTGTCCCTGCCATTGATGTAATGAGGTCCCCACCCAGGAAGGTCACCTGGGGGCAATGCCAAGGTGAAGTCGCCAGTGGGCAGTGCCAAGGGTTCCTCTGGGCAGCTCCATGGGTTGGTGGGGGGGAGTTGTACATGGGGGGTTCGTGAGGACTGGGTGTTCTACGTGTATACGTATGAGGGAGTCCAGTGGAGGTTTCCCCGTGGAGATGGAGGGATTCCCCATGTGTTTGTGGGGCAACCTAAGAAGAAAAGACAGTGTGCGGAATTCCCCCGCCACACTGGTATAAAAGTTGGAAATTCCCGCCCGACTGTCAATGGGGTTTCACATTGTCCGCTAACCACCCACTAAAATTCCAGTGGCAGGTGGGATGGGAGAATTCCAGCCAGATGGTTTTACCAGAGGGTGACCCAATCTCTGGAAGGCTGGAGTTGTCAGCTGTTTTAGATCAAAGCCCGTCGGCGTGAGGGCATGGGACATGCCTCCAAGATTTCTTTTCCCCAGTATTGGACAATATGGCGAGAAAAAGCTGGCAGTTCAGCCAGCAAGATTCTCGCCACTTTTTCACCCAGCCCAACACTTTAAAAAAATGGAAAATTCCGGCAACTCTTTCAGTGAATGACTCATTTAATTGGCTGCTCACTAACAAATAAATACATTTGAATTAGAAAAGGGGAAAATATTGAGACCAACTGAGGGCCTGAATTGAAGGGGAGTCAACTCATTTCTCACCCAGTCAATACTGGATGGAAAAAGTTACAGAAACAGGATGAGAATCTTACAAAATGGTTCTGTTGAAAACTCACAGACCTGAAATGTCACCTCTGATTTACTCTCCACAGATACTGCCGAACCTGCTGAGTATCTGCAACATTTTGTGTTTTTATTTGAAAATGTTATATTTGAGGCAACAGTGGAGAGGCAGGTAATGTAGATAAATGAGCACAAGGTGATGGGTAAATGGTATGTGTTAGAATACGGACAGCAGAAGTTTGGATGATCTCAAGGCTTTGGAGGCTGAGAGATGCGTAAAATATTGGCCAGACTTCTCCGGCTGCTCACGCCCCACCGCTGCTGCAAGCAAGGATGGAGAATTTGGCGCCCAGCCAAATCTCCGTTCTCTGCAGCGGGACCAGAGAATCCCGCTGGCATGAACGGCCAGAGAATTCCAGCCACTGGAATGATTGAGTCTGAAGGTTATCAAAAGCGCAGATAAGGGCTTCAGCAGCAAAGGGGCACATTGGCAGATTTATATCAGTATTTAAGGATTGTAATCCACTGAGATATATTTAATTGCAATGCTGTTGGAAAGAAGTATTTTAAAAATTGAAATAATGATAACAGATACATCGATGAAAACTGGGTAGGTTGCAGATGTCCAAGTTAAGACTTCCTCAGCTATTAGAAAATTATCATACAGTGCCACCTCTAAAGTGAGAAGAATCGTAGGTCGCAGTGACTGATTTACCTATCGGGTTCCCTTTATTGAATCACCAAGAGCACACTGGAGTACTGTACCTACCCAACTCTGAGCTTGAATTACCAAGTCTGCCATGCATTGTCAGGCAAGATATTTTACAATTCTACCCAGGGCTCCAGAAGGATGATCACCAGTCAATCACGAGGTAACTGACAAGCTGAGCATTGGAATATCACTAAAATGAGACCAGGTACCAACAACCCCTCACAAAAGGCAAGCTGGGCAGTACATTATTTATGAATGCATATTTACCATCCTCTTAAGCATGACATGGCCTCACATCCTCCACTGAACCATGGTTCTATCAATTGGATATGCAGATCTTCAACATCAATGGTTTGAATTTTGCAACTTAATCATAGTAGGCACCAGACCTTTAATATTTGAGCATATACTCTCATATGTAGCTTCCAGGTAAATGCCTTAAACTAGCTGTCATTCCAAATGTCAATGTTTCTCATCAACCATACAATTGTATCTGCCTTCAGTACAATGGAAAGAGTTAGTGATGTGACTACCATTTAGAGGTCTAAATCTAATGGTGAATATGGGACATACCAGTAGCTTAATCCAAGAAAGCTCAGCACACATAGTATGGCTGTAGGATGTTTGGTCAAATACTTTTCCATTGCCATGCCGAACTACCAGGTACGCAAATGAAAGGCCCTTGTGCAAGATCCAGGTTTAAACTGAGATTAGTAGCAGGGGAATTAAGCTTGGTTCCTTGCCAAATAACATTACCTGGGGACCTAGGTTAAGTAATTGTTAGAGGAATTAAGATAATCAACAATAATATGTGTACTAAGCAGTCCATTACTGTCATTAAATCATTATTAACCTAAGAAGAACAGAGTCATTTTCCTATGTTAACAGGCAGCTGATATTATAATTGCGCCACACGAATTGTTGGATTAGCAAGTCTAAGAAAATCTTCAGGAAGGTTGCTTCAAACTGGGCAATTGCGTTACTGAAGCTCCACAAAAACGAACGCATCTGATAGCGTTTTCATGTGGATCACATATTCTTTAACTTCTGGGCATTTTTGTTCAATGGTGATCATGAGTAATATATATGATACCAGGGCCTTGGAGATGGTTTTGGAAGTGAGAGTTAATTAGATCCCAAGCCAGATGATGAAGAGTGAAACTAGATGCCCACCCTTTTCCTTGCTAATAGGTATATTTACGGGATGCAACATTACATACATCTGTTTTCTACCTACTATCTCCCACTTCCTTGCCCCAGCAGACTATGGGCCCGATTTTACCAAAATTTCGCGCCCGTGGTAAAGTTGGGCGTCGGGCCTAAAACGCGGTCCAGACCCGGCTCAAGGCCAATCGCGCCTTTACCAACGGCCGATCGGCGCGCGCCCGAATCGGCCAGTGGGCCGATTTAGATGCATTTAAATCGGCATAATGAAGCCCGCGCCCAACTTACCCAAGGATTCCCACTTTACGAGGCTCCAATCCGATCGGCACCCGCGCATGTACCGTGTTGCTGAATTCAAGTCCAATAGGGCTTCAACTCAGCAACTGAACCGCCGAATCACCCCCGACCACCCTCCGTGGACCGCCCCCGTGAACCACCCCGGCAGCCCACCCACCCCCCCCCACCCCCGATCGGACCACCCTGGGGCACAGGCCCCGCCAGCAGGCCCCCCCCCCCCTCGGGATCGGACCCCCCGGGCCCCCATCTACCTTGATCCCTGGTGTCCGTCGAAAGCATCTTGCGATCCTGGATCCTGGCCTTCCTCCGGGGGTCCTGATGGGCAGGATGACATCTCTTCACTGGGGGGGGGCGGGGGAGGGATGTGACATCTCTTCCCTGAGGGGGCGGTAGGGGGGGGAAGTGACATCTCTTCCCTGAGGGGGCGGTAGGGGGGGAAGTGACATCTCTTCCCTGAGGGGGGGGTGGGTGGGGGGTGGGGGGGGATGTGATGTCTCCTCCCTGTGGGGCGGGGGGGGGAATGTGATGTCTCTTCCCTGAGGAAGAGACGTCAGGGAAGAGATGTCACATCCACCCCCCCCCCCCCCACCAGGGAAAGTCAGTGCTGTCAGCGCTGCCTTTGACTTTCGCGCTCAGGCGCGCTGAGTGCTGTTCGGTGCTCCGACAGATGCAAATGCGCTAGGCCCCGCCCACTGGACCCGTGCCAAAAAAAGGCGTATAGGGGCGCTGGAGCGCGGCTGCCGGGTGCGGGTCTGATTTACGACCGCACCCGGCACTTAGAGCCGATTTGGTAAAATCGGCCCCTATATCTATACAAGTTCTAAAGGTATTTAAAGCACCAATGTCCTTCACCTGTGTATCTTCATATGAGAAACGTTTCTTTATTAGAGTCACAAGTAGGCTTACATTAACACTGCAATGAAGTTATTGTGAAAATCCCCCAGTCGCCACACTCCGGCACCTGTTCGGGTACACTGAGGATGAATTCTGCATGTCCAATGCTCCTCACCAGCACATCTTTCAGACTGTGGGAGCAAACCGCAGCACCCGGAGGAAACCCATACACACACGGGGACAACATGCACAGACAGTGACCCAAGCCAGGAATCAAACCCGGGCCCCTGGCTCTGTGAGGCAGCAGTGCTAACCAGTGTGCCACCGTGCTGATTAACAGTAGAGTGGAGGTAAAATGTGTCCGGCCAGTTTGCTGACATGATCCTGCTTCTAGCCACTTTTCAGGGGGAGGGCTGAGTCAGAGGTTAGCAACCCAGCCAGCAGTGATGGTAAAACAATTGAGGAGGATAATTGGGCAATTAACTGCAATCTCCCACTGCCATTGTAATTTTCCCAGTGTCACACGGGCCTCACACATGCGTCAGCACTGCCACGTCTCTGAGAAGGAGGTGCACAGTGTCTGAAAAACATGAGCAATCATTGCTTTCTAGCAAAGAAATGCAAGGCTGCTGCTTTCCCTGACAGAGGCTTGTCATTGCATCAGGATCTTCTGAAAACTGATCTTTCTGAGAGGGCTGGGATCAATGCAGTCATTCCCATCGGATTGACCATGCTGTCATTGCAACCCTCCCACTCCTGCCACATTCCACACAACAGCATTCTCATTGCAGACATGGTAAAGATCGCTGGTTGTCATTACAATGCACTGTGCTGAATGACCTCCTGCCCCCCACAGCTCGCTTGTCCGTGCTAAATGTGGGTTCTTAATTAGCAGCAAAGAAAATGGTCCCGATGGCCAAAAATTGAGGGCAACGTTTTCTGGCCCTTCCCGCCAGTGGGATTTTCCAGCCCCACCAAAAGTGACCCCAGCCCGTGGCGGGTTCCCTGGCAGTGTGACAATGCAAAATGCCGGAGACATCGGGGGGGGCGAGGCGGGGAGACCAGAAGATCCCACCGCCGGCCAATGACGAGCCCCTCCGCTGCTGGAAAACACACTGTGGGGGGAGGGGGGAGGGTCGGAAAATCCTGCCCTATATGTCTAAACATTCTGCCTAGTTAATGATCAAAAATGAATTCTAATTTTACACTATCCTGCAGCGACAGTCATAAGATAATTTAGATCATTAACTCAATCCTGTTTTTGGACAGTGCCATGTTTAGGCTAAACTTCCCAAATTATCCTCATTTACTAGATATTCAATGTTTCATAACATTGATATCATAGAATCCTAGAATCCCTACAGTACAGAAAGAGGCCATTTGGCCCATCAAGCCTGCATTGTCAACAATCCCACCCAGGCCCTATCCCTATAACCCCAAGTATTTACCCTGCTAATCCCCTTGACCTGAAGAGCTATTTTTCAGCATGGCCAATCAACGTAACCCGGAGTGTGGGAGGAAATGGTGGCACAGTGGTTAGTGCTGCTGCCTCACAGCGCCAGGGACCCGGGTTCAATTCCGGCCTTGGGTCAATGTCTGTGTGGAGTTTGCACATTCTCCTCGTGTCTGCGTGGGTTTCCTCCGGGTGCTCCGGTTTCCTCCCACAGTCCAAAGATGTGCAGGTTAGGTTGATTGGCAGTGTCAGGGGGATTAGCTGGGTAAATATGAGGGGTTGCGGGAATAGGGCCTGGGTGGGATTGTAGTCAGTGCAAACTTGATGGGCCAAATGGCCTCTTTCTGCACTGTAGGGATTCTATGAATTCTATGAAACTGTAGACCCGGAGGAAACCCATGCAGATATGGGGAGAGCATGCAAACTACACACAGATAGTCACCCGAGGCCGGAATTGAACCCAGGCCCCTGGCGCTCTGGGCAGCCGTGCTAATCACTATGCCGCCATGCCACTTTAACTTTTGCCTTTCACTTTTTATGAAAGAAAGCACAGGCCATTTTACGTCACTAGACCGTTACCTAAGTTAAGGGCTCAGGGAATTGGAACATTTTTAAATATGTTTTTCCTGTGAGCGTTGCTGGCAAGGCTAGCATTTGTTACCCATCCGCAGGTAGTGGTGGGCCGCTTTCTTGAACCATTGCAGTCCATCTGGTGTACATACACTCACAGTGATGAGAGGAAGGGAGTTCCAGGATTTTGAGCCAGTCACAGTGAGGGAACGGTGAGAGGGTTCCAAGTTAGGATGGTGTGTGCCTTGGAGAGGATCTTGGATTTGTTTGTTGTATGTTCATCATCTTTTGTCGATGGAAGGATGAATAGAAGATTTTAGGGGTAAGGACTGCACTAATTATATAAGGAGTGTTTTGCAGTGTATCCTTTTGTCTTTTAATTAGACAGCATTCTCGGACTAATCTGGAGCTGGCAATCTAGCCATGTTAAACAGCGGGGTGTTTAAATGCTAATCCAGGGGTGAAATGTCAATGGGTTGAGTACATACAGTCAGACAGTTTCTGAAATCACTCTGTAGCTTCGAGCATCACCGCTGGCCCATTAGTGCTGTTTCCCACCCAAATCACCAGATCAATTTAGAAGCTACGGAAGATCAAAAATCCTTATCCCCTGCTGTTGTTTTGTTGCCCTGTCTCAGGCCGTTTCCCCCCAAAAGACAGGCGTGTTCACTTGAGGTTTCCCCTTTGAATTAATCTTGATTGTGAAACTGACATTGATGAAAATTACACAAATGTTGGACCCTGCCATTAGTACAATTTGCTCACAGAATGTCAGAACGCAGTTAGGAAATGAGGAATGATTACCAAAGAAAAGCATTTTAAAAATAAATATGTCCTAGAACGCAAACGTATTGTGCTCAGCTTTAGAAATTGGCAGGCACTGTTCAAGCTAAAAGCTGAAGTCAATAGCTAAGTGATTATGTAAGTGACATAGAGGCTGATTTTAAAAAAATTCTTTAATGGGCTATGAGCATCTGAGGGACCCTCCAACATTTGTGTGGATTTCCATTAGATATAAATCTGAGTACCAGTGGGAACTATAATATTATGTTCTGGATTCTACGTCTGATACTCACTACTAAAGTTATGCAGCTTGATGAATCTGCTAAGCCTTTGGACTGATTGTAGCTGCAGTTATTTCCTAAAAGTCATGAAAAATAGAAAAACAAATGCATTTGTTGTCCATTCCTAATTGATGCTGAGCCGCCTTCTTCAACCTCTGGAGTCCTTGTGGTATATTTCCTCCAAGTCATTTTTGTCATTATTCCTATTAATTTTAACTTTGTTAGGGGGGATTGCATTCCATCATCTACGATGAAGGTCATTTGCTTATTTCATGTACAGTTCTAAGTATATCAATTTGTCCAAATGCTTTGTTAGGAATAAAATGAAACATTGTTACCAAAGGACCAACATCAGAAAGATCATTATATGAGATGCATATTGCCTCAGGAAATTGCACTGATATTACATACTTCTTCACAGAACGGAGGGGAAAACTCATGAGTGATAGCATGATCATACAGTCTCTAAACTCATGGAATCATAGATAATGTAGAAACTAGAAGCAGGAGTAGGCCATTCGGTCCTTCAAGCCTGCATTGTCATTCATTTTGATCATGGCTGATCATCGAATTCAATATCCTGATCCCCCCTTCTCCCCATATCCCTTGATCCCTTTAGCCCCAAGAGTTATATCTAATTTCTTCTTAAAATCAGACAACGTTTTGGCCTCAACTACATTCTGTAGTAGTGAATTCCACACATTCACCACCCTCTGGGTGAAGAAATTTCTCCTCACCTCATTTCTAAACGGTTTACCCCTTATCCTCAAACTATGACCCCTAGTTCTGGACTGCCCCACTACTGGGAACTTTCTTCCTGAATCTAGCCTGTCTAAGCCTGTTAAAATTTTATAAGCTTCTGTGAGATCCCCTCTCACTCTTCTGAACTCCAGTGAATATAATCCTAACCGACTAAATCTCTCCTCATATGACAGATCTGCCATCCCAGGAATCAGCCAGTTACACCTTTGCTGTTCCCCCTCAATAGCAAAGATATCGTTCCTCAGATAAGGACACCAAAACTGCACACAATACTCTAGGTGTGGCTTCACCAATGCCCTATACAATTGCAATAAAAAATCCCTATTCCTATACTCAAATCCGCTTGTTATGAAGGCCAACACATTATTTGCCTTCTTTGCTGCCTGCTGTACCCTGCACGCTTACCTTCAGCAACTGATGCACGAGGACTCCAAGGTCTCATTGAATATCCATCTCTTTCAACTTACACCCATTCAAGTAATAAGCTGTCTTCCTATTATTGCTACCAAAGTGGATAACCTCACATTTATCCACATTATACTGCATCTGCCATGCAGATGTCCACACACTCAGCCTGTCCAAATCACACTGAAGCATCTCTGCATCCTCCTCATAGCTCACCTTCCACACAACTTTGTATCATCTGCAAATTTTGGAGATAATATATTTAGTTCCCTCTTCCAAATCATGAATATATGATATGAACAGTTGGGGTCCTAGCACAGATCCCTGCGAACCCCACTCATCACTGACTGCCAATCAGAAAAAGACCCATATATGCCAAGGCTTTGTTTCTTATCTGCTAACCAGCTTTCTATCCATCTCAATACATTACCTGCAATCCCATGTGCTTTAACCTTACATAGTAGTCTGTTATTTGAGACTTTGTCGAAAGCCTTCTGAAAGTGTAAATAAACTGCAAGATGTAAGATACATGGGAAAATAAAGGATGGTACAGTGGTTAGCACTGCTGCCTTACAGCGCCAGGGACCCAGATTCGATTCCGGCCTCGAGCGACTGTCTGTGTGGAGTTTGCACTTTCTCTGCGTGGGTTTCCTTTGGGTGCTCTGTTTTCCTCCCACAGTCCAAAGATGTGCAGGTTAGGTGTATTGGCCATGCTAAATTGCCCCTTAGTGTCAGGAGGATTAGCGGGATAAAAATGTGGAGTTACAGGGATGAGGACCTGGGTGGGACCTGTCGGTGCAGGCTCGATGGACTGAATGGCCTCTATCTGCACTGTAGGGATCCTATGATTCTGTGATTAATCAGTGTCCAGGGAGCTGCAGCGTTTGAAGCTCACCAGCTAGCTATAAAGCAGTTACCATTCGGAATGTTATCTAACTCCAAGCGTTGTGTTCATGAATGAAAAGCAGTCTCCATCAGCGGACCCTCTGATCTGAAACTCAAATCCTTTTAAGTGCTGCAAATGTATCAGTGTGTCCAGATGACTTAAAGAAAACTTTAATGGCAGTATATTGCTCACCGAGGGCTTGCCGATCTCATTCGTCTGAATTCTCCAGAAGCTGGGAAATAACACACCAGCAGATGACTGTACACAAGTCAAAACTGTTTGGTGCTGTCCACTGTCAGTTTAAATATTACACAGAAGTCAAATCATTCAGCAAGATATTGAGTCAACACGATACCTACAAACAACATAATGGAATTGGTCTACAATGCATCTGATATACAACAGAACTTGTGAATAAAACATTTAGATTTTTTATCGAGAATCCTTTCAGCTGTCATTGTAAATTAATGATGTAATTTATTGAGCTGGGAATCTTATCTTGGCTGTTTAAAGTGAAAAGCACATATTTGAGGGACCCTCCACTATTTGTATGGATTTCCACTAGATATAAATCTGAGTATGAGTGGGGACTATGATACTATAGTCTGAATTCTACTTTTGACACTCACTATTAGAGCTGCACAATGTGATGAAGACATCTGCTGAGCCTTTGGGCTGATTGTATCTTCAGTAGTTTCCTAAATGTTATGACAAATAGAGAAACAAATGTTACAGCCAATAGTCTATGGGCAGAGTCTATGCCAGTCCATGGTTAGGAATTGTAAACAATAGAGCCTGAATACAGAAGACCAAAAATAAGTTTCACACGCACTAAACATTTATAACCTTTGGATGTGTTTGGGCAAGTCAGTGTTTGTGGTCTAGCAAATGCATGTTTTGTCAACCTCACTAAAGTCTCAGTATTGCTATGGAAGATTTGATGCATGTATCACGTGACCCATTTCTTTCTATTTTAAAAATAACTTAGGGCCGCAATTCTGACTGTTGATAATTTCACAAATTAATTCTCTGGCCGAAATTTTACCGGCATGGAATCGGAGCAGGTGAGGCTCGCAGAACTGAATTCTCCGTTGGCCTCAGGCGGGATTTTACGAGCCTCACCCAAGCGAGGTCATAAAATCCTGGCATCTGTCTCTAAAGCAGAGTCTTTGGATATTTTTAAGGCAGAGCTGGATAGATTCTAGCTTAATAGGGGGTGAAAGGTTATCAGGGTTAGGCAGGAATTTGGGGTTGAAGATGCATTCAGATCAGCCATGATCTTATTGAACGGCAGAGCAGGCTTGAGGGGCCGAGTGGCCTACTTTTGTTCCTAATTTGTATATTCATAATTACTGTCAGGAACATATTGTCCTGTAGGCACCGAGGGTTTTAACATATCTTCCATACTCTAATGCAATCGAGCATAAATGTTTCAGCAATCCAATGCCCCTTATGGGGAACAAGAATTTTGATGTCATAAATTAAATAATACATGTTTGTAATTTAATTATTATGCCTCTGATGTAGAGGAAACCAGTTTACTTAACCTAAGTACATTGTCTTGTAAAATTAAGCATTCAAACCAAATAACCAAATGGGGGAAGTGATGGCCCAGTGGTATTATTGCAGGACTATTTATCCAGAAACTCAGCTAATGTTCTGAGGACCCAGGTTCAAATCCTGCCATGGCAGATAGTGGAATTTGAATTCAATAAAAAATATCTGGAATTAAGAATCCATTGATTGTCGGAAAAATCCATCTGGTTCACTAATGTCCTTTAGGGAAGGAAACCTGCCATCCTTACCTGGTCTGACCTACATGTGACTCCAGAGCCGCAGCAATGTGGTTGATTAAATGTGTTTAAATGAATGCTGGTCCAGCCAGTGATGTCCTAGTCCCATAAATCAATAAATAAATGTCAACCATTAAAACTTGGGATTGTAGTGAGGATTAGAACCATAGAACCATAGAAAATTACAGCTCAGAAACAGGCCTTTTGGCCCTTCTTGTCTGTGCCGAACCATTTTTTGCCTAGTCCCACTGACCTGCACTTGGACCATATCCCTCCACACCCCTCTCATCCATGAACCCGTCCAAGTTTTTCTTAAATGTTAAAAGTGACCCCGCATTTACCACTTTATCCGGCAGCTCATTCCACACTCCCACCACTCTCTGCGTGAAGAAGCCCCCCCTAATATTCCCTTTAAACTTTTCTCCTTTCACCCTTAACCCATGCCCTCTGGTTTTTTTTCTCCCCTAGCCTCAGCGGAAAAAGCCTGCTCGCATTCATTCTATCTATACCCATCAAAATCTTATACACCTCTATCAAATCTCCCCTCAATCTTCTACGCTCCAGGGAATAAAGTCCCAACCTATTCAATCTCTCTCTGTAACTCAGCTTCTCAAGTCCCGGCAACATTCTTGTGAACCTTCTCTGCACTCTTTCAACCTTATTTACATCCTTCCTGTAACTAGGTGACCAAAACTGTACACAATACTCCAAATTCGGCCTCACCAATGCCTTATACAACCTTACCATAACACTCCATTAGTGTTATGGTAAGATTAGTCCTCTGTATGATCGAAAGTCGGAAAAAAAATACAATGCAGGAATGAGAACTGAAGCGGGTAAAATGTGTTCATAAAATCACGCATTTATTGTCTGTTAGTAAATCGACTGTCAGAAAGGCCCATTACTGCAAGAATCCTCTAAATATAGTTTTGCATTCTCCACAGGAATGAGACCTTGATCTTCCTTTCAAATTAGCATTGTGTGATTCCAGGGAATTTTCACAGTAACTTCATTGTAGCAAAGCTGTCTCGTGACACTGATAAATAAATAAACATCATGGGAGGAAGATGGGCATTCAACTTTTGGCTAGTGCATTGAGAAGGTTCATTGATGCAGAAACTTGCTTTTTCATCTGTCCCCAATACGTTGCAATGCACTGTGCTTATTGACCTTGAATATTTAATTTGCAAGATAATATCATGCCCCTGTTGATCTGCGCAATACCAGACTGCACAACATTGAGAAACACTTGCTGACTCTGGCTATTGCCCTCTTTCTATGTACTCTAAGTGCAGTGGGAGCAAGTTGAAAAGCCAGCGCGAGTTATCATCGCTAATTTATCCTTATTCTATTGTCTCATATTCTCACTGGTCTGTCTGCCACCATCCAGTGATAGTCCTGTGAAAGATACAGCTACAGACTTGAAGCCTTCCTGTATTGTGACAACCTCTTCCTCAAAAGGCAACAGAACTGCCCTCCCACTCCCCTCCTGGCAGTCCTGATCTCCCAATCCCCTCCCCCCCCAATAGGAAACCATCACCGCATTCCCACGTCCCCCCTCCCCAGCCCTGACTCCCCCAGAAGGCCAACCACCCCCCCACCCGATGGCCAGCACTGATCGCTGTACTCCCTCCCTCTGCCATTGATCCCAAAGTAAGAAGTCTCACAACACCAGGTTAAAGTCCAACAGATTTATTTGGTAGCACAAGCCACAAGCTTTCGGAGCGCTACTCCTTCATCAGGTGAGTGGGAATCGTGTTCACAAACAGGGCATTTCAAGACACAAACTCAATTTACGAGATAATGATTGGAGTGCGAGTCTTTACAGGTAATCAAGCCTTAAAGGTACAGACAATGTGAGTGGAGAGAGCGTTAAGCACAGGTTAAAGAGATGTGTATTGTCTCCAGACAGGACAGTTAGTGAGATTTTGCAAGCCCAGGCGAGTCGTGGGGGTTATAGATGGTGTGACATGAACCCAAGATCCCGATTGAGGCCATCCAGGCAGGAGTGTTCTCTTCCTGTTGGGGAACTCTTCAGCAGTCACGGACATTCAGCCTCTGATCTTCGGGTAAGCGTTCTCCAAGGCCGACTGCATGACACACGACAACACAGAATCGCTGAGCAGAAACTGATAGCCAAGTTCCGCACCCGAGGACAGCCTCAACCGGGATCTTGGGTTCATGTCACAATATCTGTAACCCCCATGACTTGCCTGGGCTTGCAAAATCTCACTAACTGTCCTGGCTGGAGGCAATACACATCTCTTTAACCTGTGCTTAACACTCTCTCCACTCACATTGTCTGTACCTTTAAGACTTGATTACCTGTAAAGACTCGCATTCCAACCACTATCTTGTAAATTGAGTTTGTGTCTTTATATGCCTGGTTTGTGAACTCCCACTCACCTGATGAAGGAGCAGCGCTCCGAAAGCTCGTGGCTTGTGCTACCAGATAAACCTGTTGGACTTTAACCTGGTGTTGTGAGACTTCTTACTGTGCTTACCCCAGTCCAACGCCGGCATCTCCACATCACTGGTCCCAAATGCAGAGTGGCAGCGGGATCCCCACCCCCCACTGATCTCCCAACCCCCAAAGAACCTGCTTCGCCTCCTATGGCCCCACCGCCTTGGGACTTCCCGATGCCTGGTGAGCAGTGCCAAGGTGCCCCCTGGACATTGCCACTTTGCCCCTTGGGCAGTGCCATGGGGCTGGCAATGCCCAGGGGGCAGCCCCCCATGGCCCCAGCCTCCTGGGGGCCTCCCTTCACTCTAGCAGGGTTGGGCCGCCAGCTCCTCATTAGTGAGGAGTTGCTGTAAACCCCACTGGAGTGAACCACTCCTGACAGGGGGGAGAGGCTATCAGACCAGGAAACTTGAGTCCTGAACCCGTTAATGATATTAAAATTCTCATTTAAATATTCAAAGCAGCTCATTTTTGATTTCCAGCATGGAGCTGACCCTGCCGGAAATCCAGGGCCCAGAGATACGCAGAGACCATGGTGCCCAGCGGGAAGCCCGCTAAACGGCCTCTGCTGATGTGCCCCTGCCCTGTAGGGGAGAGCTGAGTGGTGGTGATTTTAACCTGAGGATCACCACAACTCAGGTGAGTGACAAGGTTGAGAAGGCTGGGCCTTCATGAATAACCTCAGCTGATACGGGAATTGAACTGCATCACTAACCAGCTGTCCAGCCAACTGAGCGAAACTGACCCCAATTATTTTTCGTTCGTAATGACTGTTCTCCATTGTCCCGCTACCTGTGACTCTCCAACGGATTCCATTCTTATCCATTCAACCATAGCCAGAAAATCACTTGGAATAATTTTTCTTCCCACTCCCACACCATTCTCTCTGGATACTCCAAGTATCTATCCACATGAACCCGTTTTACTATTTCTCATCTAATTGCTGCCCTCCAGGTGGCAAATGAGGTTCCCAATGGACTTCAGCAACATATTCCAAAAATGTCAGGTTCCAACACAAACTCCAAAAGATGAGTTTTAAAGTAATGGGAAATGAGATAGTCATCCAACAATAAGGGGTAGCATGGTGGCACAGTGGTTAGGACTGCTGCCTTTCAGCACAAGGGACCTGGGTTCAATTCCAACCTTGGGAGCAGTAGGAGCTGGTTTGCTTCAGATTCCAGCATAGGCAGTAATTTGCTTAGGGACAGCAGGGTGGCACAGTGGTTAGCACTGTTGCCTCACAGCACCCGGGTTCAATTCCAGCCTTGGGTGACTGTGTGGAGTTTGCATATTCTCTCTGTGTCTGCATGGGTTTTCTTCAGGTGCTCCAGTTTCCTCCCACAATCCAAAGATATGCAGGTTAGGTGATTGGCCATGCTAAATTTCCCCTTAGTGACCCAAGATGTGTAGGTTAGATGGGGTTATCAATGTATGGAGTTACAGGGATAGGGCAGACGAGAGGACCTGGGTAAGATACTCTGTCAGAGAGTCACTGCAGACATGATGGGCCGGATGGCCTCATCTACACTAGGAATTCTATGATTCCAATGACAACAATTTATTCTTACTAACATTTAAAACAAACACATTTATCTTTATAAATTATATTTATTAAAACATGCAACAGAATTGACAAATAGCAATTTACATCAAATAATGATGAACATCAGCCACATTTTACAGAGGAAATATTATTTTTAAAAGTTGCAAGACAACAGTTAGACTAATTATTCATCTGCTGCAATGAACATGTAATGTTGGTTAAACACAACTCACATTAAGAATGGCAAATGGCCAAAGTCCTATAGGTTAACTAAAGTAGCGGGCAACTTACGTTGATACTAAAACTACAAAATACTGAAAGAGAAGATGTGCCTTTCAAAGATGAACCACAATTCATTAATCCAAACTACACCTTTGGAACAATTAAATTAAATGTCCCCGTCTTACTCCTGACTGTAAGTAATGATTCATTTATTTGTTGACATGCCTGTTCATTAGTATTTTTATGTTTTGGATTATTAGTGCATTTGAGAGAGTGTTGATCTGCTCTGACATTTACCAATAAGATATAGCCTTAGAAATGGAAGATGGTTAGATGTACTGACATCGATACTAGGTTCCTTGATCTTGTTATTCCTTAAAATTTTCAGGAACTACAGTATAAAAAAAAGGGATATTAGGCTTTCCAGAAAAAGATTCTCTTAGTTTGCTGTAAACTTATTTGGCTAAAAGAAGTGCTTCAAACCATTTTCTAAACTCCAATGATGTGACATTTGTCTGACTGGTGAAGCTTTTTGAAATCATGCAAGGAACACACCTTTTGCCAAGTTCCCTTAAGGACAGAAACAAAACCATTTTTATTTAGATCATAGTTTCTCGTTTCCTGAGTATTACAAAAAGGGCAACTAGTTCAAAAGCAGTTCAGATGATCCCCAAGCATTCTGGCCAGACCATTAAGTAATATTCAAGGGCAATACTAGTTAGCAAGCTGCCCACAGACCTCGAACTTTAGGCGATGTTTTCTGGTCATTGAATTACACATTTAAGTTAAGTTGGAGGATGCATGTCTGAATTTAGTGGCATCACAATATCTCTTTTCACCTTATCACATGGACCAGTTGGCACATTGTTGCTTCCTAAGCAATTGACAAATACTATTTACACATTGAACAGAACAGACTTGTTCCAATGTCATGTCTTGGTGATCCGCATTAAAAATGCAGGAGGAATGAGGCACTGTTCCACTTTATGTTGGGGGTTTTATCTACAGCAGGTGGATACAAGACAGCAGGAGAAATGCTGCACTCTTGCTACTCCAGTGAAAGTTAATTCATTCCAGTGTGGCTCAATACTTCTCAGACCTGGACCACTTTGGTACGGCAGCATTTTAAACACAGCTCCAAATTGTGAATGCACTATTTGCTCATTTACAAGAGTGAAAAAGTCATCTTCGTCATTCATTCATTTGACTACAGATTCTTGAGGCCAAAAATGCACATTAATTTTGACTGCGTGCTGTCTTTGAATGCAAAGCAAAAGATGTAATTCAACCAATACAGAGATCAGACTTAGTTTTACCTCCTGATTCGATGTGTAAATAAAATTGCTGGAACTTTGGTAAGCATTGATATTAACAACAACAGTGAAAAGTAAAAAATTTTGAAATGTGACTTTAGTCTTCTACCCTATATCAGAACACTCTGACAACACAAGTGGAGCTATTTTCCAACAGGCTATTTAGTCGAACACAACATATGGCTTTGGGCTCTATGTTAATTTAAGTTTCTATCGGCTTTCTAATTGTCATATGGTGACAATAAACAAATCATCTATATCAACGCGAAACTTAACTTCCTTTAGCTCCCAGTGCTAAGATTAGGCACACACACTGACAGACACATCACTGGTTCTATGGTAAAGTGCACACTACTGTAGAGTTATAGGACTTTAAAATAAACTATACATGCAAGATGGGATGGTGATTTGGCATGCCAACTTGGAGTTTCTTCACTTTCAGACTTTCCCTTCCACAATCAAGGTTTTGAGATCCGCTGGGGTATTCACACAGAACACGTGATGTGAGACAGATTTCTTCTCCAAGACAGTGGCTATTGCTTCGCCCACATCCAAATGATTCACAAAACCCGGAGCAATCCGGTCTGGGGTTGCAACACCCATGTTAAGTTTCACCTGTCAGATAGAATATAAATAAAGACATTAACCCACTGAGATACAGATTAGCGGAATTTCCATGTTGCTAAATAATAAATGTCACAGCCCCTATTTTGTGATCACCTACCATGCAACTGACCTCAAAGAAAGTTGCCCGCAGGGATATAGCAATGCCTGTGACATGGATTTCCCCTTTCCTGACATCAGTTTGAATCTGGTGCCAAGTCAAGGGGATCTCCAGGCATCCAGTAAAAGAAAGGTCATCAATCAGGGTAAGCAACCAATCACATTGAAGTATTCTCACAGACAGTAAACCTGGAGGCAAAATGCACTGATCCTTTTCACTTTCAATCAAAATCTTACAGAAAATGAAATAAATGATTAGGACATATACACAGGATTAAAGTAGAAGCTGAAATATCATACATACACTTAAAAAAAAAGTGATTTAAAAAATTTTTTATGGAGAAATTTGATACTCCGCAACTATATACATAAAATAGATTTTCAGGTTGACTGAGGTTGTTAAAGTAGTAACTATGAATATATTGCATAATTAGAAACCCACTTACAGCTCATTACAGGACATGATCTTTTCAATGATTCCAGAGTTTTCAAAGAGAGACTAATAGTGCAAAAAGGCACATTCTCACCAGTTCAATGATTTCTACTTGAATTCAATCGGTGAGGATTTCAACAGTGCATGTTATGGAAAAGTGCAGATTAACTGATGTTAGCTTCTGGATTTCCAGATTTAAATGCACATGTGTGGACTCCAAAAGAAGCTGTCAGCTTCAAAGAGGTGGATGCTGACAGTTTCACCTTCATTTCCAACTCAAAATTTCAGGCCATAAAATGTCCAAATGTTTACACGACAAACTGATTTGTAGGGACTTTTAAAATGTCTTTCTTTTAAAGCAGATCCCCAGTCCTGACATTTAAATGTTCACCTGAAAATTGCGGAGAGTTTCTTCAACTTTATCCCAACTATAGTTAGATGGCATACTCTATGCAGACCCAGTTTTAACTCTTTCAGTGCAAGTCATTTTGTGTGAAAACACAACTCCAAATGTCCTGACATTAACAATGAAAAGCTGAGCTTAAAAATCAGTCAGTAATACTGATATCAGAAGTAATTAAAAAGTATGGAAACTACTTTAATGCCCTTTCATGCAAGAGAGCAGAGAAAGTTCAAATTCAAGTGTAAGAAATACAGATATGTATCTAATTCACAATCTAAGACATGTAGAAGAAAATCTAAAGGCACCTTCTCAAAATACTGATCTTTAAGCTTGTACAGAAAACAGTTACAATCCAATGTAGCTTTCACTTTATCTTATTGGGCGGCACGGTGGCATAGTGGTTAGCACTGTTGCCTCACAGCATCAGGGACCCCAGTTCGATTCCTGGCTTGGGTCACTGTCTGTGTGGACTTTGCACATTCTCCACGTGTCTGCGTGAGTTTCCCCCCACAGTCTGAAAGATGTGCTGGTTAGGTGCATTGACCCAAACAGGTGCAGAGTGTAGCGACTAGGGGAATTTTACAGTAACTTCACTGCAGTGTTAATGCAAGCCTACTTGTGACTAATAAATAATAAACTAATAAATGGAATGTATTAGAAGGTAATTTCCTTAATTTGGCAAATTCTTAAAATCTTTACCTCATTTAGTTTGCATGGGACATCAGGATATTCCTCTCTGACAACCTGACAGAATGCCAGAGCTCCCGCAGCACCCAGAGTCAAGAAACCAGTTCCGGGCATCAGCAGACGCTCTCCTGCACCACCTACAATGGAGGCAGAAAGTAACAGTGTATGGGTGAAATGAACAATTTGACATTTGTTTGGGGTTCCTGCTCTACTACCCTAAGTATTTTATGAAGCCCAACTAGACCCCAACAGCTTTTCTATTTTGGCATTAGTGTGAGGATAAGATGTTTCACTCTAGGTGTGATTCTATTGACACACGAGAGAGTTTTTATCAAAACAAAATTTAACGATATAGTTTAACTACAACACATGAAGTAGTCTCACAACACCAGGAAAAAGTCGAACAGGTTTATTTGGTAGCACGAGTTTTCGGAGCGCTGCTCCTCCCAGCACTCACCTGATGAAGGAGCAGCACTCCGAAAGCTCATGCTACCAAATAAACCTGTTGGACTTTAACCTGGTGGTGTGGGACTACTTACTGTCCAACGCCAGAGCAACGCCGGCAACTCCACATCATGTATAACATATGAATTAGCTTACTATTTACCAACTGAACAATACTTAAACATGACAAGATACAGTTCTTAACTGCTAACCTATCCTGATTAGTTCCAATTCAAGCAATATTCCTCTGATAGACATAAACTCCTCTTCAAAATCAGTTAGCACCATACAGGCTTACGTGCTTGGGCATCTTAACAGTCCCAGAGCTTTTTGAATACCTCTGGACAGAGAGAAAAACACCCATCTTCTGACAGTCCCTAATAGCAACCTCCAGAGAGGAGAGTGAGAGAGACACACACAGACAGATATCCCTTGCTTCTTTCAGAACCAGGCAGAAACTGACTGTTTTAAAATAAAAGAGAATCGTGTGTTTACCCTGCAAGCTTAGCTCCTCCCCTTCACATGACTCTGCCTCAATCAACCTAGTCAAAACCCTACTCTGAAACCCCAGGAGAAAAAACAAATAAACAAAAATGTCTCAACTCAGCTTAAAACAAACACATCCCTCGCTAAAATCAATTAGTCTGCATTCTCAGCATGTGAGCTACCTGGTGCAGACAAATCTGCACCATGTAAAACAGAGTTGAATCTTACACACACGCCCTTACAAGAAACATGATAAAAATAATTTCTTAAAGGCATCACACATTGCATCTTGAACTTTTGGCATGGATTCATTAGGGCTTTTCACTAACAAAACTGGAACCGCAAGGTACATAACCCATTAATCTAGTTCTCAGATATAGAAATATATTCCATTCATGGCTGGAGAGATTAATTTCCAAGCAACAGAAGGATCAAAACTGTATGATACCAAAATAAGATGGTATTATTTGTGGGTGCAACACTATTAGAGTTCCTCTACCTTAGCCAACTCCAATGCTATCTACAGGATTCAAGGGCATTCCCAGCAGAGATCCCTAGGCATAAACAAGGGTGGAACATGAACAACAGCAGATTTCTCTAATCTGCAGCCCAGCAGCAGAGGGTGGAATTGTTGCACAACATTGAGATGACTCAGTATAGACAAGGGATCAAACCTGGAACCTCTATAGACCATAGAAGTCACCCTCACAGCACAAGGTGCATATAGTCTCTACAATCAGCTGAAAAAAATCTATTAATGAAAATCGTGGCTGATATGTTCCAAACAAATCTACACAATTTGCTCAATCCACTTAAATTCATATCGGAAATGCAACTCTTTTGGGAAATACCTCAGGAATAGAATAGGGTAGGAGACAAATTGAGATTTCCTTACATATAGTTTATTTGCCAAGATCATGGCAGAATTTTACAGCCTTCTTGGTTGTGGGCAGGGATGGGAAATGCGGCAAGACATTCAAAAGTCCATTCATTTGGCAGGACCAGAAAGTCCCACCGGCAAGAGGGGCCCGTAACATTCCACTGGAGAGAGGGACGGTAACTTCCCGCCAGCAAGAGGGGCCGTACCTTCCCGCCCCATGAGGGCGATTCTCCCATTGTGACTCACAAATTTTCTGGCAGGTCCGGTCAGGAGAATTATGTGCCGGCCATTTCACGGGATTTGCGCATGCATTCCCGACGCATGCGCGTCTCCCAGAGCCGGAGAACAGCTGCAGTTGGGACCGCGCTAGAAACCGATGGGAAGAGAGGCAAGTCATTTAAATCTTTTTTTAATGTATCTTGCATGTGATTATTGGGCCTGACACGGAACTTGCCAGGCCCGAATGAATCTCCCACCCCACCAGTAGTACTTCATTCCGGTGGGGTTTAGAGTAGCTCCCCACGTTCGGACAACTAGCGGGAGACCCTGCTGGATTGAAGGGGGGGGGGGCAATTGGGGCCCCCCAGCCGTGGGGGTTGGTGCCCCCTGGACATGGGCACCCGGACAGTGCCAACCTGTGCCCCTTGGCACTGCCCAAGGGCCCATACCCAGGGGGCACCTTGGCACTGCCCATTGGGCATTGGGCAGTGCCAAGGGGGCAGGCCGATTGTCAGCAGGGCTGAGGGTCGATTGGTGGGGGATCCCGCTGCCACTCCGCATGGGGTTCGGTCTGGGATGGAGGGAGACCAGCAATTGAGGTGGGCTGCTCTGCCAGATTGGGGGGGGGGGTCTGTCTCCTGGGGGGGGGGGGGGGGGGGGCGCTGGACATCGGGGTGCTCCAGAGTGGGGGGGGATGGGGGTTGGGTCTGGCCCAGTAATTGTCGTGGGGACCGCAATGGTGTCAGAAGGGGACAGCACTGCGGGGGTCCCGGGCTGGCCAGCAATTGAGCTGGCCAGCAAACGGGGAGACTGACAGATCGGGGCTACTGCGCATGCGCAGAGTTCCGGAGCTGTCAGACTCCGGAGTGAATAGACCCCACCCCCTGGGATTTTAATGAGATTCACGATTGTGACCTCTGCAGTGCAGAGTGGGGAGATTCAGGTCTGAAGCTGCACTAAAAAAACAGTCATGATCTAGACCAGTGTTCTCACCAATTCAGGACTTTTGGGAGAATTGCCCGCCATGTTTCTACAGTGAAGATTTGCTGTCTCCAAGAGAGTCGCTGATGTCGAGTTGAAAAATCAAAATCAAAGCATTCTATAGAGATCTTAAACTGTGGACTAAGATCATAATTTCAATTTTAGACGCAAGCTCAGCTAATCTGTCTCATTCAGCCTCCAGCGGCAGAATGTGATTGAGACACAAATTTTACGAGTAGATTCCATCTCAAATCTTGACCAAATATCTTTCTGATTTTTGTTCATGACCAGAGCATAGATTGAGCTCAGTCATGAATTATTAAAAAATTATTTTCATAGAATCCCTACAGTGCAGAAAGAGGCCATTCGGCCCATCGAGTCTGCATTGACCACAATCCCACCCAGGCCCTACTCCCACATCCCTACATATTTACCCCCTAATCCCTCTCACCTACGCATCTCAGGACACAAAGGGGCAATTTTAGCATGGCCAATCAACCTAACCCGCACATCTTTGGACTGTGGGAGGAAACCGGAACACCCGGAGGAAACCCACGCAGACATGAGGAGAATGTGCAAACTCCACACAGACAGTGGCCCAAGCCGGGAATCGAACCCAGGTCGCTGGAGCTGTGAAGCAGCAGTACTAACCACTGTGCTAAAGTGCCGCCCTACCACTATGCTACTGTGCCGCCCTTGTTGCCTTTCCTCAATTCTGTAACGGGAGCTTAGAAAAGGGATATTTAAAGGGTAGATAAAAATGTCAGATCTTGGGCATTTGTGTCTGAATAATCTTTTCCTTTATCATAAATGTTTGAGATGGTTTCCTGAGATCCGTGTGACGACGAACCAAGATTACATCGGTGGCCACAATCCAGAGATACTAATGTCACGGACATCACGCAATGTAGGAAATGCAACAAAAGAAATTGCTAAACCGTGCATGGACTGAAAATTGGAGTAAAAGAACTGGCAGCGCATAATTAAAGAAAGATTTGTTACCAAAATAAATGGAATGTATAATAGCCCATTACATATATGTCAGAAAAGACAAAAATCTGAAAAGAATGTCAGAACCATTACTGCATACACCATACAAAAGGCTAGAAATTGAAGTTCTTCTTTTGGGAAGGAGTAGGCAAGGCTATTACTTTTCCTTTACATGAATGACATTCACTGTCAGGTTTTTAATCCCCCCCTTCCTCCACCGGACTGGTGCCAGCAAAAGAATTTAATCAAAGACAGTGCAGTGCTGCTGTATCAATGGTTTCCTATCACCAGTTGCTGTCTTTTATTTCTCCATTCCATATTTCCCCCCAACTCCCAAAATAAGTTCAAATCCCCGCTGCCGATTTAAAATTGAGGATTGCCGAGCAGCATAAATACTGAGAATGGAGATCGAAAATCAGGACTGATAAGCGGGGTTGGGTGAGAGGTTTAAATACTACAGCATTGGAAGAATGGGCTAACAAATTAATGGAGACGCATATTGAGATCAGACAGAGAATCATTGGCCGCGATTCTCCCATCGCAACCCGCAACTTTTCTGTCAGGTCACGGTGGAAGATGTGTGTCGCCGGCCTTGTACCGGGATTTGCGTATGCGCCAGGAATGCATGCGCATCTCCCAGAGCCGGCGAACACTCACCGGTCAGACCACACTGGAAACCGGCGGGAAGGCAGGTAAGTAATTAGAGTCTTTTTAACATGTATTTTAAGTATGTTCATCAGTTCAATATCAGGAACTTTCAGGTCCCGACTGAATCTCCCACCCCGCCAGCAGTACTTCATTCCAGCAGGGTTTACATTAGCTTCCCACATTCGGGGAAATAGCGGGAGACCCCGCCGGAATGAAGGCCGGAATCGAGGCTTCCCAGGGGGTCGGGTGGTGGGAGAGGTGACCCCTGGGCATGAGTACCCTAGCAGTGCTAGCCTGTGCCCCCTGGCACTGCCCAAGGGGCAAAGTGCCCATGCCCAGGGGGCACCATGGCATTGCCCACTGGGCATTGGGCAGTGCCAAGGGGTGGGGCCTTGGGCAATTGGGTGAGGGTCCCGCTGCCACTCTGTAGACAGTATCGGTCTAGGATGGAGGGAGGGCAGCGATTGGGGCGGGCTGGTCTTCCAGGGGGTGGGATGTCCATCGGGCTGGCCTGGGAATAATTGTAGGGACCACGATCGGGCCGCGGGTGGTGGGAGGAGGCTGGAGGGACAACACTGCGGGGGTCCCGGGCTGGCCAGCGAACGGGGAGTCTGACAGATCGGGACCACTGCGCGTGCGCAGAGTTCTAGAACTTTCAAATTCCGGCATGAATAGGCCCCGCTCCCCTGGGTTTTTAATGATATTCACGACTGGGACCTCTTCAGTGCACAGAGTGCGGAGATTCAGGTGAGAAGCTGAACTGACAAAACAGATTTAGAACAATTTTCCCGCCAATTCAGCAGTTTTGGGAGAATCATGGCCATTTTGTGGGTACCAATATGGAGGTGAAAATTTTGATTGTTAGGAACATAGCAACATTTATGCTCTGAGAATCCTGGATTGTTGGGGAATTTTTTTTTCAGTGGAATTTCTGGTGGTGAGCATCACCTTATATTAGTTTCCCTTATAGCTTAGTCACTTTATACACAAGCTGCCTTCTATACAAGCACATCTTGTAATTCTTTTCATATGTACTGTAATATAATTATTCATAGAATCTACAGGACAAAAACAAACCATTCATCCTAAATTTTCTCTTTTATTCATTCGTGGGACATGGGCGTTGCTGGCTGGCCAGCATTTATTGCCCATCCTTAGTTGCTCGGGTGTAGTTGAAAGTCAACCATATTGCTGTGGGTCTGAAGTCACACATAGGCCAGACCAGGTAAGGATGGCAGATTTCCTTCCCTAAAGGACATTAGAACCAGATGGGTTTTTCCCAACAATCAAAAATGGTTCATGGTCATTAGTAGATTCTTAATTACTGAATTTTTTAAATTTAATTTAAATTCCACCATCTGCCGTGTTCGAACCTGGGTCCTCAGAACATTAGCTGAGTTTCTCAATGAATAGTCTAGCAATAATACCACTAGGCCATCACCTCCCCAAATGGTCCATGCTATTGTTTATACGCAAGGTGTAGTCCCTCTTCCCACCTTGTCCCTCTATCCCTCCATTACCTTTTCCCTCATGTGCAGAATCAAACCTCATCTAAATTGCATCAATCCTATTTGCTTCAGCTATTTCATGTGGATCCTTTTTAAGGATCCAAAAATTCCCAAATGGAATCCACTGGATTATCAGATCATGCTGCTTGATGCTGATTTGGTGCCTGAAATGTAAATTTTTCCATTCATCAACACTATCCCCTCTCATCCTGGTAGGCACAACATTCTTTAAAATAAATATATAACCGAACTATTCATGCAAACACACCTTTTAAATGAAATGGAACAGTGGCAGAGGGAAATAGATGGAGTGCCTGACTGCTGTGGTTTAGAAACCATCCTATTTTGTAAGCAGGATCTAAATTTAGAAGTTCGGCACGTGAAAACTTAAGACTTTTCTGTAGAAATTCTGAAGAATCCAAAAGAATATATGATTCTTGAACAAGTTGCCACGCCGTGGAGACAGGGGTAATCTACTCACCAGTTATAAATGTGTACGATCCATTGTGGTCATCTTTAACCAAAGGGAAGAATGCCTTCCAAGATGTGAATGTGCTGAGCACCAAGGTGTTTAGAACCTGCAATATGTAATATATATATTTAACACCATGGTAAATTATTTGCTTTGAAGGTTGCTGCACAGATTTCATTGTTCTGAAGCTTTTGTCCATTATTACCTGTGAGGTCTGTTTCTTCCTTATTTCACCCTGCAGCTTCCATCATGAATTTTACATCGGAGGCACTGGAGGTTCCAGTCTTTGCCTCCCTCACTCAAATCATACATGGGGAAAGGTGCACAAAGGAAGCCTCATGAAGCAGTGGCCCTATTGGATTTGATGGTTTGATTTCTCGAAGCTTTGTAACCTTGCATGTTATTATACCTCAGTGCATCCTTTGGCATTTGACAAGGTACCTTACAAAAAGATGTCATAAGATAACTTATGGGGTGGCATGGTGGCACAGTGGTTAACCTGGGTTCGATTCCCGGCTCGGGTCACTGTCTGTGTGGAGTTTGCACATTCTCCGTGTCTGCATGGGTTCCCTCCGGGTGCTCCCACTGTCCAAAGATGTGTGGGTTAGGTTGAATGGCCATGCTAAATTGCCCCTTAGTGTCAGGGGGTTAATAGGTAGGGTTATGGGGATAGGGGTTGGGTGGGATTGTAGTCGTTGCAGACTCGATGGGCCAAATAAGTTCCTTCTGCACTGTAGGGATTCTAAGAGCCCATTGGGTGTTGGAGGTAGTATATTGGCATAGATAGAGAACTGGCTAACGGATAGGAAACAATGAGTGAGGAATAAGGAGTTCTTTTTCAGGTTGGTGACCTGTAACCAGTGGGGTTCCACAGGGATCAGTGCTGGGACCCCAACTGTTTACAAACACATTAATGACATGGAGGAAGGAACCAAATGTACTGTGGCAAATTTGCAGATGACACAAAAATAGGTGGAAATGCAAGTTGCAAGAGAGACATAAACAGTTTACAAAGAACATAGAACATTACAGCGCAGTACAGGCCCTTTGGCCCTCGATGTTGCGCCGACCTGTGAAACAAATCTAAAGCCCATCTAACCTACACTATTCCAATATCATCCATATGTTTATCCAATGACAATTTAAATGCCCTTAATGTTGGCGAGTCCACTCCTGTTGCAGGCAGGGTATTCCATGCCCTTACTACTCTTTGAGTAAGAGGTATTGATAAGTTAAGTAAGTGGGCAAAAAGTTAGAAAATGGAGTGCAGTGTGGAAAAATGTGAATTTGTTTGTTTTGGAATGGAGGGAGAACAAAAGAACAGAGTATTGTTTAAGTGGAGAAAAACTGCAGCAAGCTGCAACACAAAGGGACTTGGGGGTACTTGTGCACAAAACACAGAAAGCTAGCACACAGATGCAGCAAATAATCAAGAAGGCGAATGGAATGTTGGCCTTTATTTCAAGGGGGTTGGAGGATAAGGGTAGGGAAATCTTGCTGTAACTGTACAAGGTATTGGTGAGAGCACATTTGGAGAACTGTGAGCAATTTTGGTCTCTTTAGTTAAGGAAAGATATTATTTCATTGGAGACAGTTCAGAGAAGATTTACTGGGATGACCCCCAGTATGGAGGGATTGTCTTGTGAGGAAAGGTTAAACAGGTTGGGATTCTACTCATTGGAATTTAGAAGAATGAAAGGTGATCTCATTGAAACATATAGGATTCTTAAAGGGCTTGACAGGGTAAATGCTGAGAGGATGTTTCCCTTGATGGGAGTGTCTAGGACCAGAGGGCACAGTCTCAGAATAAAGGGGTGCCAAATTTAAGACTGAGATGAGGAGGAATTTCTTCTCTCAGAAGGTTGAGTCTTTGGAACTCCATGCCACAGAGAGCTATGGGACCAGAGTCATTATGTCTATTTAAGGCTGAGATAGATGGATTTTTGATCTGTAAGGGAATCAAAGATTATGGGGAAAGGCAGATAAGTGGACGTGAGGAATGTCGAGTTCAGCCATGATCCTATTGCATGGTGGAGCAGGCTTGAAGGGCCGAATGGCCTACTCCTGTTCCTATTTATTACGGTCTTATGGTAATATCATACTCTGACAGGAATTCTAACATGAAAGAATTTGCTTTGGCTGTGAGGTGGTCATTTAATGATTGTCCCATCATGATTCCAAATTATTAAATCAATTAAAAGGGAAATACTTTAATCTTCATGTCATGTGGAAACTGAACAAGGGCTGGGGACGATTAAGGGCAGTTCAAATGGATTAAGGAACGACAATTTTAAATTACAAGGGGCATGGACATTGCCCTGAGCCAGTGGGGTCCTCAGCAAATATATAAAGCGAGACAGAGACGCTATCAATGCATTGTAAGACCTCTCATTAATAAATCACATGCAAGGAATAGTTCATAATGGTCTGAATGTGCAATGTTGTTCAAAAGGTTTGAGGTTTTAATCCTGACACTTACCCTATTCAGTTCCTCGAGTGTTTGAGTGTGAGGAGGACCACCCTGCCACCAGCTGAACCCCAGGGATGATACAATATCCGTCACTTTTCCAACAACTTGCAGTAGTTCTTTTTTAGCTGCCTCTGCACCATCTTCAGAACCTGGAGGCATTTCGGGGAGTTAAACCAGTGCTACAAAGTGGAACATGCACTAACATTCCTCAACTTTATTTCTTACCTTTGATTTTATTAATATATAGTAAAGGGTTTATTACACCTCTAGTCTCTTTAAAACTGGGGCGGCACGGTGGCACAATGTTTAGCACTGCTGCCTCACAAGACCAGGTACTCGTGTTCAATTTCCGGCTTGGGTCACTGTCTGTGCAGAGTCTGTACGTTCTCCCTGTGTCTGCGTGGGTTTCCTCCGGGTGCTCCAGTTTCCTCCCACAGTCCGAAAGACGTGCTGGTTAGGTGCATTGGCAATGTTAAATTCTCTCTCAGTGTACCTGAACAGGTGCCGGAGTGTGGCAACGAGGGGATTTTCACAGTAACTTCATTGCAGTGTTAACGTAAGCCTACTTGTGACACTAATAAATAAACTTAAGCTTTATTAATGCTTCAACTTAAATCGGACCCCTTGATATGCTTATACTAAAAATCCAAAAGGGTGAAAGGACAGGAATAGTTTGTTTATACTGAAAGCAATGTTAAGCTTCTTATCTGGGAAGATAGTGACTTATTGGTAATGTCACTGGACCATTAATCCAGAGGTCCGGTTAATGCTCTGAGGACATATGTTCAAATCCTGCCATGACAGTGGGTGGAATTTCAATTCAATTAATAAATCTAGAAGATAAAACTAGTCTCAGTAATGCAGACCACCATGAAACTATCAATTGTTGTAGAAACCCATCTGGTTCACTTTAGGGAAGGAAATCTGCCTGTTCTGGCCTACACATGACTCCAGACCCACTTGCAATGTGGTTGGTTCTTAACTGCCTTCTGCAATGACCGAGCAAGCCATTCAGTTCAAGGACAATGAGGGATAGGCAACTAATGCGGGCCTTGGAAGAATATCCCATGGAAAAATATAGAAAAAAATGTAAATGAGTGAGTCTGCACTGAGGTTACATAGAATTTACAGAGATAGGCCATTTGGCCCAACCTGTTCAGCCAGTGTTTATGAGTCTCCTTTCACATGTCCTCATCTAACCCCATCAATGAGATTCAAATTGAACTAAAATTTATTTTATCAGGCTTGAATAGAATTTGTTGAGGTTTCATGCTGATCTTTCTCTAGCCTCCTTTTTCCACCAAATGTGGAGTAAGAACATTTATTTTGATCATTTTTGAGTTACTGCTCAAAAAGAAGACACCTTACCGACATCTCCAACCAACGTAAAAAGCCTAGATCTGGTAGCAGCCGGGACAAAGTTCTTCAGTTTTTCCAACCGGGCTGCATCTCGGGATATAGCTGCCACCCGGAAGCCTAAAAAACACAAACAGGGATTCAACAACTGTAACACAAACACAGCCCTCTTGCAAGCAGAGAAAAATCATCTTTTAGAAGGGGAAGGGGGGCGGATTGTTAGAATGAAAAACTTCTCATGAACAAGTTTGGATCTGTCTCAACACAAATTCTTAATTGTTGCCAGTTGGAACATTTGACATTAAAATGGCAATCAGGATAGAGCACAAGAAAGGCATTTTCAAAAATGTGTGCTGGGGAAATTCCAGTCATGGACTTCGGAGTTTAACCAAAAATCGTTGGGCCACAGTATAAGGTATTTTACTTTATAGAATTTCTGAATATCTGGTATTTGGATATTTAGTATTGCAAAATCTGTTCTCCATGTTTCTAACTTCTTTGGCCTTCATAATCATTAAAGCTCACTTGAAAGAAATTAAAATGAAAAGTGTGATTCATTTAATTAATTAATCTGTTTTAAACATCAAAGCATGGTGATGTCCCGGACAACATTCACTCCAAAATTGGTTAGCTGGTCATTACCTCATTTAATGCTTTTTGTGGGACCTTGCCAAGAACAGAATTGCCTGTTGCACTGATCTACATTATAAATGTGACTGCATTTTGGAAGTAATTTGTATGAAACACATTGCGACATGCAGAGCAGGTGAAAGGTTTTGTATGAATATTTCTTTCTTTCCTGCACAAAGGGATACTAAATACACAGTCTAGGTAGACAGACAGAATAGACTAATTCAGAAAATACTACCGTGCCATAGTATGACTACAAACAAATGTGTGAACATTGAAGCGAGGCAGGCAAATTGATCTGTGTATTGTTGGTAGTAAATGAGTTCAAGCATCCATACGAAGTTACTTAGCTATTTTAACAAAAAACTTCTTCAGCATTTTCTCTTTGCATATAAGTTTTATATGAGCATACTAATGTGCCATTATTGTCATAGAGCATTGTTTCAACTCACATGTAGCATAGACAGAACTCTTAAGTGCCCAGAATATATTTTACCTAACATCATCATCTGGGCCCTACTATTACAGAGCCAATTAAGTTTTTTTCCATGAGCATACTGGCTGCTACAATCCCTACATGTCTTTTGCCTAAAAGGGGACTTCATCTCCTGGGGTGATTAGCCACTCTCGTCCCAAGGCAGATGACCCTCTTCTGTTATGATGCACTTAACAGGACAATCACCACAAATCACCCCATCCCTCCCCCTTTAACTCCTTTAAACAATCTTCAATAACCAAGCTACTCAAGCCCAGATTCTAATTAAATATTATACATGCACACACATGCGAGTTGGACAATTAGTCTTTTATTGGAAGATTTTAACTATACACAGTTCCAAATACGGTCTTGCATGCAACTCTTTCCTACAGGCTTGCTACTTTTCCATTCATGTGGCCAATTCAGCAACCCCCTTATGTGAATTTTAAAATAAAGTTTATTTATTAGTGTCACAAGTAGGCTTACATTAACACTGCAATGAAGTTACTGTGAAAATCCCCTAGTCGCCACACTCCGGAGCCAGTTCAGGTTACACTGAGGAAGAATTTAGCATGGCCAATGCACCTAACCAGCACGTCTTTCGGACTGTGGGAGGAAACCGGAGCATCCAGAGGAAACCCACGCAGACACAGGGAGAATATGCAAACTCCACACAGACAGTGACCCAAGCTGGGAATCAAACCTAGGTCCCTGGCGCTATGAGGCAACAGTGCTAACCACTGTGCCACCGTGCCGCTCTGAATCTCTGCTTTACTAATCCAATGACATTACCATTTTTACGCTACCGGTTCCCTGTGGTAGACAGTCACCTTGCCGGAGGACAGTGGCCTGAAGTAACATTGAGTTAAAAAATGCGAACCATGAATATGTCTGCCTTAAATCCCTTTACTCTCCTTAACAAAGGTGTACTTGAGTTATTTTAAACACATTAAAGCCTCTGAGAAAAAATGGAGAGAATCTCAAACAAATAAATTGAGCATTCCCACCTGTTATGCCCCAGCCTTTAGAATTTGCGGCATTTAATCAACTTTGCCATTCTTTTTCGAACCCTCCAACAAATCAATGTTCTTTTGAAGAATGAAAGTTCAACATCACACAATGACCTGTAATCAAAGACTCTTAAGAAACATTCCATTCCTCGATTGATCCTGTTGATAACAGCCTCAGACTCATTAGATGTTTCCAGTGAAATGGTTGATAATTACACCCAAGCATTGGCTAGCACCTAAGTGGGGAGTCCCATGCTCAGATTTAAACAGAAGGACTGCATAAAAACCAGAGACTAAGGCACTTTCAGCTGCTGTCAATGTGATGAATTACTAAACAATGTTGGTCTGAATGTACAATCATGTTATGTGAGACTTCTGGGAAAGGGAATCACCGGCGGGGATTTTCCAAACCTCCTGCTGTTGTTGCTTGCCATTAAAGTTAAAGTTTATTTATTATTTATTAGTCACAAGTAGGCTTACATTAACACTGCAATGAAGTGACTATGGAAATCCCGTAGTCGCCACACTCCTGCACCTGTTCGGGTACACAGAGAATTTCGCATGGCCAATTCACACCTAACCAGCACGTCTTTCGGACTGTGGGAAGAAACCGGAGCATCCAGAGGAAACCCACACAGACACAGGGAAAATGTGCGGACTCCACACGGATAGTGACCCAAGCCGGGAATTGAACCCATGCCCCTGGCACTGTGAGGCAGCAGTGTTAACTACTGTGCCACCCTACTGGCCAATGCTGTTTTTCATGGCTCACTGACCACAACCACTGAAAATATAAATTCTTCTTCCATAAACCAATCAAATGCTAAACTGTTAACAAAACTGAAGATGCAAACACGTCTATGCATCATTAATATATTTGCCACCTCACCTCAAATATATACATTAACATTACTCATCATTCTGCATCAGGGAACAGGCTCATATCAAGGTAACAGGTCAAACACTGCAGCACAATATCACCATTTTTAATAAAATTGTACGTGTGTGATGATAATGATTTTAATTGAAATAATTTAGGAATCAGCCATGATGAGTCAGTGGCATAATCTGATTTGATCTCGCTAACAAGAGTCCTTTTAAGATCATGGGGGAATGATCCTTGACATCCCTCCATTCATGAAAGGTGATGACAAGCAGCGAACAAATCCATTTCACAAGGGGTGTTATAATATGGCGGACCTGTGCTGATGGCTGAAGAGGCCACTCCTTGAGAGGCAGATTCTGCCCCAAGCTGCACATGAGGCTACTAAGTGACATTGTGGGTTCTTGTTTTTGACGTTGGCGCCTTTTGCCAAGCCGCTGTAGTATCTGGTCATTCTGGTAGTGCATGCCATCCCACATGGGGTGCCACCATTTCCCTGTGTCATCAGTTCATGTCTTCCATGTGTGATAATCGATGTCTAAAATGCCCTCCTGTCATACGTGAGAGCATCCTTGAACTGGAGCTTTGGGAGTCCTACTGGCTCCACCTACCTCACCATCCAGAAAGTTGGTGGGTACGCAACTATCTTCCTTCCTGCAGACATGCCTGAGCCCCGCTGCTTGATAGGATAGCTAACAAACTTGCGTGTTCTGCCTTGAAGAGGATTGCTCCACTTGTCCTGTCAGGACATATTCATAATGCGCCTCAAACAGTGAAGATGGAGACTGTTGAGCCTCTTTTTTTGATAGCTGTAAATCATTCATTTTTCACAGCTGAGGTGCTGAGGACACAGGTCTTATAAACTAACAGCTTGGCCCTAAGGATCGGCTCCATGCATGCATTGCGAATCAGTCAATGCCTGCTGCTTTCCCTATCTGTATAAAACGCTCAGCATCAAGGACCTGATTTTCTATCATCATGGACCCAAAGGGAATGTCAGCACAGTAACAAACCAGGTTTGTTTCTGTTCAATGGCCCATCTCCTAATCATATAGCAAATTATACTTAGATTGCTCATATCTTCCATTTATCAATGTCGTTAAAAAGACGGACAAGTCTTGTCGGCGTTTAAGGAGAATTAAGTTAAGATACTGAAATGATAAACCTTCGAAGTGTTCTTTCTGCTACTTTGTTTCAACTTCTTTAAGAATAAAAACTACGGACTCCATTTGGTTTCCCCAACTTATTACACTAATTATCAATGTGTCTCAAAGTGTCTGTGAAGCAGGTTACAACATTTTTGTATTTATAACTAAGATTCAGAAGTTGGATGAGTCATTAACCCACCCACGCCCTTTTACAAAAGTTCAGTAAAATGATCGAAATTGGACAAGTTCAATGGAGTTTTTTTTTCCCAATCATCCACTCTCTGCCTATCCCTGCCAGTCCTGCAAGTGATTACATGCACCAAGTACATCACACAAAGGGCAGTGTTTGGAAAATAAATCGCAACAAGATATTGAACTGTTGGAGCAAAGTCACACCTTACACTGACTCAGTAACCTTAACATTCCTGCTGCAGTGGCAGATCTCATAACTACCTGGAATTAGGTGGGAGGTCAGGTGTTTCGCACACATTGTCACAGATTCGATGGGCTGAAGGGTCTCGTCTGCACTTTACGATTCTATGATTCTACCAGTCAGACTTAACACATACCCTGTCCCAATTCCCAGGGGTGAGGAAATTAGCATAAAGATGGTGGTTCCACACCACTTTCAACACTCCCTAGGGGCCTACCTTACCAAATGGCAAGGACTTTCAGAATGGCACCTTGCCACCTCACAAGAGTTGCTCCAGCTAAAGATCTGACTGAAGACCCTGAAGATCCCACGCAGATAAAGGGAGAGTGTGTGAACTCTGCACAGATAGTGCACTTGTGATGCCAAGGCATACAAGGCTATGGGCCAATTGCTGGAAAATGGAATTGAATCGTTGGGTGACTTGTTTTTAATTGGCGCAGACTCAACTGTCTCAAAATATGAGAGATTTGACATTTGCCACTTCCCTTTTTACCATCAATTGCTCTTCAAGAACTGCTTCCCCTCGTCCCCCCACCAAAATAGGAAGGAATCCAGCAGAACTGGGCCCCATCCAGATCATGGCAACCATATTAGCAGATACAAGATGGGGAATTTTCCCATCACGCTCGCCACGGGAAACGTTGCGGGTGGGGGGTGGACCAGGCAAAGGTTCGTTGACCTCGGGTGAGATTTTCTGGTTTTGGGACAAGCGTGGCCAGAAAACCCCGCCCAAGGAGCTCGTTGCCCAGTTTTTATACAGTAGGTGTGAGTCATAACTGTCTAAATGTTTCTTAAAAGACAAAATTGTACATGTCTCAACTACTACCTCTGGCAACTCATTCCAGACATTGACCATACTCTGAGTGAAAAAACTGCCCCCTCTGGACCCTTTTGTATCTCTCCCCTTAAACCTATGCCCTCTGTTTTAGATTCCCCTACCTTTGGGAAAAGGTGTTGATTATCTCTACCTTATCTATGCCCCTCATTATTTTACAGACCTCTATAAGATCACCCCTAACCCTCCTATGCTCCAGGGAAAGAAGCCCCAGTCTATCCAGCCTCTCCTTACAACTCAAACCATCAAGTCCTGATAGCATCCTGGTAAATCTTTTCTGCACTCTTTCTAGTTTAATAATATATGCACCGTGGGTTGCAGTTGGGTGCGGGAAGGCAAATCAATTTCTTCTGTTTCATTCAGGAATGCTTAGGTTAGGTTAGGTTGATTGGCCATGTTAAATTGATCCTATTGTAAGGGAGATTAGCAGGGTAAACGCGTGGGGTTGTGGTCAGTACAGACTCGATGGGCCGAATGGCCTCCTTCTGTACTGTAGGGATTCTATGATTCTATGAATGCTGTCTTTCATTCAGGAATGCTCTGGCTAATTGAGATCAATTAACTCAGATTTGAGATCAGACCAGGGTTATTACTTATTAAAATGATTCAGCACTGGAAAGAGTCCAGAGGAGATTTACCAGGCCTGGGCTTTAGAGTTTTAGTCATGAAGAGAGATTGCATAGACTGGGGGTTGTTTTCCTTGGAGCAGGAGGTGGGGACATGATTGAGATGTATAAAATTGTGAGGGACATAGATAAACAAGAATAAACTTTTCCCCTGATTGGAGGGACCAATAACCAGGGGGCATAGATTTAAGTTAAGGGGATGTGAGGAAAAACTATTTTGCCCAAAAGGTGGTGGGAGTCTGAATCTCACTGCCTGAAAGGGTAGTGGAGGCAGAGGCCCTCATAACATTGAAGAAGCATTTAAATGGGCACTTGCGATGCCAAGGCACACAAGGCGATGGGCCAAGTGCTAGAAAATGGGATTAGAATAGTTAGGTGGTTTATCTTTAACTGGCGCAGACTCCATGGGCCGAAGAGCCTTTTTTTCTATGCTGCAGACCTCTATGACACACTATGGGCCCTATTTAACCAAAAACGTGGTAAAGTTGGGTGTGAGGCCATTAACGCGATCTGCGCCCGCATCCGCGCAGGTTGCCACTTTACCGAAACCCGGGAATGGCGGCGAGTCGATTCGCGCCCAAAATGGGCGCAACGATGATTTAAATGCATTTGCATGCATTTAAATTGAATTAATGAACTGCCCGCCCAACTTTATCAGCATTTCCCCCTTTACCACCGCGTTTGCCAATCCGGAACCGCGCCATAATGGACCTGCTAAATAAAAGTCTGAATCGGGTGCTCCAGCTTCTGAAGAGCGCGTTCAGAGCTTCCAACGGCTCACTGACTCAGATCAGTGGTGGGGGGGAGGAGGGAGGCGGGTCAGATCATTCTCTGGTTGGCGGGGGGGGTGAGGAGGGTAGTGAGGCCAGACCATTGTCTGGTTGGTGGGGGGGGGGGGTGGAGGAGGAGGAGGAAGAGGGTCAGATGTATCTCTGGGGGGGATGGGAGCGAGAGGGCCGACCGTTGTCTGGTGGTGGGGGGGGGGGGGGGGTGGGGGGTGGGAGGGCTGATCGTTGTCTGGTGGTGTGGGGGGGGGGGGTAGGAGGGAGGCGGCTAAGATGTATCTCGGGGGGGGGGATGGCCCGATCGCTCACTGGTGGGGGGGGCAGATGGATCTCTGGGGGGGGGGGGTCCGCTGCCACTCTGTGGGCGATCAGTGGGGAGGGGAGGGGGGCAGGGGTGGCAATCGGTCTGGGTAGCGGGGGGGGGGGTGAATAAGGGGAACAGCGATGTGTGTGGGTAGTGGGGGGGCTGGATAAGGGGGACAGTGATGTGTGTGGGTAGTGGGGGGGTGGATAAGGGGGACAGTGATGTGTGTGGGTAGTGGGGGGTGGATAAGGGGGACAGTGATGTGTGTGGGTAGTGGGGGGGTGAATAAGGGGGACAGTGATGTGTGTGAGCAGTGGGGGGTTGGATAAGGGGGACAGTGATGTGTGTGAGCAGTGGGGGGGGGTGGATAAGGGGGACAGTGATGTGTGTGCGCTTTCTCCGCTTTCTGCGGCCGGGGAGCGATCTGACACGGGCGCGCTTTTTCAAATTCTTTTCTAACTGCGCATGCGCAGTTCAGAGCTCCGATCGTTTTGGCCGCGCTAAGCCCCGCCCACAGCGCGAATGGGATTGGAGATGGCTGACAGCATATGGGGGCGCCTGAAAGCAGATTTCTAAGTCAGATCTGCATTTCACCCAGATTCGGCACTTAGAATGAAAATGGTAAAATCAGGCCCTATGTCTCCATGACATACTAAACATATCAATTACCCACAGAAACACTGGGAACTCCCATCTGTTGGCCTTGCCCAACGTTGATATTTGGTAGCCCCATAAAAAGCCTGCACAATCTTCAATTTCCACTAGATAATTATTCCAAAAATTCTATCTGGTTACATTTCTGTTTGTCCCAGTCAATGCTCTGTTGCCTGTAAACAGAAGAGTGGAGTTTGAAGCTGGATCCCAGGGCTTCTGTTGACCATCTATGTTACCATTTGTGGGACTTTGTGCAGGTTACTGCTGTACCTATCCGCAAAAGGACAGTGATTACATCAAAAGTAATTTCCCTTTGGATGTCCTGAATATCCATGTCATAACTTTAAACTTCAGCAGCACCAAAGAATGAAGAACAGTACAGCACAGGAACAGACCCTTCGGCCCTCCAAGCCCGTGCCGATCATGATGCCCCGGGGAGGCAATGGTCTAGTGGTATTATCGCTAGACTCTTAATCCAGAAACTCAGCTCATGTTCTGGGGGACCCAGGTTCGAATCCCACTACAGCAGATGTTGGAATTTGAATTCAATAAAAAATATCTGGAATTAAGAATCTATTGGTGACCATGAAACCATTGTTAATTGTTGGTATAATCCATCTGGTTCACTAATGTACTTTAGGGAAGGAAATCTGCCTTCCTTACCTGGTCTGGCCTACATGTGACTCCAGAGCCAGAACAATGTGGTTGACTCTCAACTGCCCTCCAAGGACAACTAGGGATGGTCAATAAATGCTGGCCAACCAGTGACGCCCATGTCCCATGAATAAAAATTAACTAAACTCTAAAAAAAAACCTGCTGTCCGGATTCAGTCCAGATTGAAAGAAATATTTATTTAAATGTCTGTCATAAACAGAAAGAGCATGTTTGCATGTTTATACTCCAGGAACGAGGGTGTGGGCAGGCTCTTTCCACACAAAAGCTGCTGCAAATGCAGGAGTGACTCTGGGCTACTGAGCTATCAACATTTTCACTGTCAGGGACCCTCTACTTATTGTCTCTTTCCAATGGTAAGGCTTAAATTGGAAACTCATCTTATGAAGAAATTGAATTGTATTTTGTGTCATTTCTGTCACTGCAACGTTAACCTCTTGGCCAGATCAGCATTGTAAATGAGAATTGGTTCTCAACTGACTTAATAAAAGTTAAATAATACACAAATAAATGTATTAGACAATTGCCCAGCAGAAGTTTGAACTTCCTGGGCAATTCCCGTGCAATCTTTGCAAGGGGACTTCCCAGAAGTCCCCCAGCTTAGCTTCTGGATCGCCTCCAGGATATGACAGCCCCCTCCCCACCCCCAACCCCTGATAAAAAGTAATTCTGGGCCAGAGATATGTTTGAGAGGAAGCTTGATAAACATATGAGGGAGGAAGAAATTGAGGATTATGCTGATAGGTGAAAAAAGATGGGAGGACTCTCCAGGTGGAACATAAAACACCAGCATGGAATTGTTGGGCCAAATAGCCTACACATGATCTGGGCATGGAGGTAACTGCTAAGAGAACAGGGTTATTTCAACTCTCAGCTTTCAAATGTCTCTGTTAAAATGACATTGACAAAATAACTTCTCACATCCTGCTAACCGTATAATCGTAGAATCCTTACAGTACAGAAAGAGGCCATTAGGCCTATCAAGCCTGCACCGATCACAATCCCACCCAGGCCCTATTCCCGTAACCTCACACATCGCCCTGACACTAGGGACAATTTTGCATGGCCAATCAACCTAACCCTCACATCTTTGGACTGTGGGACGAAACCAGAGCACCCGGCGGAAACCCACGCAGACACGGGGAGAAATTGCAAACTCCACACAGATAGTGACCCGAGGCGGGAACTGAACCCAGGTCCCTGGCGCTGTGAGGCAGCAATGCTAAACATTGTGCCACCGTACCGCCCATCTGCACAACAGATCTAGCGGACATTAATATAAAATGAATAGGCATCAAGCAAGGTCAGAAGTAATATTCTCCCCATCTGCACATTCTCAATATGTGGAATAGACTCAGTTAATTTAGCTTTAGTTATTGATTAACAACTTTATAAAGAGCTGGACAAATGTCTGCTTAGGAATGGCTTTGTGGGATGATGAATACAGATTAAAGTAATACATGATCGTTCATGAACTACTGAAATCACATGCCAAGAAAAGTAGCCTTTGCAAATGCCTTGACAGCTCCAATTAGTTTATTCCCTTTTCTACACAAATTCATGTTTACTTTTAACAATCCCAAAGGGCACTTGACCTCTCCCAAAGGGATCCTAGGTGCTCAAGGTGTTCTGGCGCCATATCCGAAAGGGTATCCTACCATTCCAAAGAACCTACTCTCCTACCAGGTCTAATGTGCATTAGTTGTATTTCTCAGTCCCTCTTTTTTCATGTCAAATTTAAGTGAAGGTAGCTGCATTTAACATGTAACTGCCTCCATGAACCATGGATTGTCCAAAGTTTTACCCACCCCATCCACCCCCTCCAAAAATGGTCAGGCCTGAGACTTCTGGGTTCAGGACTCTGGTGCCATTTTGTCAAAGACAGAGAGCACCTCCATCTCTTTGGAAAGTCAGGCCATCGTTATCAAAGTAGAGAATGCTGGGAATACTCAGCAGCATCTGTGGAGAGGGAAACAAGGTTAACTTTTCAGTTTGGTGATCTTTCATCAGGACCAGAAGAAGTTAGAGTTGTAAAACATTTCAAACAAGTGCAGAGACAAGCAAAGGACAAGGGAAGGACAAAAGGCAGGAGCGATTCAGCGACAAAAGGGATGATGGTGCAAGGCAAAAGGAGATGTTTTTGGGGCAAATAAAGAAACAAAAAGGTAGGTCTAGAGCAGGAGTAAGTCAGAATAGCAGCATTGTTACCAACAGCCATTGGTACAAATGGAGTAATGGTTAGGATTAAAATTGTTGAATTCAATATTGGAGTCCGGAAGACGGTAAGGTGTCAGATTGAAAGATGAGATGCTGTTTCTTGAGCTTGTATTGAGCTTCATCAGAAGAGTGTAGGAGGTCAAGGACAGAGACGTCAGACTGGGAGCAAGGCAGGGAATTAAAATGACAGAGGATTGAAACTTCAAGGTCACCCTTGTGGACAGAATGAAGGTATTTCCAAAGTGATCCTTTCCACAGTGCAGAGGAAATCACATTTTAAGCTGTAAATGTACCAAACTGAAGATAGTGCAAATATACCATTGTTTCACCTGGAAGCAGAGTTCAGGGTCCGAGACCAAGGGAAGCGAGGCTGTAAAAGGGTAAGTGTTGCATCTCTTGCACTTGCATGAAAAGATGCAAGGGAAAAGGGAAGATATATTGGAAACACTGGTAGGTGGCATTGACAGCATAGATGTGGCGGAGACAAAGAATCTGGGACCTAAAGAGTCCTTTCAGGAAGCAGGGCAGAAGAAAGTATAGTCATGATAGCTGTGAATTCAATGGATTCATAGTAGATATTGGTCAACGGTCTATTGCCAGGAATGTATAAAGCAAAGTCAAGGAAAGGAAGCAGAGAGTCAGAGATGTGAAAGGCAAGAGGAAATTGGAAGCAAAGTTGATGAATTTTTCAGTTCAGGACTGGAGCAGGAAGCGACATTAACAGAGTCAATGTACCGGAAAAGGAGGTGAGGGAGGAAGCACCATGTAGAGCTGGAAGAAAGAATGCTCCATGTATCCCACTAAAAGACAAACATAGAACTATACAGCCAAAGCGTATTGTTTGAGGAAGGGAATGGGTATACTCAGTACAGTTAGTATTTTAGCTCCCAAAAAAGAATATTGAAACAAATTGATTTTTGATTCAGAGTGTTGTCAAAAGACATGATACATTTAATCTCCTGGCCGGCAGCATATGGGGAGCTGTCTGTTGTGTCTCAAGCTGCGAAAGTGCTTCTCAGCTAATGTCAGTGATGTACTTCTCATAGATGTAGCAGAGTGGTATCATTCTTAGTCCTCAGGGCTGTACAGGAGGTGTCACCAACAGTGTAAAAATTCCTGGTGAGTATTAACTTTCAGAATTGACAACACCTCTCAGACCACATTCCGTAACCAAGAAGGAATCTAATCCATACTAATGTTAGAAGAGCCACTCCCTGACAGACCTACCACTGATGTCCTCCAAGTTGCTCTTTTCTAACATCGCAGCTATACAACAACTTTCAATTTTATTTATTAGCATCGCAGGTAGGCTTACATTAACACTGCAATGAAGTTACTGTGAGAATCCCCTAGTCGTCACACTCCGGCACCTGTTCGGGTACACTGAGGGAGAATTTAGCATGGCCAATGCACCTAACCAGCACATCTTTCAGACTGTGGGAGGAAACAGGAGTACCCGGAGGAAAGATACAAAAGTCTCAGGACATGTATCAACCGACTCAAGAACAGCTTCTTCCCTGCTGCCATCAGACTTTTGAATGAACCTACCTCGTATCAAGTTGATCTTTCTCTACACCCTGACTATAACTGTAACGCTACATTCTGCACTCTCCTTTCCTTCTCTATGTATGGTATGCTTTACCATACCATAGCGCGCAAGAAGCAATACTTTTCACTGTATACTAATATATGTGACAATAATAAATCAAATCAAATTCAGCACTTCAAAGTGTTCCAAATAAACATGCAGTGAATTCCATGATCTAGCAACTCAATACATTGGATTTTTGCCAATAATATTACCAAAGCACTGAAAACAAAGGAAGCTCCATCAACTTGGTGATAACTGATGAACAGAATGTGATTTTTTTTTTCAATTAAATGTCAAGGTAAATAAGAATAAAGATTGAGTAATTTCAACTTCTCAAAATTTAGCACGTTACTGATAGCTGAAAAAAATTTAACCTTAAGAAAAAGGATTTACCATTAACAATAGCTGGATAGAGAAGATTTTGAAAATAAGGATGGGGCCTGGAAATTACAGCTGGAATGTTACCATCACAGTGGCGGCCCTGGCCATGGACTCAAAAGGAGAGGGAAACTGCCTCAGGTGTATGCGGGACTCCAGCTGCATTTTAAGGGGCTCTAACGGCTAATTGGCTGCTGTTGGAGCTGCCATCTTTTAAAGAACATGCGGCCACCTGTAGGAGCTGCTGGCCAATCAGAGGATTGGAAGCTTCAGTGGTGCCACCACGAGTGGTGGCCACCACTGGGACTGCGCCTGAAGAAAGAAGGCGCCATGGAAAGACACCATCTTAGCAGCTAGATAAGTGGACTCTGGGCATCCTGGAGTCAGTCAGGCAGGCGCTGGTGAGGGGAAAGGAGTGGGGTGGGGGAGAGTGGTGGTTCGTGGTTACTGAGGGTAGTGGTGCTGTTGCCAAGGGGACAAACATTGCCGGTGGGTGGTCCTTCTGTATCCCAAAGAATGTCCAAATAGGAGGATCCCTACCTCACTGAACTCACTGAGAAGCTGCCAGTTTGCTTCGCAGGTTTCCCATGAAATGTAGGGCCCAGTTGAGTTAGCAGAGAGACTTTTAATTGGCGCCTGCATAGGGAAATTGTATTTCCCACCTGTCCCACTGCTGGTAAAATGGTATGGTGGCAGGAAGGTGATGGACCCTTCAACATCTGAAATTTTATGGGCCACCACCCCCCCAACACCTCCCTGTCCATCCCCAGATGGGTTTGTAAAATCCAGCCCCTCTTGCATGCAGCACATGGTTACTAACCTTTCTGCGTTGCCTGAGATTTCCCAAGCACTGTTGCAAGCTAGCTAGGAGGAAAAAAACAATGTCAGCAAAGCTAACCTGATGACTATCACTGCTGTATCTGGAACTTTCACGGAGGTTATATCATCAACACTTTGCTTGGTCTGATACCTTGCAGTTCCCAAATTCTCTTGAGGTGGTCTCTTCCATGGCGCCAGTGCTTGCCAATGGATTTGTAACAGAAGTGGTCTTTGTGGAATGGAGAGTTACTTTCCCAGCATCCATTGCAGCAGAGAACCCGCTCTATCCCTGTACACATCTACAAACATTTGACTCCAAGGGATAGAACAGTTTCTCAATCATTATGGATGCTGGGTAGAGAACTCCCCATTTTACAAAAGCCAATACCACTTTCAAACTTGCCTTTGGAAGTTTCAATAAATCAGAGATTGTGTTTGCTCTTTTCGTTCCTGTGACTGCCTGCTCATGCTGGCATGTAGAAATCGAGAAATACATTGCTACAATAACGCTCACTGAATAGGAGGAACATTTGAAGTGAAATATGAATTTACACTAAATATAAAGATAGCTGGAAGCTAGTGTGTAAAATAGAAATTAGAAATTGGCTTTCCTCACTAAAATCTGAGTTGACATCTGTAATTAAGTGACAAGTTTTAACTGATCTAAGAGCAGAGCCAAATTTTAAAAGTGAATTCAATGTATTCAGTGAATAGCGTTGTCAGCCTGGTGGGTTGTAGCAGTAGCAACAGGAACTGAGTGTTGTGTGTTATCAGTGACTGTAGTTGGAGTGACAGAAACTGAGTGTTGTGTGTTATCAATGACTGTAGTTGGAGTGACAGGAACTGAGTGTTGTGTATTATCAGTGACTGTAGTGGTAGCAACAGGAACTAAGAGCTGTGTGTTATCAGTGACTGTAGTTGGAGTTACAGGAACTGAGTGTTGTGTGTTATCAGTGACTGTAGTGACTGTAACAGGAACTGAGTGCTGTGTGGGTGTGAAAGCTGACTTGGTGCTTACAAAAATGAAGTAGTTGCAATGGTCCCATCGGGAAACTCACTTAGTTAAGTTAATAATCCAGTCAGGCTGACAGAGGATATACATTGCTGAATATCTGCTGTTAATTAATCTCTCCCCATATTGTCAGACTCTTCCAGTTAATTTATACAATGACATCACCAACAAATATCATTAAATTAGGTAACTAATATAAAAATAACCAGGTAAATATTAAATGAAATTGAAGTTAACTGTTTTTACTATTTCATGAAACTCTATTTTGGAAAGGCACTTTGATGTTAATCCCTGGATTGTGCTCAGTTAGTTCTCCTACACTACATAGAACATAGAACATAGAACATTACAGCGCAGAACAGGCCCTTCGGCCCACGATGTTGCACCGACCAGTTAAAAAAAAAACTGTGACCCTCCAACCTAAACCAATTTTTTTTCGTCCATGAACCTATCTACGGATCTCTTAAACGCCCCCAAACTAGGCGCATTTACTACTGATGCTGGCAGGGCATTCCAATCCCTCACCACCCTCTGGGTAAAGAACCTACCCCTGACATCGGTTCTATAACTACCCCCCCTCAATTTAAAGCCATGCCCCCTCGTGCTGGATTTCTCCATCAGAGGAAAAAGGCTATCACTATCCACCCTATCTAAACCTCTAATCATCTTATATGTTTCAATAAGATCCCCTCTTAGCCGCCGCCTTTCCAGCGAAAACAATCCCAAATCCCTCAGCCTCTCCTCATAGGATCTCCCCTCCATACCAGGCAACATCCTGGTAAACCTCCTCTGCACCCTCTCCAAAGCCTCCACATCCTTCCTGTAATGTGGGGACCAGAACTGCACACAGTACTCCAAGTGCGGCCGCACCAGAGTTGTGTACAGTTGCAACATAACGCTACGACTCCTAAATTCAATCCCCCTACCAATAAACGCCAAGACACCATATGCCTTCTTAACAACCTTATCTACTTGATTCCCAACTTTCAGGGATCTATGCACACATATACCTAGATCCCTCTGCTCCTCCACACTATTCAAAGTCCTCCCGTTAGCCCTATACTCAACACATCTGTTATTCCTACCAAAGTGAATTACCTCACACTTCTCCGCATTAAACTCCATCCGCCACCTCTCGGCCCAACTTTGCAACCTGTCTAAGTCTTCCTGCAAACTACGACACCCTTCCTCACTGTCTACCACACCACCGACTTTGGTGTCATCAGCAAATTTGCTAATCCACCCAACTATACCCTCATCCAGATCATTAATAAATATTACAAACAGCATATTACAAATATTAATTCACCCAACTATACCCTCATCCAGATCATTAATAAATATTACAAACTAGGACAACTCAATACTATGGTTTCTATGGCCCATTAGTAGAATGCATGCTGCGGATTGGTGAAATATAACTCCCTTTCATCTCTTATTCTGTTGTGTTGTATCAGACAACTTATCTGAGATAAATAACCCACTGACGGAAGGTATTGCAGGTCTGCATGCTATCCGAGGCAAGGCTGCTTTTTTGCTGTATCTTAGTTTTAAGCTTTCCGATTTCACAACAGGCTGGATTTCGAGGGGAACAAATTATTAAATCATGATATTGCATATAATTAACAGACCAATCATGACAGAATACAGCACAGGCCCAAACAACTGCATGAATCGCAGAAAACTAGTATGCAGGTACAGCAGGTAACAAGGAAGGCAAATGGAATCTTGGTGTTTATTGTTAAAGGATTAGAATATAGAAGCAATGAAGTGCTGTTGCTGCTACTGTACAAAGCATTTGTGAGACTGCACTTGGAATATTGTGAACAGTTTTGGTCCCCTTACTTGAGGAGGGATGTAGTTGCATTGGAGACGGTGTAGAGGAGGTTCACTAGATTGATTCCAGCGATGAAGGTTTGACATACAAAGAGAGATTTGGCAATTTAGGCCTATACTCCCCGGGGTTTAGAAGAATGAGAAGGGATCTAACTGAGGTAGTCAAGATGATAAGGGGGATTAACAAAGTAGACGTGAAGAGGATGCTTCCTCTTGTAAGGCAATCTAGAACATGTCATAGTTTTAGGCTAAGCGGCAGCAGGTTTAAATCAGAGATGAGGAGAAATGACTTCTCTCAAAGGGTGGTGAGTCTGTGGAATTCACTGACGCAGAGCGTGGTGGATGCCAGGACTTTGAGTAAATTTAAGGAAGAAGTGGACAGATTTTTAATTAGTAGCAGGCAGGAAGGTGGAGTTGAAGGCAAGATGAGATCAGCCATGATCATATTAAATGACGGAGCAGGCTCGAAGAGCTAAATTGCCGACTTCTGCTCTTAGTTCGTATGATTATGGTTCTTACGATTCTTAATTAAAAAGGCCAGGAGTTCAATGAGGCAAAGATTATTTGTCTCTTAAAGCTCTCATTTGGGATCCACATATCGTCAATTCTAAGTTTTGATGCCGAGTTTTATGCATTTTTTCTGTTGGAGTTCAAATTCACCACAACTTGTAACATCATTCCGGTTACTCAAGTCCTGCAATCTGTTCTAATTCAGTGCTCCTCACGTTTTTTCTTAACCTGGCACTTAATGCAAAACTACAAGTAACAAACAAGAAAGGGAGAGAAAATAATCCACGCTGACCGTCCCCCAGTCATTCTGGGTGGCTAATTTTGAGTACCTGTAGCAATACATTGCCTTTTGTGCTGTAATTAGTCACTCATGGCTGGATGAAAGTCAAACAGAACCAAACATGCACTTGTCACATTCCCGAGCAGCTGGGTAATAGGTTTTAGAAGCTGCTCGGGGGGGCTTCGCATTGCAGCGAAGACAATTGAACTGAAGACCAGGGCAAGATATCTTTCTTTTAATCTTTAAGTAATAAACATGGCTGGCGAAACACTGCCACGAAGTGATTAGGGAGTGGAGCAGCGAAGTAACTTGTCAGAGATTCATGTATGTGTCTTAATCATGCTAGTTTTCACTTTGTTTTCTTCCAGGTGATGCCGTTCTTCATATATTCTTAAGATTGGGCAAAGTTGATTTGACCTTACCGTCATACTTAAAGTAAACTCGAGGAGGTTATGGAAACAGAGTGCTGAAATCACAGCATAGCCACTGGATATTAAGCATCACAGGTAGCTTGATTTAACTCCGGGTTTTTTTTTAATTGTTCGCGATTTACAAGGGGCATTTTACAGGAGATGTAAACTTTTCTCCTCCCTTCTCAGATGCAGACCCGCCTGTCCTACAAATCCTGCCATTCTGCTTTTATGCTGAAATTTACCTGCCCTGCATCTTGTTAAAAACTGATTGGACCTGCAATATTGCACCAGCATGTGTGGTATGTCATTTTAGGCAGGGGTATCAAAACCTAGAGGACAGCGCACAGGAGATTTACTACAATGATACCGGGGATGAGAGACTGAACAAGCTGGCTCTGTTCTACTTAGAGCTGAGAATGTTAAAGAGGAGTTATAATAACTTTCCAAAATAATGAAGGGCAGTGACAGAGTAAACTTGGAGCGACGGTCTCCGTTGACAAAAGGGGGTGTCCAAGGGACATGTTTGTATGGTAATTGGAGTAGCAACCTCGGGGGGGGGGGGGGGGGGGGATTGTTTTTTTTTGCAAACAGTTGTGATCTGGAATACACTGCCTGAAAGTGATGCTGAAATCAGATTCGATAGTAAATTTCCAATGGGAATTGGGTATATACACAAGAAAAATTTAAATACTCCTTGGTGGGGAGTAATTAAAAACAAACTCTTTCAGGTGGCTGGCAAAGATATGGCAGGCCAAATGGCCTTCTTCTCTGTTATTTGATTCTCTGAATTACCTTTTGGAGCATTATTTTCACCTTACATTCTTCCGTGGACAAAAAAGCTAGTTAATTGAGCCCAGATCTTTCATCAATAATTCCTTTCCTTTAGATAAACAATGGGAATCGGAATTCCAAAATTGTGCAGATTACGTGGATTGGCCCTGCTAAATTGCCCCTAAATGCAGAATTTTCCCATCCTGCCCGTCACGGGAATCATAGCGGGTGGGACAGGACCACGCAAAGTCCATCGACCTCAGGGGGGACTTTCCAATCTTGGGGCGAGTGCAGGCAGAAAATCCTGCCCTTAGTGTCCCAAGATGTGCAGGTTAGGGGGATGAGTGGGGTAAATACATGGAGTTATGGAGATAGGGCCCCGGGTGAGATGCTCTGCCAGAGAGTTGGTGTCAACTCGATGGGCTGAATGGCCTCCTTCTGCACTGTAGGGATTCAATGAAACAGCAAGAGCGGTGTGCAAAATAAACCCATAGCAGAATGAAGACAATAGCTCAAATATTCCATTAAACACGTGGCAAAGATTAATAAATGCCATGAGAAGGATTCGCCACCTAATTCAGATCCCAAAGGTGCCTATAGTCACCACTTACCTTTTTCCAGCAGAACTTTGACAATCCCCGAGCCAACAGTGCCGGCTCCCCCCAGCACAAGGACGGTGCGCTCGGCTGCAGACATCCTGGTCGGAGCGAGTGGTGTTTGCAACCTCTGGGAGTGAAATGAACAGAGTGGCGAGACAGAGACGGCGCCTGGACTTATAGCGGGCTGGGAGAGGGGCGCTCCGCCTCCCCTAGGCACAATGCTCCACCCAACACTGACACATCTCAGCCGCAAACACAACACCCTCCTGTACCTGTCAACAGCACCACTGAGATTCACACTCGCAGAGAATGACCTTTTCCTGACACCATCCGATGAAGAAGTTAAACAAAACTCTCCCAGCCAGCCTGTGAGAAATGACTAATACACTTTGACACTGATGTTCCCTCCCAAAACCAAACAAGCAGAATGTTTTTGGGATCACAAGACGGCTCATTCCCGGATTCTGGAATTCTGATGTGAAAACCTCCACCTGGAGAATGACTGGCCGAATGTGCCAGAGATCTGAGCGCTGGTTAGGAGCGAGTCAGAATTCTTAATCAGTGCAGAGATTGGAGAGATTGCCCTGACAGGTAAGTACAGGCTGACTTCTCCACGCTGCAGCAAGCCCGTTTGCTAAACATGTCTCCCATTATTTTTCAATCTGTCCTCCCTCACCGCTCTACAGTCTGCAGTTTTATAAACAAGACTTTGATGTCTCCCTAACCTTAGTACATTCTGGTCTTCAATCCCTTTCTAATCAACCTTGACAAAGTCTGGCACTTCACAAAGCACCACCTGCTGCCTCACAGCACCAGGGACCCAGGTTCGATTCCCGGTTTGGGTCACTGTCTGTGTGGAGTTTGCACGTTCTCCCCGTGCCTGCGTGGGTTTCCCCGGGTGCTCCGCTTTCCTCCCACATTCTGAAAGACATGTTGGTTAGATGCATTGACCCGAACAGGTGCTGGACTGTGGCGACTAGGGGAATTTCACAGTAACTTCATTGCAGTGTTAATGTAAGCCTTACTTGTGACTGATAAATAAACTTTAATGTGGCCCAACTTGCTTCAACAACAGTTTGTGGAGCCAATGTTAAACTCCACCTAATTAATATCAGTACAAATACATTGGGGCAAAATTCGATAGCCCCCCAAACAGGCATGAGGATGGCAATGCACTCCTTCCTTTCGATGGAGGTAATACACATCCTCGGCACTTGCCTGCTAATTCTAAAGACAGTTACTGAAGCCCAAGGCTGTTGAGCTGACTGCATGCCTCAGCAGGGGGCCCCCAAGTTCATCCAAGGCTAACACTACCTAAAGCTAAAAGTAAAATACTGCGGATGCTGGAATCTGAAACAAAAACAGAAAATGCTGGAAAATCTCAGCAGGCCTGAGAACATCTATGGAGAAAAAATAGACCAATGTATCAAGTCTGGATGATCAAGTCAGAGTGGCTCTGGTGAAGGGTCATCCTGACTCAAAACATTGGGCGTGATTTTCCGGCCATGCTTGCCCCGAAACTGGAAAATCCCACCTGAGGTCAATGGACCTCAGGTCCCGCTACGATTCCTGTCACATTGGCTCTGTTCTCGCTCCACAGATGCTGTCAGACCTGCTGAGATTTTGCAACATTTTCTGTTTTTATGACTACTTAAGACTAGCCTGCAGTACTTAAAACCAATCTGCACCCTTTAAAATGGTGGTGGGCGGGCGGACGGGGGATACTGGAGGGTACATTCTGGCTGGAGCAAGTGTTGGAAGTGGCTGGGATGGAGTTACACTCTCGATCCACAGGAAGCTCCCCAGATAAACTCGGCATTCTAGGGTCAGAAATCCATCATTGTTGATGCAAGCAATGTAGCCCCGAGAACCTGGATGCAGTTCAGGAAGAATTTTAATGACCTCACCTGAGTGGTCATGGTCGGTGAATATATTTTTGAATGCCATGTCCTTATATGTGAATCAACAGCCTCATTCATTGCTCAATTCACCACACTCCTTTCACTCATCTCCCAACCATCTCTGTAAACCACAACCCATACATCACAATCATAGCTCTTTTCACCCTCGCATCTTTAGCACTGCAGCAAGCCTCCCACCCAAATCTCACAGCTTGCAAAACATTGCAAATGAGTCAACAATGACAGGTAGATCTATCCAAACAGATTGCGCCACACTCAATAACACACTTCTCTCTTGCACAACCACAGGCAACAGAAGATAACTGGCACAGGACAGGTACCACAGGACAGGCACCATGGAACAGACACCACGGGACAGGCACCGGAGACAGGCACCATTGGACAGGTGCCTCTGGACAGGCACCTCTGGACAGGCACCATGGGACAGGCAACATGAGACAGGAATGGCTGCCTGTCCTAATCCTGATGGAAGAGGTAGTGCTTGCCATCACTGCAATGAGGCAGTGACCATTTGCAGGGCTGGAACTATTGAAAGTGATGCTATGCTGACTGGTAATCCTGCCTCTCACATATCAATGCCCACTCAAATCAAAGTGGCTGCTGGTTTTCAAGCTGCACATGGCCTAAGCATGCCGCTCTTGCTTTCCCTGCTTTGCCAGCGGCGCTGACATTCCATCAAAGAAATTTCCAAAAACTTATAGGTGAGCTCCCCACATGGTGAGGCATGGCACATGAGTGACCTGCGGTCAGAGCAGAGGGAAAGGATAGCGCACACACTCAGCTTCTAGAGGGTGAGGTTGCCCAAAGCTCCTGTTGCAGAGGACTCGGATAAGGACTTTGACAGAGCGGTGGAAAATACTGATGGGCATTCACACAGAGATACTTGCTGCATTGGCAGGTCTGCCAGAAATCCTACAGTCACTGTCAAGAAGATTCTGGCATCAACTCGGCACAAGGCTTTGTGAAGAGCATGAAACCCAACATTTCCACCATGGAAGTGGTGGCCAAATCTGTGAGAAGACTTGTGAACCTGACCATGATGCAGTGTCTGATGGTCAATGTCTCGACTATCATTGCAGCACAGGCAGAAGCCACACAGAGGGTTGCATTTTATGGGGAAGGAACTGACAACTTGACACCACCCCCTCCCCCACCCTCCCCCCAACCCTTGGTGGAAGGAAAGTTGGCTGGAAATCAACACGGCCGGGACAAGCCCATTCCGCAGCCATACCATGCTGGGATGGGGAGGAAGACCTGCCTTCAGACACCCTGCCGAAAACACACCTGGCAGGGGCATGTAAAATCCAGCCAATGTCTGTGGAAACTCAGACTGAAGTGATTGTTCTATGGACTGTTCTACAGACAGCTGCCATCATTGCTGCAGGTTCTAGTCTTCAAAGGGGCTTGCAGGCTCTCAGCAGTTCAGCAATTTGTGCTTCCACAAATCACCAGGTTGCCTGAAACGCTGGCCTAGGGAACTGGCAGTGGCTCCACAGAGCATGAACCTCACAGGATGACAGCGTTCACCTTCTCACCACTGCCTCTCTGCCAATGTACCTGTCTTTGCTGTCAGATAGCGAGCCCAGACTGCTGCTGCCAAACTGGGGTGGTGTGGCCTCCTGCCAGCCTTCTGTGCCCAGGACTGCTTGAGGTCATCCTCCAAGATCATCTGATGTCTCCCAGTCTGGTGTTCCACCAGCCATGCTGCAGCCTCTAGAGTAGAGTAAGAAGTCTCACAACACCAGGTTAAAGTCCAACAGGTTTATTTGGAAGCACGAGCTTTCGGAGCCTTCCTCAGATGGTACCAACTGGTACTGTGCCCACCCCAGTCCAAAGTCGGCATCTCCACATCATAGCTTCCAGAGTAGCGCTGCGAAGGAACATTCAAACAGGCAAAGGGACACTGAAGGCAGTCAGAAAGGCAATGCTCAAAGTTGATTAGTTTTTTCTGAATGGAATATTATTATTGGAATGTTGTTTTTTTGGTGTTAATTACTTCAGCGTTCTGATCAAGAGAATGTTGTGATATTTTGTAACAAATTGGTGGTCAAGTGTGGTACTATTGTTAAGAATTGGGGTTATGTTCAGTGATACTACAGTCAGATGAACCAATCAGACTCAGCCTGGCCAGAAAGAATATGGGCTGGTTGCCTCATCCTTTTCCCACTCTTATAGAATCACAGAATCCCCACAGTACAGAAAGAGGCCATTCAGCCAATGAGCCTACACTGACAGCATTCCCACCCAGGCCCCATCCCCAGAACCCCACATAATTACCCCTGAAACTAAGGGGCAATTTAGCATGGCCAAGCAACTTAACCTGCACATCTTTGGACTGTGGGAGGAAACCGGAGCAGACAAGGGGAGAGTGTGCAAACTCTACACGGACGGTCACCCAAGGCCGGAATTGAACCCGGGCCCCTGGCACTGTGAGGCAGCAGTGCTAACCACTGTGCCACTGTGCCACCCCTCTTCCTTCCCTTCCATCTCCCTCTCTTCCTCCTGCATGAGACACAGTGAGTCATCACTCACATTCTGGAGAGAACTGCAGGCCTCCTTCGGTGCGGTCCCAGGAAGCCCATACTTTTTTTAAGCACCTCAATTGTCTGCATGATCACATTCTCAGTGGCAGTATGGCTGTCATACACATGCTGCCCACTCTGTGTGACCTGCGCACCAAATCACAAACCAGGTGGTCAGTGGCCAGGTGGCCAGCTCTTGTCATGCTCTGGTTTTGCACAGCGGTTTAAATGCTGAGGGTACAGCAAATTGATGACAAGCACTAAGACTGCTGCTAGGATAGAAGACATTGACATGCATGATGCATTGAATATGGTCGCACACCAGCTACACAGAGGGAGTGGAAACCTTAGTGGTTGCAACATCTGTCTGAATTTATATGCAGTGCCTGCAAAGTAATGTGCGTGCAGTCAGTAGAACCATGGGGAAACCCACTAATGTGCACATTCCATCTGCTTCACTATGGAAAGAAAGAATCATAGAATCCTTACAATGCAGAAGGAGGCCATTCGGCCCATCAAGTCTGCACCGACCACAATCCCACCCAGGCCTTATGCCCATAACCCCATTTACCCTAGCTAGCCCCCCTGACACTAAGGGGCAATCCAGCATGGCCAATCCACCTAACCCGCATATCTTTGGACTATGGGAGGAAACCGGAGCACCTGGAGGAAACCTACACAGACACGGGGAGAATGTGCAAACTCCGCACAGACAGTGACCCAAGCCAGGAATTGAATCTGGGTTCTTGGCGCTGTGAGGCAGCAGTGCTAACCACTGTGCCACCGAAGAGAATGCAATGTTTTCCCATTTTTTTTGCTTTTGGGGCAGGTGTCACCTCCCTGATGGTGGACGGCAAACTTTGAGTTAGACTTATCCTCTGCTCCAGCCAAGAAGAAACCTGATGCAAAGAAGTTCATGGCCACAGTCACCGACTGGCAATGCCTTCCTCTACCTACTTTGAGGCTACAATGCCTGCAGAGTTCAGTGATCATCTCCTGAATGGAACAGAGATATTGCATACATTGTCCTTGGTTTAGGCTGAGGAACAGAATTGCTCCCTCAATATTCTGGGTGAATAAGGCCTCCTGCTGAGACACCATCTCTCCCTCTTCCTCCTGCTCCTCCCTCAATGAGTACCTTGTCCTCCTTTGTGTCACTCTGCTCATTCATCCTGTCATACAGCAGGACAAAGGGAATAGAAAGTACAGCTGCCATGACTGGGAGCAAATGACCTGAGCAGAATCCTTGAAATGAAAATCAAGACTTTAGCAAATGACACATCACTCCTTGCAGACCACACCAGCTTTAAGTAGCAGTACAAATGGCCAAGCATTTTCATAGTAACTTCATTACAGTGTTAATGTAAGCCTACTTGTGACACTAATAAATAAACTTTAAAGATTTCTACTTTCTCAGCAGTAGCTGTAGAGAGCAAGTTATTGAAGATGCTTTTAAATGGCCCAGGACAACTATTGAATGCCTATACTGTTCTTCAATGTTAAGAGTGGACATTAGTTGGTGTGATGAGCATGAAAGTGGCCCCACCCCCGTGAAATCAGCATTAAACATTGAGTGTTGTCACACTGTCTACTTCCTGCACACGCATTGAGTGCTGGTGCTACTGACCTCCCAAAACGGCATCTAATAGGGTCCACACACATGTGGCATGGTGGCACAGTGATTAGCACTGCTGCCTCACAACACCAAGGACCCAGGTTCGATTCCTGGCTTGGGTCACTGTCTGTGCGGAGTCTGTGCATTCTCCCTGTGCCTGTGTGGGTTTCCTCTGGGTGCTCCGGTTTCCTCCCACAGTCTGAAAGATGTACTGGTGAGGTGCATTGGCCATGCTAAATTCTCCCTCAGTGTATCTGGACAGGTGCCAGAGTGTGACGACTAGCGGCTTTTCATAGTAACTTCATTGCAGTGTTAATGTGACACTAATAGACTTTATAAAACTTTAAACTTTATAAAAACACAGGAAGCATGCTCATGCAATGGAGACAACAATTTGGATGCAATATGGCACCTGAATATTGCAGCCATTTTTAACACTTTTTAAGCTTGTCATAAATCTCCTGGTTAGTGTGTCACTGGCCAATGAAAACAATGTATTACTATTTGGGTGTGATCTTACCTGTCATTCAAGCCATGCTCTTGCTGCAGTGAAGTTGGAGAATTTGGCAGCCAGCCAAATCTCCGTTCGCTGTAGCGGGATGGGAAAATTCCATCAGCGTGAACGGTAGTAACAGTGGCCATTGTCTTATTTATAATGCTAACGAGCCATGGTCGCTATGAAGTCAACATAATTTCAATCACATGCGCTGCTTTAAACTTAGCATTTTACCTTAATAAAAATCAGGATATTAATATTCTCACAATAGTTCTATAAATTTGCTCCGCATGCATTGAACACGGTGATGTGGCAGCATGTAAAGGTACCCGGGCATCAACTTACACCTTCTGTCACGCCGCCAACATGGTGGCAAGGCAACAGATATGACTATTGTTGCAGCTTGGACATACCATGACATTGCCAACAGATATACAGCTCCAGCTGTACCGGGAGGTGACCGGGATATCAAATTAGTGGTGTTGAAGACAGTGGCTTGCTTGCGTGTAAAACTTAATGTTGCCTTGTGAACTTGGCCCTGCATCAACCTTTTAGCATGACAGAGGACAGTCTTGCAGCACGAACATGCCAAAGCATTAACATAGCGATGCACCAGCACACATAGCTCCTGCTAGTGTGAACTTGCCTTACCATCACATTGGTTGTCTGCGAGCAAACTTTGGAGCAGGTTGATTCTGATTGCTAAACCTGTCTCAAAAAAAACTAAAGCTGGCTAAATAAATTTGTGCTAAGCACTGACGCCTCTTTAAATTATTTATTTTGGCACCTGTAGAGATGTTTTATAACTCTTTACTTTGAAATTCAAAAGGTACTGTAGAACTGTCAAATGTGATCCTTACTTTGAGGTTAATATGTAAATCCCTGAAACCTTGTTTGGTATCCACAGCACACAGCCAAATCTGCTGGAGTCCTTAAATAACATAAATGAAAGAAAATATGAGCAAGAGAAATTGAGAAAAAAATTAATTGAAAACAACGCAGCTAAAACAAAATTGAACTTTTTAAAGTTTATTTATTAGTGTCACAAGTAGGCTTACATTAACACTGCAAAGAAGTTACTGTGAAAATCCCCTCGTCTCCACACTCTGGTGCCTGTTCGGGTACACTGAGGGAGAATTTAGCATGCACGTTAACCAGCACATCTTTCGGACTGTGGGAGGAACCAGAGCACCCGGATGAAACCCACGCAGCCATGGGGAGAATGTGCAGATTCCAAACAGACTGTCACCCAAGCCAGGAATCGAACCAGGATCCCTGGCGCTGTGAAGCAGCAGTGCTAACCATTGTGCCGCCGTGCCACCCTGCGGAATCATAGAATCCTACAGTGCAGAAGGAGGCCATTCAGCCCATCGAGTCTGCACCGACTACAATCCCACCCAGGCCCTACCCCCATAACCCTGTGCATTTACCCGAGTTAGTTCTCCTGCACTAAGGGGCAATTTAATATGTCCAATCCACCTAACCCGCACATCTTTGGTCTGTCTACTATCTCAAATTTCTAAATTCACAACTCTCTGCCCGTCAACGTGACGAAAATCAAAAATGCTTTCAACATTGGCGGAATACATAGCAATGTTACAAAAAGACCATAAAATGTCGCCAACTTTCAATATTGCCAAGTGTCACCCTTCATACCACAGGGACATCGGGAATCCATGGAGCAATCATTTGAATGAAGATATCATTTTAAAAATCAAACCCCTGTAAATAAGTGGTAACAGTCGCCTGTAGAATCAACTTGCATTTGACAAACAACAAATTACTCGAGGCCATGGCTCTGAGACCAGAGTGTCTTGATAACAAACTCCACCCACAGAAGAAAATCAAACTTCACATTTCATATCATCACCAAATCATTGCTGCCATGCTGCAGATGGGAATAAGAAGATTAAAAGCCATTACTGTCATCCAAAGAACTGCTATAAAACTATCATCCCCAGGTCATGATATCACACTGCTTGCTGTTGGCAAAGATTGGTGTAGAATTTTACGGTTCCTCCCGCCAGTAGGATCTACAGTTCCCATTGGCGTCAATGGGTGTTCAAACGGCCTGCTGCATTTTCCAGCCACAACGGGGCCGGAAAATTCTGGAGGGTCAGGAAATTTTGGAATGCTACATATTTTGAGATACTTTTCCACCATCTGGAGTAGAATAATTAGTAACACACCAAAAACTTCACCACTGAAAACTTCTCCAACAGAAAAAAACATGTTTTTATGAATTCAAACTGGACAGGAACATAGTGGAAGTATGAACTAAACAGTGAAAATTTTATTGCAAGACATGAATGGAATGCATGTACTCCCATGTATGTAATCAGTTACAATTTGTACAATGTGTGAGTAATTTGGTGGTCAAATTACTCTGGCACAGAGAATCAGCAGCCATCTCACTTTGGATATAATCTTTGGAGATTAGGAGCCTGGCATTAATAGAGCAGTAACACCCTCAAAATGTAGTTAGTAGCATTACTGATCCTTTACTTCGAACAACATAGCCAGTGGGCATTTTGAGGGGCCCTAATGCTAGGTGCCCAAAGCACCTGCCTGTTTCAGATGGTAGGTTTCTTACAATATGCAAAATATCCCAGGATATTACACAATAACTACCAGTCCCCTGATAGCTCAGTTTGGGATCTGTCAGGGACATTTAGTTCCAGATCTCGTTACAGCCTTGGTCCAGCAAACATGGGCAAAAGATTTGAATTCCATGGGTGAGGATGAGTGACTGCCCTTAACATCAAGGTAGCATTTGGCTGAGTGTTGCATCAAGGGACCCAAGCAAAATTGAAGTCAATGCAAATCAGCAGGAGAACTCTCCACTATTTGGAATCAGAATCAGCATTAAAGAAGATGGTTATGACTGTTAGAAGCCAACCATTTCAGCTGCAGGATATCAGTGCAGCAGTTCCTCAGGGTAATGCATTAGGTCCAAATATCTTTGGATGCTTTATCGATGATCTGCCTTGCAATATAAAAATCATAAGTAGGAATGTGTTATCAGCAAACCTGAAAATCGATAATCAATAATGGTTTCATGGTCATTTTCAATTCCAGATTTTTATTCAATTCAAATTTTACTATCGGCGTGAGAATTGAACCTATGTCCCCAGTCTATTACCCTACGTCTCGGGATTACTTGTCTCGTAACAATACCACTACGCCAATGCCTGTGCTGCATACATGGACAACAGTTCAAGAATATAGCTCACCACCAACTGCTCATGGGCAATTACGGATGGTGGCGATCGTGTCAGCAACACTCACATCCATTGAACAAATAAATAAAACAAAAGGACCCTGATTGCTATTTTAGGTTGGAACATATTCCTTGCTATTTCTCTGCTAATTCACCTTCCAGGATGTGCTACAATTGTAGATTGTGCAAAATAAACTTGTTCAGCATTAAAACTGAAATTTAAAATGTGCTCAAATCATCCATTCAGCCACCTTGGAGCTTGTAATATTTGAAAAGAACTGATGGTCCAAGTTTAATGGATAAAGCTCTACAGAGAAGTACTGCATTCCCAAAATCTTGGGAATTAGCCTTTGAAGAGCGACAATGCAGATTCAATAATTTGCTATCAGGACTTAATGGGTTAAATCGTGAGGACAGGTTGCATAAATTCAGTTTGTATTCCCTTGAGTTTAAGGAGGTTGAGGAGTAATTTAATTGAAGTATTTAAAATGAATAAGTAATTTAATTGTGTCCTTATGGTGAAACTATCTTCTCTGGTGGGGGAATGCAGATCGGGAGGGCCTAGTCTTAAAATTAGAGTTAGGCCAATTAGAAGTGAAATCAGAAATAATGGGCGAGATTCTCCAGCCTCCCAGCCATGTGTTTCTTGTCAGCGGGAGGTGGAGCATTGTTTGCGAGCGGCGGGATTCTCTGGTCCCACCACCGTCAATGGGAATCCCCATTGACGTCACCCCACGCTGACGGGAAATCCACGGGTGGGGTTGCACTGCTAGCAGGACAGGAGAATCCTGCCGGTGTGAACGCCTGGAAAATTCCAGCTGATTTCTTTCACACAGAAGGTAATGAAAATCTGGAACTTGCTCCTGCAAAATACTGGGTCACTTGACATTTTCCAGACTTGAGATTGATGAGATAGCAGATAGGGAATGCAGCTGGCTAAAGGGAGTTGGCAAATAAATCATCCATAATCTAATTAAATAGGGAGGCGATGGTGGTATTATCGCTAGACTATTAATCTAGAACCTCAGCTAATATTCTGGGGACCCGGGTTCGAATCCCACCACGGGAGATGGTGGAATTTGGATTCAATAAACAATATCTGGAATTAAGAATCTACTGATGACTGACCATGAAACCATTGCCGATTGTCGGAAAAACCCATCTGGATCACTAATGTCCTTCCTTACCTGGTCTGGCTTATATGTGACTTCAGATCCACTCAACTGTCCTCGGGCAACGAGGGATGGGCAATAAATGCTGGCCAACCAGCGACGCCCATATCCCACGAATGAATAAAAAAACAAGCTCAAGGGGCTGAATGGCCCACTCCAGTTCCTTTGTAAGAGGCTTGAGTTGCTGAATGGCCTTGTCCTGTACCTAATCACACACCGATCTTGATAGTAAACCTGTTGTTGCAAGTGTTGATCTGCAGTGGATCACATATTCTAACTTACGATTTTGACTTAAGGAAAGTATCAGAATCCAGGATAAGCTTTTATTTTCTCACCCTTTAATTATGTTTGTGGTCAATCAATCAATCAGTTAAGCAATTGAAAGAGATTAGTTTAAAGCAACAAAGTCTGAACCTACCTACTGTTTTAACACTAACGATTCTCTGGTTCATGTCTGTGGTTTTTAACCACCCTTCTCCTATCATAGAAACATAGAAACTAGAAGCAGGAGTAGGCCATTCAGCCCTTTGAGCGTGCTCCGTCCTTCATTATGATCATGGCTGATCATTATATTCAATATCCTGATCCCTCTTTCCCCCATATCCCTTGATCCTTTTAGCTCCAAGACCTATATCGAATTTCTTCTTCATATTTGGGCACAGCTTGAGTAAAGAAGGTTGAGAAACAATCGGAACGTTTTTCCAAATAAAGTCAATCTTTCCTAACATGTTCATGTTATCAGGGGTATTTAAAGATAGGAATTACTTTAGGCAGCATTAGTCAGCCAATTAAAATAATTACTAATGGATGACTGACCGTCTTAAGAAACCAGACTGAATACCACAGAAATGTGATAAACATTCATCTGCTCATCGTCCTGAAAGAAACAGAGCTCATCAAATGGGAACATTTTTATAATGTGTACTTTCCAATTCTGCACAGGAAATGCAAATGTAAAGTTGTCTTCAGTTTACGGTGTCTCAGATATAGGGTTAATGATAAACTGACTGCCTCTAAGGGTGCTGAAGCAGAATGAATGCCAACTGTCCGTATTATGCGGTGAAGAGGCCTTCAATAAACCCAATGGGTGGAATCCAGTTGAGCTGTTGGGGGTCTCACCTACCAGCTGGAGAACCAATGAGAGACCTGAGCTGCTTCTATTGGAGAAGACTCACTGAACCATGTTAGAAAGTGACGTGGCCAGTGGCATGACTTTCCCTTGAGTCATGGGGAGAGGGATCTTAGGGGGTTGGCAGCAAGGTGGGTAGCTCTCAGCAATGGTCCCCACCCTTTCCTGATGCCATGTCCCTCCATTAGGCACTGAATGCCTTTGATTGAGGGACTTATTCCCCAGAAGATGACAAGCACGGTTTTAGCTGCCATGATTGCCTGCAGCTCAGTTAATACCAGTGGGAAAAGGTCCTTAAGTGGTCATTAATTGACCAATTAAGGGCTTTAATTGGCAGCAGGGTGGGAAGGTCAACCATGGGCCTTACCACAAATAACTTCATTCTGGCAGAGGCCGGGCAGTGACAGGGTTCAGGTACCCCCACCATCCTGCCTTATTAAGTGCCCTTGTCACTTTCAAGCTCAACACCAGATTGGTGTACTCTGAGTTTCCCCAGTCCCCAGGCCTGAAACACTTCCAGTGCTCAGTGATGGACAGGCTATGTACATGGCTCAACAAGGCTCTTGGACTATACTTAAATAAGCACAAGTCCCAAAATGCATTGGTATTCTTGTGATTATCCTGATGAGTGCAAGACAAAAAGCTTTGACTAAATGTCTTTTATCAGCAATATGATTTTGAGAATCAGTACAGAACATTTACTTGGAAACGAATAGCAAAACAAATATCTAGCCATTGTCCCAAAGGAATATCCCTTCATCAGAGAGACAGTTTGATTGCTCGTAGCTTGTAGGGTGCCATGCTGCATACATGGGATAAGGTGAGAATACTAAGAAGTCTCACAACACCAGGTTAAAGTCCAACAGGTTTATTTGGCAGCACAAGCTTTCGGAGTCTCAGGTTCCTTCTTCAGGTCCCTGAAGAAGGAACCTGAGACTCTGAAAGCTTGGGCTGCCAAATAAACCTGTTGGACTTTAACCTGGTGCTGTGAGATTTGTTACTGTGCTTACCCCAGTCCAACGTCGGCATCTCCACATCATAAGGTGGGAAAGCAGGGCCTCCATCAATTAACCATAGCCGGTGTAGGGGTTGAACCCACGTTTTTGGCACAATTCTAGATCACACTTTAGTTATTATGCTGATTTAACCAGCCCCAACAACAAAACACATGACGACACACAAAAGGGGTAGGTTCTGGGTTCAGTTTACCAAAATGTCTTACAAAGATTCCTTGTTGCAAAACAAGGGGATTTAATTTTTGCACAAACTTTTCAAAGTAGTATTCTATTTGAAATCCACTGCAGCAATATTTAATTGTAAACATGATCATTTCCCATAAATACCATGCAAAATGATTCGATTCCCTGTGTATTTTTGTTCAATAGAAGATGTGTCAAATTGACTTCCTAAACTTTTAAGGAGCCATACATTCACAAGATATTAAGATAGTGGATTCACATTCGCAAGGTGTTTCGCATTAGCTGCTGAGTTTCAAACCAGCTTTACCCCTTTCTGCAATTAGTAGTAAAAAAAAACTGTCATGATTTATGTTCAAAAGTAGAGCACTATCCTTAATGGTAGTTAACACTTAGCATAAATCAACAGGGTCTGATTCTGCAGAAGCATAATAATAACTTAATTTTAAGTGCCAAAATAGCTGGCTTCGACCACCAGAATAATTTTTAACGTCTACAACAGCTGCATGTACTTGACATGTTAATTTCCTCAATTTATTGTAATTTTATTCATTCATGGCATGTGGAAATCACTGACAAGGCCAGCTTTTATTTCCCCTTCCTAATTACCCTTGAGAAAGTGAACCATTTTCTTGAACCATTGCAGTCCATGTGATGAAGATACTCCCTTTGTATTAATTAGGTAGGGGGCTGGGGTTTGGGGGATCCAGGACAATGAAGCTATATGACAGGTTTATGTCCAAAGATGTGCGGGTTAGGTTGATTGGCCATGCTAAATTGACCCTAGTGCCAGAGGGATTAGTAGGGTTAGGGGAATTGGGCCTCGGTGGGATTGTGGTCGGTGCAGACTCGATGGGCCGAATGGCCTCTTTCTGCACTTTAGGGATTCTATGATTAGTTTTTAAGGCAGGATGGTGTGTGACTTGAACGGGAACTTGGAAGTTGTTGTGTTCCTATACATCTGCTGCCTTATCCTTTTAGTGGGGTTGTGGGTTTGGAAAATTCTGTCAAAGGAGCTTTGGCAGGTTGCTGCAGTGCATCTTGTAGATGGTACACACTTCTGCTACTGTGCACCGGTGGTGGAGGGAGTGAATGCTTAAGATGGTGGCAGATAGAGTGCTACTCAAGTGGACTGCTTTATCTTAGATGGTCAAGCTTCTTGAGTGTTGTTGAAACTGGTGGTCATGAACCCTCACTCAAACTCCAAGGCCATTTTACAAAAATCTAGGAAGAGGTACGACCTTCCAACTTCCCCAATGCCATCATTGTCCCTCTTCATGGAGGATGATAAACCAATTTGTGGAAACTATGGGATTGTATATCTGCTGTCCACTCTGAAGGAGAATCTCACATGAATCTTGCTGAATCACCTCTTACTCATCAGTAAAGGCAGCTTTTCAGAGACTCAATGTGGTTTCTAGAGGAACCACAGATAAGTGCTGGAATCTTTCAGTTGTGAATGCCCCGCTAACACCGCCAGCGAGAATGGAGAATTTCATGCTCAGCCAAATCTCCATTCACAGCAGCGGGACTGGAGAATCCCAGCCATGGGCGAGGCCAGAGAATCCAGCCCATGATACTTGTTTCTCAACAAATCTGAGAAAAGTGTCTGGAACGATGCAGAGAGCTTTGCATGGTTTTTATTGAACTGTCAGAAGCTTTTGACTTCATCCACTGGAAACTTCCCCAGAGACTTGGATGTCCAACAAAGGTTGTTGCTATCCTGTGATTTCTGCATGAGATTATGACAACGATCCTTTACAATGTAGTAGACACCTAGCCCTTTCACCTCTAAATGGGCATCAAGAAAGTTTGTGTGATTGCGCCAACTCTCTTCATTATCTACCCCAACCTGGTCATGGAACTCATTTGTGACCAACTTTCACAAGCGGTCATGCTTGAGTTTTGACTCAACAAGAAGCTTTTTAACCCCAAGACCACTTAGGTGACCACCAGCATATCCATGATTTACAACATACTAATAATTGGGCACTTGTGGCTCGTACTGCACGTGACATTCAGACTACCCTCAACATCTTCATATCTGCACATAAAAATGATTGGTCTCTCACACAACATCAGCAAGATCAAAATACCCCCCACCGTACCTCCTCTGAACAAGAACCTCCACCTCCAGCTGTTGTTATTGATGTTGCTGGACATTTCCCTTATCGTAACAGCCATCTTTCTCAAAATGTCTTCATTGAGGAGAACATCAAACACAGAATCGACCGTGCCAGCACAGCCTTCCAAAAATTGCACAACCGAGTTTGGAAAAACAGAGATCTCCATAATAAAGTTAAGACTTCAGTCTAAAATGTTATTGTTATCATTAGCCTTCAATGTGTCAGTGAAGCTTGGGTGAGCTGTTCAAAATGTCAAACGGTGAGAGGCAGCATGGTGGCACAGTGGTTAGCACTGCTGCCTCACAGCACCAGGGACCCAGGTTCAATTCCCAGCTTGGGTCACTGTCTGTGTGGAGTTTGCATGTTCTCCCCATGTCTGCGTGGGTTTCTTCCGGGTGCTCCGGTTTCCTCCCACAGTCCAAAGATGTGCTGGTTAGGTGCACTGGCCATACTAAATTCTCCCTGAGTTTACCCGAACTGGCGCCCGAGTATGGTGACTAGGGGATTTTCACAGTAACATTGCAGTGTTAATGTAAGCCTACTTGTGACACTAATAAATAAACTTTAAACCTCTGAAGACACCCTGGGCACTGGAGAATTTCTACCAGCTCTGTTTCTGCAGAATGTTCATAGTCAAAGATGCTCCAGCATTCTTACTGATGCCAATTCCTCCAGCAATGTAACCATAATCACCCAAAATCAACCCTGCTGCTCTGGCACTGCATCCAACAGCCAAATAATTGCCATCTGAATTGAATCCTGTTTCAGAACTTAAGGGCTGCACCTGATCTCAAGGAAGTTTTCAGGACACCCTGAAAGCCTCACTGAACAGAGGATAAATTGACATTGGCCAGTTTCTCTTGAGGAACTTGCCACAAGCCGTACCATGTGGCAGCGCCGAATCCAACAAGCCACAGCATAGTCACAACGTAAGTGTGTAAATTCTGCTTGCAGAGAGAGAACCGACAAGAACAAAAAGATGAGAGAGCAGCATCCAGGCTTGAGACCTGCCCACATCTTCCACCAGGGCAACTCTTGTCCTCTCTACCCAGGATTAGCTCCAGGAATGGCCTGCCGAATTACCCGAGGACACACAAATCGTAAAGCCTGGCAGATGCCATCCTCATTCTGAGGGACTGGCAATGACGATGATTGAGCACAGGTCACTAATTACAGTATCTCGACAGAAGATCTTCATCTGGGTACTGACTGACGGAGGATATACAACCCACAGAATAAAATTGAGGACAGGTTACTTTTTAAACTGGCTGATTGCCAGTCTTTAATTGTGGAGTCTTTAACATGTAAAACAAATCAGTGTGGCTGGGGAATATATTATAGAGCCAAATATCCTCAGCGCAAGGAGTTTGAGACATTGATTTAATTGACATTATTTAATAGAGTGATTGCTGATCCAGTTTGATATAGTAGAGTTTAAGGAGCACTGAATACGTCTGTTGTATCACACGATACTATCCATAATAATTAGGTCAGTGGTGATCTTATATACCTGTGGGAATATCATCTTTAAATTTTAACTGGCTGATAAATATGTAAAAGGGAACAGCACCAAGCTCAGATACCTTAGGCTTACCGTAGACATGTTAATATGGAGAGATATTAATGTGTTTTTACCTTTGTTCAATTATGTTCAGAATATTTTGAATTGGTTCATTTTTGAATTGTAGAAAATGCTTCTCTTCAAATTAACCTAAAGGCACACATCTATATCAAGTTCAATTAGTATAATTGTTAAAGGATCATTTATAATGACATAACAATTATACTCTCCATGGTTCCAGCGACAGGACTTTCGATACCTAGGGAACTCTAGTTTCTCACTGACTTGATTAACATAAATTAATTATGTATAATTATCATATCCTAAGCAGCGCCAATTCACTCCTCTATTGGACTGTGAATTGTCACACAGGTGCTGTCATTATACCCTCTTTTTTTCAACATCATGATATTCTAATAATGTTCTGAATGTTAAAGGTGAAGGAATGCTTAGGATTCAGGTTGGTTTAAAAGTAAACCTTTGTGATATTGCACTCTTTTGTTCACCAGGCTCTTAAGAGTTCAAAGCTGTCTCTGGGTTACAATATATTTTGGTACAGTTCCAGATAGCTTTAGGAAAGAATGAATAGTGTTGACAACTAAGCCTTAAAGAGAGTCAGTTGCTTGACATTAATTACTGTGGTGATTTATGCTTACAGTAATAATCAACATTCTTATTGATAGATCAGCAGTATTAAACACAGCAACCATCACGCCATTTTCATGTATCTGTCTTGTTAAAAAGTCAGCCGTTCCCAATGCTAGCCAAAGACAACCCACATGATAGAAATATTATGGTTTTCACTTATGCCTGTTAATTGAAACCAGCATTCCACAGTTTTATCTCCATGACACCCATGAGCAACAGATTAAGAATGATGGCATTCACTAAATATGATCTTCAAGAAGCGAATTACACCATAAAATATAAAGCAGAGGTGATGGCACATCTACACACTTGCAAAAATGAGAAAAATTAATGGGCTATTTGTTGGAAACCCACAAATTTATTCATTTTGACCAAGCTTCTGGTTATCTGACCAAATATTTCCTTATGTGGCTCATTATTATATTTTATTCATTCACAGGATGTGTTGGGAAGGTCATTATTTATTGCCCACCCCTGATTGCCTTTGAGAAGGTTGTGGTGAACTGCCTTCTTGAACTATTGCAGTCCCTGTGGTAAAGATATTCACAGAGTCATGTTGGGTAGAGATTTTCAAGATTTTGACCTAACGATGAAGTATTTCCAAGTCTGGATGATGTCTTGCTGCATATGTGTATGGGCAATGTCAATAGTTGAAGTTGAGAGTGGAACTGAATAATGTGTAATCAAGAACTAACATCCCCTCTTCTGCCCTTATGATGGAGTAAAGTTCATTGATGAAGCAGCTGAAGATGGTTGGGGTGTAGTGATGTCCTGTGACTCCAACAACCACAACCATCTTCTTTTGTGCTCAGCATGACTCCAACTAGTGGAGAGCTTTCCCCTTGATTCCTATTGACTTCCATTTTACTAGGGCTCTTTGATGTCACACACAGTCAAATGCTGTCTTGATGTCATGGGCAGCCTTCTTGCCTCACCTCTGGAACTCCTCTTTTATTCAAGGACCAAGGCTGCAATGAGGCCTGGAGTTGAGTGGTCCTGGAGAAACCCAAACAAGGTCATTAGCGAGTAAGTGTCACTTGATAGCGCAGTTCACCACACCTTCCATTATTATAGTGATGGTTGAGAGTAAATGGATCGGGTGATAAGTGGCCAGATTGGATTTGTCCTGCTTTTTGTAGATAGGACATGCCTGAGGATTGTTGGGTAGATGCCAATGCTGCAATGTTCTGGAACAGCTGGGCTAGGGGCACTCCCAGTATTGGAGCACAAATTTTGACCACTATTATAGGGACCCATTGCTTTTGCTGCATCCAATGTGTTCAATCATTTCTTTATATCACGTAGAGGAAATAAAAATTGGTGAAGAATGGCATCTTTGATGATGAGTACTTCAGACAGAATCCAAGTTGGATTACCCACTCAACATTTCTAGCTGATGCTTTCAAAGCAAATGCTTTGTTCTTGTCTTTTACACTCAGGTGCTAAACTCATCGAGGATGTTAAAGTTTTTTTTAAAGTTAAAAATTTGTTAAATTAATTTATTATTAGTGTCACAAGTAGGCTTACATCAACACTATAATGAAGTTACTGTGAAAAATCCCCTAGTTGTCACACTCCGGTGCCTGTCCAGGTACACTGAGGGATGGGTGTTGGGGGTGGAGGGGAGGTGACTATTTTACTTTGAAAATGTTTTTGATGATTGTGAAACACAGCCAGCTGATAAACATAGAACATAGAACATAGAAAGCCACAGCACAAACAGGCCCTTCGGCCCACAGGTTGCGCCGATCACATCCCCACCTCTAGGCCTATCTATAGCCCTCAATCCCATTAAATCCCATGTACTCATCCAGAAGTCTCTTAAAAGACCCCAACGAGTTTGCCTCCACCACCACCGACGTCAGCCGATTCCACTCACCCACCACCCTCTGAGTGAAAAACTTACCCCTGACATCTCCTCTGTACCTACCCCCCAGCACCTTAAACCTGTGTCCTCTCGTAGCAACCATTTCAGCCCTTGGAAATAGCCTCTGAGAGTCTACCCTATCCAGACCTCTCAACATCTTGTAAACCTCTATCAGGTCACCTCTCATCCTTCGTCTCTCCAGGGAGAAGAGACCAAGCTCCCTCAACCTATCCTCATAAGGCATGCCCCCCAATCCAGGCAACATCCTTGTAAATCTCCTCTGCACCCTTTCAATGGCTTCAACATCTTTCCTGTAATGAGGTGACCAGAACTGCGCGCAGTACTCCAAGTGGGGTCTAACCAGGGTCCTATAAAGCTGCAGCATTATCTCCCGACTCCTAAACTCAATCCCTCGATTAATGAAGGCCAGTACGCCGTACGCCTTCTTGACCGCATCCTCCACCTGCGAGGCCGATTTAAGAGTCCTATGGACCCGGACCCCAAGGTCCTTCTGATCCTCTACACTGCTAAGAATGGTACCCTTCATATTATATTGCTGCTTCATCCCATTGGATCTGCCAAAATGGATCACCACACACTTATCCGGGTTGAAGTCCATCTGCCACTTCTCCGCCCAGTCTTGCATTCTATCTATGTCTCGCTGCAACTTCTGACATCCCTCCAAACTATCCACAACACCACCTACCTTGGTGTCGTCAGCAAACTTACCAACCCATCCCTCCACTTCCTCATCCAGGTCATTTATGAAAATGACAAACAGCAAGGGTCCCAGAACAGATCCCTGGGGCACTCCACTGGTCACTGACCGCCATGCAGAGAAAGACCCCTCCACAGCCACTCTCTGCCTTCTGCAGGCAAGCCAGTTCTGGATCCACAAGGCAACAGCCCCTTGGATCCCATGCCCTCTCACTTTCTCAAGAAGTCTTGCATGGGGGACCTTATCGAACGCCTTGCTGAAGTCCATATAGACCACATCCACCGTTTGAATATTATTCGAAAGTCACACTCAGTTCAGATCAGTAAATAATGTTACCACCAAATAATGTTACTAGATCAGTAAATAGTGACCGTCATCAAGCTTGAGGTTTTGGTTAAAAAATGTTCCCTGCAAATAATTGTACACTCTAAGCACAAGTGGTCAAAGGATCCAAGGTCCGTCAGTTCTGCATTGCAGGTCACTTGAGAGTTGATTCCATGCATGGAGATGGAATTCGTAAAGCCACAGTACTATGTAATCCCTTTGTTGTGCCTCAGGTAGGTGCTTAGTAGTTTACCTGTGAAAGTATTATGTTTCAAACAGAACTAGTTTTTAAATATTTCATTTTTTAAACACAAGGTGATTATCAGATGCTTGTGGTTTATACTACAAAACCAAAAATTAGACACAAACAAAAGCTGGCAGCTTTGCGACACTTACATGATCAATTCTGATGCCTACAGTAAAAAATTGATCTTAAAAATGGACTAAAAGAATACTTTTTATTTCAAAAAAGCCTCCAAGGAAGCACAATGATAATATCTTGACATGAGGAGGCGATGGTCCAGTGGTATTATCGCGAGACTATTAATCCAGAAACTCAGCTAATGTTCTGTGGACCCGGATTCAAATTACGCCACGGCAGATGGTGGAATTTGAATTCAATTTAAAAATCTGGAATGAAGAATCTACTAATGGCCATGAAACCATTGTCGATTGTCGAAAAAATCTGATTCACTGATGTCCTTTTGGGAAGGAAATCTGTCATCCTTACCTGGTCTGGCCTATGTGTAACTCCTGAGCACAGCAATGTGGTTGACTCTCAATTGCCCTCGGGCAACAAGGGATGGGCAATAAATGTCTGTCCTTGATCTCCCATTCTCTTTCATTGTGCACCAGACCTTTACTCAGGAGACTAATCTTTCTCATTCCCATTCTTACGCTGACGTAAGCCAATGAAGAATCAAAGCAGAATATCTATTATTGCATTATAGCATCTCAACTTTCAACACAGTAGCACCATATAACAAACTATATATATTTTTTATTTATTAGTCACAAGTAAGGGCTTGCATTAACACTGCAATGAAGTTACTGTGAAATTCCCCTAATCGCGACACTCTGGTGCCTGTTCGGGTACACTGAGGGAGAATTTAGCATGGCCAATGCACCTAACCAGCATGTCTTTCAGACTGTGGGAGGAAACCAGAGAACCCGGAGGAAACCCACGCAGACATGGGGAGAACATGCAAACTCCACACAGACAGTGACCCAAGCCAGGAATCGAACCCGGTTCCCTGGCTCTATGAGGCAGCAGTGCTAACCACAATGCCACCGTCCCGCCCCTATATCTAACGACACAAATGCTGGGAAAATATTCTAATCCGATATCTCTGATATTCATTGCATAGAAATTGCCTGAATTTAATGTAATTCTGAAATTGTGAAACTCCAAATATGTGCAGGTTAGGTTGATTGGCCATGCTAAATTGACCCTGAGGAGGGAATTTTCCCACCCTGCCCGCCACAGGAATGATAGAGGGCAGGGGGTGCACCATGCAAAGGTCCGTTGACCTCGAGTGGGATTTTCCAGTTTTGGGGCGAACGCAGCCAGAAAATCCTGCCATTAGTGTTAGGGGGATTAGTAGGGTAAATAAATGGGGATAGGGCCTGAGTGGGATTGTTGTTGATGCAGACTCGATGGGCCAAATGGCCTCCTTCTGCATTGTGGGATTCTATGATTCCATGAGTGTTGTTTAAGCTGCACTCACCCAAGCAAGTGGAGGATATTCCATTACAGTCCTGACTTGTGCCTTGTAGATGGTGGACAGGCTACGATTCTATGATTCTTTCCTGTGTGTGGAAGGTGATTAGTAAAATCAGTGTGAAGTAAACAACTCTGTCAATATTTCCTGCATACTACAGAGTCGCTGAGCAGAAACTGATAGCCAAGTTCCGCACACATGAGGACGGCCTAAACCGGGATGTTGGATTTATGTCACATTATCAGTAACCCCCACAGCTTGCCTCCTTGGCTTGCAGAATTTCACTGGCTGTTCTGTCTGGAGACAATACACATCTCTTTAACCTATGTTGAATGCTCCCTCCACCCACATTGTCTGTACATTTAAGACCTGGCTGGCTGTAGAGATTTGCATTCTAATCAGTATTCTGTAATTTGATTTCTGTGTCTGTTTGCACTGTTTGAGAACAGATAACCACTCCATCTGACGAAGGGGCAGCGCTCCGAAAGCTTATGGTATTTGCTACCAAATAAACCTGTTGGACTTTAACTTGGTGTTGTGAGACTTCTTACTGTACTACGAAAGAACACAGACTAATAATTCCTTGTTTTACCACCGGAGGGGCATTCTGCTGGTAACATTAATATATGGGTGTCAAATGACCATTAATAACTCAGTAAATGCACTAAAAATAAACAGACTTCATTGTGAATGAAAGGCAACATCAAACTTGCTGTTTCTCTCACAATTTCATAATTTAATGGCTGGAATAGATGAGGAGCTGTATATGGCGCTGAGCATACAGAACAGAATAGATTGTATATCTTCTCACATTGAATTGCGTTCTTGTTAATAACTATTCAAACTGACCTGCATCGCAAATTAAGTGCCCTTGTTAAGACTGTATATTGAGGTAGTTTCTGGTTCTGAATACAGAGAAACAAGCTCTGGTTGCAGTGGAGAGGATAGTCACAAGACTCTGAATTAAGGATATTATTAAACTAAAAGAGTGCAGAAAAGATTTACTAGGATGCTACCTACTTGATGATTTGAGTTATAAGGAGAGGCTGGATAGACTGGGATTTATTTCTCTGGAGCGTAGGAGGCTTAGGGCTGATCTTATAGAGGTCTATAAAATAACGAGGGGCAAAGATCAGCTAGATAGTCAATATCTTTTCCCAAAGGTAGAGGAGTCTAAAACTAGAGGGCATAGGTTTAAGGTGAGGGAGGAGAGATACAAAAGGGTCCAGAGGGACAATGTTTTCACTCAGAGGATGGTGAGTGTCTGGAACAAGCTGCCAGAGGTAGTAGTAAAAGCGGGTACAACTTTGTCTTTTAAATGGGTAAAATGGGTATAGAGGGATATGGGCCAAACGTGGGCAATTGGGACTAGGTTAGTGAATAAAAAGGGGTGGCATGGGCAAATTGGGTCAAAGGGCCTGTTTCCATGCTGTAAACCTCTATGACTGTTAGGAAAAAACTGGATAAATGTGGACATTTTCTCACTTGGAAATGAGTCTGAGTTGATATTATACAGATACATAAATTGTTAAGGGTGCAGGAAAAGTTAATCTAGAATATTACTTTAAATTAATTTGTGGGGGTACAATTAAGAAACAAATGCTCAAATTGGTAAAAGATAATTTGAGGACTAATATCATGGCAATGTTATTAACAGAAAGAATGATCAATGTATGGAGTAAACTTCTAACTAGAGTAATGGAAGCAAAGATTTGTACAATGGGGGTGCGGGGAGCTGGAGGTGTTAGCATCTCTCTGATTGGATAAAATAGGCTGGGCCAAATGATTTTCCTCAGCTGTAATTAAATTGTGACCTTGCAACAGTTAACCAATGACGAAAGTTGAAATCTTATTGCTCTCCAACAGAAAATCAGAATGTCACTCTGCAGCAACGCTCCATTGGACATCGGAACAGATGTTGAAAACAGCAATGAAAGCAAATTACTGCTGGAATCTGAAACCAAAAGAGAAAATGCTGGAAAATCTCAGCAGGTCTGGCAGCATCTGTAAGGAGAGAAAAGATCTGACGTTTCGAGTCCAGGTGACATTTTCAAAGGGTCTCGAAGCGTCAGCTACTTTCTCTCCTCACAGATACTGCCAGACCTGCTGAAATTTTCAAGCATTTTCTCTTTTGGATTGAAAACAGAAATGCTGTCCAATAATCCACATCGGTTACTGGAACTCAGTGAGATCATTACTGGCATGTGACTTGCATTACCTCTTTCAGTAAAGCCAAAAGATAAATAAACCTGCCTGCCAGAAAACTGATGTGATCAAATTCTTCTGTTTCACGCACTGTTCATTTTTTCTTTTCACTGAAGAATGTGGCGAGTAATATTGGATAGGGTTTAAACCACTATATACCACCATACTATCAACTTCGACATTTGCTCCTTCCATCATTGGTGCAATACTCTTTGTATTCATTCATGAGATGTGGGCATCGCTGACTGGGCCAGCATTTGTTGCCCATTCCTAATTGCCGTTGAAGGGACATTAAGAGTCAACCACATTGCTGTGAATCTAGAGTCACATGTAGACCAGACCAGGTAAGGGCGGCAGAATCCCTTCCTTAAAGGGCATTAGTGAACCAGATGGGTTTTTACGACAATTGACAATGGTTTCATGGTCATCGTTAGACTTTTAAATCCAGATTTTTTACTGAATTCAAATTTCACCATCTGCCATGGTGGGATTTGAACCCGGGTCCCCACAGCATTACCATAGATCTCTGGGTTACTAATCCAGTGACAATATCACTGTGCCACTGCCTCCCCTAACAAAGCTGCAGTGCGTTCAATATACAAGCAGTTGCTGGCCAAGGTTTCTCCAACAGCAATTCCCAAATGCTCAAACTCTGTCTCCTTGATGGTAAGGATAGCAGACGCATCTTCCAAATTGCGCATCATCCTGACTTGGAAATATTGGCCGCGATTCTCCCAAAAGCGCTGAATTGGCGGAAAAACTGTTCTCGATCCCGACTGTTTTGTCAGTTCAGCTTCTCACTCAAATCTCCCACTCTGTGCACTGCAGAGGCCACAATCGTGAATCTCATTGAAAACCCGGCGGGGGGGGGGCCTATTCGCGCCGGAGTCTGACAGTTCTGGAACTCTGCCCATGCGCTGTGGCCCCGATCTGTCAGATTCCCTGTTTGCTGGCCAGCTCAATCACTGGCCAGCCCGGGACCCCCACAGTGCTGCCCCTCCAGCCGATCATGGCCCCCACAATAATCCCCGGGCCAGCACTGAACCCCCCACCCCGGAGCGCCTCGATGCACAGCCCACCCCAGCCCCAGCAGTGGCAATTGCCCCACCCTCTCACCCCAGCAGATCCCCCCCCCGCTGACCTCTCCTGGGGTCAGACCCCCCCTCCCTGGGAGGCAGGCTCCCCTGGCAGACCACCCCCCACCCCTCCACCCCCCCAGCCCGCCCCAATCTCTGCCCTCTCTCCATCCCAGACCGATCCTGTCTGCAGAGTGGCAGCGGGACCCCTACCCCCACCGATCACCTCTAGACCCCGCACACAATAGACCCCGTCCCCTTGGCACTGCCCGATGCCCAGTGGGCAGTACCAAGGTGCCTCCTAGGCATGGGCACTTTGCCCCTTGGGCAGTGCCAGGGGCACAGGCTGGCACTGCCAGGTGCTCATGCCCCGGGGACACCACCCTCCCATCGCCCGACTCCCTAGGGGGTCCCAATTGCCCCCTTCTTCATTCTGGCGGGATCTCCCGCTAATTCCCCAAGCGTGGGGAGCTAATCGAAACACTGCTGGAATGAAGTACTCCTGGCGGGGTGGGAGATTCAATCGGGGCCTGAAGGTTCCCAATAATTAGATTTAAAATACATTTAAAACGTATTAAAAAGAGATTCAAATGACTTACCTGCCTTCCCGCCGGTTTCCAGCGTGGTCTGACGGTGACTGTTTGCCGGTTTTGGGAGATGCACTTGCGTTCCCGGCGCATGTGCAAATCCCGGTACAAGGCCGGCAACGCGCATCTCCCACCGCGACCTGCCAGAAAAGTTGCAGGTCGCGATGGGAGAATCACGGCCATAATCGCCATTTCTTCTTTGTCACTGGGTCCAAATCCTGGAGAGTGTGTGTGTGTGTGCGCTTGTGTGTGTGTTTGTGTTCCATTTGGACAGTGGCAGGTTCAACAAAGCAGCTCACTACTACCTTCTCAAGGGTAATTAGAGATGGGCAATAAATGCTGGCCTTACCTGGGACATGCGCATCCGTGACTAATGAAAAAATACGTTTTTTAAGAAGTCATTACCTCCTAAACAACTTGCTCCTTTGACACAAAAAAGTTGTTGTACTTTGTTTACCTGTGGAATAGCATCCTTCTGTTTAACTTGTTACTAAAATACAATTCAATAATTTTGAAAAAGTTTATTTATTTGGGTCACAATAGGCTCACATTAACACTGCAATGAAGTTACTGTGAAAATATCCTCGTGGCCACACTCCGGCACCTGTTCGGGTACACTGAGGAAGAATTTAGCATTGACAATGCACCTAACCAGTACACCTTCTCGGACTGTGGGAGGAAACCAGAGCACCTGGAGGAAACCCACGCAGACACGGGGAGAATGTGCAGACTCCCTGATCCAAGGCTGGAATCGAACCCAGGTCCCTGGCACTGTGAGTCAGCAGTGCTAACCACTGTGCCGCCAGTTGGACAACCCTCATTGAATAAAATTATTGCAAATAAAATTTAAATATGAAATCGGTGTTTCATATTCCAATGAGAATATTTTAACTTCTAGGATAGCATTATGCGCTGCTTATTTTTGAGACCAAATTCTCAAATTGGCCGTGAACTCTCTCACACAATCAGACTGCTTTGTGTAACTCTGGAACAGTTACAGAAGACAGGAACAAATAAGTGAGAAAAAATATTGGGAAGTATTTTAATTTATTTTTCAAATTTAAATTTGATAGATAATGGCTTTATTTAAAAGTTTATAAATATTTTCATCTTCAGACAGAACATTTGATATTCGGTCGGCTGCTGAGAACAGCAAGAGCCAATCTATTGAAACGTGTACAGAGAGCGCCATCTCCTGTACGGTGATGTGAAGTGCTTTGGATGATGTGCCCAAACACTTGTGTGATCCAACTGGCTGTTCACGCGACGCTCCTGCTGCAGCGAAGTCGGAGAATTTGGTGCCCAGCTAAATCTCCGTCCACTGCAGCGGGATGGGAAAATCCCGCCGGCGTGAACGGCCATAACATTTCAGCCTCAGAGCATTTTTATTTTGGCCAGTAACATTATAGGACACTTGTGATTGTTACTGTCTTAACTTTCTGATTTCTTTGAGTTCAATATTTTCAAAAGTAGGAAATAATATTATTTCCCAAATTTAATTCTACTTCTTTCTATTGGATGTTAATCAACCAGGTCCAATCAGTTAAGATAGGAGGCTAAACCTAATTGCAGTAAATGTGGCATTTTGTTAATCAGCTGTTAATTAGGCAACAGAATAAACATCAATCCACATATAAAGTTCTACTTCCTAATGGTCCTTCTGTAATTAGATTTCCTATACCTTAGGCTACTGTTTCTTGACGAAGATTCTGGTGAACAGGTGCAACAACAATAATCTCTCCCTCAATGTCAGTAAAACGAAGGAGGTAGTCATCGACTTCAGGAAGTGTAGTGGAGGACATGCCCCTGTCTACATTAACAGGGACAAAGTGGAAATGGGCGAGAGCTTTGTGTTTCTAGGTGTCCAGATCACCAACGATCTGTCCTGGTCCCTCCACGCTGACGCTATAGTTAAGAAACCGCACCAATGTTTCTACTTTCTCAGGAGGCTAAGGAAATTCGGCATGTCCGATACGACTGTCACCAACTTTTACAGAGGCACAATAGAAAGCATCCTTTCCAATGTATCACAGCTTGGTATGTCTCCTATTCTGACTAAGGCTGCAAGAAACTACAAAGGGTCGTGAACATAGCCCAGTCCATCAAGCAAACCAGCCTCCCATCCATTGACTCTGTCTACACTTCCTGCTGCCTCGGCAAAGCAGTCAGCATAATCAAGGACCCCACGCACCCCGGACATTCTCTCTTCCACCTTCTTCCATCAGGAAAAATATACAAAAATCTGAAATCACGTACCAACCGATTCAAAAACAGCTTCTACCTCATATTAAATTGATCTTAAGATCTACCTCATATTAAGTTGATCTTCCTCTACACCCTAGCTATGACTGTAACATTACATTCTGCACCCTCACCTTTCCTTCTCCCCTATGTACTCTATGGACTGTATGCTTTGCCTCTATAGTACGCAAGAAACAATACTTTTCAATGTATACCAATACATGTGACAAATTAAATCATAATCAAAACAAATCAATGTTACTAACGTGGACAGTCACACTCACATGTGTATACACATACACACACACAAATGTAAACACACACACACACAGACACATATAAACACATAGACACACAAATATGCACATAGACACATTCACACCATGAAAAACAAACACCCACACCATCCACCCTCACACCCACCAAAACACACACCCACCCATGACTCCCTCACATGCACACACACCCACGTGCACCTCTTCACACACCTACACACACATCCCTGACACATACAAAGGCACCCACGTCCCCATACACAGCCATCCACATCTCCCACCACCCCCCCTCCCCCACACACACACACCCATACACACAAACAAACACACACAAACACATACAAACACACAGAGATGCATACACACACACACACTTGCCACTCAGTCACACATCCATCCAGAATACCCGAGGTGGAATTCTTTGTTTTTGAGACTAAGTGCAGTGGCGTGCGGCTCCAGTAGTGTCTTTCTCGCTGGCCAGATTGGTGGGATGCCAGATTCTGCGCTTGGAACCCTATTAATTATGCACAGATGAGTTCTCCTCTGAATCCCCTGATGAGCCGGCAGCTGATTTGTCGCCCCGCCATCAGCTGGTGGATTTGTAGGTCCCAGTGCCATGTTTAAATACCAGTCCAGCACACTCATATCACTCTCTTCAGCCATCTGTTTCCACCAGACCCTGCAGAATTTCAGCAACTCAGAGGGAAAAGACTGACAGCCTCGAGAGGTTGATTCAACCACTCCCCCTTTCCCCCGAGCCCATCGCCTGCAGGGTGCCCATGGCTCACTTGACCTCTATCCACCACTGCCTCTGGAGTTTTCACCATCCCCTTCCAGAACACAGTGTGGTATCCCTTTGATCCCCTTGTTTCTGACCTCTTCATGCAGCTTCGTCAGGATCCAACTTCCCTTCCCTCCATCTTCCCTGCGCTTTCCATTGTTCATCTACTTTATCCATCTCCTTGCCCCTCTGCCTGACATCGCTAGCCCTCAATGTAGTCTTAAAGGGACCACAAAGTGCAAAAAACAGGCTATGCACAGTGCAGGGAAATTAGAGGGAACTCTTAAGGGGCTAACCAATATCTGACAGCAAGTCAAATTACCTCAGTGACAGATATGTCAATATTAATCGACCATCCCAGATAATTTATGTTCAGTTCCAGCATCCTTCCTTCTATTGAAGATGATGGACACATAGCAAATAAATCCATTTCAGATGGCGTGTCTTCATTTGGTTGAAGAGGCCAATCCTTGAGAGGCAGGTTCTGCCACAAACTGCACATAAATCTTTCCAATGTCATTGTGGGTTATTGTTTTCAGCGTTGGCATCTGTTGTCAAGCTATTGTAGTCATTGGTCTTTGTGGTGGTCCATGTCAGCCCACAGGAGATCCCTGTTTAAATACCAGTCCCCATTTTCCTCTGTCATCAGCTAATGAATCCACATACCAGAATCCATATCTGGCTTGCATGCAGCCTTGAAGTGGAGCTTAAGGGCATTTGGCTGACCGGCTGACTCTGGCTACCTCACCAGACAGAAGGCCCTTGGGTCCAACTGTCTTCCATCCTGCAAACATGCCCGAGACAACAAGCTGTCTCGATTTGATCAGTGCCAACAAACTTGGAAACTATACCCTTAAGAAGACTGACATTTTTAAAATTTATTCATGGGATGTCGGTGTCACTGTCTAGGCCAGCATTTATTGCCCATCCCTAATCGCCCTTGAGAAGGTGGTGGCGATCCATCTTCTTGAACTACTGCAGTCCATGTGGTGTAGGTACACCCATAGTGCTGTTAGAAAGGGAGTTCCAAGATTTGACCCAGCAACAGTGAAAGAACAGCAATATAGTTCCTATTCAGGATGGTGAGTGGCTTGGAGGGGAACTTGCAGGTAATGGCATTCCCATGCATCTTCTGCCCTTGTCCTTCTGGGGGTAAAGGTTGTGGCTGTTGAAGGAGACATGGTGAGTTGCTACAGTGCATCTTGTAGATGGTACACACTGCTGCCACTGTTTGTCAGTGGTGGAGGAATGAATTTGAAGATGATGGATGGGGTGCCAATCAAGTGGGCTTCTTTGTCCTGGATGACATTGGGCTTCTTGAGTGAAGTTGGAGCTGCATTCATCCAGGCAAGTGGAGAGTATTACATTGCACTCCTGACTTGTGCCTTATAGATGGGGGACAGGCATTGGGGATCAGGAGGTAAGTTTTCTGTCACAGAATTCCCAGCCTCTGACCTGTTCATGTGTAAGAAGTTTAACAACACCAGGTTAAAGTCCAACAGGTTTATTTGGTAGCAAAAGCCACACAAACTTTCGGAGCTGCAAGCCCCTTCTTCACCTGAAGAAGGGGCTTGCAGCTCCGAAAGCTTGTGTGGCTTTTGCTACCAAATAAACCTGTTGGACTTTAACCTGGTGTTGTTAAACTTCTTACTGTGTTTACCCCAGTCCAACGCCGGCATCTCCACATCATGACTGTTCATGTGGTCACAGCATTTATATAGCAGGTCCTGTTCAGTTTCTGATCAATGGTAACCCCTAGAATGTTGATGTATGGGGATTCAGCAATGATAATGCCATTGAATATAAAGCAGAGATGGTTTAATTCCCTATTGTTAGAGAAGGGCAGTGCCTGACACTTGAGTGAAGTGAATGAGTCCAAAGCCTGAATGTTATCCAGGTCTTGCTGCATTTCAACACGAACTGCTTCAGTATCTGAAGAGTCACGAATGGTGCTGAACATTGTGCAATCATCAGCAAACAACACCACTCCTGACCTTATGATGGAAGGAAGGTAATTGATGGAACAACTAAAAATGATGGGGGCAAGGACAGTACCTGAGGAACTGATGGGGGGGGAGGGGCAGTAATTGGCGCATTTGGATTTGTCCTTTTTGTGCACAGGACATACCTAGGCAATTTTTTGTATTGCTGGGTAGATGCCAGTGTTGTAGCTATGCTTGGCAAGGAGCATGGCTAGTTCTGGAACACAAGTCTTCAGAACTTGTGCCAGAATATATTCAGGGCCCATAGCCTTTGCAATATTCAGTACCTTCAGCTGTTTCATGATATCACCTGGAGTGAATCGAATTGGCTGAAGACTGGCATTTATTATGCTGGAGACCTCAGGAGGAGGCCAGGAAAGATTGTCCACTCACCACTTCCACTTGAAGATGGTTGCAATTGCCTTCTCTTTTGCTCTGTTGTCCTGGGCTCCCTCATATTTGAGGATGGGAATATTTGTGCCGTCTTCTCCAGTTATTTTTTTTAGTTGTTCACAACTCCATATGGCAGGATTGATCCATTGGTTGTGAGATTGCTTAGTTCTGCTTCTACTGTTTGGCTTGCAAGTAGTCCTGTTTTGTAGCTTCACCAGGTTGATACCTCATTTTTAGGTGTGTATGGTGCTGCTCCTGGCATGCCCTCCTGAACTTTTCATTAAACTAGGATTGATCTCCTGGTTTGGTGGTAATGAGTGGGGGTATGCCAGGCCTTACAGTTTCAGATTGTGGTTGAGTACAATCCTGCTGCTGCTGATGGCCCACAGCACCTCATGGATGCCCAGTTTTTGATCACTAAATCTATTCAAAATCTGTCCCATTTAGCACTGTGGTAATGCCACACAATATGATGGAGGATATCCTCACTGTGGAGACAGGACTTTGTCTTCAAAAAGACTGTGTGATCGTCACTCACAGATCATAGATCTAGAATCATAGATCATAGAGAATCCTGCAGTGCAGAAGGTAGTCCTGATGTGGAGATGCCGGCGTTGGACTGGGGTGAACACAGTAAGAAGTCTCACAACACCAGGTTAAAGTCCAACAGGTTTATTTGGTAGCAAATACCATAAGCTTTCGGAGCGTGTTGCTCCTTCGTCAGATGGAGTGGTCTCTGTTCTCCAACAGTGCACAGACACAGAAATCAAGTTACAGAATACTAATTAGAATGCAAATCTCTACAGCCAGCCAGGTCTTAAAAGGTACAGATAATGTGGTTGGAGGGAACATTAAACACAGGTTAAAGAGATGTGTATTGTCTCCAGACAGAACAGCTAGTGAAATTCTGCACGACCAGGGGCAAGCTGTGGGGGTTACTGATAATGTGACATAAATCCAACATCCCGGTTTAGGCCGTCTTCATGTGTGCGGAACTTGGCTATCAGTTTCTGCTCAGCGACTCTGCACTGTTGTGTGTCGTGAAGGCCGCCTTGGAGAACGCTTACCTGAAGATCCAAGGCTGAATGCCCGTGACTGCTGAAGTGCTCCCCCACAGGAAGAGAACAGTCTTGCCTGGTGATTGTCGAGTGGTGTTCATTCATCCGTTGTCGTAGCGTCTGCATGGTTTCCCCAATGTACCATGCCTCGGGACATCCTTTCCTGCAGCGTATCAGGTAGACAACGTTGGCCGAGTTGCAAGAGTATGTACCGTGTACCTGGTAGATGGTGTTCTCACGTGAGATGATGGCATCCGTGTCGATGATCCGGCACGTCTTGCAGAGGTTGCTGTGGCAGGTTGTGTGGTGTCATGGTCACTGTTCTCCTGAAGGCTGGGTAGTTTGCTGCGGACAATGGTCTGTTTGAGGTTGCGTGTTTGTTTGAAGGCAAGAAGTGGGGGTGTGGGGATGGCCTTAGCGAGATGTTCGTCTTCATCAATGACATGTTGAAGGCTCCGGAGGAGATGCCGTAGCTTCTCCGCTCCGGGGAAGTACTGGACGACGAAGGGTACTCTGTCCACCGTGTCCCGTGTTTGTCTTCTGAGGAGGTCGGTGCGGTTTTTCGCTGTGGCATGTCGGAACTGTTGATCGATGAGTCGAGCGCCATATCCTGTTCTTATGAGGCCCTCATTGGTAGGGACGTAACCAAAAGTTGAAACCAACGTATGTGGCGCCCTCATGACGCAGCTATGGAGGGGAAAGAGGTGTCACAATCAAAGTGCCCGCACACTCTGCCCTTTAGAACCTGGTCAAATGGTCCAGGGCAATGTAAGCATGACAAAATGGCAGTAGTTACACAGCCATGTCCCACTGCCAAACAGCTATGTGGTTGCCTTGGACAGTGCTCATGACACAGGAAACTGGCCTCACCTACTGCAGGTATCTGAATCAGCACCATCAACTACCACAGTGCCCCATGTATTCAGCCTGCCATCCAGGTCCCTACACCAATGAAAGTGGAAGCTCCTCCAGAGGCCAATGAATCAAACCCTGCAGCCACTGGGTACACTGTAAGAACACCTGATGCCATCCACATTGAGAAAACCAATCCGAGAGCATCAACAGCACACCCAACTAGCACAATCACATACTCAGGGCATGTGTGTAAACCAGATACAAGGTTCAAGGACAATGTGATGAACTCGTCTAAAAATGGACCTTATTCTTTTAAAATGGTGGACACACATGCACACACACATGCTGGGCTATGTGCCATTAAGTGTTCTGCACAATGTAAGTAGTTATGTGTTGTTAGCCCTGTTCAGTTTTGTATGTTGTAAATAGTTGACACGTTGTGACTGTTCTCTTACACTGTCACACTTCAGGGCTACCAGTTGTGGTGAACCACTGTTACTACATGGATGTGCCTGGACACACCCATGCTGCAACTGGCCCGAGACTCCTCCCTTTCCACCTGAGGCCCCTCCCTTTCCACCCAGAGTGGGGTATAAAGGTGATGGTCCCTCCTCCTTGCCTCAGTCCAGACCAGGTCAGCTACAAGGGTGTGCTCCTGTACTCTGTGAATAAAAGCCTATTAGTTTTCCCTCACTCTCAGAAGTCTTTGCGTCGTAATTGATAGTGCATCAATTTTATTCACAGAGAAAAAAAAAACAGAATGGAGCAGCTTTTAAAGCCTGACACTCTAAATTTGGATCCGCAAGCGCCGGGGGCCGCCAACAGCTTTAATCTCTGGCTGAAGTGCTTCGAAGCCTTCCTCAGAGCCTCCACGGTCGTCCGGTCCGATGCAGACAAGCTACACATGCTCAACGCCCGGGTAAGCGACACAGTTTTCGCCACCATCTGTGACGCAGAAACGTACGCTGATGCGCTAGCGCTCTTAAAGAGCCAATACGGCCAACAGAAGAACGAAGTCTACGCCAGGCATCTGCTAGCTACCCGTAAACAGCGGCCGGGGGAATCAAATGCACAGTTCCTCCGCGAACTCCGTGCGCTCGGCAGGGCCTGTAACTGCAAGGCCGTATCCGCTGCGCAGTATACAGAGGACTTGATCCGCGATGCCTACGTTACGGGCATCACATCCAACTACATTCGACAGCGCCTGCTCGAACAAGGTGGGCTAGATCTTCCAAAAACTGTAGCGCTCGCTAAATCCCTCGAAGTAGCATCACGTAACCTCGAGGCGTACACGCCCGATCACGCGACATCGTGGGCCTCACGGCCTCTATCATCCCAGTACCTAGGAGGGCCTCTGACTTATGCCACGCAGCGCCCCACCAATGACTCAACGGCCCCGGCCGCGGCAGCCCCGAAGTGTTACTTTTGCGGCCTAACGAAACACCCCCGACAACGCTGCCCGGCAAGGGAGGCGTTCTGCTCAGGGTGTGGAAAGAAAGGCCACTACGCGAAAGTCTGCAAGGCAAAGTCGAAACCGAATAGCGCAGCATGCGACCCGAAGGAACAGAAAACCCGATCGCCATCAGCCGCGTGGGAGTCAAGGGGGCCGCCATCTTGAACACCAGCGACCACGTGTGAGCCCGGGGAGCCGCTATTTTGGACGGCATTGGCCGCATGGGAGTCAAGGGGGCCGCCATCTTGGACGCAGCCAACCGCATGCGAGACAGGGGAGCTGCCATCTTGGACGCCGGCAGATGACTCTTCGGGATCTATGGTGGCAGCGATCCAGCTGGACCAGTCTCGTCCACATCAGCTCGCCAGGTCTATGATGGACATACAGGTAAACGGCCGTGCGGGAAATTGTTTGTTTGACAGCGGGAGTACGGAGAGCTTTATCCACCCCGATACTGCGCGTCGCTATGCCCTTTCGGTATGGCCAGTCAAACAAACCATTTCCTTGGCCTCAAAGTCCCGCTCCGTGGATGTCATCGGGTACTGTGTGGTGACTCTTACGGTTCGGGGGACCGATTACGCAAATTTTTAGCTCCTGGTGCTCCCACACCTCTGCGCTCCCGTACTCTTAGGCCTCGACTTCATGACACATCTTAAGAGTGTCACGCTACAGTACAACGGGCCCCTTTCCCCGATCTCGGTCTGCAACCCTCAGTTCCTGGACTACCCACCGCACACCACCTGCGGCCTTTCGACCCTCCAAGTCACCCCCCCACCGCTATTCGAACACCTCACCCCCGAGTGTAAGCCCATTGCCACCAAGAGCAGACGGTACAGTGCGGGGGACAGGACCTTCATTAGGTCCAATGTCCAGCGGCTTCTGAAGGAAGGGATCATCGAGGCGAGCACCAGCCCTTGGAGAGCGCAGGTGGTAGTGGTCAAAACTGGGGAGAAACACCGGATGGTCATCGATTATAGTCAGACCATCAACCGGGACACGCAGCTGGATGCGTATCCCCTTCCGCGCATATCCGACATGGTCAATCGGATTGCGCAATACCGGGTGTTCTCCACGATCAACCTCAAATCGGCCTACCACCAGCTCCCCATCCGCCCGGAGGACCGCAAATATACGGCTTTCGAGGCGGATGACCACCTCTGCCATTTTCTTAGGGTTCCCTTCGGCGTCACCAATGGGGTCTCGGTCTTCCAGCGCGAAATGGACCGAATGGTGGACCAGAACAGGCTGCGGGCTACCTTTCCGTACCTGGATAACGTCACCATCTGTGGCCATGATCAGCAGGACCACGACGCCAACCTTAACAAATTCCTCCGTACGGCCGCTCTCCTAAATCTGACCTATAATAAGGAGAAGTGTGTCTTCCGCACTCACCGCCTCGCCATCCTGGGATATGTGGTGGAAAACGGGGTCATCGGCCCCGATCCCGACCGCATGCGCCCCCTTATGGAACTTCCCCTCCCGACCACGCTTAAAGCACTGAGGAGATGCCTGGGCTTCTTATACTACGCCCAGTGGGTCCCTAATTACGCGGATAAGGCCTGTCCGCTTATCAAATCCACCCTTTTTCCCCTGTCGGGAGAGGCCCGCTCGGCCTTCAACCGCATCAAGGCGGACATCGCAAAGGCCACGATGCACGCTGTGGACGAGTCAATCCCCTTTCAGGTGGAGAGTGATGCGTCTGACTTCGCCCTGGCCGCCACCCTCAACCAGGCAGGCAGACCCATAGCCTTCTTCTCACGAACCCTTCAGGGCTCGGAAATCCGACACTCCTCAGTCGAGAAGGAGGCTCAGGCCATCGTCGAAGCGGTGCGACACTGGCGCCACTACCTAGCTGGCCGACGGTTCACCTTGCTCACGGACCAACGTTCAGTGGCTTTCATGTTCAACAATGCGCAGAGGGGCAAGATTAAGAATGATAAGATACTGAGGTGGAGGATTGAGCTCTCCACCTACAATTACGATATCTTATACCGACCCGGGAAGCTCAATGAGCCTCCAGACACCCTGTCTTGCGGAACATGTGCTAGCGCGCAGGTGAACCAACTACAGACTCTCCACAATGACCTCTGTCACCCGGGGGTCACCAGGCTCTACCATTTTATTAAGGCCCGTAATCTGCCCTATTCTGTTGACGACGTCCGGTCTATAACCAGACACTGTCCGGTCTGCGCAGAATGTAAGCCGCACTTCTATCAGCCGGACCGAGCACACCCCATAAAAGCCACCCGCCCCTTTGAACGCCTCAGCGTCGATTTCAAAGGGCCCCTTCCTTCTTCTGACCGCAACATCTATTTCCTCAACATGATAGATGAGTACTCCCGATTCCCCTTTGCCATCCCCTGCTCGGACATGACCTCGACCACAGTCGTCAAGGCCCTGCGCGGCCTCTTCACCCTGTTCGGGTACCCCAACTATATCCACAGCGACCAGGCATTCTCATTCATGAGTGATGAGCTGTGTCAGTACCTGCTCTCCAAGGGCATAACCTCGAGTAGGACTACCAGCTACAACCCCAGGGGTAACGGACAGGTGGAGAGGGAGAACACGACAGTCTGGAAGGCCGTTCTACTAGCGCTACGGTCTAAAGGCCTTCCAGTCTCCCGCTGGCAAGAAGTCCTCCCCAATGCACTACACTCAATCCAGTCACTCCTGTGTACAGCCACCAACGCCACCCCCCACGAGCGGATGTTTGCTTTCCCGAGGAAGTCTTCCTTGGGAATCGCACTACCGTCATGGCTGGCGTACCCAGGCCCAGTTCTGCTCCGGAGGCATGTACAACCCCATAAGTCGGATCCCCTAGTTGAAAAAGTCCAGCTCCTCCACGCCAACCCCCAATATGCCTATGGGGCGTACCACGATGGGCGGGAGGACACGGTCTCTATCTGGGACCTGGCGCCTCCGGGTGCCCCGGAGCCCACTATGACCCCCCACCCCACACCCCTAAACCCCTCTGTTCAGGTAGCACCAGGTCTGCTTACATCTTTGCCTATTGTACGCAGCTCGCCTGAGCCCCCGGAGTCACCACGTAGGACCAGACCAGAAGGGACGACGGCGGATTCGAGCAGCTCCACCCTGCCACCCCCCAACCAGTACTGCGGTGGTCACAACGACTAGTCAAGCCGCCCGACAGGCTGAACCTTTGAAGGGACGATGCCTCACCTCAGCTTGTGACTTTTCTATGTATATATACCCCTGTACTTATGGTTCCACCCACTCCGCCGGACTCCTTTTTAAAGGAGGGGTGAATGTGGTGAACCACTGTTACTACATGTATGTGCCTGGACACACCCATGCTGAACCTGGCCCGAGACTCCTCCCTTTCCACCTGAGACCCCTCCCTTTCCACCCAGAGTGGGGTATAAAGGTGATGGTCCCTCCTCCTTGCCTCAGTCCAGGCCAGGTCAGCTACAAGGGTGTGCTCCTGTTCTCTGTGAATAAAAGCCTATTAGTTTTCCCTCACTCTCAGAAGTCTCCGCGTCGTAATTGATAGTGCATCACCAGTTGTCCCAAATTAAACAGGGAAGATGTGACTAGGTAGTCACGTGGATGCTGGGATGACACAGGTACAAAAAGGGGTCACGTCTCGGGAGTGCAAGAGTTCTCCCCTGGGTGCGGGCAGGCACACAGCATGGAAGAGTTGCTCAATATTATAAATAAACTGTTATTGTTGTTAGTCCCTGGTTGCCAGTTGTTGCAACCCAATATGTCTACAATACCCATAGGGATTGAGAATCCTGTCAGGCAGGAGATTTTTATGGGCATTTTCAGTTTTAAGTCTGGATGATAACTGTCCTATCTTATGCATTGATTGAAACCATTTGGTAGTAAATTGACAATTTTGTAATTCAGTGTCTCTTTTCTTTGAGGTGGTGTCCAGTTCATATCAGTTTAAAGTCCTGTGATAAGTTTATTGGAGTGACGATTATTGAGTATATTGATGAATTGTTCTAACTCTGTTTCTGTGTGAATTGAAATATCCTACATGTTGTTAAAATCTCTGAGTATCACACAGGGAGCCTGGGACAGTTTCAAATACATCTGCCGTGTATATATTTGCAGAGTTTAACAAGGATAACCGCTAACCTCAGACACAACCTCACAAAGCTGCCTGGTGCACACTGCATTTAAACAGATATGACGAGATTCTTACATGCGGCTGACTTTATCTTGAAGGTAGAACTTTATTTTTAAATGTTTTACACTGTCGAATATTCATGGTAGACATGAGGCCCAACACAGTACAAACACACTACTGACTTAATCCCTTCATTCCACCCTGCTCCCGGGAAATCAACATTTTGCATCCCGCCTAATTCTGTCCCCCACAGTCCCCTCTCCATGAAATTACCCTTCGCCGCAGTTACTGACTCATACAAGTCAATATAGATCTTCGCTACTTACCTGAATACAATACTGCTGGAGCTGCCACCTTTCAGGTGTAACAAGGAATTCAAGCCTCACCTGCCCTTATCGATGGAAAAGATCTTGTTCTCTTGGAAGAGAAACAAGGATGTTCGCAGGTGCCCTGGCCAACAATTGATCCCTTAACCAATACATAAAAACAAAGAATCTACTTATTTAATTCAGCATCTGTGGGATCTTACGATGCATAAACTGGCTGCCACGGTTTCAACATTAGAACAGCAACTGGACTTTAAAAATAATTTACTGGCTGACCTGACGTCAAGAGAGGCACCAAAAAATTGCAACTTTTAAAGTTTATTTCTTAGTGATGGAAATAGGATTACAATAACACTGCAATGGAGTTACTGTGAAAATCCCCTAGTCGTCACACTCCGGCACCTGTTCAGGTACATTGAGGGAGAATTTAGCATGGCCAGTGCACCTAACCTGCACATCCTTCGAACAGTGGGAGGAAACCAGAGAACCCAGAGGCAACCCACGCAGACACGGGGAGAATGTGCAAACTCCACACAGACAGTGATCCAGGGTGGGAATCGAACCCTGGTCCCTGCTGTGAGGCAGCAGTGCTAACCACTGTGCCACCATGCCACCTCTCATGGTTTGGCATTTTGAACAACTCGATGAAAGAATGTGGAGCTTATTAGCACGAGTAGTTGAAGTGAGTAGCACAGACGTTGCTGAGGGGAAGCTGGATAAAGTACCTAAGGAATAAAGGCACAGAAAGGTATACAGATAGGGCTGGAGGGAGGCTCATATGCACACACATACACACACACACCAACATAGACCAAAATAGCCTGCTTCTGTGAATTGCATGTGGTCTATATCCATAAGGGTGGCATGGTGGCACAATGGTTAGCACTGTTGCTTCGCAGCGCCAGGGACCCAGGTTCGATTCTGGCCTTGGGTGACTGTCTGTGTGGAGTTTGTACATTCTTCCCGTGTCTGCGAGGGTTTCCTCCGGGTGCTCACAGTCCAAAGATGTACAGGTTAGATACTAAATTACCTCTGAGTGTCCCAAGATCTGTAGGTTATAGGGGATTAGTGGGGCAAATGGGGTTATGGGGATAAGGCAAGGATGGTGGGCCTGGGTAAGATGCTTTGTGGGAGAGTTGGTGCAGACTAGATGGGCTGAATGGCCTCCTTCTGCACTGTAGGGATTCTCTAATCTGTGTGGGTGAGTAATTAACGACAAGCTCGCTTTTTTAAAAGAACCACAACGCATGGAAAATGCTTTGGAGAGTTTTTTAGAGCAAATTATTTGGCAGTCGCTTCTGAGCAGTGACACTGGGCAGGCAACATAACACACACGGACCGCAAGCACAGGGCTGGGTGTCAATCATTCCTATCCACCACTGAGTCTCTGGAGGTAGGGACTTGTCTGGATCACATGTTGCTGAACGGGAAGTGGTTTGAGCAGTTTCTCTTTGCAAGTAGACGCACTTTAACTGGCTGCAAAGTCTTTCTGCCGGAGATCAAACATTGTGCGCTGTGATTTTACAGGTGAGTGGGGTTAAGTGAGCAGAGAGTTCTGATCCCTTTACCAGATTTCCAGACATGCATTTGGGGGAAGACCTTTAACATTTGACTTAGCGAGTACGTTCAAATGTTGCTGGTGGTTTAAATTTCTCAAAGGGAAATTATAAATCAGGAAGTTGGAGGAGGGTTTTTTTTTTGTTTGCTGTTCGCAGTTTCGAGATCAACTCCATTATTTCTCTTTCTCTTCCGTTCTCCTGACCTTGTTTCAGGAGGTCCCAGTAACCTGTGGGTGATGCTTTCTGAAACTCCTACCAGACTCCCCATCCTGCTTCATTGTAGAGTGAATCAAGGTCCTGCGGCTACAATAAGCTCTTGTTATTACCCACTAAGAACACTTGGCTGGGAGCAGTGGAAAAGTGAAACTTGGAACACTGTTGAATTGTCTTTTTCCGGCTGCCAACTTGTCTCCGCCCACAGCAGGAGTTGTGTGTGTGTGTGTGATGTAAAGCTGGCAAACGATTGTGTTCGATTTCACCTTGCATGAAGCAGTTTGTCGCCTCGGTATCTTTCTTCCCCCACCCCCCTTTTTCTTTGCAAAGAGTCAGCCCATTCTTCCAGGAGTTTTGTTCCAACTCCTGCCCATGGATATGCTTCCTCAGCCGTGGCATGCACAGAAAGGGGACAGATGGGTCCCTGGCATTGTCGGAGAGCAGATTGGCTTATGGAAGCTGCCTTTGTGTCATTTTTTATTTATCGTTGTCACAAGTAGGCTTACATTATTTATCGTTGTCACAAGGCTGAAGTTGCTGTGTAAACCCCCTAGTCGCCACACACCGGGAGGGAGAATTTAGCAGGGCCAATGCACCTAACCAACACGTCTTTGGACAATGGCAGGAAATCGGAGCATCCGGAGGAAACCCACGCAGGGAGAACGTGCAGGTTCCACACACTCATCCAAGCTGGGAATTGAACCCAGGTCCCTGGCACTGTGATGCAGCAGTGCTAACCACTGTGCCACTGGTCATGGCCACAGGATGGAAGTGTTGCCCCCAGCTGTACTTGGGCCACCCCACCGAGATATTATATGGCAGTAGTTCTCAAACTGGGGTCGGGGGGGAGGGAGGGGAGTGGGGTTCTATACAGACTTTCCCAGGGAGAGTGAAGTAGTGTGGATGAAATGTGAAGTTGTTACTGTGATGACATGGGGTTGGGTTTTTGCTGTCGACTGCTATTTTGTTTTTTGTTATCCACTGGAGTGCCATGGCTGAGATCTTGCGCACCAGAGAGTTTGTCAGGACTGGAGCCTGGTGCACTCACACAGCAGGGAGGGGGGACACTGGCGGGTGATTACCAGGTGGCACTGAGGACAAGGCGGCCCTAGAGATGGGTGCATAACTGGAATAACGGGACCTTGGATTGACTGTCTGAGGAGAGATGAGAGGCCCATGGGATATGGAGCAGAATTGGGAAAGGGCAGAGAGGAGCTGCTTTGTTCGCCTTGCCCAGGGGCCTGGAATGATAATAAAGATGGGCTTCATTTGGACTCTGATTAAAGCCAAGATCCCTGTCACCGGTGGTGTTCTGATAGCAGAAATGTCATAAGTCAGGCAGTGATATTTCAGTGCAGGCAGGATGAGATGGAGCAAAGAAACTCTGAAACACTGAGTGGTAAACAGGCAGGTGGTGGAGGGCTACACCGGAAACAGTGGCAGTGTTCTCAACAAGAGCCACTGTGCCTAATCCCATTCCTGGAAGAGCAAGCAGATGGCATAGGTGAAATATTGAACAGGTTGCTGAACCCGTAGGGTTACCTTTCAGGGAAGATAAAAGTTTTCACAACTCCAATCACACCGTTGATTATTATATGAGAGAGCAGTGAGCTTTGTTTACAAATCAATTTGAATTTGGTTTTTGGAGCAAGCAAGGCGATGGATTCGGACTTGCCCAGTCCACTCTGCGCATTGACTTTGTAACTTTACGAATGAGTAATTCTTTTTTTAAAAATCAGAGAGCAGAAGATTGTGTTGCTGGAACTTCCAGCTGGTCCCCACCCGAAATGGACCTGCTGGAGCTTTGAGCTCATTTAATTTTAACTCTAATGGTTTTGGACAGGAATGTAATGGATCATGCAGATATTAACAGGCAAGTTCATATTTTTGATAGTTCAGCAGATGTTTGCAAAAAACATGTTGCCCATGACAAAGCAAGTATAAAGAGGGAGCATCTTGACGTACAAATTTAAAGCAACCGTTTTTAATTATTTTTGTAAATTTAAGGCAATTATGTATTGACTGAAGGAACAGAACCCGAAAGGTAATCATAACCTGATACCTGAGCCAAAGGTGCTGGTAAAACAGATTAGAAGTGTTCGATGCATGGTTCAGGGTGATGTGGAAGTTGGGGATTTGAGTCCTTGGGTACATGTATCTGCACTCTGGTAGGAGACCAGCTGCATTTAAATTGGACTCTGACCATTGACCTATTGACCTGAATAACAAGAACTGAGGACAAGGCTTTAAACTTAAAAGGGTGATGTTTGCTCAGGATTCAGGTGAGTGCATCTTGTGCATCTAAAGGGGAATAATCAAAGCCAGAGAGAAGACTAGTGCTTAGGATAAAGAAAAGCGGAGTGTGATAGGAAAGGATGGAGAGTTTTAACAGTTATTTGCACCAGTGAATGTCAGTACAGAAAAATGGCAAAGTTAAAATTAAAGGGGTGCATGTATCTGCAGTCTGGTAGGAGACCAGCTGATTTACCTGAAGCATTTAAAATATTATAGAAAAGAGCTAGTGGTACAACCAAAGATAAATGGCCATTTAGGTATGTGATTGCATGATGAACAAAGTTGGGAACAAAGTATTGCAGAATTTAGGATAGCCCTAATAATAAAGGATAGCATAAAGACAGTATGGCGCAATGGTTAGCACCGCTGCCTCACAGAGCCAGGGACCCGGGTTCCATTCCCAGCTTGGGTCACTATCTGTGCGGAGTCTGCACGTTCTCCCCATGTCTGCGTGGGTTTGCTCCGGGTGCTATGGTTTCCTCCCACAGTCCGAAAGACATGCTGGTTAGGTGCATTGGCCATGTTTTTTAAAAAGTCTCCCTCAACGTACCCAAACAGGCGACAGAGTGTGGCAACTAGGGGATTTTCTTAGCAGTGTTAATATAAGCCTACTTGTGACACCAATAAAAAAAAGGGAAGAAGGATCTGGAAGAACAGGTGAATCCGTATGGGGGAGATGAAATATGACCAGGGACATAAAATATTGGTAGGAATAGTTGATAGGTCTTTACAGTTGTTATACGGTTGGACAGTATTAATCAAAGAATAAGGAACATATCATGCAATTATCATGGGAACTTGAACAAATCAATAGGCAAAGAACTTAGAGGACTGGTTCACATTCTAGATAGATGAATGAGAAAGTTGGAATTGATTCCAGGGAGGTATTCTAACAATGGAGCTCAGATCAGATTTTTAAGTTGATATGTAACTTGGTGTGATTTCAAGTTGGTAATGTATTTGAAGGATTTAGTTCATATCCATGCGTACAGTAAGGTTGAATAACTTGTATTTGTTCTGACAGGAAACCGTTACCTTGTGATAGACTGGGAACTGGATAATCTGGCCTGGAAACATTCAGAAAGGCACGGTGCCACAATGGTTAGCACTACTGCCTCACCAGCACCAGGGACCCGGATTCAATTCCAGCCTTGGGTGACTGTGTGAAGTTTGCACGTTCTCCCTGTTTCTGCGTGGGTTTCCGCCGGGTGCTCCAGTTTCCTCCCACAGTCCAAAGATGTGCAGGTTAGGTTGATTGGCCATGCTAAATTGCCCCTTGGTGTCAGGGGGATTATGGGGATAGGGGCTGGGTGGGTTTGTTGTCGGTGCAGGCTCGATGGACTGAATGGCCTCCTCCTTCACTGTATGGATTTGAGACAGTTTTCAAGGACAATATGTCCTTGAAAGAATCAGGGATGAGGCTATTGTGCACTGGCACTGGTTGTGGGAAAACTTGGGGCGCCACGGTGGCACAGTGGTTAGCACTGCTACCTCACAGTGCCAGGGACCCGGCTTCGGTAACTGTCTGTGCAGAGTTGAAGTAGACATAGGGCCCTATTTTATCATTGCATCGCGCCCATTTTCGGTCTGGGTAGCGGGTGGGGGTGGATAAGGGGGACAGTGATGTCTGTGGGGGCCATCGCTCCCGCTTTTTGCTCCCGGGCCGCTTTCTCCGCTTTCTGCGGCCTGGGAGTGATCAGACACGGGTGCACTTTTTCAAATAGTTTTCTAACTGCGCATGCACAGTTCAGAGCTCCAATCGTTTCGGGCGCATTAAGCCCCGCCCACAGCACGAATGGGACCCGCGATTTTTTTTTCCGGGCTAAGTGCGTAAGGGGGCGCCTGAAAGCAGATTTCTAAGTCGGATCTGAATTACGCCCAGATTCAGCACTTACAACGAAAATGGTAAAATCAGTCCCAAAGTTTGAGATCTCAGATATTTGCCAAGAGAATTCTCATGATTTTGAACAAACAAAATAAACTTTACAAAGTCAGAAAAGTAGAACAGTTTTTAAAATTCACTTACAGGAGGTGGTCATTGCTGGCATTTATTGACCATCCCTAATTGCCATTGTTCAGAGTGTACTTAAGAGTCAACCACCTTGCTGTGGACCACATGTAAGTCAGACCAAGTGAGGATGGCAAATTTCCTTCGCTAAAGGACATTAACAAAGTGGATGGGTTTTTATGACAGTGGATTCATGATCATCATTGAACTTATAATTTCAGATTTTTTAATTTCAATTCAGATTCCACCATTTGATGTGGTGGGATTCAAACCTTAGTTCCCTGGAACATTCCTCAGGGTCTCATTATTAATAATCCACTGATAATACTACAACGCCACTGCCTCCTAAATACCTTTTACAATATCTTATCTTATAATCTAATATTCAGAATTGACATGGATACAAAATTAGCCCATCCTTAAACAGTAAGATGTGTAAAGTAGGTGAGGATATCTCACACCCTTGTTCACTAAGTTAATTATTTACTAGAGACTTGATACTGTCAGTAGTTCTCCTTCTGCACAGTAAAGGTTCTGGGAATTGTGCTTAATAGGATGGTAAATATGATCATCACAAAAGTATTTCCTATAATGCCAGTGGTCATTTTGTCACAAAGTGTGCTGCATCATCTAACTTGGGACTAAATACAGTGGCACTTGGCATTTATTTATTGCGTGGGGTTGCCTGAGCAATGTAAAAAAATCCAAACCGCGCATGTATGGCCCTTTCCTGGCTAGCATCTGCGCAGGAGGCCCAAAGGTCATCGGGATGTGGAGATGCCAAACACGGAACTGAAGACGAAAGTTAGTTTAGTTTATTTACATGAATGTTGGATTATTTTGAATCTTATTTTGCGGCTTACTTGGGGCCTTCACACTGTGGCATGGGAAACACTGCTTTAAGTCACCAGCTATGTACTAGACTGGCACACCTACCTGGAGGTAACGCTAAGCGAACTAGTTCAGTCTTAAAGTTGTATTGCTGAAGTACAGTCACATTGCTGCTCTTGTTTGGGGTGGGGAGAAGGTAGAGTTCGGCATATTCATTCAACAAGCCATCAGGCAAGTTCCTGCAAAGAGATTTAAATGCATTCCTTTCAGTCAGTTAACGAAGAAAAGGAACACTTTAAAAGATGATATGTGACAGTATGATAGGTGTTATGCAGTAATACTGAAACAGTTAATCAGCTTGAAGCTGACATTTGTCATTTATTGGCAAGCACCAACAAAAATTATGAATTGTCTATCTAGAACATAGAACAGTACAGCACAGAACAGGCCCTTCGGCCCACGATGTTGTGCCGAGCTTTATGTGAAACCAAGATCAAGCTATCCCACTCCCTATCATCCTGGTGTGCTCCATGTGCCTATCCAATAACCGCTTAAATGTTCCTAAAGTGTCTGACTCCACTATCACTGCAGGCAGTCCATTCCACACCCCAACCACTCTCTGCGTAAAGAACCTACCTCTGATATCCTTCCTATATCTCCCACTATGAACCCTATAGTTATGCCCCCTTGTATTAGCTCCATCCACCCGAGGAAATAGTCTTTGAACGTTCACTCTATCTATCCCCTTCATCATTTTATAAACCTCTATTAAGTCTCCCCTCAGCCTCCTCCGCTCCAGAGAGAACAGCCCCGGCTCCCTCAACCTTTCCTCATAAGACCTACCCTCCAAACCAGGCAGCATCCTGGTAAATCTAGATGAAAAGAGGAATCTAATCGAAAAAGACTAAATTTGATATCTATGTGTTTACACTAAATAAAGGCTGCAAATGTATGCTGTACCCTCTCCATTCGTAAAGAGAGAAATTAAGGTATTCATATGAAAGGTGTGTTCTGAAGACTTTATGAAAGCTTTTCTATCTTGTTGTTTAACTTTGGCACATTTATCTTTCAGTAGGGATCGGTACTGGGGCCTCAACTATTTACCATTTATATAGACGATCTGGAGGAGGGGACTGAGTGTAGGGTAACAAAGTTTGCAGACGACACAAAGATAAGTGGAAAAGTGAATCGTGTGGAGGGCGTAGAAGGTCTGCAGAGAGATTTGGACAGGCTGAGTGAGTGGGCGAGGATCTGGCAGATGGAGTATAACGTTAACAAATGCGAGGTTATTCACTTTGGAAGAAATAATAGCAAATTGGATTATTATCTAAATGGAAAGAAATTACAACATGCTGCTGTGCAGAGGGACCTGGGGGTCCTTGTGCATGAGACGCAAAAACCCAGTCTGCAGGTGCAACAGGTGATCAAGAAGGCAAATGGGATGTTGGCCTATATCGCAAGGGCGATAGAATATAAAAGCAGAGATGTCTTGCTGCATCTGTACAGGGCATTGGTGAGGCCGCAGCTGGAATACTGTGTGCAGTATTGGTCCCCTTATTTGCGGAAGGATATATTGGCCTTGGAGGGAGTGCAGAGAAGGTTCACCAGGTTGATACCAGAAATGAGGGGTGTTGATTATGAGGAGAGACTGAGCAGATTGGGTTTGTATTCGTTGGAATTTAGAAGGCTGAGGGGGGATCTTATAGAGACCTATAAGATAATGAAGGGGCTGGATAGGGCAGAGATGGAGAGATTCTTTCCACTTAGAAAGGAAAGTAGAACTAGAGGGCACAGCCTCAAAATAAAAGGGGGGTCGGTTTAGGACAGAGTTGAGGAGGAACTTCTTCTCTGAGGGTGGTGAATCTCTGGAATTCTCTGCCCACTGAAGTGGTGGAGGCTACCTCGTTGAATATGTTTTAATCACGGATAGATGGATTCCTGATCGGTAAGGGAATTAGGGGTTATAGGGATCAGGCGGGTAAGTGGAACTGATCCACTTCAGATCAGCCATAATCTTATTGAATGGCGGGGCAGGCTCAAGGGGCTAGATGGCCTACTCCTGCTCCTATTTCTTATGTTCTTATGTACCAAATGGAAGTGATTACTGGAAATAAATCTGTTGACTGAAAATCTGTCATCGTAGCTTAAATGGTATCGGATTTCTTTCTTTCAGAATGAGCACTGGATTTAGAATTATTTACGAACAATATAAAACGTTTTGCGAAGATGCCCATCCAGATGGAATCTGCCATGATAAAGAATTAAAAGGATTAGTCAGGCTGCAGTTAATAAAGAGTGCTGCAGACATAGCGGTCTTCCTACGGCATGAACTGGTCGAAACTATTTCCAAGGCTCTGCACAACTCGGTGAATTACCCAAGTATGTTAAAATTGTTGATTGGGGCTTTTGAGATGTTGGAGTTGGCTGCAGTCAACCTCTTTCAGTACCCATGGAGAACTGAGTTCAAAACAATAAAAGTAAGTTCCTTATTAAACATCCATAGTTACTATGCCATGTACGTTGTCTTGCGCAGAATATATCGCAACATGTTGAGAGATTGAAATGATATTGTAAAACATATTGAACAAAAAATTAAGACTAGTTATTAACTGCATTGTGCCCCTCTCCACTCGCATGCTTTGATTATTACTATATTATGTATGCCAGCCCAACATTTGGGCACTTTTCATTATCCGCTAATTTTCAATGTTTACTGGGGTGACGTTGTTTTTCAAATGGGGTTCTACTCTAGAGAATACTACTTCTTACTTCTCCAAAAAATAAACATCTTAATCTTTTCCTCAGACTTTTTCAGGAGCTTATGTGCACTACCTAAAACCTGCAATCTGTAATGAAGATCTGATAAGAATTTTTAAGAAAATGGGTTATACACTAAAGGATAACTTCCAACTCGAAATCGAAGACCCACCACATTCTTCGGGATTGATCAGGCTGGCTTTTGAATTCTTTGTTACAAGAATTGAATGTGAAATCCTGTTGGAAATAGTGGGAAAGTTGGAGCATTACAAAATTTTGGTTGATGAGTTGCTTCGGGAAAGAAAGTTGATGGAAAGCATTGACACTTGTGTCAATAAACTAAGAAAATGCCTTCCTGCTGCTGATGGAAGCCAAAGAGAAAGACATCTCAAAAAAACTGCTTCTGTTGGGGAAAGTTTTGACGTGGATCCAAAAATGGTTTCTAGTGAAAGGAATCAAGCTGGCTCCCCTTCTCAAAGGGAATATGATGGAAGAAATGCAATCCATTCACCACCATGGAGATTAATGAAATCTGCTCCTGTTCACCAATACAAGGATGATGTCTACAGCAAGCACGTTACTGGAATCCCTGGTACGAACACTGCTCATTCAGTGGCCCATCACGACAGTACACTTGAGTCCCAAGATCAGGCTAAAGAAAGATGCGAGTTTAACCCTGACATTCGTAATTCACATGCTGATGGAGATATGAAAACAGTATTGCCTGGAGAGATTGGTGATAAAAACTATGAACTGCATGGCTGCCTTGATAATGGTGAATCTGCTCACTTCTGTTGTGAAACATGTCACACAGTGCACACCATTCTGTGTGACCATATGAAACAGTATGATGGTCATTCCCTTAGATTTTTTGGTGCTGAAGGTTTGACATGTCTGAGAAATGCTGAAGCCTCTCAGAGTGACTTAAAGCAGCCATCATATGCAGATGTATTAAAAACAAATCCAAACTGTGAGCTTTGTAGAGATTTAGCTATAAAGTTCCATTGTACATGTGGCATAAATTTGTGTGGACATTGTGGCTATAAAAATATTTTGTTGTGTAAGATGTGTGGGGGTAAAGTTTTCAAAATTTAAATCCTGGCTTTGAACCGCATCACTACTAAGTTGCTAGTCAATAAAATGAGCACTCGTTCATTTACAAATAAAGTAATTTTGTGTAATAGGTTGGTAAAATAGTGGCTCTTTTTGTCAGTTATTCACGTAAATGTTTAACACCATATTTGCTAGTAGCAATTTCTGCTTGTGACTTGAAATTTTGATAACCAAGGATTGTTGCAGATCAAATGTTCACTTTTCTACATTGTCATGTTGTCATTTTGTAATACGTTGGAGCAAAATTCTTGATCAATGTTTGGCGGGAAAAGGGAGGGTGCAGGTTGGGTGCTCGTAATGTGCTTCCTCAGGGGGGGACAGCCTCTGCGGAGCTGTGGCAGGGAGCTACACCTCTGGAAAAACAAAATGTAATGGAGAAACACTGCAAGAGTGTCCAGGCAGCACATCCCTAAGTTCCCAGACTTTAAAATTTTTTTTATTTCGGCCGGCATTTCACCTGCCCCGAATCAAGGTTCCAACTAAAACAAAGAGTGCCTGACCAATCAGCCCATCCACCTACTGGAAAAGCGACGGGCCACATAAAATTACATTCAATGGGCACCTTAATTTATTATTGCTTTAAGTTTTTTGAAGAACCACAGTTCATCTGCTGCGAAAACTAACTTGCAACCACCAGACTCAACGTCCTGTCATGCATACGTTTTGTAACTCTGACCAATTCATGTTCACCAATGATGCTTGACCAATGCTCCATCCCTTTCTCCTGCTTAAGCAACATATCAAATTTAAAATTCTCCTCGTGTTCTAATGCCACCATTGTCTTGCCCTTCCCCGTATCTATCAATTTCAGCCTTGCAGTCCTCCGAGAACTCGGTTCTAATTCTGATTCATTCAGCCCACCATTTGCAGCCATATCTTCAGCTAACTCCATCCATAGCGCTGGAATTTCCCTCCCTAAACATAACCGTGCTCCACTTCTTTATCTCCTAATCTTTGATCACTTGTTCAAGTATCTCATGGTTTGATGCAGTGTGTAATGGAAAATTTTAACATAAAGAATAAAGCAGACCACTGGTCAGGATGGCCAAGCTTGGGCTAGTTCAATAAGGAGGAACTAAAATGATTAAAACTCAAGGTTGAGCAGCTGCACAAGGGGGTGGTTGAGAAACTACAGAAGCGGGGAGACTGATTAAAACTGGCTGAATGAGGAAGATAAGGAAAATACAGCAAAGGAAGGAAAACAACTCCCTAATACGGAATGAAAAGGTACTGAAATTGTATTAGCTCATTACTGCCTGTGTGTGTCTGAGTAGCAGGCTAGTAGAATAGGTATAAAGACTGTCGTTTGCTGTACTCGGGCGCGCCTTCCTCCCCACTCTCTCAAGTGACAGGAGGAACACGACCTCTGCAGAGTAAAATAAACGTTGTTCCTATCCATGACTGACTGTCTCTGAATCCTATTTTTCCACCACAGTTCTTGGGGGCTCGTCCGGGATCCCGTGTTTGAGGAAGGCACCAGGGAACTCCGGGGAGGCGTTAGCGCTGACGCCTTGGGGGCTTTTCACCTAATCTTAAGCACAAAAATTGGCTACCAAGCGCGAGAGGACCAGGGAGTTCACTGTGTCGCCTCGGCACCGGGATCCGAACTAAAATCTGTGGTAAGGATTTTATTTATTCAGTTGTTCAAATTACAAAATTGGGAACTTGTTGGACATTCTTACAGTGACAGGGTAGGTTTAGACTTGGATCTACCAACGGGTTGGACCCGTAAAATACCCAAAAGAGGGGGTATTGGTTTGTTGGTTTAGGAAAGCCTTCTGGTTTGCTGGTTTCCGAAAACCACGCCGCCCAGGTGGACGCGCCTGGGTGAGGTGACCTCCGGAGGAAAAATCAAGTCAAAAGGATAGGTTGGACCTAGATTTTGAGATCACTGTAAGATTGTGCCACGGTTACTAATAAGAGACTGGTCATGGGTAACAGCAACGGCAAGGGGTCTGTGAATACAATAATTTTAAATAGCCCGAACGAGCGATACATGGCGGTCAATTATGGACAAGATTCCGTACGCCAGGTAGAAATGTGGGTGAAGGAGTGTGGTTTTCCCGAAAGGGGGGAGTTTTAGTGTCAGGCGATTAGAATTGTTAAGGGCCAGACTGGAGCAGAAGGAGAAAGAAAGTGAGAAAAAAGGGAAGAAGAAAAAGGTAAAAATAGATTGGGTGGCATTTAATATGTGGAAGACTGAGGCAGAACTATGTGATAGATGGTCACGACCGAAACCCAGAGAGACTGCGCGGGAACTTAATAATCTCCAGTGTCATAAGTCTGTTTCAGGATACCCCATTAAGGATGATCCCGACCTGGATGGCTGCCCCCCCCCCCCCCCCCACATCCAATGGCTCCTCCTCAGGGACAAGGGGTCCAAGTGGGTCCGGCCCCGCAATCGCCGCAAGGAAGGACGGGTCCACCGCCATACAGTGAACCGCCGCCCGCACTGCCCTCCGCTTCGACAGCGCATGGGATCCGACTCTACCCAGACATTGACTCCCCAGTGTCCCATCATACCCGAAGTAAGGTGGCTGAGGGATCTAAGGTCGCTCCTCCGAATGCCCTGAAATCGTCAGAGGATGAAGAAGAAAAAGATGAAGTCCTGGATAGTGTTCTTACAGCCCCAATGGTGGAAGTGGCAGGTCCCAACGGGGCGCCCGTACTCGTTCACCGACCATGGACGATGAAGGACATTGGATGTGCCTATGAACAACTGCCAGATCCCCGAGAAACGGGGGGCCAAAAATTTGCAGAAGAAGTACGCAGGTTCTGTCTTGAGTTTCGCCCCGCCTCACAAGAAATGCGTCGCCTACTGGGCAGAAAGTTAGGAGCCGACATCTCTAAGATTAGATACAACAGGCTGAATGAAAATGTACAAGCCCGCCAGGTCCAGCAAGACCATGATGACAACGTGCCTTATAATACTTTTGTCACGGGGCTGGTGGATGCCTGCCAGACTGCTTTTCCGGTAAGAATGGACATGACAAAGATTGCCATGTGTAAGCAGCGTGATGGAGAAACTATGTCCCAGTATCTGACCCGACTCACAGAGATCCACAATGCTCACAGCGGACTTACAGCACCAGCTGACATGAATGCAGCTGAGGTAACCCCGTACGAGGCACACCTGCGGAACAGTTTTATGAATGCACTGCATGAGGACATTGCTAAGATTGTGAGAAACACATGCATCAAATGGGATACAGGAAAACTTAATTTGATTGAACAACATGCCATACATGCTGAGAAGTTGTTAGTGCAAGAAAAGGCAAAACGGAACAAAAAGAGGGAGGACCAAACTCAACAGGCACAGTTAACTATGATGCAAATGGTGTCACAGACTTCAGAAAGAGGAAGAGGTAGAGGACGGGCAAGAGGAAGAGGTAGAGGACGGGCAAGAGGAAGAGGAGGCCGAGGACGAGGAAGAAACGATGGGTGCTTCACATGTGGAAGTAAAGACCACTGGGCAAGAGATTGCCCAACAAAGGAAAAGAAAGGGCCACGAGATAATGGTAAGGAAGCTGATGGAGCTGACTGACTAGGAGGAGAAGGAGCGGACGAGAGGGGTATGCCTGAAGGAGAGGGTGAGTCCAAAACTTTGATGCTTTGCAATGAAGAATCGCTTAAGCTAATTATTCATACTAACCTACTCGAACAAATTACGCGGGCTGAACGGGACGTGGCGTGTGGGCCTGAATGACAAGATACATTCGTTAGGTATAGGGAGGAATTTTATAAACGAATGCCAGAGTATGCATTGACTGTTGAGGGAGAGAGCCTTACGTTTTTAGTCGACTCCGGTGCAGGGAACTCTGTAATACAGGTCGGTCAGCTAAAAACAACAGTTAAAATGAGCGGGAGGTATCTGAACTCCAGAGGAGCATCTGGCGTCATAGTGAAAGAGCAGTTCACAGCACCTTTAGAATGCGAAACCGACGGTGGAGAACACTTTAAGTTTGCGTTTTTACTCTCCAGATTTTGTCCGATAAATCTCATGGGACGAGATTTAATAGGGAGGTTGAGGCTTAACTTAATTAGTACCCCAGAAGGATTGCGAGTGACAGAAGGGGAGGAGGACGGATTCCAAGGAGTTAAATTTGACGCCAGACCTCTGATATATGTTTATGAATGGAGATTGACTCCAACTGCTGTGAGTTCAGTGAACCGAGTGCTCATGGGGGAAGCACACGCATGCGTTAACCCTACTAACACTGACTTTAAGTCAGAAGAAAATTTGCATTGCACAGCACACATTCATTTTGGGGGACCAGATAACTGGTATGAAAGTGAATGGTTTAGAAAGTTGCAGAGGTCTGAGATGCTATTGTTGCAGGAGCTGTATTGGGATGAACATAGGTGTGCAGCCAGTGTGGGCTTGTCAAGAATAAGCCTGAGATCGGGAGCACCACACCCCTTTACGATAGAAGGGTCATATCCCCATGTATCACTGGCGAAAGGACGTGGCGAACCGGGGAGGGGTTTGGGACCGTGGATCCTCAGGAATCTTAAAACTAGTGACTGGGTGCTGACTTCGGATACAGCAGTATGGTTCAGTGCCAGAATACAAACATATAGAAAAAGTCTTAATTGGTTATCCCAAACGGAGAGAGTAGTGGAAATAATCCCTGTCTCAGGGACGAAACATAAGGAAACAAATCAGTGTTTTGTGCAAATGACTGCCGATGATCCACGGTTACAGACGGTTCCCGGGGAGCTTTGGGCGATGGGAAAGCATGATGTAGGTCTAGTGCGAAATTGTGAACCTATAAGAATGACCCCAAAATCTGATTATAGGCCATGCAAGACACAGTATCCATTGAAACCGGAAGCGGTGGAGGGAATCACTCCGGTATTCAATTCATTGTTGAAAACAGGGGTCATAGTCCCCTGTGAAAATTCACCGGTGCGTACGCCAATTTTCCCTGTGCGCAAGGCAACACTTCCAGGGGAACCTGAGGAGTGGCGATTTGTGCAAGATTTGCAAGCAGTCAACGGTGCAGTTGTGCCTAGAGCCCCTAATGTTCCGAATCCGTATACCATTTTAGCGCAGATTCCACCTGAGAGCACATGGTTCTCGGTAGTAGACCTTGCGAATGCATTTTTTAGTATACCTGTCCACCCAGATGGTCAGTACTGGTTTGCTTTTTCGTTTAAAGGAAAGTCCTATACATTCACCAGGCTGTGCCAGGGGTATTGTGAGTCCCCCACGATCTATAATGAGGTACTGAAAAGGAGTTTAGAACTGCTGGTCTTGTCCTCTGGGACAGCTCTCCTGCAATATGTGGATGACTGCCTGATTGCGGCTCCCACCAAGGAACAATGTGAAAGGGACACAGTGACACTGTTGTGTCACCTAGCTAGAGAAGGACACAAAGCGAGTCTCTCCAAGTTACAATTTGTACAAGAACAAGTAAAGTTTCTAGGGCATCTGATATCAGGACAGGGTAAAGCTCTAGAGCAAAGTAGAGTAAAAGCGATCCAGGAAATCCCAAAGCCAAAGACGAAAAAACAATTGTTGTCCTTTCTGGGCATGTGCTCATATTGTCGAACCTTTGTCTCCAATTATGCCGTTCTGAGTGGCATAGCCCATGGAAAGGGCTTACAGGCTCATGGTGTACTTAGCTGGACCCCTGAAGCAGAGCAGGCATTTAGAGATTTGAAGCAGTGGATGAAAAAAGAGGTTGCATGACATCGGTGCTGTTGCAAGAGCATGGGGGAAGGCTCAGACCGGTGGCGTATTTCTCCGCTAAACTAGATCCAGTAGCGGCGGGGCTGCCCACCTGCCTGAGGGCAGTTGCGGCGGCTGAGAAAGCAGTAAACGCTTCTAGAGATATTGTGGGTTACAGTGACTTAACACTGCTTGTACCACATGCGGTCTCACTTCTCCTCTTAGAACAAAAAACAGCTCACATAGAAATCATAGAAACCCTACAGTGCAGAAGGAGGCCATTCGGCCCATCGAGTCTGCACCGACCACAATCCCACCCAGGCCCTACCCCCACATATTTACCCGCTAATCCCTCTAATCTACGCATCCCAGGACTCTAAGGGGCATTTTTTAACCTGGCCAATCAACCTAACCCGCACATCTTTGGACTGTGGGAGGAAACCGGAGCACCCGGAGGAAACCCACGCAGACACGAGGAGAATGTGCAAACTCCACACAGTGACCCGAGCCGGGAATCGAACCTGGGACCCTGGAGCTGTGAAGCAGCAGTGCTAACCACTGTGCTACCGTGCCGCAGCCAGATGGCTAAGGTATAATACGGTGCTATTGGAAATGCCAAACGTCAGTTAAAAGGTGCACCGTACTTAACCCTGCCACTCTCCTCCCCACTGCAGATGATGGGGAACCACACGATTGTGTTGCCCTGACTAATGAGCTTTGCAGTCCAAGACCTGACCTGCAGGACATTCCGCTACAAAGTCCCGACCTGGAACTGTTTGTGGATGGATCTGCATTCAGGGACCAGGAGACTGGCCAAAACCGGGTGGGATATGCTATAGTTACGCTACATGACACAGTAAAAGCAGAATCACTCCCCAGACATTTGTCAGCGCAGGCTGCAGAGCTTGTGGCCCTCACGGAGGCATGTAAACTCGCAAAGGGAAAGTCCGTTACTATCTATACGGATAGTAGATATGCCTTTGGGGTGACCCATGATTTTGGGACACTATGGAAACATAGAGGCTTCTTAACGTCAACGGGCAAGCCGATCACAGATCATGCGCTGATTTCTGATCTCTTGGAGGCAGTCCTTTTACCCAAAGTTATAACAGTCTGTAAGTGTGATGCGCACACTGGAAAGGCTGATCCAGTCTCACAGGGAAACGCCAGAGCAGATGCGACGGCAAAAGCAGTGGCACAGAAGGCCATTAGTGATAATGCAAACATGCCAATGTTACCAGTTTCTACCCCAACGGTGGACCTACAGGATTTGCAGACACAAGCCTCGCCGGGTGAGAAGAGGGAATGGTCAAAGACGGGAGGTAAGGTACAAGAAGGGGTATGGTACGGCCCCAATGGAAAGCCATGCTTGCCAAAAGCATTGTTCCCACACTATGCTAAATTGACACATGGGAAGGACCATGTGTCAAAAGGGGGGATGTTCAGGAGTATCTCTGCATACTGGTACACTAGGGGCTTCACTAATTACTCTCAAAAATTTTGTGAACAATGTGTCATCTGTGCTACTAATAATGTAGGAAGAGGAATAAAGATGAGTCAGGGAGCGCACCCAGAACCACAGGCACCCTTCGAACACATTCAGATGGACTTTATCGAACTCTCCTCAAGCGAAGGGAAAAAATACTGCTTGGTGATGGTTGATATGTTCTCGAAGTGGATAGAGGCGTTCCCTACAGATAGACAAGATGCTAGTGCAGTTGCCAAGGCTCTGCTGACGGAAATAATCCCGCGGTGGGGTATACCAGAAAAGATCAGGAGTGATAATGGCACACATTTTGTGAACCAGGCGCTTAAGCAAGTGGGGGAATGCTTGGGTATAGACCTCAGACAGCATTGTGCATACCACCCAGCAAGTGGGGGAGCAGTAGAGAGGGAAAACGATACCTTAAAGAACAAGTTAGCAAAATGCTGTGATGAGGTGGGAACGCCATGGACAAAAGCCCTGCCCGTGGTGTTAATGTACATGAGAACCAGGATAAGGGGAAGAGCTAACTTGAGCTCATTTGAGATACTCTTTGGCAGACCACCTAACACTGGGATTGGGCCAAAACCTGTTATAAGAACCCTAACCAGTCATTGTGAGGATGAAATGCTACATTATTGTGCAAAACGTTCTGCAGTTTTGTCTCAAGTACAGGCCCAAGTGAAAGAAGCCCTACCACGACCAACAGAGGGAAAACTGCATGACCTACGACCAGGCGAGTGGGTAGTGATAAAGGATTTTAGAAGGAAGAGTTGGAAAGCCAGAAGGTGGTTGGGACCATTCCAGGTGCTCCTTGTGACGCAGACAGCGGTAAAGGTAGCAGAGAGGTCTACGTGGGTTCACGCCAGCCATTGCAAGCGAGTACCAGAACTCCAGCAAGCACCAGACGAGGCAACATGAAGCGGACAGGATCGCACCCCATGAAACTCCTGATTCTACTGGCGGAGCGAGGAGGTGTCTGCAAACTGCTTAATACATCCTGCTGTTTTTATATACCCGACGAACATGAGAACATAACTAATGTCATTAAGCATATGAGAGAGGCCATTCGTGTGCCCCCGGCAGCAGATAGTGCTTGGTTTGCTTGGCTCACCCAGGTGTGGGGAGGCTGGGGGTACTGGATGATACATGTAATGATACCAGTAGTGATCGGGTTTATATTCCTACTATGCATGGGACCGTGCGTCTGCCAGTTTTTGCAAAGAATGATAACAAGCCTGTCTCGCGACTACCAAATGATGAGACAATCTGACTCTCGAAGGAAATGGAAGAGGCAATTGAATGGATACCTCCGTTCAAAGACGAACTGTCAATGGACTAAATGCTTATAATGTATAACTGTTGTGTGACTATCATTCCCTATATCATATACCAAAGATTAATGATGGCATTGCAATGGTAATACCTGATTAATGTACTTTGAGTAAAATACTGTACAAAGCTAAGAGAATGTAAATAACGCTTGAGTAGCTTGGTAAGATTGAGCATTAAAATTTTAATAAGGTATTGTCATAAAATGACAAAAGGGGGGGAATTGTAATGGAAAATTTTAACATAAACAATAAAGCAGACCACAGGTCAGGATGGCCAAGCTTGGGCTAGTTCAATAAGGAGGAACTAAAATGATTAAAACTCAAGGTTGAGCAGCTGCACAAGGGGGCGGTTGAGAAACTACAGAAGCGAGGAGACTGATTAAAACTGGCTGAATGAGGAAGATAAGGAAAATACAGCAAAGGAAGGAAAACAACTCCCTAATACGGAATGAAAAAGTACTGAAATTGTATTAGCTCATTACTGCCTGTGTGTGTCTGAGTAGCAGGCTAGTAGAATAGGTATAAAGACTGTCGTTTGCTGTACTCGGGCGTGCCTTCCTCCCCACTCTCTCAAGTGACAGGAGGAACACAACCTCTGCAGAGTAAAATAAACGTTGTTCCTATCCATGACTGACTGTCTCTGAATCCTATTTTTCCACCACAAGTGTTGCATTTAAGAGTGTTGAGAACTATTATTGATTTTTGATAGATTGAATCTGAGCTACCTACATACAGGAGGTTATGTGTTGACACAAATAAACACCAAACCAAATAGATTCCAATCAGTTCAAATTTCAACATATAGATAATTATAGTGCATATTCTTAAGTCATCAGAAATCAACAGCAGCAGGTGGAGTTGATTTTGTAGAACAAAAAGACTTCAATATATTTCCATCAGCATATCGCATTTTTATTGTGAAGATCTGCTCATGGCATTACCACATATACAATATCTATGACATAGCATTAGCTACTTACACTATAAAGTAACTAAACCTTTTTGGAACAATAGTCGTCTTCAGACAAAGTCAAAACCAATTTTGACAGAGAAATAAAATTCAGAAAAAGACCCACATCGGAAGAGATGTAGTATCGCAATTAAATATGTGCAAATTTATCAGTTGCACTGACTGCAATGTGTTGTGAAAGACATCGGTTGGTTTTATACAACAGTCAGTGATTGTTTGAAAGTAGTCTGATGTTTTATTTTTTGTCCTTTACCATTTTAAATAGTGTTGTTATTCTGTCAGTTTGATTAATTCAATATTGCCACTGGATCATTGCCACCCCTGAGCGTTGTCTCCTGGTGGGTTTGTGCATCGTAACGTCCACTTCAGCTTGTACGGCATGGGATACAGCACATGAGGAAGAGCACATTCTTCTTTGTCTCTTGAGCAATAATTTGAGTGTAAAACAGCGAGCTGGGGGGGGGGGGAAAAAAAGCTTTTTGACAATTTACTTAGGTTTCCATGATGATAGGCTGTGATCACAGAACACTAGATTATAGCACTTTCTTATTCGAATGCTGCAATAGCAATAAGTTAAAGTTAAACTATAAAAAAAGAAAATAAACTTTTAGAAGTACACAATCTATCATGCATGAAAAAGACTTGCATAGAAGTTGACCAAATTAAAATATGGATTAAGAATTCCAAAATTACAGTGAACAAAAATCAGCCAAGATTTCTTGTTTTCATAATAAACAATCATTGAATGCAGGTTTCTTTACAACCTAGATCAGGAGTGGGTCAGAATTCAACTTGTGCAAACTATAAAATTGAGGTGACGTTTTTGACAACTGCAGTTTGGGATGTATATTTTTTCTGACGATTTGAGGTGTCACGATACCAGGTTATAGTCCAACAGGTTCATTTGAAATCACAAGCATTCGGAGCACTGCTCCTTCATCACCCTTCTGATGATTAACTGTACTGTTAACTATTAACTAAGGAATTTACTTGAATGCTTTTGGACAATTTGAAGTCCTGGTTGGTAAATACAATTAAGTTAGAGGGAAATATAAGGATATTGGCACTTTTTGAACTAAATGTTAAGAGATAAGAGGAGGAAAATACCCAATCACCACACTAAAATGTGACTGCATCAAGAGAGGTAACCTTGCAGTATTACTTACAATCTTGAAATTGTTTCTCACACACACTGCAGTGGGAATAGGCTTGACAAAGACACACCACCCACATGTGAAAGAGAATAAGTGACCTTGTACCTTAGATGTCCTGAGGCATCAAGTACATTGCATTACACTTTGAGACGTTTTTGCTGATTATCCAGACTAGAAGCAGCTCGCTTGTTACGATGATGAGGGAATGTAGGCATCAGCTCTGGTTCACACGCTTTAAGAGAGAGAGTTTTTGATTTAGTTTCAAATTATATATTTTTTTCTATTAATCAGACAGGTATTTGGATAAGTTTTATCCTGAACAGTAAATTGATTTTGCAGTTTAGTTTTACATTTATAATAGAAAAATGCACTTCAGGGTGGTGTACTGATTGGTCCATATCTAGGCCTTGCCTGAACAATCCTGTTAGAACATAAGAACATAAGAAATAGGAGCAGGAGTAGGCCATCTAGCCCCTCGAGCCTGCCCCGCCATTCAATAAGATCATGGCTGATCTGACGTGGATCAGTACCACTTACCCGCCTGATCCCCATAACCCTTAATTCCCTTACCGATCAGGAATCCATCCATCCGCGCTTTAAACATATTCAGCGAGGTAGCCTCCACCACCTCAGTGGGCAGAGAATTCCAGAGATTCACCACCCTCTGGGAGAAGAAGTTCCTCCTCAACTCTGTCTTAAACCGACCCCCCTTTATTTTGAGGCTGTGTCCTCTAGTTTTAACTTCCTTACTAAGTGGAAAGAATCTCTCCGCCTCCACCCTATCCAGCCCCCGCATTATCTTATAAGTCTCCATAAGATCCCCCCTCATCCTTCTAAACTCCAACGAGTACAAACCCAATCTCCTCAGCCTCTCCTCATAATCCAAACCCCTCATCTCCGGTATCAACCTGGTGAACCTTCTCTGCACTCCCTCCAATGCCAATATATCCTTCCTCATATAAGGGGACCAATACTGCACACAGTATTCCAGCTGTTGTCCCAACAATTTCCTCAAGTAATTCAAATCTCCAAATTTTCAGCTTTTCCTTTTTTGGACAACCTTGAAACTATGTTGTTAGAAATGAGGCAATAGAAGATACAGCCGGACTGGGGGAACACCCTGGGATTATTGACAGCTGATCCCAGCTTGGCTTGCGCTCCAATTTATCCAGGCCCCTCTCCCAGATATGGTGTTGACAGCATCTCTTATCCTCTGCCATCATGGGCAGCACAGTGGTTGGCACTGCTGCCTCAGCGCCAAGGACCCGGGTTCAATTCCGGCCTCGGGTCACTGGAGTTTGTACATTCTCCTGTGTCTGCGTGGGTTTTCTCCGGGTGCTCCAGTTTCCACCCACAGTACAAACTTGCATGGGTTAGGATGATTGGCCATGCCAAATTGACCCTAGTGTCAGGGAGATTAGCAGGGCAAATATGTGGGGTTACGGGAATAGGGCCTGGGTGGAACTCTGGTCAGTGCAGACTCGATGGGCTGAATGGTCTCCTTCTGCACTCTAGGGATCCGATGATCATTGAGCTCATGGTCGCTCTGCGGCAGGTGGGGCAGCTGCAGGTAGACATGCTCAGTGTGGGGGCCAGGAAGAAACAGCTCTTGTACAATGGAGTGGAGCACAATTATACAGACTTGCATTTCCCCCTAATTTGAAACTCAAAATGAGCAGGCGTTGGTTAGTGCATCCCACTTTTGACTTTTGAAAATCTGGTCACCTTATTCATATTTTGCATCATAAGTAATGAGGAGGCTATCAGGAAGCTGCCATTCAAGTTACTCTGGCTCCTCCAGAAGCTTCACTATACTGGCCTCCTGTTGAAAGACTCTGTACTGAAACACACAGAAGGATATAAAGTTGCTGTACTTACATGCTTGTTACCCACTAAATGTGGCAATAAAAGTTGGGACTTATCTACTTTTGTATGAGTAATACTTTAATGTGTGGACGATCTTAATACTACCAAAGATCCTAACTTAATTTCTTTAGATTTTAATTACTATTGGAAACATTTTTTAAAATACCCAACTTTTTCCTTCATATCTCTCAAAATGTTGCTTCCTGTGAATGATTTGACATTTAACTAACTATTCCAATTGGCAGCTCCTGATTCAGATTGTGAAAGCCTCAATAACAATTCTTCACCCTGGTTACACAGATAGATCGTTGCTTGTACACACTTTTTTCAAGAGTCCCAGAAGGAAGTGTTGTATTGAAATTTTCAATTTAAAATATTTTTTAAAATTTGAGAAGTCATAGAATCCTTAAAGTGCAGGAGGCCGCCACTTGGCCCATCAAGCTTGCACCAACAATAATCCCACCAGGCCGTATCCCTGTAACCCCATGTATTTACCCTGCTAATCTCCCTGACATTAAGGGGCAATTTAGCGTGGTCAATCAATCTAACCTGCACATCTTTGGAATGTGGGTGGAAACCCACAAAGATACGGGGAGAACATGCAAAATCCACACAGACAGTGACCCAAGATTGGAATTGAACCCAGGTCCTTGGTGCTGAGGCAGCAGTGCTAACCACTGTGCCACCGTGCTGCCCAATTTTTCCCTTAATCCAATCTTTCATTCCATCTCCATTTCTCTTTCTGCACCCAATTTGATGTTGAATTCACCCACTCTTTACTCCTTCTTCGTAGTCCTTGCACTATTTGTTTCTCATTATTTCAATCGGATTAAGGAGATACAGTTTCTTGCCCTATTCTCAGATCCCAGATGTCTGGTTTCTCTTCGGTGCAGGTTATCAATTTGCACTTTCAGAAACATTGTGGGCCAAAAGATGCAGGAGAAAGTCTCATTAATTTTCCTGCTACGGTAAAACCTGGCCCAATGGTGTTGTGGGGAGGCAGCCAGTTATTGTGTTGATGTTACTGCCTGCCCAAAAATTAAAAATGTCCAAGTTGTTTGACTAGTCCATACTTTGAAATGTTAAGGCTGGCAAACCAGAATACCCATCAGACAGACACTCTTGCAGTCAGGCATCGGGGGGGAAACGGCTCAGCACTTGATCAAGAAATTGTTATTTATACCATATCTACTTGTGTTGTAGAAATTAATATTCTGATTGTCTGACAATCGAGAGAAAATATTTTAACTTCAGAGGTAATCTGCCTTTTGGAGATTCAAAAGGAATGTGTTAGAGGGATGGGTCTTCCAGTTCCATGCTTCTCTTTACATTTTAAATACAAGGTGGTCAAGAGTGAAGGATGTTTACCAGTGACTCAGTAAAAAATTTCAGGAAAGAACTAAAGATTTTGGACTTTGCGTATTGAGGATGTCAATCATTATACTGCCACTCACTTGATGTATATTTGCATGTGTAAATATTCTAAATGCAGTTTTTGCTTGAACATAAAAGTTTTGAACATGGTATTTCCTACTGTTCAAAGTGGACTGGAGAAGGTGCTGGGCAGCTGATGTGACTGCCAGGACAGAGAAACATAGAAGATAGGAGGAGGCCATTTAGCCTTTCGAGCCTGCTCTGCCATTCATTACGTCATGGCTGATCATCCAACTCAATAGTCTAATCCTGCTTTTTCCCCATAACCTTTGATTCCATTTGCTCCAAGTGCTGTATCCAGCCTCCCCTTGAATATATTCAATGTTTTGGCATCAACTACTTCCTGTGGTAATGAATTCCACAGGCTCACCACACTTTGGGTGAAGAAATGTCTCCTCACCTTCGTCCTAAAATGGTATACCCTGAATCTTCAGACTGTGACCTCCTGGTTCTGGACTGCCCCACCATAGGGAATAGCCCCCCTACATCTACCCTGTCTAGTCCTGTTAGAACTTTGTAAGTCTCTATGAGATGCCCCCTCATTCATCTGAACTCCAGCAAAAACAATCCTAATCTAGTCAATCTCTCCTCATACATCAGTCCCACCATCCCCAGAATCAGCCTGGTAAACCTTCACTGAACTCCCTTGAGAGCAAGAATATCTTTCCTCAGAAAAGGAGACCAAAACTGCACACAATACTCTAGGTGTGGCCTCACCAAGGCCCTGTATAATTGCAACAACACATCCCTGCTCCTGTACTCGAAACCGCTCGCAATGAAGGCCAACATGCCATTTGCCTTCTTTACAACCTGCTGCACCTGCATGCTCACCTTCAGTAACTGGCGCACAAGGACACCCAGGTCCCGCTGCACGCTCCCCTCTCCCAATTTACAGCCATTCAGGTAGTAATCTGCCTTCTTATTTTTGCTTCCAAAGTGAATAACTTCACATTTACCTCACAATACTGAGGTACAATTGTTAGACTTATGGTATATACCATTTCACAGATGGTTGCAAGTTTCAGAAACTGCTTTTTACAATCTGGGATAAAGTGTTGAGCCACCAAAATAAATGAAACTGTTGCAGAAGGCAACAATACTTAAATATTATCAATGCACCTTTGAGTTGTGATATTATAAAATATGTAAGTATATAGAATTCTGAGAGGTCTAATGGCGCATTGGGTTGCATCTCTGCCTCTGAGTCGGGTGCTCCAGGTTTGAGTCACACTCCAAGACTTGATGGCCAAGGTGGTGAAAAGCTAGCAACCTGCCCCAGAAATTCTAGCCATGAGAACAGACAAGAGTATGTGCTCTGTCTACCTCATGTGCCTGTAGGCATGGAAAGATGGATATACAACTCTGATACAAGGTAGGCAGGCAACATGAAGTTGATAATTTACTTTTAAACAGTGATGGGAAAATTTTGATTTATGCACTTTATTCAATGCAAGTTATACCACAAGATCAGAGTGTTATTAGAATCAAATTTTTTTTTGGGGGGGGGGGGAAAGAGGTTCAAATACCAAATTTTACTTCATCCAATGTGATTTCTATTTGAAAATAAATGATATGTTCAGAATTAGTTTGTTTTTGTTATGTACAGAAATACAATGAAAAATGAAAATCACGGCAAAATATTTCTAAAACTACTTACGTAATGGTTTTTCTTTAAAATAGGAACTTTCGAGACTGTCCTCTGCTGTTGCCCTTTAACATAGAATAACATCCATCATCCCCTTTATCGTATGCCAAGTACAGAATCACAGTACTACAAAACACAATTGCATTAGTGGCAATCTACTAAACCAGTACCAGTTCTTTGTAAAATTCTGTTTTAATTGAATGTTTTTAAGGCAAGGATAGATACATTTTTGAACAGTGAAGGAATTAAGGGTTATGGTGAGCGGGCGGGTAAGTGGAGCTGAGTCCATGAAAAGATCAGCCATGATCTTATTGAATGGCAGAGCAGGCTCGAGGGGCCAGATGGCCTACTCCTGCTCCTAGTTCTTATGTTCTTAATCATTCAAGATGCAAAGTCACAGAACCATCAACTTATTATAACTTTTTAATTCAAAGCTCAATCCAACAGATAGATTTACATGCGGAGGGCAAATTATTGACATTTTCAGCACTTCAGCTTCTGAAAATACAGTGGGGCAAAATTTTAAAAATGAGCAGCCCCTGAACTGAGTGATGAGAGGACAATTAGGAAATTTGGCCGTGGAAGTGTGTAAATGATACAATGCACTTATTTGCATCAGTTTTTTAATTTCATGAAACACGGACGTCACTGCCCAGGCCAGCATTTTTGTCAGCCATCTCCAATTGCCCTTGAAGGCAGTGGTGAGCTACCTTCTTAAAGCGCTGCAGGTCATCTGGTTTAGATAGAGCCACAGTGCTGTTAGGGAGTTCCAGGAATTTGAGCCAACAGCAGTGAAGGAACAGTGATATAGTTGCAGCTGATGATAATGTGTGGTTTGGAGGTGAATTTTCCGGTGGTGGTGTACGCAATGTCCACCTTTAATGCCCCAACAATGGTATGGTCTCTCTGGTGTATATCCGAAGATTGATTTCTGCCTAAGTAAGGGCCGGTGCCTGCTTTAGAGTCCCAAATCTTCCTGAAGGTCTCCTCACTGATCACTGTTGCAGAGGCTCCTGTGTCCACGCCCATCTTAATTTGTGTACCATCTACATCCACTGCAGCAAAAATAGACGCTGCACACCCATCACTCATATTAAACATCTCTCCTCTGCCTGGTCTGAGATTTCCAAGTGATGCACTGTTAACTGAGGCTTCCTTGCATTTGAAGTTAGACTTGCTCTTAGCACCTCGGCACTTTTAATCTAAATGACTCTTCTTGTTGTAAGAAGACAGGCTGAGAAAATCCTCTTGCCAGTTTACAGCTAAGCTAGCTTTTTTGAAACTGGCTCCACCTTCACTGGAGGCACCCATGAGACAGAAAAAAAAAAGTTGTGGAATGGGTATACGCATTTAATAAAAGTGAAACCTAAACAAAAATTGAAGTAAATAATCGGGGTAGAGGAAGACATACTGAGTTGGAGGAAAGTTAAAAATAAGTTTATTTTAGTTATGAAATGTTAACATTACAGTAATAAAGTAAATCATGGTCAGGATTAGCAGTATTACTCTAAAACTGACCAAATACTACGTTGAAAAATGCTCTCAACGTTTGAATAAATTCATTACTGCAATATAAATACTTGTTGCAGCACCATGCATGCTGAAAATTAAAGACCAAAGCAGAGAGCTTGGAAGTGTGTCCAACAACAGAGTGGGTAAGAATTCTTTTAGACGAGAGGACACAATCTAATCCCAATCAATATGACTGCCATATTATCACCAGACCTACACTGGCTCTTATAATGTGACCTTATTTTGAAGTGCTATCTCAACAAAGATAAAGATCTAACACATGAAAGCACTAACTTTCCCACAGAAACTATTTCCATCAGAACACAAATCTCTTGCCACATACGAAACAGCGAATGTTAAAATACCTCTTTTTTGGGTCATACATGAAGAGGAAGTTGAGAAGTCGGAGGCCTGCTTCCGAAAGCCATGGAAACTTGTGCTTCAGGTTATTGTAAGGCTGTTTTCGCAGAGTGTACTGACCCACTAATGGCAGCTTGGAAAAACCCTAGACCACATCATAAATGCAGGTAAACAGCTATAAGTAGCTACTCGATAATATGAAAGGAGCATCAAGAGCATTGTGATAACAGCCACATAACAACATTTATGCAGAAGATGAACATTTCCTCCTATTTATTTCAAGACATAACGTGATCTTCTTTGTTCAAAATTACACAAAAAATGAGCCTTCTTCAAACTGAATGAAAAGCTTAAACAGATTTCAACATGTGGAAAAATAATGTTAGAACTGTTTAAAACCTGCAGCTATTTTCAGTGATATAGAAGCAAAATACCATGGATGCTGAGAACCTAAAAAGCAGAAAATGCTGGAAAAATCTCAGCCGCTCTGGCACCATTTGTGGAGGAAGAAGCAGAAGCAAAGAACAGACCAAACATTTTGAGAACTATGGAGGCAATGGACCCTGCAATTTCCACTATAGGCTAACGTGTTGGTTTGCTTGCATGTTCCCGCTGCCAGGCTATTTTTAAATATGCTGGTTCTGGGAGGCAAGTTATCCGGTAACCAATTATAGATATTGATGGGTTATGAAGACGACTGTGCAAATGCTGACTGGAATTTTCCAGGTGGCAGTTGGACACCCCATTGCGACCAAATCCCCAAGTGATGAATGGGGGTGGCAGTCCGCAGCAGAGCTGGGGGCCACTGCTCCATTCTTAACCTTAACTCTGCCCTGCCCTCCCCTCCCCCCAACCCCCTCTCTGCGCCCCCATTGAAAGGTGGCTATATCTGCAGCTACACGCCACCCTGCACCCCTTCCACTATGACGGCATGGCAGCTGTGGCCTCCTTGTAAAAGGTTTTCAGAGGGTGCTTTCCAATTTTAGGTGTCCTCCCTCCCTCTGATCTTCATAAGCAGCCCCCACCTCTGGTGGGGGCCTGCCGATGTGCGTGCTGTAGGGTCGCCTATTAGCCCTCTTGTCTTGGGAGCCACCTGCTATCATTAATTGGACAGCAAGCAGTACCGGACCACTAATTGGCCTCCTAGTCAAAAGTTGCATCCGACTTCAAGCTTAGGACCGGGACATATATCAGACTTTGGGGTTCCGCACGCAGAGAAAAAGTCAGCCCCATGTTCAAGCTCGTGACCTTAAAAAGGGAGTTCTGATGAAAGGTCCCAGACCTGAAATATTTATTTTGTTTCTCTCTGCTCCCCCCAAGGATGGCCGACTGAGTATTTCCAACATTTTCTTTCTCTTTTGTTACAGCTATTTTCAGCACTTACTACCACAAAACTAGAGAAACTTAAAACAGAATAATTGTGTCGTTAAAGTCACTTTAAGGCACTGGTCATGTTAGAAATGGAACAACAAATGTTCTTTCAGACTATGATCTGGGTAGAATTTTCTACCGCAACAATTACTTAAATCCAAAAGACATGTTTTTAATTCTATCTGTAATACAGACATGGGGCAGAATTTTCACAAAAAAATGACTAAGTGTCATTCCGGGGGCGAAAACTGATGTGATTGAATCAGATTGCAATTTTCCCATAGTCAGTTTTTGGGAGAGTGGTGAGTTTTACACTGATTCTGAGATGGACAGGGCCAAACACGATAATCCTGGCTTCAGAGATCGGGCGCTCCAGTGTCAAATTGAAATTGAGGACTCTCCCCACCCCGCCACAGTTATCAGGAGAATCCCCCGCCCCCCAAACCCTGTCCTCCCCTCATTCAAGGGATGTTTACCCACCCCACTCCCCCTCCACAACTAAGATCACTGGCATCAGGGCCTTTCCAATGGGTCCCCCTACATGACCCTCCATTTTGTGATGCCCTCCCCCCACCCCCTCAAGGCTCCTCCGTTCCCCACTTCTGGCTCTGCACCACCACCACACCACCCCCCCCCCCCCCCTCCCCCAAGCTCCACCCCCAGCACCCTGGCACTGCCACTGCCTTATTGGGCAGGGACCCGATTATGTCTGGGAGCAGTGGGTGGGACGATACCCAATGTGGTTTGGCGCCGGCACAGAATGCACTATACCACTCACCCACGATTTTCCGACTTCGCTCCGCTCTAACGCGTTCTGCGCGGGCATGGGCGTAAAGCGGCTGGAAAATTGAGGCCGTGCTCTTTAATTCCATTAAGTTTAAGTAGTTAGGAGTGACGGTCACTAACAGAAGAAGAGGCTTTTAACTAGATGTCCATATTTTGACTGCTCTAACAAAGCCTTGGCTTTAGAAGGATGACACTAAAAAGCTAACAAATTGAATTTACACTTCAAGTTTCTGAGCTTACACACTCAAAAGAGTTGTGCTCTACAACATTTATTGCACCTTAATAAATATGTTATTTTCTCTACTTGTAGTGAGCGAGCAAACCTCTGAAGTATTCACACCATGACTTACTGGCCATATATTCTCATTAGGAGTCCCTAATAACTGAACAATCAGGTCAATCTGATGGATCTCAGAGCTTCCTGGAAGCAAAGGTTTGTGAGCCAACAGCTCTGCAAGAATACAACCCACCGCCCTGTATAAGCAAAAAGAAAAGATTATGAGAAAACCTGTATCACAGCTTAGTAACAAAAAGAAAAAAAAATCAGATTTAGCACAAGTAAATAAGAGACTTCATGAGAGAGGGAGAGGCTGCCTTTTTGCTGAGTATTTCCAGCTTAGTCTGCTTGGATTCATAGAATCATAGAATCCTACAGTTCAGGAGGAGGTCATTTGGCCCATCTGCATCGACCACAATCCCACCCAGGCCCTATCCCCATAACCCCATGCATTTATCCTAGTGAGTCCCCCTGACACGAAGGGGCAATTTAGCAAGGCCAACCACCTAACCTGCACATCTTTGGACTGTGGGAGGAAACCGGAGCACTCAGAGGAAACCCACACAGACACAGGGAGAATGTGCAAACTTCACACGGACAGTGACCCAAGCCGGGAATCAAACCCAGGTCCCTGGCACTGTGAGGCAGCAGTTCTATAAGCAGGTAATTGGAGTTGAGGATTATCGTATTAGATCAGTCATGATCACATTGAATGATGGAGCAGACTCGACGGGCCTAATAGCCAACTTCTGCTTCTACATCTTAAGGTCTTTTATTTTACATCAAATAAGATACTTACCACATGTCAATAGCTGTAGTCTGGGTCTTTGTTCCCAGTAGTAATTCTGGTGCTCTGTACCTAAGAATTCAAGTAGACAAAATCCAATCAAAAATTCTGAGCTCCCAAATACGAAAAGTAACCTCAATGTTTAAATGTTTCACAAGTCAAAACATCCAATATAACTGCTTTAAATAAGGAGCCTTTGGTTTTGAAAAACAAGTGGCAAACGTTAAAGTGGCACAATTTTAACAAGTCTGTAGTTTTTGAAAGAAGTGACAAACTGTGAGTTTTATTTCTTTGATTTTAATTCGTTAATATGAAAATGAACATTGAAACTTATGGACATCACTGTGCAACACCTACAGTCCCAGAAAACTTTACATTCTTTTCAGAGATCCAGAAAGATCTTTAACACTGCTGGCAGCATAGTGTTGCTTGAAAAGAGACTGGGATTGAAGTGTTGAGATGGACAAAAGTACATGTTGGAGTGTCACATATTGATTTGATTCATTGTCACATGTATTGGGATACAGTGAAAAGTATTGTTTCCTTGCGCACTATACAGACAAAGCATACCGTTCATAGAGAACATAAGGGAGGAGGAGAGGAGACAGTGCAGAATGTAGTGTTACAATCACAGCTAGGATGTAGAGAAAAATCAGCTTAATATATGGTAGGTCCATTCAAAAGTCTGATAGCAGCTGGAAAGAAGCTGATCTTGAGTCAGTTATCGAGATATGACTGCATAAAAGCATTAGATTAGATATGTGGCTGCTTTTAAACAGATAGATCATGAAGCTTTGAAACATTAATCACAAGAAATGACTGACAGAGTGAGATCATTGAAAATTGGTTTGTAAGGATACTAAACTAGGAAGAATGCAAAAAAGATTTACTTGGATGCTACCGGGACTTGATGGTTTGAGTTATAAGGAGAGGCTGGACAGACTGGGACTTCCTGGAGCATAAGAGGCTTAGGGGTGATCTTATAGAGGTCTATAAAATAATGAGGGGCATAGATAAGGTAGATATCTTTTCCCAAAGGTAGAGGAGTCTAAAACTAGAGAGTATAGGTTTAAGGTGAGAGGGGAGAGATGCAAAAGGATCCAGAGGGGCAATTTTTTCACTCAGAGGGTGATGAGTGTCTGGAACAAGCTGCCAGAGGCAGTAGTAGAGACGGATATAATTTTGTCTTTTAAAAAGCATTTAGACAGTTACATGGGTAGGATGGGTATAGAGGGATATGGGCTGAATGCGGGCAATTGGGAATAGCTTAATGGTAAAAACTGGGTGGCATGGACAAGTTGGGCCAAAGGGCCTGTTTCCGTGCTGTAAACCTCTATGACTCTATCCAAGTGGTGTGGAGTAAGGTGACTTCAACATAGTGTATTTCATAAAGGTTGGTCTCTAATGTTTAACCAAAATTTGCAATGCAACAGTCACATTGGGTTTTCATTATTGTGTCTTGAAGTTTCTGGTAACTCACTGGATGAAAAAGATATCTGTGACCTATGCAGAGATTTTGAATTAGACGGAGAGAGGATACGATCTTCTAAACGCTTGTCTCCAGTATTCCCTCAACCTTCTCAACAAATGCAGCATCATGATGCATAATAGATAACTGTTTATAAAATCGAGGTCAAGAGGTGCTTTTGGAAATAAATATGTGGAGCTGAGGAAAACATGAAGGGATGATAGTGAACACACTCCAAAAAGGGCCTTCAAGCAGCACACCTAGTTTAATATCAAATCATATCACAATCATAGAAATATGGGACCTACATTAATCTGTGCCAACTAACTTACCATAGTGTGACTACTTTTGGAGTCATTGGCTTCAAAGGCACTCCATATGCGCGTGCCAACCCAAAATCCGCTGCAATGAAGAATAACATCGTTAAAAGATTTAAAACAGGAAAGATATGCAGCCTCTAAACAGTATAAGGTGCAAAAGGAAGAATTATAGTGCCTTTGACAGCTTCAGGACTCACTGAAGCAATTTATAGCTAAATAATTACTTTTGAAGTGTAGTCACTATTGTGGCAGTCAACATGTTCACACTAAGGTCCCATAAAAAGTCAAGAGTTAAATGATGAGATGGCACGTGGGAGCAGAATACCTAAATTCAGGGAGTGTGAATAGTGAACAAATTGCTGAAAAAGAGAGACATGCTGCCTAAGCTTTTCATCCTGCGTTCATCAAGACAGATTGCAATTTATACCCCATGAGAAGAGAGTGCTGATTGGTTAACAAGTTCGGTAGAAGTGAGGTCCTGGAGAATGTAGTAGGGAACAGTTAACTGCGAAGCTATTGTTCAAATTCAAACCAGGCAGGTTGACTCCGATTGATCAAGGTATTACCATGGGGAATGAACCACGGATTGGCTGACCCCTAAGCTTTTGTTTAGTGGAAAAAGGTGCAATGCTTGGGCATGCTCATTCTGTCTGCAAAGACAGGGCCTTGTGTGTGAATATATGTGGCTTCTAGCATGAATAATCGAGCCTCAATGCGTGCCGCATAGATATTCCTAAATTGGTCTTCAGAGTCATTCTTAGCACGATCAGGATTGTTTAGCAAGTGTTGTCCAATAAAAAAAAATCACATTTAATGTTGGGCACTATGTTTTGAGTTTTGCAAGCACAGACTGGTTGGGTAAGTTCAGTACATTGTCTGCTACCAACAGCCAAAGGTACATGATGTTTGATCCAATCCACCACCAGTTGATGGGATGTATGGCCTACATACCAGGCATCACAGCAGCACTGAAATTCATATACTCCATTGCTCATTCATGTGACAGGTAGAACATCTTTTTGGCTTGACAGCAGCATCCTGTAAGCAGAGTGTTGCTCCTTCATAGGTACAGCGACAAATGGCTAGCTGCACCTGTTGCTCAAATTTCTGAGGTAGACTGGACACTTTCCAGGACTGAAGGTGGTCACCTTAAGCCTATTCATGAGCTTACGTGACATACAGCAAGCAATGACCTGATCTGGGTACCATTATCCTGCAGGATGGCAATGACCTGATCAGGGTACCATTATCGTGCAGAATGGTTTTGATGTGTCCTATTTCAGCATCAAACTAGCAGTGAGCAAATGGCTCCGGCCTTACTTAGGAGGTTGCCGATAAGGCCAACTTCATAGCTCATGAAACTGTTGGAATCATGGAATCCCGAGAGTGCAGAAGAGGCCATTTGGCCCATCAAGTCTGCACCAACTCTCTGATAGAGTATCTTATCCAGGCTCTCTCCCTCGCTCTATCCCCATAACCCCATACATTTCCCATGGCTGATCCATTGAATCTACATATCTTGGGACACTAAGGGGCAATTTAGTGTGGCCAATCCATCTAATCTGCAAATTTGTAGGCTGTGGGAGAAAACCAGAGCACCCAGAGGAAACCCACGCAGATATGGGGAGAATGTGCAAACTCCACACAGACAGTCACCCAAGGCTGGAATTGAACCTGGGTCCCTGGAGCTGTGAGACAGCAATGTTAATCACTGTACCACTGTAGGTTCAATTTACAAATTAAACAATGGTCCCACAAAGCACAGCCTATAGCAGTCTGAAGAAAGCCCACCTTAATTTTTTTAAATATAAAGAATTCATGAAAGTTATTATTGTGCAATTTCAAATGGTTAAATCAATTTTATGAGACCAAAAGCTAATGGAACCAACGACATTAAATATAAATAGAAGGTTACAAATCTTACCTATCTTAACACACCCTTTATCGGTCATTAGTAAGTTGGACACCTTAAGGTCCCTGCAGAAAAGAAAAGGATTTGTTACCAATCTGAAGCCGTGTAAAAGCTCGTCTCAGAGCTGTAGATGGGACCCAAGGCCCACGTCCCTGTTACTAAACAGCACTGACTCTGAGCTAAACAGAATGATTTCTGCTCCAATTAACCTCTCAGAAGGCATTACAGTTTATAATTAACAGTTAGAATGATTCATACAGAAAGAAATAAAAATTGATTTTTTGAAAAGAAAAGCGTCGATAATTATAAAAGTACTTCTTTCCTAAAAAAAAATGCTTCAGGCCCGAGGAATGCAGATTTTCCTGTTGTTACGCCGTTTCCAGGTCCTGCTATGTTTAAATATTTGGGATTAAATGTGCAGCAGCACATTAACAGCATAAATTCAGGAATTTTGTTGGTCATATACGTGGAGGTGCCCAGCTCGGGAAATGAGTAGCAGAGAATTTTGGAAGATATATTGGAAGCAGTGCTGACGAACAAGTAAAGGTGCTATAGCAATGTTTCACTTTATTTGATTTGATTTATCATTGTCACATGTATTAGCATAGTGAAAAGTATTGTTTCGTGAACATTATATAGACAGAGCATACCATTCCTGGAGTACAAAGGGGAGAAGGAAACGAGAGAGTGCAGATGTAGTGTTACGGTCATTGTTAGGGTGTAGAGGAAGATCAACTTGATGCAAGGTAGATCCATTCAAAAGTCTGATGGCAGCAGGGAAGAAGCTGTTCTTGAGTCGGTTGGTATGTGACCTCACGACTTTTGTATCTTTTAGAGCTAACCTAATTCTGTCATGTGTGAATATCCTTAGAAAAAGTGGCGTAACTTCGCTCTTAAGCTCTCGTTACGCAAAGAGGTTCTAGAAAATTCCTTGCCAATGTATCCAGAATCAATTGGGCAGACAGGTGAAAGAAAGAAATATTGACCAGGGGACTGGCAATAACTCCCTATCGAACAGAAAAGGCAGAAGGGTCTTATTTAACATATCATCACAAAAAGACAATGTCGCACTCCCCTCAGTACTGCACTGGAGTGTTAGCCTTGAATTTTGTGCTCAAGCCCTATAGTGGAACTTAAACCCACAACCTTCTGATTCAAGTTCAACAACTGAGCCATGCCTTGCTGTGCTGCACTGAGGGCCACAACATCAGTGGGAAAGAAATTTCATAACACAGCAAACAATGAATGCAATTAGTGCCCCAAACTGCTAACAAATTGACATAATTTCATGAAAATCAGCACCACATTAAAAGAAATTCCATGGAGCTATAACATTTAAAGTATTCAGTATTTCTATAAAAGATAAGCTGGCAAAGTCTAATCTGATATGAAGAATGTATGCTTTTCACCCTGCCATTAGACAAATAAATGGCATACCTGTGTGTAATCATTCTTGTCTTAGGACTTGCAACCTAGGAGGTCATAGGCTCAGATTGTACCAATTGTTAAAAACAGAATTCAATAAATTTAGTAATTTGTGAATCACCACCAGAAAAATAAACTTAAATACTGAAGGATTGTTGTAAAGATCCAATTGGTTCATTCTTTCCTTCACAGAATAATCCTGCAATCTAGCCAATACATTACTTCAAACCCACTAAATAGTTGACTTTTTAGCCTTTTTAGGAATAGGCCACTGTTGGTAGTTAAGTACAAGGCAAGAAAACCCAAAATGTTGTGCTAAAATTATTTTATGCTCATAAAATCTAGGTTATCAGGCACAAAGTTTTGCTGAACTAAGGTTTGAATTTCATGTACAAAGAACCAAGAGCAATTTTGGGTTGCAAAATTGCACATTCCAACATATAGGGTTTGATCATATTCCGAACTTTAAGAAGCTGAAAGATAAAAAAGCCAACCCATTTGTGAAAGTTAATGGGGTAGAAATAAAACCAAATGTTAGATCCCATGTATAATGGATAGCCAATTCGAAACTTGCCATTTAGCACCACTGCCCCAAATATCTAGCCCAGTGTGTTTAGTTTTCCAGCTACAATCCAGCATTGTCTCCTTTTTTTTGTGCAGTAGCAGGTTTTTTTTAAAGGGCAGCTCTTTGGTCTTCTACTCCCCAGTGTCAAAGTGATTTACTGTTTCAAGTCTGTGTGAAAGGAAACAATGATACTTACCTTTTCAACTCTCTCACCTGTGAATAATGAAGTTTTCGTGTAGATATCGCAGTCCCTTCAATAACTGCAGGATTATACATTTCACCTTAAGAAAAAGGGAAGCAATCCATTGTTGACGCATTAAATTTTAGAAAGGAATAATGGCTGTAAAGTGCTTTATAAATCCGTGAGAATATAAAAGAACGAAAAGTGAGAATGTGGTGCTTTCACTTGGGAATGAAGTTACCAAGCTAGGACTTTGCAACTTTTTTAACAAACTATGATAGAAATTCTAAAAATTTAAACTTATGTTTACCTGAGCCTCTGAGAACGGTGACTGCATATTTTCCAGCAGACTGGCAAGATCCTGTTCACAGTATCCCATTACCAGGAAAATACTGTGGAAAAACGTGATAAAGAAGTGAAAAATTCATCTATTGCTTAACGATCTTCATGTTCTACCTTAGTAAAAGCATTACATGATAACACAGCTCAAATGTATAACACATCCTTCCTAAAGGTATTTAAAATGTTTTGCAGCGGCCTCAGCTTTTAACACCCAGGTAGATAAGGCCAATACCAATCATAGAACAGCACCTCTGATAATGACAAACATTAGCGTCAGCATGGTTTTATGAAGGATAAATCATGTTTGACTAATTTGCTAGAGTTCTTCGAAGATGTAACAAAGCTAAATGGATAATGGGGATACTGTAGATGTAGTATATCCGGACTTCAAGAAGACGTCTTTTAAGGTGCTGTATAGAAGATAAGCTCACATGGGGTTGGGGTAATTTATTAGCTTGGATAGAAGACTGGCTAACTAACAGAAGGCAGAGAGTGGGGATAAATGTTTCTTCTTCTGGTTTGCACGATGTAACTAGTGGGGTACCACAGGATTCAGTCCTTGGGCCCCAACTATTTACAAGTTATATTAATCACTTGGATACAGGAATAGAAGGTACTATAGCTAAATTTGCAGATGACAATAAAATAAGTGGGATAGTAAGCTGCAATGTGGAAAAGAAATTTACAAATGGATATAGATAGGTTAGATGAGTGGGCCAAAATGTGGCAGATGGGGTTTAATGTGGATAAGTGTGGGGCTATCCATTTTGGTCGGGAAAATGGAAAGGCAACTTATTATCTAAGTGGAAGGAGACTTTGGGGCGCTTTGGTGCAGAGGGTGTCCTCGTGCATGAGTTGCAGAAAACTGGTATGCAAATACAACAGGTAATAAGGAAAGCAAATAGAATTTTGGCATTTATAGCGAAAGGAATTGAGTATAAAAGTAAGGAAGTGTTGCTGCAACTATATAAGGCATTGGTGAGACCGCACCTGGAGCACGGTGTACAGTTTTGGTCCCCTTAATGAGGAAGGATGTAGTTGCATTAGAGGCAGTTCAGAGGAGATTCACTAAATTGATTCCAGAGATGAGGGGGTTTGTCTTATGAAGAGAGATTGAGCAGTTTAGGCCTGTACTCTCTAGAGTTTAGAAGAATGAGGGGAGATCTAATTGAAGTATACAAGATGTTAAAAGGTATTGACAAAGTAGACGTAGATCAGATGCTTCCTCTTGTGGAGCAATCTAGAACAAAAGGTCATAGCTTTAGGATAAGGGATATCTGATTTAAAACAGAGATAAGGAGAAACTACTTCTCTCAAAGGGTGGTGAATCTGTGGAATTTATGGTTTTAAATTGGGTGGCAGGGTGGCACTGTGGTTAGTACTGCTGCCTCACAGCGCCAGGAACCCAGGTTCAATTTTGGCCTCGGGTGACATTCTCCCTGTGCTCGCGTGGGTTTCCTCCGGGTGCTCCGGTTTCCTCCCACAGTCGAAAAACATGCAGGTTAGGTGGATTAATCATGGTAAATTGCCCCTTAGTGTCAGGGGGACTAGCAGGGTAAATATGTGGGGTTACAGGGATGGAATCTGGGTGGGATTGTTGTCAGTGCAGGCTCAATGGGCCAAATGGCCTCCTTCTGCACTGTCGGGATTCTATAATTTTATAAATTGCTAATGGAATGAAAGAAACATTTGTTGCACAAATACTCGGAGTGTACTTTTTTTTAAAAAAAATTCTCTGAGTCTCTGGAGCCAATTGTCTCCTGTTCAGTATTTTTATTCAATCCGAGGCCCCTGTAATACAGTTATGTTTTGGTTTCCAGAGTTGCCTCAGCCGCAGTGCCCGCCCAGCAATAACCGATCAGTGTCTCCCTGTGTGTGACATAGAACTTCCTTGTGAGCGAGCTCTCAGCTGCACTGTACATCTTAAGCAGAGGGGGGATGTCAACCCATGCCATCTCAGCAACAGGTCTCGTTCACCTTATTTTGCAAAACCCCGGCAAGTCCCTTGGTTTTGTGAATCCTAGTTTGAGAACTACTGCGCAAGGGTAGCAAAGCAAAGGCCAGACCAGCTAGAGGAGGTTCAAAGCAACAACATAAAAAAGACAGTTACAATGCAACATTCACTCATGTTGTAGATGATTATTATATAATACATATATATTGAATTTCTACCGCTGGTAAGGAATAGCACAAGTCTCGAATTGTCAGTCTGATTCTTTAGGCCTTTAGGAAAGAGAGAGATTCCTAAAATGTACTGATAATTAGATTTGTATTTTACAGCTATAAATTCCTCATCACAAAATGCGCTGTCCTCTGCGTCAAGGGTAGTAAATGATGTAGGGCAATCTCAAAGTGGTAACAGTTATTTTTCCTTCTTGGGCAGAACAGTCGTTAGCAATGCTGCATCACAGCACCAAGGACCTACGTTCAATTCTGGCCTCGGGTGACTGTCTGTGTGGAGTTTGCACAGTCTCCCCGTGTCTGCGTGGGTTTCCTCCGGGTGCTATGGTCTCCTCCCACTGTCCAAAGAAGTGCGGGTTAGGTTGACTGGCCATGCTAAATTGCCGCTTAGTGTCAGAGGGATTAGCAGGGTAAATACGTGGGGTTACGGAGACGGGGCCTGGGTGGGATTATTTTCGGTGCAGGCTCGATGGGCCGACTGGCCTCCTTCTGTACTGTAGGGATTCTATGAAAAAGAAAAGGAGGCCAAGGAACAACGAGTTAACCTGGAAACTTTCAAACGTAATCTTTCAAACTTTTGTGTAAATCTTCCTAGCTGCAGATGAAAAGTCGACATGTTTGTGCTGTGAATCAAACCACTGACCTGTCTAAATGGTTTCCTACCACTACTTCTTTCAGCTCCACAATATTTGGGTGCCGCAGTTTAAGGAGCAGATTAATCTCTCTTAAACTACTGATGGGAATACCTGCAAATGAGCAAAAGAAACACAGAAGCTTATACTTACAGCAGATTGGATTTTATTTCACCCAATTCTATTTGTGCTTATACTTACAATACATTATTAAATTACAACAGTAACTCCACTTCAACAAGTTAAAAAATAATTATTGCACCCATTTGCGCTTATACTTACCTTGTACATTTTTTTTCCACAATAGTGGACTGGGAGGCTTCAAAAGAGCCTTTTTAATGCTGTTACCTAACTGATGGATAAACAGACCATCCACATTAAAATCACAGCTAACCAGAGCAGGCCAGAGGCTGGAAATTCTGCAAAGTAATTCACCTTCTGACTCCCCAAAGCCTGTCCACCCATCTACAAGGCACAAGTCACAAATGTGATGCTATACTCTCCATTTTCCTCAATGATTGCACTTCCCACAACACTCAAGAAGCTCGACACCATCCAGGGCAAAGCACCCACAGGAATGACACTCCAGTCACTACCTTAAAACATTCACTTCCTCCATCCCTGCTGCAAACTGACAGCAGTGACTGCTACCTACAAGGTTCACTGCAGCAACGCACAAAGGATCCTTGAACGGTATCTTCCATCTTGAAGGACAGGGCAGCAAATGCATGGGGCGGCCACAACCTGCAAGTTCCTCTCCAAGCCACACACCACCCTGACTTAAAACTATATCACTGTTCCCTCACTGTTGCTGAGTCAAAATCCTGGAACTCCCTTCCTAACAGCACTGTGGGTGTACTTTACCACATGGCCTGCTGCTGTTCACCACTACTTTCTCAAGGACAATTAGGGATGGGTAATAAATGCTGGCCTAGCCAGCGATGCCTACAACCCGTGAAAGAATTTTGAAAGATCCAAAATTGCAAGTCCAAGATCTATTAATAACAGCAACTTGAGGTTGAGGAAAATTGATTCAAATTTTAGATGCAGCCTCCAAGACTTTGTGACAAACAAGAGAAAAAGATCAGAAACTTTCATTAGTAACCTGTTTTAATAATTATTAATTCGCATTAGCATTCCAGCTTGCAGAGTGATGCAACATTATTAACGATGATGAGTGAGTAGACATTATCAGTGATAAAGCTAATGCTTAATAGAATAAGTAATAGCCATTTTAGCTACAAGTTATCATTTCAAGGACACCACTATAACCCTTCATGTGCTTGGCATTTGTGTCATCACAGAATGTGATCTCAATTTTACTTTGGTACACACTCAACTAGAGATTATTAGAGTCTAGTAGCATTTTCATTTATTGTTTTCACAACTTCAAATGAAAATAATTTGGTCAATTTTAAAATTACACAATGAGACATTATGTACACTTGCACCCCTATCCCAATTTATGTTTCCCTCACTGAAAGGAACAAGCTGCCTTGTGGTCCCAGCAAGAACATAGCGTCAACCATGTCTCAGTGGTTCAGAAGGTTGTGGTTCAAGCCTCAATCCAGAGACTTGAGCACAAATCTAGGTTCACCACTCAGGCGCAGTATGAAGTAGTGCTGCACTGTCTGAGGAGTAGATTTCTGGAACAGACATTAAAATGAATCTGTCCGCTCTATCAGGTGGACATCAAAGAACCCATGGCATCATATCAAACAAGAGCTGGGAAGGTAGCCCTTGTGTCCTGACTAATATTTGTCCTCAATCAACATCATAAAAACAGATTATTTGATCGTCTCCACGTTGCTGTTTGCTTGAGCTTATCGTGCATAAATTGGCTGCTGCATTTTCTACACCACAACTCTGATAATAGCCGCGATTCTCCCATCCCGCTGCACTAACTTTTTACCGCAGCGGGCCGGGAGAATTGTATGGGGGGGGGATGCGCAAGAGTTCGCGCTCCGCTAGCGTCTCCCAGTGCCGGATTTCCACAGCAATCGGGAGGCTGATAGTGCGGGGCCATTGCGCATATGCAGAGGCCTGCTGGCTTCAGTCTCCCAGGCAGGAAGAGGTCCCACCCACAGATTTATAATGATATTCACGCTAGTGGCCTCTGCAGTGTACAGTGTGGGAGATTCTAGTCTGAACTCCCACTGACAAAAGCAGTGTGAATTACTCCAGTTTTCACGTGAATTCAACACTTTTTTGGGAGAATTCCGGCCCACAATGCTGATTATATATCAAAACGTACGGTGTAATCTGGCAATAAAGTACTTTGGAATGTCTCAGTGGGCCAGAAGGTTGTGGTTCAAGCCACAAGGTCAAGAAAGATACTATATCAATGCAAGTCTTATTTTTCTTTTAGAGGTCACTAGTAAATTCAACATATCAAAGTAATACAGATTTCAAAATATACTTTTGGTGTGCAATTGGTTTCAAACATTATTGCTAAAGATTTAGCGAGCTTTAAAAACATTTACTTAGCTATAACAAATTAAATAAGGAATTATTTTAACTATGATATTTCTGACTTACCATCCCTCTCTTTATCCATTCGAACTTTCTTCAGGGCAACAATTTCATCGCTTTTTGTGTCATGGGCTCGGTCTAAAGCAACATAAAATGTTAATGCAGAAACTACTACCTTGTAGCTTATCACTACTGTGTATAAGTTTGCTGCGTTTGCTGTGTAAAAATTGTCTGATGCTTTTTCTACATTGCAGTGACTATACTGCCCAAGTACTGCATTGGCTGCAAAGCATCTTGAGACATGTGGTGATCCTGAAAGGCAAGTCTTACTTAAATTTTGTTGTTCACAGACTCGTAGGTGCTAGAGTTAAGAACTCAACAGCAAAGGTTTTCAAACCGCTCATTATACATACAGCGACAACTCAAAATGTTTACAAGGCAATGGACATTCAGTGTGGGGTGGGCTGGGGTATCGGGAAGAGAATCAGGAGACGTCAGAAACACAGTGAAGAAAAAGAGTCTGAAAGAGAATCTTGAAGTCAAATTGGAGACTGGTGTGGTTGAAATTCTGAGAGGGGGGTTCATCCCCATGAAGGACTGAGGAAAGTCAACTTAAGAAGCAGGTGGAAGGAGAGAGGAAGCTGAAGATAGAAGATTTACATTGTGTCACGAGGCTGGAGGGGACTATGAAAGTAGCGCAGAGTGAAGTTCTGGAATCCGCTGAAGTTGAAGATGGGAAAGCTGTGATTAGCTCTCTCAGACCTTGTCTAAGTGGCTACTGGAGTTTGGCAAGTAGAAGAGTGACGGGGATGCATGCTTTTGTATGGGTGGGGATATGGGTAACTAGTAGTTGGTGAATTGTAAAAGTGGAATGTCAATTAGAAGAGGATGGAAGAGCAGTTGAACAGTGATAAAGGTGTGGGTTAGTGTTTCAGCAGCAAAGAGTTGAGGTGAAGGTGAGCAAGAGTAAATGACAGCAGTTTTCATAGAGTCATAGGATCATAGAATCCCTACAGTGCCCACCAAGCCTGCACTGACAACAATCCCACCCAGAACCTATCCCCGTAACCCCATGTATTTACCCTGCTAATTCCCCTGACACTAAGGGGGAGTTAGTGGTGACCATTTCAGCATGACCAATCCATGGTTAACCTGCATATCTTTGGAGTGTGGTAAGAAACTGGAGCACCCGGAGGAAAGTGCAAACTCCACACAGTCACCCAAGGCTGGAATTGAACCCGCGTTCCTGGCGCTGTGAGGCAACAGTGTTAACCTTTGTGCCACCGTGCTGCCGGTGGCATATTGCATTTGATGGAGGAAGCCAAACTGAGGGTTGAATGAAATCTTCAGGTCCCACACTTCCAGGTTAAGCTTGAGGAGAGAGATGAAGTTCAAACAACACATATAAAGTCAAAGAAGATAGCTCTGTTTCTGCCAACATTAAGCTGGAGGTGGTTTTGGTTCATCCAAGTATAATGGCACAAAGTCTAGTGGCAACAGCTATGAGATTTATGGAGACAGCATGAAGCTCAGTGACAAGAGCATACATGTGAAATCTGGCCCAAAGTTCTACATAATTAACAGCAACAGGAAAACAGCAAAGAGGTCAAAGCCAGAACCCACGCTGGTGCAGTAGGGGGAAGCCAATTGAAGCAATACTAAGGAGGTGGACTATGGAGAAAAGACATTTGTGGAGCACAGAGAGATTGACAAGTTCAAAGGCAGCAGACAGATCAGGGAGGGACAATGAGGTGAAGTTACAGTCATGCGTGATGTTGGTAACTTTTACAAAAGTAGTTTTGGTGCTGTTGGAAAGGCAGAATCCTTAATGAAGGACTTTCTCTATTGTTCATACTTTGTAACAACAATGAATACTCCCACAACAGGTATAAAGCAAGTCAAGTATGTAAATCTCCAATAATGTGCTTAATTCAAACCTTTGAAGACTTTCACCAGTATGAACAAATTGATTACACAACAACCATTCTTATGAATTTTCTAGCCATTTGCCATTTATCTTAACTAAGATTAAAATGTTGATTAGAAATGCGACTCATTTGAATGACACTACCATTTTAGTTCTAATTTTGTTCAAATGTGGAAAAAATTGTCTCATCAAAACTACTAATTTTACTTTTGTTATTTGTAAAAACACACACAGACAGGAAGAACATGCAGACTCTGCACAGACAGTGACCCAAGCGATGGCATAATAGTTAGCACTGCTGCCTCACAGCGCCAGGGACCAAAGTTCGATTCCCGGCTTGGGTCACTGTCTGTGTGGAGTCTGCGCATTTTCCCAGTGTCTGGGTTTCCTCCGGGTGCTCCGGTTTCCTCACACAGTCCGAAAGATATGCTGGTTAGGTGTATTGGCCATGCTAAATTCTCCCTCAGTGTACCCGAACAGGCGCCTGGGTGCGGTGACTAGGGGATTTTCACAGTGACTTCATTGCAGTGTTGATGTAAGCCTACTTGTGACATTAATAAATAAACTTAAACTTAACACATGGTTATGAACAGTTACTGTTAGCTGTTTTCTGCAAATAAGAAAGAGTTTACGGACCATCTGTCCAATATTTATATGATGTGGAGAATTACTAATATTTATATATCATGGCAAGGCAGAGACACATATAATTCTGGATACACCCCATGGGAGTGGCTGCTCTGGCTGCCCCCATCTCTTCCGCACCCTTGTCCAAGTGACCCTACAGAAAGAGTATGTGATGTCTAACGGTATACTGGAGTTTTCAGCGACCATTAAGCACCACAGGGAGCGGAGGGTGTAGGGGATAGTGCAGATAATATTTAATTCAGAAGTTTTCTTTGTCTTTGGTAAGTTTTTAAAATTAGTCTTAGCCCTTTGAAAAAGGGACCGTTTTGTTGTTTTCTTTTCTTTTCGTTCAATGATGCTGGAGCAGCCCAAAATTGCTTTCTAGTTTAATTAAGAGATATATACTCCTGGAATTTTTTAGTGTGTTTGGTCTAGCTGGATTCTCATGGTAATGGTAGCAGACAGGTTGCCAGAATGAGTGTCAATGAGAAAATAAATGTATAGAGAGAGAGAGAATAGCAATTGTACCCTACACAAGTTAAATAATTGATAAGATATTAGAGTTGCACTGATCTTGTTATCCCAACAGAAATGTAGCTTGTTGGTAAAGTTATAATTTAAGTTATTGTGAAACTAAAGATGGAATTAGATTATCCTCTTAATTTAACCCTTGATATAATCAGATAATGCAGGAGTGTGTAAAATTATCATAGTTGGGCGAGAGAAATGTATAAAAAGAGTCTCCAATTGAAATGACTATTTTGATTTGGAACAGTTTGATGTGACCAAGAATACTCAGTTCGGAATTCTAATGCACTGAGTCCCCAAACATCATGCATGATTGTAAGCAATATTCCTTAAGCTGTGTGGCTGCGACCGTAAAGATCCCTCACCGGCCACACATGGGCTGGCTGCTTCAAATGACCACCTTTAAAAAAGCTTAAAGGGGCATGAACTTAAACAAATCGCCCTCCCCACCTCAAAAAAATATACTTAGATCATACTATCTTTTCTGCATATTTAAATATTATTGCATGCTTGGAGACAATCATAAAATATTAAACTGGACGTACACACAATACCATAGGTCCCTTCACCAATGCGATTCAATTTTACAAATTCTTTCACACTTCTGCCTCTTCCCAACTGCAAATAAAAACATCAAAAATTAATTTCAAACAATGTAATTTCTTCCATCTTAAAAGATACTTCCTGCAGCAAACGGACAAAGCCAAGAATTGTTCAGGTATCTTAAATTGATCCATTCCTCTGGAAGCTATTGATATTCTACAAACATCAAAACCCAAAATACATGCATATATCAATGCTAAGTAGATAGCTCTGATTTCTACACTGAAATATTGCACAAAGTATCCAAGTGCAACCGTACAATAACAGAGGAAAATCTAAGAAGAAGCCATTAAGTTTTAAAGTATAAAGTTTATGTATTAGTGTCACAAGTAGGCTTACATTAACACTGCAATGAGGTTACTGTGAAAATTCTCTAGTCGCCACACTCTGGCACCTGTTCGGGAACACTGAGGGAGAATTTAGCATGGTCAATGCACCTAACCAGCACATCTTTTGGACTGCGGGAGGAAACTGGAGCACGCGGAGGAAACCCATGCAGACACAGGGAGACTCCACACAGACAGTGACGCAAGCCGGGAATCAAACCCGGGTCCCTGGCGCTGTGAGACAGCAATGCTAACCACGGTGCCACCGTACCTCTGCTTGTAGCAAAGTATATGAGTGCTAAACTGTAAAGATTATATCTCATGAATTCTATTCCTCCCTGTTGGGTGAATGTTGGAAAGGATACAATCAACTTGCATGCTCCTATGTATTTTTTGTTCCAACCCCAGATTAAGTGTAGTCAACATGGCTCAGTTAAGGGAAAGTCACGTCAGACTAGCTTGATTGAATTTTCTATGGAAGTAACAAGGGAGATTGATGATGGCAGTGCAGTTGATGTGGCACACATTTTTATTCATTCATGGAATGTGGGCTTCTCTGGCTAGGCCAGCATTTATTGCTCACCCCTAATTGCCCTTGAGAAGGTGATGGTGAGCTGCCTTCTTGAACTGCTGCAGTCCATGTGGTGTTCCACAGTTTTGATCCATGGACAGTGAAGGAATGGCAATATATTTCCAAGTCAGGATGGTGAGTGGCTTGGAGGGGAACTTCCAGGTGATGCTCCCATGAATCTGCTGCTCTTGTCTTTCAAGATGGCAGTGGTTGTAGTTTTGGAAGATGCTGTTGAGGATTTTAGCAGGGCTTTTGACAAGATGCCATATGACAGACTGGTTAAAAAAAGCCCATGGGAAACATAGCAAGCTGGATACAAATTTGGCTCAGTGGTTGGAAAAAAAGGGTAATCGTTGTGTGTTTTTGTGACTGGAGGACTATTTCCAGTAGGGATCCACAGGGTTGTACAGGGTCTCCTGCTTTTTGTAGCATATATTGTGGGGGAAAATCTCAAGAAGTTTGCGGGTGACACAAAAAATGGCCACATGGTTGATAGTGTGGACGATAGCTGTAGATTGCAGGGAAGATATCAGTGGACTAGTCAGGTAGGCAGAAAAGCGGCTAAATGGAATTCAACCAAGAGAGGTGTGGGGCAGCACGGTGGCTAGCACTGTTGCCTCACAGCGTTGGGGACCCGGGTTCGATTCCCAGCTTTGGTCACTGTCTGTGCGGAGTCTGCACGTTCTCCTCATGTCTGCGTGGGTTTCCTCCGGATGCTCTGGTTTCTTCCCACAGTCCAAAAGATGCGCTGATTAGGTGCATTGCATCATAGAATCCTACAGTGCAGAAGGAGGCCATTCGGCCCATTGAGCCTGCACCAACCACAATCCCACCCAGGCCCCATCCCCATAACCCCATGCATTTACCCTAGCTAGCCCCCCTTACACTAAGGAGCAATTTAGCATGGCCAATCCACCTAACCCGCACATCTTTGGACTGGGAGAAGAAATCGGAGCAACCGGAGGAAACCCACGCAGACACCAGGAGAACGTGCAAACTCCACACAGACAGTGACCCAAGCCGGGAATCAAACCCGGGACCCTGGCGCTGTGAGGCAGCAGTGCTAACCACTGTGCCGCCCCACAGCCCATGCTAAAATTCTCCCTCAGTGTACCCGAACAGGCGCCAGAGTGTGGCGACTGGGGGATTTTCACCGTAACTTCATTGCAGTGTTAACGTAAGCCTAATTGTGACGAATAAATAAATAAACTTTAAAAACAATGGATTTAGGGAAGTCAAACAAGTCAAAGGGATACACATTTGGACAGGGATCCAGGACCTTAAAAAGTGCTCGTCTTTCCAGTGGACTAGAAATAGCTACTTGAAGGTAAATCAACAGCAGAAGAGTGGGAGACATTCAACAGGGAGATCCAAGTAAACATGTCCCCATGAAGGCGGCTGGAATGTAGAGCCCTCTGCATGTCAGGGGGCTGACTGGGCAATGGGGAATTAGTGAATGGTTTGAAGGGGTTTTGGCTGCAGATTAAGTTTTATTCCCCCTCCCCTTTCCCCAATGCGGCTACCTTGTCCTCAGGCGGCACGGTGAAGCTCCCTTCATATCTGAGGCTCTTCAATCGGATTTGCTCCTCATTCACATCCGCCATCGTCCCGGAGACCAGGGGCCGAGCAGCTCCTTACTCGGGGTTTACCCGCTCCTGATGGCCAACCATCGCCTCCCGGAGTGACGGTCCAACACACACAAACTGACTCAGAGTTGGGAGCTGCTGTCACATGTACTCAGTGTTGTGGTTATCAATGCGAGAAACACACCACTGGTCTTTGTAATATACTTTGGTTCCCCTTAATTTGCAATTTAGATTTTATAATTCCCCCTTTCCCCATCCATTTGCTGCAGAATTTCACTCAGTTTTCTTTTCTCAATCTATTTGAGACTTGCACTTTAAAGAGGTTTGCAAGGAAATATACTGTCTGACACATAATAACGCTAAGAAAATAACCCCGGATGATTAATGAAGGTCTGGTGTTTCTCTGGGCATGGCACCTTCTGAGCTGAGGTAATGACCAATGCTGTGTGAATAATAAATGATAGCCATGATGTGGAGATGCTGGCGTTGGATTGGGGTGGGCACAGTAGCAAGTCTCACAACGCCAGGTTAAAGTCCAACAGGTTTATTTGGAATCACGAGCTTTCAGAACACTGCTGATGAAGGAGCAGCGCTCTGAAAGCTCGTGATTCCAAATAAACCTTTTGGACTTTAACCTGGTGTTGTGAGACTTCTTACTGTGTGAATAAATGCCAGTGTCGGGAAGGATGGGTCTGGCCAGATTGCCACAGAATGCTCCATTCAGTTAGACTGTGCCCTACCACATGTTCCAGCTGGAAATGTTTGTGGAGCAAGTTTGACCACAAGTCCATTAGGCAGTAATCTGCACGTAGTGTCTTTGAAGCTCTGCAGGAAAGGAGCAAGTGAATCTGGTCACATGCTTCCCTGTGCATCCCGCCAAAGTCATTAGCAGAATGCCTCATCACCAGAATTTTCAGACATAGCTTGGCTGGTGGTGAGAAGGGTCATCGCCGTCAAATCTTTCACGTAGACTAGTCAGAGTGATTGAAAGGAGCAGAGAAATTGAGGCAGCCAATATCAATTCTGCAGTTCTTCATGAAAAGGTCTAAAGAAAGTAAGAAGCCAGAAGGAGTGTCCAGGAGGAGGGAGAACACTGGAAAAGGGTAACAGTGTCTACTGTGCAGAGGGAAGACTACAGACCAATGGAATGAGCACAGAGGTGAAGGCCACAGAAGATGCAAGGATAATGACAAGTTAGGAATTATTTGAGGGGCTTAGGAGATGAGGCCTCTCCTAAGGCCATAAGATTCAGGGTCATAGAGGAGAATGCTGAAGGACAATTCTCTCTAATCTATCTTCCGCTTGCTGCATTCCATTCTCTGATGTACAACACTAACAAAGGCAACAAAGCTTCTAACAAGGGTGGCACTGTGTCTGGCAAATCGACCACTAAATAGCAAAGGCCAAAAGCCAACCCTACAAACATTTCCTCTTGCCGCCCAGATCCCATTATCAAACCTCAAGCCATTGTTTTCAATCACCAACCTGATCTCTAAGATCTTCCTTCATGGCCTCCAACATCATAATCCCCTAACACTGAACAGCCTGTTTCTAACTTTTCTCCAAGATCCACAAACAGGACTACCCTGGTAGACCCATCATTTCAGTCTGTTCCTGCCCCTATGAACTGATTTTTTCCCATCTCAACTCTTCTTTTTTCTCCCCTTGTCCTGAATCTTCTCACCTACATCCAGGACTCTTTTGATACTGTCCGTCCCTTTGATAGTTTCCAATTTCTTCACCATGGATGTCCATTTTCTCTGCACTTCTATACCCTAGTCAGACTGCCTAAGGCAGGCTTTTCCAACCTTTTCGCTCGGAGGAGGAACATTCTAATTGTTTTCCTCACAATAGGGGCCAACAAGCAAATTTCAGAGAGATGAGGTTTGGCACAACATTAACATCAATTTATAAAAGAAACTGACCTATCAAAAGAAACAAATTGCTGAGTAGAAAGTGTCAAAATAATAATTTACTAGTTGAAAATCAAGTCATAAAGATGAGCATGTGTGTTCAGCTCACTCCCAGTCTTGGGTGCTCACTCACTCACCCACTGTGAGTGGCTGAGAATGAATGATGCAGTGCAGGTAAATGAGAACATAGACAGGGAGATGCAGGGAGAGAGAACAGCGCCGGGGGGGCCGGGGGGGGGGGTGGAGGGGAGCATGAAGAAAGACTGGGGGGTGGAAGTGGGGGGTTGGGCAGGGAGAGTGACTGGGTGACGGGGGTGGAGAGAATCCAGCAGAGGCAGTCATGGAGGAAATAGCAGATGATCTGAGGATTATTTTCCAATCCTCACTAGACACAAGTGAGGTGCCGGAGGACTGGAGGAATGCAAATGTTGTTCTGTTGTTTAAAAAAGGATGGAAGGAAATGTCAAACAATTGTAGCCAGTTAATCTTACATTGATTCTACTAATTTGCCCACTACCAATCTTAAGAGATAGAATTAACTGTCACGTAGAAAGGCATGGACTAGTTAGGAATGCTCGGCATGGAATTGTTAAAAGGTCTTGTCTCACAAATTTGATTGGCTTCTTTGAGAAAGTGACAAGAAGGGTTGATGAAGGTAGTGCAGCGGGCGTTGTGAACACATATTTTAGCAAGGCGTTTGACAAGGTCCTACATGACAGATTGGTCAAAAAAGTAAAAGCCAATGGAATACAGGGTAATTTGGCAAACCGGATAAAAAGTTGGCTTAGTAACAGGAAACAGTAATAGTCTATGGATGCCCTTGTGAATGGAAAGTTGTTTCAAGTGGTGTCCCACAGGGCTCGGTGTTGGGAACCTTACGATTTGTGTTGTATATTAACGATTTGGACGGGAACGTGGGAAGCACAATTGGGAAATTTGCAGACGACACAAAGATTGGCCGAGTAGTGGATAGTGTAGAGGATAACTATAATCTCCAAAATGATATAGATGAGTTGGTGGGGTGGATAGTAAAGTGGCAGATGGATTTTAACATAGAGAAGTGTGAGGTAATGCATTTAGGGAGGCCAAACAGTTATAGGGAATGCACAATAAATGGTAACATAATAAGAGGGTAGATGAAGTGTAAGATCTTGGCATACAAGTACACAGGTCCCTAAAGACAGCAGTTCAAGGAGACAAGGTTGTAAAGAAGGCATATGGAATGCTCTCCTTCATTGGCAGAAGTATAGAATATAAAAGGATATAATGTTGGAATTATGTAAAACACTGGTGAGGTCACAATTGGAGTATTGTGTGCAGTTCTGGTCACCACATTACAGGAAGGACATAATTGCTCTGGAGAGAGTGCAGAGGAGGGTTTACAAGAATGTTGCCAGTGCTAGAAAAGAGTAGCTATGGCCATGCTAGAATTCAGACTGTGGAAGGAAACTGGAGCACCTGGAGGAAACCCACGCAGACATGGGGAGAATGTGCAAACTCCACACAGACAGTGACCCAAACCGGGAATCAAACCCGAGTCCCTGGTGCAGTGAGGCAGCAGTGCTAACCACTTTGCCACTATGCCGCCCATATCCCTGTCCCTGTTGTGATTGGTTTTGTTTATGTAGCTGTGAATATACTTTTATATTAGGTTATATAATAAGTTAAAATGTAAATTAAATTTTGGCAAGTTATGAACCTTGGGCATCATGAAAAATGGGGAGGCAGTGGTGAGTCATCGGACTAATAACCCAGAGACCCAGGGTAATGCTCTAGGGTCCCGGATTCGAATCCCACGGCAGATGGTGAAATTTGAATTCAATAAAAATCTGGAATTGAATGTCTAATGATGACCATGAAACCATTATCGATTGTTCCAAAAACCCACCTCGTTCACTAATGTCCTTTAGGGAAGGAAATCTGCCATCCTTACCCAGTCTGGCCTACAGGTGACTCCCGATCCACAGCAATGTGGTTGACTCTTAACTGCCCTCTGAAATGGCAGAGAACGCAACTCAGTCTATGGGCAATTTGGGATGGGCAATAAATGCTGGCCCAGCCATTGATGCCCACTCACCTCCCCTTACTGAATATAAAATAAAATCCAACCTAATTCTCCAAAAAGGATTAAAGACAAATCCGTTACCCAATGATGAACATTCCTTGAATTGGATTGGCAGGAAAGAAGAGTGCAAACACTGTGAGTTTTGGAGGAAAGAGTGGGTAACTGGAGGACACAGTATCTTGTGGTTAGCATTGTTCTTCTCAGCGCCAGGGATGCGGGTTCGATTCCTGGCTTGGGTCACTGCCTGTGTGGAGTTTGCACGTTCTCCCTGTGTCTGCGTGGGTTTCCTCCGGGTGCTTCGGTTTCCTCCCACAGTCCAAAGATGTGCAGGTTAGGTGAATTGGCTGTGCTAAATTCTACCTCAGTGTAGAACAGGCGCCGGAGTGTGGCGACTAGGGGATTCTCACAGTAATTTCATTGCAGTGTTAATGTAAGCCTACTTGTGACTAATAAATAAACTTTAACTTTAGAAGAATGCAGAGTGGCTGACCATTGCCAAGGTCAGGGGAGGAAGAGGGCAAGGGCCATATGGGAATTGATACTTTTGAAATACATACTCTGAAACCCCAAAGTTTTCCTTTGCAAGATCAGAATCTATAAATTCTAAACAAATAAGTTTCAAAATTAAGAAGAATGCACCATTTGTAAATGTTGTGCATATCATCATAGGTTGAGGCACATGTGGGTAAGACATGTACATAGTTCCATTTTTATCACCTCCTAACTTGAATGATCCCACGATCAATAGCAAACCAAATGCAAACCAAAAAGAAAATGTTTTTTTCTCCCAAGCGTAGATCATTGGGAGAAAAAGGAGCTTGAAGAGAAATAATGAATCCACAAGTGGCAAAAGGAGAAACTGCCAAGACAATTCTGCAAATGTTTTTTTGAAATCACTTTGATCACAAGTTTGCAGTACTGAACTAGGATTTAGGTAAGTATATGATGGTCTCACCAGGTGTCCGGTTGACACCCCCCTTTTTGCGCCACAAGTGGGTGGGGTTTGAGAGGTCAATGAGGGGAGAGCAGCCTGGGTGGGGTAAAACTGTGTGGGGTAAAATCTTGATGGAGAGCGGAGAATCTCTGATGGGCCCCGTAAAGAGGGAACACACCATGCCTGCCCGCCACCAACCCATACAGGGGAGTCTACCAGGCTGCCCACTTGGTGTAGAACCTTACCTGCTGCTGGTTAAATTTCAGCGGCAGTTGGTTAACTTCCCACTTAAGGGCCTAGATTGGCCCACTGATGGGTGGCGAGTAGGCAGCTAGCCTGACCTTCAAACCCATCGACGGGAGCCACTACTGAAGAATGACTCAAAATACCAACTTCATTTATAGTCATTTGGAGCCTTTAAAGAAGTGCTCTGAATACTAAACCAAAATCTTGTAAAAGTTGAAAACAATAAAAATGAACAAACCTGTCCCATACTAGAATGTGTGAATGTTTCAACTAACAATGTCACACAAAGCAATCGATAACTAACTGAAATTTTACACAGGTTTATATTGTTATCATAGAATCATAGAATCCTACAGTGCAGAAAGAGGCCATCCGGCCCATCGAGTCTGCACCAACCACAATCCCACCCAGGCCCTATCCACATATCCCTACATATTTACCCACTAACCCCTCTAACCTATGCATCCCAGGACACTAAGGGGCAATTTAGAATGGCCAATCAACCTAGCCCGCACATCTTTGGACTGTGGGAGGAAACCGGAGCACCTGGAGGAAACCCACGCAGACACGGGGAGAATGTGCAAACTCCACACAGACAGCAACCCGAGCCGGGACCAGCTTCATGCATATATTTTGAAAAGCGACATGTATTATCTCAGCTAAGTACCTCCACAAGAATGTGGTCAGTGAGCATCTGAAAGAGAGACTGGTCAATGTTTTATGTGTAATGCATTAGAACTAACAGACTTCCTCCTCCACCTTCAGGTGCCATGCCCCAAATAGGCTTCCATGGACTTCCATTGGATTGGTCCAGGATTATGCTTCGCAAAGTAATGTAGTGGTTTGTCATTCTGGCTGACCAGGAAACTCTCTCAATCTTAGCACCTGCCATCAGATTTATTGGAAGGATTCACACAGGCTGATGATCAACCTGTCTGGCCATGTTATGAACACACCTTTCATGGCCATCAAGTCCTGATGTGGAACATGAACCCAGAGCTTCTGGCCTAGACCTAGGGACACTACCACTGTGCCACAAGACCACTGGCTAACGGACCACACGATGATAATGGAATTGTTCTCAAGTTCCATTTCCTCCTTTTATGTAACATTCACCAAGTCTTAGAATACTGAAGGCTTCTAGAGATCAAAGTGGTTCATATTCCTTCAAGGAGTATGTATGTTACAGTTAGAGTATTTTTGAGTTACTACACAAATGGTGTTTCAATGAGGTGAATTACACCCACTCTATGGACATTTTTTTTACCCTCAGCAAAACAGTTTGCGCAACAGCTAAGATTGAACCCTAATTAAGATCTATTAGGAGCCTCTTTAAATTGGCTCTCAAACTGTGAACTCAGAACTGCCTGTTGAAATAATTGTATCATTTGAAATTCAGCCAAGCATTCATAATGACATAATAATACCTTTTGGGGAAATATCAGCAAAGATCTCCCACAAATAAAGAGCCCTGTTAGATCTATTTTTTGATGTGGGGGAGCCGGTTGGCATTATATGTGGTGGGATAGAGTCAGGTCCACCAACCCCAGAAGCAGATCCAGGAGAGTGGACGGTTAGCAAAGTAAGCTAGTTAAAAGGTTTGTTTAACTTCTCTGGGATTAGGTCCCATTTGCTTTAAGCACTGTTAGGCCCTCAAGCCCTCACCCATCACAACTCCTCACCTTCCATCCACTCTCATGTCCTGCCATATCCTCATGCACCTCCATACCAACTCAAGGCCCACCCACCCACCCCATGCCCCCTCATACCCTATGCCATCTTCAAAGCCACTCACTCAGTAGTCATCATAGGCAGAACCTCAGGAGCTATGTGGAGATTTCATAGCCACTCACCCAGTAGTCACCATAGGCAGACTTCAGGAGCCGTGTGGAGAGTTAAGAAAAAAATAACAATCTAAAATAACTCTCACTCATATACACTTGATAGTGATAAACTCCCATTCAATAATTTTTCAAAGTTTTTAAATCTCAAGTGGTTAATCTCTTATTAAATGCAACAAAAACTTCTATTCAAATGTGACATCAAAGATAAATAGTATTTTAATAGCCACTTTAAATTGTCAAACTCTTAACTCAGAACTGCATGCTGAAATAATTGTCGCAATTGAAACTCAGTCAAACATTTATAATGACATAATGGGGAAATGTCAGCAAACATCTCTTTGGAAACTGCATGGTGAGATGGTAATGTATTTTCGAAGATACACTGGGTGATGAGCAATTAAAGCAGCCCAGCAGAGGGTTTTATTTTAACCCTCACTGACCTTAGCCTGTTCATTTTCATATTTAAAGAGCAGGGGGACTTAAAAAACATCAGATCATGACACTTAAATAGGCTTTTATCCACACTTCCAAGTGTGGATAACGCATATCTACTCCGTCAATTTATAATGCCCACATTTTGGGTTCAGACTTTTGCAACAGTCCAAGTTCAAACAAGCCACACTAAATTCAAATGGCCCTGCTGAGTTTGGATTTCTAGCCTGTCTGAATGATGCCCCGTCCCTTCACCCTGCCGACACAACCTGGATCTTTCAGAAATGGGGGCGGGGGGAGGACTTCCACATCAGAGTCCCGCTCACCATTTAAAAGTTCCTTCAATGAAAAGTCAGCCCCTGAGTGTCGAGTGCACGTTTCCTGTCATTATAATGTATTTGTATTGACTGAGCTGGAATTACAATTGTGCTGTGAATGTTTGCAAGACTGATCTTATAACTGAAATGGATTCAGGTGGGTGTTATGAAATATTTAAACAATTTAAGCCCAAGAAATATCCATTAATGTTCCTGTAAATCTGTATTCCAGCTTTAAGTTTTGAGGTTATTGTTACCCTGGTAAAGTAATTATTCTAATCGTTGCTAAGGATGGGTGGTTTAGTGCAATCTGCATTAACCAACAGTACTTTAATAGATGGAAAGTTAGAATGAGTACTAAACCAAAGCTTTAGAGTGTAATCTTCTCAAAACAATTCTAAGGGCATGATCTTACCACCCTGTCCCACCCATCGATTAGCGTGGCGAGGCCAGAAAATAGCACGTGATGTTAAAAATCAGACTCGCACCCGGCATCAAACGGTTTGGTATCTTCTCAGCAACCTTTTACAGGTGTGAACAACCACGCATCCAAAATAGGCACGAAATTTATTAGCATGCATTTGAATGGATTTCAATATCATTAGCGAGATCGGCACAGCTGCTTCCTCCCCTTCCGGATGTTTCCCACCTTGTTGCCGTGACGTCACGCAGGCGCAATTCACAGCTACTCGATAAAAGTCTGGTTCAGGCTCAGCAGTAATGAAGAGGAATGTGGAGGTCAGTGTTACTGAGCACCAACCTCTGTAGTGTGGTCGGAGTGAGGGGGAGGGCGTGACATGTTGCGATGGCTTGCATGGGTGCAGGGGTTTGGGGGGGTTCATGCCGGTCTGGGGGACCTCAGCTTGGCGGTCGCTACTGGCGTGGGGCTCATATTGCGCTCACACCCCCTGGCTGCTGAGTGACCACCGAGGGGTTTCACATGAGGTCGACTTCCAACCCCACGAATATCGCTCTGATTGCCCTGCCATCTGTCTGCTGTGGAGATGCCGGCGTTGGACTGGGGTAAACACAGTAAGAAGTCTCACAACACCAGGTTAAAGTCCAACAGATTGATTTGGTAGCAAAATCCACTAGCTTGAACACCGCTCGACAATCACCAGGCAAGAATGTTCTTTTCCTATTGGGGAACACTTCAGCGGTCACGGGCATTTGGCCTCTGATCTTCGGGTAAGCGTTCTCCAAGGCGGCCTTCACGACACACGACAGCGCAGAGTCGCTGAGCAGAGACTGATGGCCAAGTTCCGCACACATGAGGACGGCCCCAACCGGGATCTTGGGTTCATGTCACACTATCTGTAAACCCCATGACTTGCCTGGACTTGCAAAATCTCACTAACTGTCCTGTCTGGAGACAATACACATCTCTTTAACCTGTGCTTAACACTCTCTCCACTCACATTGTCTGTACCTTTGAGACTTGATTACCTGCAAAGACTCGCATTCCAACCATTATTTTGTAAATTGAGTTTGTGTCTTTATATACCCTGTTTGTGAACAGAACTCCCACTCACCTGATGAAGGAGCAGCAAGCGCTCCAAAAGCTAGTGGCTTTTGCTATCAAATAAACCTGTTGGACTTTAACCTGGTGTTGTGAGACTTCTTAATCTGTCTGCTGGACAGGCTCTGTGGTTCATCGCAGACATTCTTTCCCAGCCCCGCTAACAGTAACAAGTAGCAGCTCTGTCAGCAGCTGCTCCAATCAGGGGAGCTTGGCAGGTGTTAACTCGGCTCCTCACACTGCATGGACTCTGCAGTGCTGCCTTCGATGGTGTTGGTGGGGTTTTTGAGGTGGCCGGATACCATCAGAAATTCACACAATACAAGACTCACAAAGCCAGTGTCTCAGTTTAAAGATGTAACCTTTATTTTGACCAGCGGCCGCAAGGAGAAACCATCAAAGGGTCGGAGCAACTCCCGAGATAGAAACATAGAAAAACTACAGCACAAAACAGGCCCTTCGGCCCCTCAAGTTGTGCCGAACATATCCCTACCTTTTAGGCCTACCTATAACCCTCCATCCTATTAAGTCCCATGTACTCATCCAGGAATCTCTTAAAAGACCCTGTTGAGTTTGCCTCCACCACCACTGATGGCAGCGATTCCACTCGCCCATAGAAATGGAGATGGAGCAGCTAGACCTCGCCAATGAATTCTAATGCATACAATTCAAAACAAATCAATTATAGATTTTCTTATCAATTACTCCCACCTTCCATTCGCTTTAAATCGATCATCTTCAATATACAGAAATCAACAATAATACCTGTCATATCCATTAGTCAATTGCATCTTACCTTCTGGCATAATAGCATTTCATTAGTCCTTGGAATCCAGACGCTTCCACTCATATTGGCTAACCCAATATCCTGTATCTCTTAGCAACCAGGTGCCTGGCCAATAAGTTCAAAGTTAACATTCTCACAAATTTACCTCCAGGTCACTGTTAAGTCAGACTAACACGTGATTCCACGTCTGGGCATGCATCCATCTTATCTGGACAGCGAATAAACCCTATTCATGAAGTTTGATTAAGTGTTCTGAATATTCTTACCACTAGAAACTTTGCTGATAAAACTTGCATATTTCCAAGGTTTCAGTATTCCCTTAGAATATAGCTTTATTCTAATGCCCTTTACCATGATGTTTGCAGCAATCTGCCTTTGGCTAAAGTGAACGATGATTCTTAAAAATACATTCAAAATATCAGCATATGTTTTTTAAATAATCATAATCACTTGTTTAAATCTTTTACTGCGTTTCATGTGTGTAAGCTGCTTTCTTGTTAGTTTATAAGTCTATTTTAAAGTCATCTAACTCAATGCTGGTAGTTCTGTCAGTGTCTTAATGTCTAATCGTTTAAAAATCTTTACTAACCTATTGGGATTTCTTCCCCTTACAGATGGGAAGCCATCTCGTAATAGTCATGAGGGTGCCTCTCCACTGTCTCCCTGAACTGCAAGCCATTCCTGGAAGCCACTGTACCAGATATCCAGATGAGTGTAGCCATGCCTATGCTTCAATGGAGGAGACGGAAAACCTGGGTGTACTGGACCCTTATGTCCTTTGATGGGCTGATGGGTGCTGTGTGCCACTGCAGACTGTGTCTCAGCAGGGAGACAGTGTGGCACCTGGACCAGGTCCTTGTGGATCTGGCACCTCATGGGACAAGAGCACACCCGCTCCTGATGGCAGTGAAGGTCACGGCAGCCCTCAACTTTACACCACAGAGTCCTTCCAAGGCTCTGCGCCATCTGTCAGTCTTCCCTGCACAAGTGTGTCCATGAGGAGACAGAAGCCTGTATGACTGGGCATGACCATGTGTGCGAGAGGGTATCACCATGCGGTCCAATGCCTCGGGGGTTGTGGTTGAGGGGCCTGGGGGGAGGGCGGTCCCAGGGTTTGGTGGGTGCTGGAGATGCCATTCCAGCCTGTCTGTCACTGTGGACCTACAGGGCCCCCACACTGCTGGGACTGCGCGCTTGGAGTATCACAGAGTCAGAGATTTGGCAAAATCGCTTTGAACTGGGGATTGCATACTCGGAGGGCTGATAGGCCTCTCTCGCGCAGAACGGTGTCTGAGCCTCTCTGGGTCTAATTGGGGTACAGTCATCCCTGTGGGAGGTGGATGACAGACATAGAAGTCACAGCTGTGGGGTGCAACAACATTTATTGGTGATTTTTAACAGTGCATATTATCCTAACCCTAACTAGTATATGCCTTCTTAATCTTACATAGAATCATAGAATCCCTACAGTGCAGAAGGAGCCATTCGGCCCATCGAGTCTGCATCAACCACAATCCCACCCAGGCCCCATCCCCGTAACTCCATGTATTTACCCTAACTAGTCCCCCTGACACTAAGGGGCAATTTAGCTTGGCCAATTCACCTAACCTGCACATCTTTGGATGTGGCCTACCGCTTTGTCGAGGTATCTCTCCAGGATGCTCATCAGAAGTGGGGGGGATCAGCTGCGTTCCACACCCCGTGGCCTGTGATGCCCTTGGCAGGCGTCTCCTAGGATGGCCGGAACCTCGAGCGCCCAGGTCAATTTTAGGATGACACGGATGTAGTCGTGGTTCCCTGTTCATCCCACTGCCTGTAAGATGCTCCGGTGTCTGCAAGGGGGGGAAAATCGGAAGGTCTGGCGGGGTCTCCCGGGTGGAAGGCTCCGGCATGGGCTCCAGCCCTTCCTCCATGGGATGGCGGGGCAGCTGGAGTGAGCTCCAAAAGCCTCAGCATCACATGGCTCTGCCAGTCCTGGAGGCCCAACTGCATCCACCCCATGGTGTGCGAGCTCTCAGCAATGGCCCTCTGGAGTTTAGACAAAGCTCTGGATGCTCTCCGTGCTCTGAGACTGGGACAAGCTCTCGAGGCACACAGCCATGGCCCACTGAGTCTAGAGTCCCCAACAGCCTCAGCATGGTCCTCAGAGGCTCACCATGACTTGGACCCTGCTACCCATGACAACCATTTCCTGCCCCAGGCTTTCCATTGCAGATGCCACCCTTAGACAGTTGGCCTGAATGCCACGCAATGCCGGCACCACCTCCTGCACCTCCAAACAGCCTCGCAGCTGCTGCAGTGTTGCTGACAGCTCCTCCTGCAATCCCCGACACTGTTGCTGCATCTCCAGCAGCTTCAGGAGAACTGATCCCAGTGATCTGGCACCTGGCTGGGGGCCAGCTGATTCCTCAGTTCTGGCAGACCTCCATGTGCCCGAGATCTCGGATATTCCAGCCCCTACCCAATGTGCATTTAAGACTGTGTTGTGCACACCAGGAACTGACCCAGAAGCCCCACCATTAACATAGCGAGTCACTGAGATGACTATATCTGCACTGATGGATTGTGTGGTGAAAGCGCGTGTTGAATGCGACGTGCTTTCCTCAGAGGTTTCATCGAGCCTGCCTCTGAGGTGTCATCAGTGCTGTTGTCGGGTGTCACAGCAGGAGGACAGCGGCGACTCCTAATGTGCCAGCCTCCTCGGGGTCATTTCCTGCAACAAAAGACACATGGTTCTGAGCAAAGAAGGGGCAAGTAGTAGAGATATGTCATATGAACAAAGGTTCTGTGGATCCTCACTTCCATGGCCCATGCTGACCTGGCTATCGGAGATAACTCTGTCCTTGGCCTCCCGATAGCTCCAGTGCTCGCTCCTCAAAGGGCATGAGGAGACACAGCTCAGCGGAACCCCATCTTCGGTCTTCTCCGGCTCCCGGCAACTATCATAGAGTTAAAAGTAGAGGAGTGTTTTAGGAGCATAAAAGTAGAGAAGTGTTGTTGCAATTGTATAGTGTGTTGGTGAGACCAGATCTTGAGTATTGTGTCGAGTTTTGATCTCATTTGAGGAAGGATGTGATGTCACTGGAGGCAGTTCAGAGGAGGTTCACCAGATTGATTCCAGAGATGAAAGGGTTGACGTATGTGGAGAGATTAAGTAGTTTGTTTGGGCTTATACTCACTGGAGTTTAGAAAGATGAGGGGATCTAATCACGGTATATAAAATTTTAAAACGGGATTGATAAAGTAAACGTAGACCAAATGTTTCCTCTTATGGGGAAATCTAGGTCACAGGTATAGGTTGAGAGGCGGTAGATTTAAAACTGAGATGAGGACGAACTACTTCTTGCAGAGGGTGGGGAATTTGTGGAACTTGCTGCCCCATAGCGCGGTGGAGTCCAAATTGTTGAACGGTTTCAAGGAGGTAGATATATTCCCAATTTTAAAAAAGGGATAAGGGGACATGGGGACCACATGGGGAGGTGGATTTGAGACCAGGGAGAGATCAGCCAAGATCTGATTGAATGGTGGATCAGGCTCAAAGGGCTGAATTTGCCAACTTCTGCTAATTCCGATGTTTGTTCCCATGATTATGGACCGTTTTCCCCTGCAGGTCAGTTGGGAGGATTGAAAGCCTGATAACTGGAAGGGCCATGGGTGTCGGGGCAATCAGGTGGTGTATGTTGGCAGGCATGGGGGGTTGTGATGGGGTTGCCAGAGGGGTTGGAGGCAGGCGCTGGGGGGTGGGTGGAGTCGGTTGCTGGAAGGCCACAGGGTGTCAGGATGTGGAGATCCCAGGGGCAACAGATGTGACTGATGCCAGGACAGGATGGACTCTCTTCCTTGCTGACCAAAGGAGGTCATTCAGTTTCTTCCAGCACTGGACCCCCGGTCCGTCGCGCCAGTGCGTAGGCACTCACTGTCGTTGCCATGGACTCCCAGGCCACATTGCTGGCCTAGCCCCTGAGCCGTTGACCATCTAGGGGGAAGAAAGTATCCCTCTTCTCCTCCACGACATCCAGCTGCAGTCTCAGCTCTCCTTCTGTGAAGTGTGGTGCTGCTCTCTGCAGTGTCATCTTCCTGGTGTGACTGACTGTGAGTCCATCCTTCGCGCTTAAATGCAGCTGGCTCTTGTTAATGACTTTGGCCGAGTCATGCACCTGGAAGGTCCATTAACGGTGAGAATCGCATGGAGGCTCTTTCATTGCACTAAGTGTTGAATGATTGAGATGCGGGAAACACCAAAAACAAACCAGTGCATTGGACTCCTGTTTTCTCGCTGTTACGATGCTTCGAAGCTTTTTTTTGTAAGATCGCACCCAAATTGTCATAAAAGTCTGGAAAAGTCTAAACCTAACCCTGATGTTCCACACTGGTGTTTTGGGCGAATTTGGCACTGCAATCTCCCCATACTCCGTCCGTTTTTCTGACAGCAGGGAAATTTGCACCAGGTGGGTGGGGTGTCGGGTGAAGGGAGCCAGGGTGACGGCTGCAGACTGCTCGGAGCGCCATTGCGCAGGACTCCCCGATCTGCCAGTGAACCGGGAGACCTCTTCCCCATCATTGGTGGCACTGTTACCCCCATGGTCACCTTGCATAGCCCTCCACCCCGCTGACCAGTCGCTTTGCAGAGCTGCCCCCTGCATAAGCCATCCTCTTTCATAGCCCCACCCCCATCTCCTTGCTCACTTATGGTGCCCAACTGATGCTCAGTGGCCATTGCCAGGCCATGCCCCCTACCACCCAGGAGCTTCAACGGCCTCCCCCTCACCGATGAGGGGGAAGATTGCAGGAGGCTGGAAGCCATGCGGGAGCAGGCAAGTGGTTTTAACTCTCGTTAGTTTTATGTTAATCAGAAGCTGATCCCCGCTGGCAAAACAGGGCCAGAAGCAAACCATCCTTGGCACTATCTTCCTGGCTCGCCACACTGATCGACTGGTCTGGCGAGCTGGTAAGATCATGCCCTAAGTGTCTATTCAGTACCTTTCAATTGTACAGACAACTGTCTTAGTGATTTCAAATTACACATGGACACGAGGGTATGAGTAAATGTTTGTATATCTTTATAAAGAAATGCATTTTCAAAATACTTAAATTTGTTCTCACGATTTATAACTACAAGTCGTTTTTCTTTAAAACAACATTGACAGTCTTATTTTGTATTCTGAAGAACCCTTGGAACTGCATCGTTTATGGTCCTTCTTTGAACAGATAAGTCTGCACTTAGCAAACTACTCGTGGATGGAGCTGTAATTACAATTGTAGGAACCGTTAATTTTCTGCCTTTCTCGTCTTTCTTATGTTTCTGGAGTTTACCTGAAGAGATTATTTTAAAAAAAGTAATCAAAGCCCAAATACTACAAAATAAAATGTTTAACAGAATTCCCTAATATAAGTAATAGTGTGGCCTTTGATTTTCTTTGCATTCTATGATCTGTATTTCTTTCCCATTTTATTCAATGAACTGTACTATAATTCTTAAAATCAGATTAAATGGCAATCGCTAATTCCAATTCCAAAATTATACCGATTATTTACCCACTGGAAAATCTGAGGTGATGCCTCCATCTACTTGAACTCTGCTGGCCTAGTGACCAACAACATTATGACAGCCTTAACTTGCTTCAAAAAACAGTTGTTATCCTTCATTGATTGAAATATGACTTTCACTTGCACTTACAATCTCTAGTTTTTAATACAAGTTAACAAAGTAGCTCGCATTATACTTTACAGTACGTTTAGTCCATCCAAAAGGTCCTCCTGAACAAACTTCACACTAGATCGAGAAGGTTAAACATTTCCTGGATGCGCGACCCCCCCGAGGACTAAGTTCTTATTCTTCTCTGCATTTTCTCCAGTATTTTCACATCTCTTTGTAGAACTGAACAAAATAGTCCAAATGTAGTTTGATCCATGCTGTGTATGGCTTTGTTGGCACAGTGATTTAGCAATGCTGCCTCACAGCGTCAGGGACCTGTGTTCAATTCTGGCCTTGGGAGAGTTTTCCATGTCCATGTGGAGTTTTCATGTTCTCCCCGTGACTGCGTTGGTTTCGTCCAGGTGCTCCGGTTTCCTCCCACACTCAAAGACGTGCAGGTTAGGTGGATTGGCCATGCTGAATTGACCCTTAGTGTCAGGGGTAGCAGGATAAATGTGTTGGGTTATACAGATAAGGACTGGGTGGGATTGTCTTCGGTGCAGGCTCAATGGGCCAAATGGCCTCCTTCTGCACTGTAGGGATTCTATAATTGTGTACGTACTTACTATACATGCAGTAAACTATTGTTCTATTATTCTGCCAGTATTTTACTAGCTTTTATTAATTACTTCACCCTATTGTCCAGATATTGACAAAAGCACAATGACTCTGTGGGCGGCACGGTAGCACTGCTGCTTCACAGCTCCAGGGACCTGGGTTCGATTCCCAGCTTGGGTCACTGTCTGTGTGGAGTTTGCACATTCTCCTCGTGTCTGCGTGGGTTTCCTCCGGGTGCTCCGGTTTCCTCCCACAGTCCAAAGATGTGCGGGTTAGGTTGATTGGCCATGCTAAAAATTGCCCTTAGTGTCCTGAGGTGCGTAGGTTAGAGGGATTAGTGGGTAAATATGTTGGGATATGGGGGTACGGCCTGGGTGGGCTTGTGGTCGGTGCAGACTCAATGGGCCGAATGGCCTTTTTCTGTACTGTAGGGTTTCTATGATTCTATGACTCCCAGGTCCTTCTCGTTTTTCCTGTGTTAATTTTCTTCTCTTCCTTCTGTACTTGTGTCTCATCATTTCGCCCATTGTGCAAAAGTTTGAGCAATAATATTTCATTTATTTTGCTCTTTGGTTGCAAATAAAACTAAGCAGCAATAGCAGTCCAAGTACTGACCTTTTGTGGAAATCCATTCTTCACTTCCTTTCTCTATTCCACTCTTCTCCAAGAAAACACATTTCACTTACATTTCTTGTTTCCAACTCTTCAAGCCATCTACCTTAACAGTCCCATAACCTACTGTGCATTCTCAAGGCTCAGTTTAAGTGGAGGTTTGTCACACAGAAGCTGGTTAAAAGTCTCCAAAAGACAAATAAGTTGATAATTACCACTTTCCTAGTTTGGGTGACACTGATTCTGAGGCCACTATTTGAAAATGTCTGACTACCTGCTGGCTGGGAGAAGATTGGAGCAGAGAGGATAAAATATCGGGAAGAGGCTACTCAATCACATTAAATTGTAATATGTAGAAATCAGGCCATGGACAAAGTTCACAGACGAGTGAAATGGGGGCCTGATTCATGCAAAGTTGTGACTGGATCACATCATAACTTAGTACATGAGGAGGCACAACCTACGGGAGCTCCAGGCAGCTGATCAGAGATGCAGATGCTGAGTATCCTAGCTAAGTGGTTCTATAAGCACACCTTGTGGGTCGAGAGAATAGGAGTGCCTTTCTTCCCACTGAAGAAGCAGTCGGCTTCTCCCAGTCTCATTCTATAGCACTCTATTTTCCTTCTGATCACCAACCATCCCTAGCCCTCCAAATTGGAGATGCTCTCCCCTCCCCACCCCCCCCCCCCCACCCCCGCCCACCCCCTCCACCCCACCCCAGAGTCCTCCTGATCATCAGAAAAGTACGGTCTCCAAGGGTCCTTGGCTATGCCTGCCTGCCACGAGTGTACTTCTCCTTTACCAGCCTATTTAGTTCCCTGCTGGGAGGGAGATGGCCCTACAAAATGGTAAGAATTGGCAGAGCCTCCACATCCCTGGTCTTCAGTTGAGTTCAGCTTTCCCTGCACCACCCCTGGCATGCCGGCAATATCTGGGCCCAAGTGTCTGTTCGGGACTCTTCACAGAAGAGAGAACATGCTGCCTCTGCTATGGGGAGACTTGATAAAGGACTTTATACACTCTACTCACCATCCTAACCCCATTTCACTGTTGATGGCAGTGCCTTCATTTGCCTAGGTTCTAACCTCCACAATTTTATCTCTATGCCTCTCCATCTCCATTAAGCCACCCCTTAAAATCACAGATCTGAGGCCAGAGTTGAACCCGGGTCCCTGGCGCTGAGAGACAGCAGTGCTACTCTGCCACCGTGCCATCCATATAAACACCATCTCCCCAACTGGCTTCTGTGATGGTATGGATTTCAAGAAAGGGCCCAGATAGATCACACTTCTGGTTGAAGATGGTTGCAAATGGCTTGTATTGTCTTCTGCACTTGTGATGGACTCGCCCATCATTAAGAATAGAATAATAATTGATCCTCCTCTATCTGTCAGTTGTTTAATTGTCCATCACCATTCACAACTGGATGTGGCAGAACTGCAGAACCTTGATTATGGAATCACTTAATTCTGTCGACAGCATGTTGATTCCTCTGTTAATCATTCACCTAGTTGGCACCTAAAATTTATGTACTGCTGGCCCGCTGTCAATATGAAGTCTCATCAGCTGAAGGGGGGCAGTATGTAGCAATCAGAAGAGATCCTTGCCCAAATTTAACCTGATGCCATAAGATTTCATCATGTGTGGAGTCAATGCTGTCTACTCCTTGGGCCATTCCGTCACAATAGTATACCACTGTGCCACCATCACTGGTGGACTTGTCCTGAGAGTAGGAGTTGATGGAGGAGTCTAACATATTGACTGAAAGATATGATTCTGTGAGTATTCATATGTCGAGCTGCTGCTTGACTAGTCTGGTCAATATTTGGAATTAAAAAGCCAGCATTAGTAATATTGACTAGACTCGTCGAGCAGCAGCTTGACATATGAATGGATGTTATGTTCGGATTTGAACTAATGTCTCTGGATCATCAGTCCAGTAATACAATCATTAGATCACGATGTCTGTGCAGTTAGTTCATGCAACCTGTCCTCATACTTTTAGTCCTAGAATTCCTCTGGAGAACCTGCATTACAGCCTCTCCAAAGCAACCTATCATTCTTGAGCACAATTCCCTTGATGCGGCCTAACCAAAGCTTTACACAACAATAGCAAAACCTTCACCTCATTGTATTTTAGTCCCATCGGGATGAAGGTTAACATCACCCTTCTCTGCTGTGGGATTCTACGTGTACTCCTCAATAGAATAGGGAAAGAAGAATGTTAGTTGGGAAATGACTGGGACAGAAGGGAATAATAGTTTTGCAAAAGAGATGAGATTCAAAGGCAAAGGCTCTGCTTCATGGTTCACAGTCTCTTGTGAATGGCAGAGCTAACTTCCTCCAGCTCATGTGTGAGGTCCAAGGTGGATTTGTGCCAAAAAGAGAAAGTGGTGGGAGAGTTCCCCTTATATCAATTTACCATTCTCAATCCTTGAGGCAGAGGGATCCTCACAATTGGTCCATGTTCGTAGCAAAGCCTCTTGTATCAGAAGCAGTCAAAGAAGATTCATTTAACTCATTCCTGGGATAAAGGCCTTGTCTCATGAAGAAAGGTTGAATGGTTGGGCTGATGTCCATTGGAGTTTAAAGAATCAGAGGTGATCTTATATCCAAGATCTGGGCGGCACGATATCACAGTGGTTAGCACTGCTGCTTCACAGCTCCAGGGACCTGGATTCGATTCCCGGCTTGGGTCACAGTCTGTGTGGAGTTTGCACATTCTCCTTGTGTCTGAGTGGGTTTCCTCCGGGTGCTCCGGTTTCCTCCCACAGTCCAAAGATGTGCGGGTTAGGTTGATTGGCCATGTTAAAATTGCCCCTTAGTGTCCTGAGATGCGTAGGTTAGAGGGATTAGCGGGTAAATATGTAGGGATAAGGGGGTAGGGCCTGGGTGGGATTGTGGTCGGTGCAGACTCGATGGGCCGAATGGCCTCTTTCTGTACTGTAGGGTTTCTATGATCTTTCTATATAGTACATATAAGATCATCTTGAAGGGACCCGATAAGAGTGGATACTGGGAGGATGTTTCCCCTTATTTTTAAAATAAGAGGTCTCCCCTTTAAGACAGAAATTTTTTTTTCCCCTCAGTGGGTCATTAGTCTGAAGAATTCTGAAGAATTCTGTTCTCCAGAATGCAGTGAGGGCTGCGTCATTTATTTCATTCAAGGCAGAGAAGCAGAGATAGATTTTGAATAGACAGGGCATGAAGGGGAGCAGGAGAGGCAAACAGAAAAGTGGAATTCAGATCACAATCTGGTCAGCCACAATCTTATTGAACAGCAGAGCAGGCTTGAAGGGCTGAATGGCCTACTCTGTTCCTGAGTCCTCTGAATTGATTAATTATTGTCACATGTACTGGGATACAATGAAAAGTTTGGTTTCTTGCATGCTATCCAGACAAAACATTCTCTTCATCAAGTACATAGGGGAGGAAAGGAGAGGGTGTAAAATATAGCGTTGCAGTTACAGATAGGGTGAAGAGAAAGATCAGCTTAATATATATGATAGGAGACAGGACCATTCAAAAGTCTGATGACAGCAGGGAAGAAGCTGTTCAAGTCTGTTGATACATGATTGCAGACTTTTGAATCTTTTTCCTTACGGAAGAAGGTGGAAGAGAGTATATCCAGGGTGGTTGGGGTCCTTGTTAATGCTGGTTGCTTTCCTGAGGCAATGGGAAGTGTAGACAGAGCAATGGATGGGAGGCTGGTTTGCATGATGGACTGGGCTACGTTCACTATCCTTTGTAGTTTCTTGCAGTCTTGGTCAGAGCAGGAGCCATACCTAGCTGTGATACATCCGGATAGGATGCTTTCTATGGTGTATTTGTAAAAGTTGCTAAAAGTCATAGTAGACTTGCCAAATTTCCTTAGCCTTCTGAGAAAGTAGTGGCGTTGGTGAGCTTTCTTAACTATAGTGTCGGTGTGGAGGGACCAGGACAGATTAGTGATCTGAACACCTAGAAATTTGAAGCTCTCAACCATCTTCACTTCAGCACCGTTGATGTAGACAGGGGCATGTCCTCCATTACACTTCCTGAAGTCGATGACTATCTCCTTCATTTTATTGACATTGAGGAAGAGATTATTGTCATCATGCCATTTCACCAAATTCTCTATCTCTTTCCTGTACCCCATCCCATCATTGTTTGAGATCCGACCCACTATAGTGGTGTCATCAGCAAACTTGAAAATGGAGCAGAATTTGGCCAGGCAGTCATAGAATCATAGAATCATAGAATCCCTACGGTGCAGAAGGAGGCCATTCGGCCTATCGAGTCTGCACCGACCACAATCCCACCCAGGCCCTACCCCCACACATTTTACCCACTAATCCCTCTAACTTACGCATCTCCGGACTCTAAGGGGCAATTGTTAACCGAGCCAATCAACCTAACCCGTTGTGTGTAAGGAGTATAGTAAGAGGCTGAGTACACAGCCTTGCAGGACATCGGTGTTGAGGATAATCGTGGAGGTAGTGTCATTGTCTATCCTATAAAGACAAGAATCAGACCATTATTAAGCATTAATCCTGGTGAGTAGCACTGGGCTGGATATCTGGGACTACAGAGTGACCATTACAATGCAGAATGCACGACATAGATGTTCTGCTACACTAAATATAAGATGGATGAGGAAACCTTTGAGATGTGGCATATTCCCAGGCAACTGGAGGCTTGGTACTAGCTACCTAATCTTATATACTGTTTTGGTGTGTGTACATATTCAAAATGATGGTAGCAATGGTTATTATTACATTGAATCATGCTGCTCTCAAGAAGATGCTATTTGTAAGAAATTCCTGCTATCTGGCCATCTTGAAGGATTCCAACATATGCCTATTGGTTCTAAAGATAAGCTAGTAACTACCCTCTTGGTAGAGGGATAAGAGAAATCTTTGGGGTAAAGTTCACTCTCAGGAGGCATTCCCAGCAATGCAAGACAAAAACAGAAAATGCTGGTAAATCATAGATTTACTCAGCTCTACACAGACAGTGAGTGACCCAAGCTGGGAATCGAACCCAGGTCCCTGGAGCTGTGAGGCAGTAGTGTTAACCACTGTGCCACCCTGACAGCATCTGTGGGCAGAGAATGGAGCCAACGTTTCGAGTCTAGATGACCCTTCTTCGGAGCTCTGCAATGCAAGATTGGAAGCAAGTTAAACCTCCCTAAGGTAAACTAAGTAATAATGCCGAAAGATCAATGGCTTGAAACATTATTTCTCTCTCCACATATTCTGCCTGACCTGCTCAGTGCTTTTAGTATGTGTCCCGGAGCCTCTGGTTATTTGCCCCATATTCTTTTGGGGTCTAACCCTGAGGATGGAGATTGTATGCATTGAATTCTTCGCAACACTACGGTGATGAAAAATAATCCTGCTGAGAAAAACTTGGATTTAGTGTCCCTGAAAATGTCACGTGAGGAAGGTAAAAATTGCACAAGAGGCAAAAAGTACAGGTGAAAGAATTTTAAATTAATCTGCAACACATTTTTAAAAATAAATAAAATACTTGCCTTTTACTTTACCTTTGCGGTGTTTCACATGGCTGACTGCGCCGCCCATGGTGAGTGACCAGGGAAGCCCAGGGGAGCTGCTGCCACCACAGAGCTGACCCACCGCCGCCGCGCAGCCCTGTCACTGTCACTGCACGGGAGCCCTTTGTTGCGCCCGTGGTGACGTCAGCCTGGCGAGGAGGGGGCGGGGGCATTACATCATGTGCTGGGCGGTTCGACGTCACCGCACCAGGGGGCGGGGCCATTTACGTCATGTGCTGGACGGCGCGACGCCTCCGCGCCAGGGGGCGGGGCTGCGCGCGGCGGTGACGTCACACGGTCTCGCGAGAGCTGGGGGCTGGAGGAAGGAGGAAACAGCAGCAGCAGCCCTGGGCAACTGGTTCAGTCACTCAGACACCATGGATGGTAATGGGGAAGAGGGGTATGGAGTTAGGTTAATGTTCAAGCTGGGGTAGAGGGAGGGGTATGTATGGGGGTGAGGGAATGGCTGGGGTGGGGTAGAGGGAGGGAGTGTGTGTTGGGGAGTAGGGAGTTAATTTAATATTGACGCTGGCCTGGGGAAGAGGGAGGGAGGGAGTGTGTATGTATGTGTACATGTAAAGTGGAGGGAGGCAGTGAGGGGTGTGTATATGGGGGGGGACATGGGTGGAGTGGGGTGGCTAGAGGGAGGGAGGGTATGTGTTGACCATTCACCCTATCGTGGCTGATGGACTCTCCTAGCACTGGTGTTTATTTACCTCAGCCAGCTTTGGGTTCAGGGGTTCAATAGTCAATTGTCCGGGGAGGGGGGGAGACAACATCTGCCCTTGTATTCCATGTACTCCCTGAGTGAGGGGTGGGAGACAACATCTGCCCTTGTGCACCATGTTACTCCATGAGTAATGGGGTGGGTGGGTGGGGTGGAGGGTAGATTAATAGCTGCTCATGTACTCCATGAGGAAGGGGATGTGAACTCTCGGGTCAGATCTGGTGCGGGGAGGTGGTGGAAAGTGTTCTGGGGCGAGGCAGGGATAGAAATTACTTGTGTTTGTGCAATGCTTTTCATATAAACATGGAATATAGAAGCAGGAGTAGGCCATTCGTCCCTTTGAGCCTCCTCAGCCCTTCATTTTGATCATGGCTGATCATCAAATTCAATATCTTGATCCTGCCTTCCCCTCATATCCCTTTCTGACTGAGAAGTGAGAGTACTAACATTGAGCCAAGGCTGGCTGAAACTCAAAGCAACTTGCATTCATGTGGTGCCTTTAACATCGAATCAGTGCCTTGTGGTACTACACAACCATAAGGGAAAATGAACAATGACCCAAAGGAATAGATAATGGAAAGGGTAACCAAAAACTGGGAATCGAACCCTGGTCCCTGGCGCTGTGCGGCAGCTAACCACTGTGCCACCATGCCACCCTGTATGAGTTTGAATTTAGGTATAGGGTTTTGTAGCACGAGAGAAATGATGAGGAGGATTGAGATGAAGAAGAAATCTAAATACAATGATAAGAATGTGAAATCTGAGCTATTGAAGGACTAATGTAAATCAGAGGACAAGGGAAATGCATTTGTGGGCCAGGTGCAGGGTGGACTCGAGCAGAGTTTTACACAACCAATGTGTGTGGTGGATGGGAGATGGATCAAGGTGAATATTGGAATAGTAGAACCTGCAGAAGACATCAATGAGTGTTTCGGTTGCAGATGGACTGAGATAGGAGAAAGATGGTTGATGTGGGGTTGGATGTTGGTGGCTTCTGTGATGTAGTGGATGTGAGATTTGAAACTCAGCTTGTGATCAAATGGAATGCCGTGCTGGTAACCTTTCCACAAGGTAATTATAATTAGAATATGTCACCGTTCATTTGTATCTGTAATTTTCAAACTCTGGTGGTACTCCTGAGCTTTCAGCAAGAATAGGCAGCAGGTGCATTTTCCTGGGATGGCAATCCAGGGACGACAGTTCAGTAAATAAGCAATGGTCTTATCTTTTTGATTGTCGTTATGCAAAGTGTTGTTCTGTTCATAACACGAGCAAGAAAATACAGCAAGGCCAACCTGGGGATTGAGAAGATGATGTCATCAATTCTGATGGCAATACATTCGGGTAGTTAGACAAGAAAAGGTGAACTACATTCTGTTGAATAACGCTAAGTGTAATCTTTGGACATGGAGTTTTTCCTGTGGTTTCAAGAGGAAACACTCTATTGTGCACTTGTGGCAGGCTAGCCACGTGAACCAACCAACTTTGCCAGTAATTTAGACTTGTATTTTGCTGCTCTAATTCACGTGAAGGCCCAGAGCAGCTCCATAGAACGATTTCCAAATATCATCTTGTCAACCAGGTTGACTTGTGATTCTGGAGCTAGGAACTGTGAACACAAACGAGTATGTAACAGCATTCAGCTTGTGTGCTGGCTTTTCTTGGTATGTTTTTTTTTCCAGATTGACAGATCAGCCACTTCCTGGTTTCTGTCTGAAACCACACCCTGTAAGGCAAAGGTGGAGTAAGGGCTATGACCAAATTTATTATATAGCATACCATTTGTCGGAATATATGGCAAGGTCTACAGTATAATGTCTATTGTAGTACCCACTGGAGCACCTTTAGTTAATTTTTCTGCTGACTGTAAGGAAGTTTGGTATACAAGACAGCATCCAGCTCAAGTATTTTTATCTATGGGTGCCCCTAGATTCTGAATTTTTGTTTTGACACTGAAATAGCAATTGTGGTTAGTGTAATATATATCAAAACATAATGGTGGGGGATCTTTGTATGCCGCATGTTTAGAACTAATCAGCCAAAGTACTGAAGTTAATTATTTGGAAGGCTGGCTCTTAGGATCGACTAATAGCCTAAATAATGCCCTTCACTTGGGGGGGGGGGGGGGATGTAGTGCTGTTGGATTGGAGCTGAAAGTCATATTTGCATCCTGTAAAGCTAGCTAGTGTACAGAGTTATGTTGATCTGCAGTGTAGCTGGTGATCCCAGGTGGCTTTTGTGAAAGCACCAAAAGTTTCAATTTTTGAACAGCCTGTTACGGCCAATGATTGGCATATCAGTGTGATGATGGTACGATGGAATCGGGCTTGTGTTTTTCCTCTGTTGCTGTCCCCATTTCTTTCAGGTGTTGTTGGAATTTGGGTAGCATGTGCAAGGTGTTCATAGCCGACTTCCAACTTCCTGTGGCGGAATTTGAATGTGTCGCAGGTCCAGTAATATGATTACAGTAAAGACCAGCCATTCACGGGAGTTACGTTTCTGTAAAACCTCAAACAGCAAAATTGCGAATGATGAAAATGCTTTTCAATGAGAGTCAGTTAGATAGGTTCCAGCAATGCGAGGGCAGCATTGGGTTAGTGCGGTTACTGTACTGCAAACTGTGGTACAGTACTGGCATATGACATACAGGGGGAGCTTCTGAGCAATGCAAGACGTCTTTAAAAAATTTTAAAAGAGACTATTCTCATTTTTTAAAAAGGGAATCACCTCAAAACTAGTAAGCAAAATCATTCAACATTTCAAAATTGAACAGAGCCATTATTGCAGCTCTGAACTGAAAGATTCAGTTATTTCCAAGCTAGTCTCTCTGTTCAGGCTGCTCTCGGATGCAAACATTACAGGCACCACTTCTCGCCCCTATCAGAAAGGTGCTTCAACAACGAGAGTTCAATGTCCACAGCCAGGACTAATAGAAGGAATCCTCTTCCAGAGACATCTCCCTATTAAATCATGTCCAGGTCTCTGCTCTGTCGTGGCTGCCATTTCGGAGGGGAAAGAAATTGTGAATAAGTGAACGATTGCTCACAATGTGGTGTACAAAGGCTTTCATGCGGGTAAGTGAATACGAGAACAGGGACTTAGCAAGGCAGGACTTCAGTAGCTTGCCACACTGGTCTAGGTATGGTAACCTATTTTAGGAATATAATTAAGATGGTTGTAGCTGGGGCGATATAAATATTTTAAACATGGGATGCAAAGGTTTGATACTTGTAATACTATGCAAGTGTGAATAATGGTGATCATATTTACATTTCCTTTTTTGTTACAGATACTATGTTTCAATTACGGGTAAGGACAAAAGTTCTAATTTGCTTTTTTAGGCTTTAAAAATGAAACAAGTTTTAACATTTTAATAAATGTTAAGTTGGCTATGATGTGATAGTAATGCAGAAGTTATTTTTTATTGTGTTCTGTTTGTGTGTGTGTGTGTGTGTATATACAACATTGATTAATTAATCCTGATCCACTACACCTCCTCCATGGTCCACTACCTATTGAGGCTACTTCTGCATTAGTGGGATAATATACCACATGACCAGATGCAGGAATATCGAGGGATTAATTCCTGGTCTTAGTGACTTCGCTGATTTTAGGCAAAAAAGCCATTGGGGAGAGGGTTGCTCCTCTTGGTCTTCTGCGCCTAGGCTACAGAAAGCAAAAGGACAGGGCTTCTCGACTTACCAATGACCCAGTAATCCCTTCTCCCCTCTCTGCCATTGGCATGTTTCTGTATGTGCATAGGATCTGCCTCAACTCTGATGCCGTCCTTCTGTTGACACTTATTGTTCAGGATCTCACATGTAAAATGACCATTTGAATGATGCACCGGGGACCATGCCAAAAAACTGGGGCAGAGAAGACTCTTCACTGGAAGAATTTCATGGAGTATCATAGAATCATACAGTGCAGAAGGAGGCCATTCAGCCCACCGAGTCTGCACCGTCCACAATCCCACTCAGGCCCTATCCCCAAAACCCCATACATTTACCCTAGCTAGTCCCCCTGACACCAAGGGGCAATTTAGCATGGCCAATCCACCTAACCCGCACATCTTTGGACAATTTATTTTGTCATTGTTTTTTGCTCTATATTGCAGGAAGTTACTTTATAATCTTTTTACAGTTTACATCAAAACAGCTCGAGAGATTGGCCAAGAAGGCAGAAAAAGACTCCAAAACCGAACAGGCGAAAGTGAAGAAGGTTAGTGCTCGCTTTACATATCTTTATTTGAAGTTTTTCCAGCTACCAAGGCATAGTGGTTAGCACTGCTGCCTCTCAGTGCCAGGGACCCAGGTTCGATTCCCAGCCTTGGTTGACTATCTGTGTGGAGTATGCACGTTCTTCCCGTGTCTGCGTGGGTTTCCTTCGGGTGCTCCGGTTTCCTCCCACAGTCCGAAATGGTAAAATTTGGCCATGATAATTCTCCCTCAGTGTACCGAACAGGTGCCAAAGTATGATGACGAGGGGATTTTCACAGTAACTTCATTGCGGTGTTAATGTAAGCCAACTTGTGACACTAATAAACTTTGATTCATAGAATCATAGAATTTACAGTGCAGAAGGTGGCCATTTGGCCCATCGAGCCTCCACCGACAACAATCCCACCCAGGCTCTATCCAGGTAATGCCACGCATTTACCTTCCTAATCCCTCTGACACTCGGGCAATTTATCATGGCCAATCGTTTGCATTAACATTCTATATTC